>NC_068569.1:21250000-21875000 GCF_025698545.1 Gossypium raimondii
TTTGGATGCATTTTTGAAATGGAAGAAGATGGTGGAGACCCAGACTGGTCGAAAGGTCAAACGACTTCGATCAGACAATGGTACTGAGTACAAGGATGATCCATTTCTACAAGTATGTCAAGATGAGGGCATTGTGCGACACTTCACTGTTCGAGATACACCACAACAGAATGGGGTGACAGAATGTATAAATTAGACTATACTGGAGAAAGTTCGATGTATGTTGTCCAATGCTGATTGGGCAAGGAATTTTGGGCTGAGACAATTACATATGCGTGCCATCTAATTAACTGGTTGCCATCAGCTGCAATAAATGGAAAAACTCCTATGGAGAGGTGGGCTGGTAAACCTGCTACTGATGATGATTCTTTACATGTTTTTGGTTCCATTGCTTATTATCATGTAAAAGAATCTAAGTTAGACCCAAGAGCAAAGAAAGTATTATTTATGGGTATAATTGGTGGAGTAAAATGATACCGTCTCTGGTGTCCTGATACAAGGAAGATTGTTTTCAGTAGAGATGTGACTTTTGATGAATCAACCATGATGAAGAATAAGGATTCACAAAAGGATAACAAAACTAGTGGCACTTTGCAGCAGGTGGAGCTTTAAAATGTTAGTGATGATCCAGCTAATATTGAAGGAACAAATGATGAAGAAGTTTCGACCCAAGAACTTCTACAGCAACATGATTCAATTACATATAGGAGGCCAAGAAGAGAGATTCGTATGCCTGCTCGCTTTGATGATATGGTGGCATATGCACTTCAAATTGCAGATGATGATATTCCTTCAACTTATACAGAAGCAAGAAGTAACCCTGATGGTGTAAAGTGGAAGCAAGCTATGAATGAAGAAATTCAGTCTCTTCATAAAAATAGGACTTGGGAGTTGGTGACACTACCCAAAGGAAAGAAGGCAATTGGATGCAAATGAGTATACGCAAAGAAGGAAGGATTTCCTAGTAAAAATGAAGTTCGATACAAGGCTAGATTGGTAACAAAGGGTTACGCTCAGAAAGAAGGAATAGACTATAATGAAGTGTTTTCTCCAGTTGTGAAGCATTCGTCTATTCGGATTTTGCTAGCCTTGGTTGTGCAATATGATCTTGAACTAGTTCAGCTCTATGTGAAGACCGCATTTTTACATGGTGATTTAGAAGAGGAAATCTATATGACTCAGCCAGATGGATTCAAGGTTACTGATAAAGAAAATTAGGTTTGCAAATTGACAAAGTCGCTTTATGGATTGAAACAATCGAGGCAATGGGACAAGTGATTTGATCAGTTTATGAAAGAGCATGTTTAACAGTTGAAGAAGGCACTATCAAGTGTTGTTGACAAAGGCAGAGAGAATTGTGTGAAGATAAGATTATTCGAATCAAATCTTCAAGGTGGAGATTATTGGAAATCATCCATATTTATAGAAAGTCAAAGATATGGGTATTAGAAAGATATGAGTATCAGATAGATATGGGTATCAAAATCTGAGATTTAAGGCACCAAAAGTGGGATTGAGATTTGGCATAAGATAATTGCAATTTTGATCCCTGAACCTCAACTATAAATAGGCCTAACCATTTCTCTTCTTCATTATCCCAATATTTGCCATTCTCTACTTAAGGCGTTGTTTTCTCTCTCTCTCTCTTTGTAAATTCTCACTTGTATTTTGGAGTGAAATATATTTGGTAGTGTCCGAGGACGTAGGCAAAATTTGCTGAACCTCGTTAAATTCTTGTGTTCTTTATTGTATTATTCTGTATGAATTGTGAGTGTGATTGTAGTGATTTATTGTGCTATTAAATTACGATTGAGGGATATTCTGGCTAGGAAAGACCTGGTACTTAAGCGATCCTTGTGATCCACCTTTCTTTCCTGGGAATTAAACTTAGTGTGATTTTTTAGTACAATAATTTTACTTTTTTACACGCTTCCGCACAACAGATTGTTATAAATATTTCTGTGATGCTTTGGTTTGTTCTGCTTTAGTTATAAAATCGTTATAAAATCCTCTACTTTACTATGATTTATATAGTGTGTTTGTTTGATCTTTGTTTAAGTTTAATTATACACTGAGCTTTATAGCTCATCCCTTTATTTTATCTCTGTCTGTTCAGGTAACCCTTTGACTTAGGACCAGACAACGTGTGGGAGCTCGGATTGTTTTTGACCTTAATGTTAATATGGTGTTTTCAGTTATTATTTATTTTGAACTTTTTGGGTCTATAATCTATAATTTGTTTTGAACTCGTTTTGGGTTTTGTTAATTCGTTGATAACTACTGTTTTCAAACGTGAAACCGCAAAATCATGCAAGTCGACAAAATTGATTTTGGTTTTCAAAATTAAAAACTCTGAAAATATTTTCCGTTTCAAATTAATTAAATTCTTAAATGTGTTTGTAAACAAGCAAATAGTTTTAATGGTTGGTTGTCAGATTCGTAATTGCTAAATACGCACTGAAAATAGTTTTCCAAACGACTCAATGTAATTTCTCCAAATTCAGTCATAACTTCTGGGTCGGGTTATGAAAAGGGAACATAGGAAAAAGAAAAAAAAACATACCCAAATCTTTGATCTTTGACTTATTGTTCTTGGGGCGCAAAGGATACCAAACAGTGCCAAGAGATTTCTAGGGAGCATAAAAAACCTGGGATATTAGGAGTTCAACTTGGCCCAAAAAATCATAATTGAATAACTTATCCTCATCCAACATAGAGATTTGGAGCTCTCCCATAAAGTCCTCTACTTTGAAAATGAATTCCTCACCACAAGTTGAGTTCAACGTCTTCTTCATCATTTTGGTCCTATATCTCTGTTTTCCTACCTGAAGCTTCACTTATGGATCACTGAAGCTGTTTAAATGAATTGCTAGTATGTTTCTTTCTTCAATTATGCCCATCACCAACTGCATTATTATTATTATAGGTGTTATTTCAGGGATCAATCGAAAAATGATCCAAATTTGCTAGTACTCCCCCAAACCAATTGTGATCAACACTATTTCCTTCATTGATACAAGCAAGAATACCCAAGAATGAACAATGTCACCATTTTATTATTTCCTTCTAATCATTGTCAATTCCCCTTATTCGATTTTTAGGAGAAGGAAATTAATAAAGAGAGATAAATCCTCCCAAGCATAAATATTCAAATCTAACTCAAAACTATTCAATTTTTTATTTAATTATTTATGAAAAATCAAAGAAATGCCTAGTAGCATCCCGTTAATTAATCATGTAATAATGAAGCATTAGTTGGTTTGAGAAATAACAAATCAAGAAGGCCGTATTTGTTGGTGAAGAAGAAGACAAAACATAGATTTAAAAACGATAAATAAATAATGGACGCAGACAAACATAATAAATTATATTGATAAAGAAAAAATGGATTAAACTTGGGAATTTTATATATTCTACATTTTCAGATCTTTGATACGAGTCACAAAGGCACAACCCAAGCTCAAGAACATGATGGGCTCAAATTACCACAAGGCCCAATAACAAGGTCAAAGTCCCGACAAATGCGTTCCAAACTAAATGGGACCATTCAGGAATTTGTTAGCAAGGCCTTAGATGCGTACACGAAAGAAAGAGAAAATCAAGATTCACTTTCTTATTTTCAAGAAAATCAAGAAGTCGAATCTTGGCCCAATCTTGCCGTTTGGAGCGATTTCAAGAATCAAGAAAATCAAAATTTCAAATCTTGGAAATCTTGGTCCAAGAAACCGAATCTTGCAGCCAAAGCGCATTGGATCTCCGTTACGAGCATCAACGAACCAATTTCGGTAGGAGACTACAAGCCCAAGTTCTTGAAGGCAAGGCCCAATAAAAGGATTCCAAGCCCAACCAAGAAGTCAAACCATACTTAGTTGAAAATCAGGCCAAATTGTTAAAGTGGCCCAATTTGTAAAAAAATTAATTGTTTAATTTAATATTTAGACATTAGGAGTATTATATGTAAAAATTCGGCCCAAGCAGCCCATTAAAATGACTTGGCCGAATTTCCCTCTTAAATTTTTTAATTAGGTTTTTTTAAGTTTTCCTAATGAGATTAGGAAATAGTTATAAGGCCTATTTATAGGCATGACCTGCCATCCTTGTTACACACAGTAGAATTACATTGAAAATATCAGATTTGCTTTGAGTGAAAATTCTATTGAGTTCTCCAAGAATTTTCTCTTGAGTTTTCTTTAGAAGTAGTTTTAACAATCTTTTTGATTGTGGGAGCCATCTTCAGCCTTCTTCTTGCCAATTGATCTTCATTGGAGGGGAGATTAGAGCCGTTTGAAGGGAGTTGTGAAATCTTTCAGGATTTCAAGGCTTCTTAGGACTTTATCTTTATTCTTTTGCTGTTCATTCTTCTTTGTTAAATTCTACTTGTACCGTTTTGTTGAATAATTTGGGATTAATTGTTCTTGTTTCGTTTCAGCCATTCCAAACTTCAAGATCTGATTCGACACTTCCTTGGACATAAAGAAACTTTTTTGATTCACAAAAATTCCCCTTTTCTTGCCGTCCAATCCCTAGAACTAGTGTCCATTGATTTTGCAATCTGTTTTTAATTTAGTTGCTGTTTTGTGTTCTTTGATAGTTTCGACTGATTGGAAGTTAATCTTGGGGCTTAATTTCGTGTTCTTGGCTTCGAAGAACATCTATTCATAAGTGTTTTGATTCTTGGCTGTTTTTTATTGATTTAGGGATTTTTAGTTTCCAGATCGAATTGATTCTAATTAAGTTTTGCTATTTCGTTTTCAGATCTGATCGTCTAGAGTTTTCGTAGGAGTTTCCCATGACTTGACAACTCGATCTTGGTCCACGCGCAACCCCTATTACCCTTCTATTTTTTATGGTAATTTTCGAAAACCCAGCTATTGCTTCTTTTAAAATGGGAGAAAATTGGATTTTATGGAAAAATTTTGTATTCTATTTTCATAAAAAAATTAAAAACTTATTCTCATCACGACTGAACATCCAAGTTGACATTTAAAACCCATTCGGACTGCCATATACGACTGATGTTAGAGAGGTAATAGAGCTTAATGGCAGAGTGACCACTTCGTAACAACACGATAATGTAAGTGACTAAAACATAACTTGTCAAGCATAAGGGACTAAAATGTAATCTGAGGAAAAAAAGTGACTATTTTTATAGTTTATCCTTTAATTAATGATATTGTCTCTACACAATTTCCAAATAGTAGAATATCATCAATATAAAATTAAATATTTTATATGAAAAGTAAGAATAATGCAAAAACAAGATATAATATTTTTTTCTAAAACCAAAGAACTAAATGGAGCCCGTGGTGATTTCATTTTGTAAAATAAAAATAAAAAATACTGCAAAGTAACTTCATTTGTTTTCCAAAAATAGAGTAAAATATTTTAGTAATGTCAAGTTAAACGATCTTTGTTTGTCCCATCTTTCCATTACAAATGACTCGTTATTCTTTCTTGAGGTTGAATAGAGAAATTTGGAATGGATAAAGTAAAAATAATGCAAAAAATAATATATTATATTTTCTTTCTGAAAACCAAACAACTAAATGGATATGGTGGCTTGGTTTGATTTCAATTCGTAAAAGAAATATACTACAAGGTAACTTCATTTTTTTTTCGAAAAATAGAGCAAAACATCTTAGTAATGTCAAGTTAAACGATCTTTGTCTGTCCCATATTTTCTTTACAAATGACTCATTATTATTTCTTGAGGTTGGATAAAGTAATTTTCAAAGGATAAGGCTTTGTCAATTAAGAGGTAATGATTCCATGATTTGGTCATTTAATAATAAGGGGAAGTTCAGTAATACTTCTGGATGCGAGGAATTAAAAGAAGGGATTAAGGTGATGGCAATTAAGGGAAGTAATAAAGGGAAATGGAGTAAGTCATATGTAGGGTGGGTGACAGAAAATACTACTAGATCTTTCTTACAAAAATCTCAAACTAGGAAAATGGGTGAAATTATTAGAGAATTTTACAGAAAGGTCATAAATGGAAGAGGTAAGAAGTTTGATATTATTTCAGTTTGGTTAGATTTTGAGTCCACTTTGAATGGATAATGATTGGAATAATTAGACTTCATTAATATAATGAAATATGAAAAAATAAATAGTTTTACAATAATTAAATTAATTCACAGTTTCAGCAACAACAGCAATGGCAACACGCCTATGCCATCTATATTATATTGTATCAATCAAGATAACAAATTCACACATTATTATCTATACATATTCCCTTAATTTTTTTTTCTTAATACTCATTTGGATTTTCAAGCTCGAGAGTTGATGTTATCTCATATCCCATTTCAATATAATATTTCATAAATTGATTCCTAGCGAGGAGTCGAGGATTTTTAACCTTTGCATCAATCAACTCCTTTTCACAATTAGCAATTTCAGGACCTATAACAGCTACATCATAGTTTGCACTTTGGGGATCTTCAACCAATTCTGAAGATACCATTTCAAATGATAAGATTGCATATTTGTAAGCCTCAACTCAACAATTAAGAGCTTTCAAAGCCTGGAGAGAACCTGGTTTCTTAGTTATTTCATCATATACATTCAATGTTGCTTTGACATTTGCTGCTCCTAATTTCATAATGAGGGTTCCTAGTTGGGTTGAATCCCTTGTCGCAATAGCTTTGGGAGCGGAAAGTGCTTTCAGGCAAAACTTGCGATTTTCAACTATGTTGCCGTTGCATAAATTTTCTACTAGTTTTGATAAATGTCCCGGAAGGGAAACATTAACCTTTGGAAAAATTGCACTTGTTGGCAAAGAAGAAAGGGAAAAGATAGATAAGAAAATCACTAAAGCAAAGCATAATTGATTTGGAAGAGCCATTGTCTTGTTGATTATGATACAAATATATTTTGAATTGCAAATTTTGATCTTGTGATTTTTAGTTTTTTTTTGTGCTTATTTTTATAAAGGTAAAACAAATCTATTTTTGAATAAGTCTTAGTTATAATAACATACATTATTATCAATTATAACAATAAAGTTATTTTACAATTTTGTTAACTGTAAAAATATAATGTGTATAATGGCATGAAAAGAGAGAAAATTCAATATTTCGAATTCAAATGATACAACAGGAGAGACCACTACGTCTATTTATAGGTTTGTAAAATCATATTCTAATCAAAGTCAATTAGAAGTAATGTAGTAAGGTTAAAACACCTTATTCTAATCAACATCAAATAGAGGAAGTATACTTCTATACGAATTTCACTTGTGCAGCCTGTACCTATAAATAGAGTAATGTTTAAACCCTCAGCCTTCGCCCTTGTAGATCCCCTTATCTGGCCACTTGGATTTTATTTAACAAGAATTTGTGTCACATATCTTTAACATTAACAAAACTAAATTAGTAATTTATTTTCTAACATAAGTGTTGACCTATACAATTATATATATTTTCCTTTTTTTGTTGAAAAAATTGGTTTCAATTATTATTTTTTTTGGTGTAAATAAAACTAACCAAGTGTACTAAATAATTACAAATGGAAAGTCAATTACTTCATCAAACCCAAATTCATCTAACATATCCTTAGGGAAATTAACAAACACCTCCACCTCTATATTCCTATCTGAAGCCATCTTAGCAAGCCTATCAACCACTTTATTCCTCCCTCTTGGAACATACATGATTTGCCATTGCTCTATAGTTTGTAAAGCTCAGAACGAACTAACCAAGCAGCTAACCTACAAAGCTTTAACGACTTCCAAGCTATCCGTGTGTATCAACACATTCTTGTACCCCATTATCTGAATAATGGCCAAACCATCAAGAACCCCCAAAGTTCAACTTCAAAAATAGAACAACTCCCAAATAGTGGCTATATCCAAGGATCCATTCTCCATTTTGTTTCCATATAACACCTTCAGTAGTAGCAAAAACTGTTTTCATCCTAAAAGCACCATCGGTATATAATGCATCCAATTTCCTACCAAAGGACGTTCAGAATCAAGAACGAGATATCTAGACAAGTGACTTTTATAGGTTGGATAGTACTATTTTGCCTAACTTATAGAAATCTTATTAGTTTCAATAAAACTCCATGTTATTCCCTAAACGACAAAAAGGATCCTATTTTTTCATATACGCCAAGCTATTAAACCAAAGGATAACCACACTCGACATCCACCCTGAAGAACACAATTTAGTCTCTATCCAATCTGAAAGACTATTGGAGAAGAACAGGGGTCGATGATTTGCAGGCACAATCCGCATCCAAGCCTATGCCATCAAATAGAGTAAGACTTCATTAATATAATGGAATATGAAAAAGAATATAGTTTTACAATGATTATTTAAATTAATTCACAGTTTCAACAGCAACAACAATGGCAATACGCCTATGCCATCTATATTTTTTAGAGTTGTGTATCCCAAATTCCTGTTAAAAAAGTAATACAGTTCTAGGTTTCACATCCTATCCTCAGTTACCATGTCACAAAGTAAACAATCCATCACAAGATTGATTTGAGAAGGCACGTGATTTATCAATGACCCTAAATTTGGGATCCAAGGGTCTTTCCAATAGTAGACAAAATTCTTAGTACCAATAGACAAATCTAAATTCTCCATTCCTTAGCGAGTCCTCTCCATAAGGCTAAATACCTTCCTTGTGCAACACTTTCGGGCACCCTCTCTTTTATTCCATACTTCGATCGAAGAACTCGAACCCATAAGGTATTATCCTTAGAGACTAGATTAAAACCAAATTTTATAAAAGAAGAAGTATTTGGTCCCCTAAATGTCTTAGGCCTAATCCTCTTGAAGCACAAGGTTGAAAAATAGAGTTTTTAACAACTAGAGACACTCTCTTTCCACCATTAGCTGAGCCTCATATGAATTGTCTTGCTAATCGTTCAATCTCCTCACAAACATATTTCGAAATTCACATTTATTGTATAAAAGAATTTGGTAAAGAAAGAAGAATAGATTGAACAAGAGCAACACTACCTGCTATAGAGAGCTTCTTAGCATCCCAATTACTCAATTTGCTGTGCACCTATTTTACCTCAAACCGTAATGTAGTGTTAGTAACTATATTATGGAATAACAACACTCCCAGGTACATTCCAATATCTTGGGCCATTTGTAAGCCAAGTAAACTACTTAGCATGTTACAAAGATCACCATCCACTCATTCAATAAAGAAAATGTAGATTTTCTAGGCATTGACTCGATGGCCTGAGAAACTAAGGAAGGGGTGAAGAATTCTTTTAAGGATCTGACCAAGCTTTTCCACTTTCCAAAAATACCACCAAATCATTTGCAAAGAACAAATGAGAAAGAACCAGCCCCGATCTAGATAGTTTGATTTCAATTTGTTAAAAAAACCAAAGAACTAAATGGATTAGTTGGCTTGGTTTGATTTCAATTTGTTAAAAAAACACAAAATACTACAAAGTAACTACATTTTTCCAAAAAATAGAGTCAAATATCATAGTAATGTCAAGTTAAATGATCTTTTTGTCCCATATTATCTTTACAAATGACTCAATATTTTTTCTTGAGGTTGAATAAAATAATTTTTGAAGGATAAGTCTTTGTTAATTAAGAGGTAATGATTCCATGATTTAGTCTTTTGATAAGAAGGGAAAGTTAACTAATACTTCTGGATTGTAAGAATTGAAAGAAGACATTAAAATAAAGGCAACTAAAGCAAGAAATAAAGGGAAATGTAGTAGGGCATAGGTAGGTGGGTGACGGTATATACTACCGGATCTTTTTTACAAAAATCTCATCTTAGGACAATGGGTGTAATTATTACAGATTTTTGCAGAAAGGTCCTAAATGGAAGAGGTAAGAAGGTTGATATTATTTCATTTTGGTTAGATTCTAAGTCCACTTTGTATGGTTGATGATTGGAATACTAAGAAGTCATTAATATAGTGGAATATGAAAAAATATATAATTTTATAATGATAATTTAAATTAATTCACACTTTCAGCTGCAGTAACAATGGCAACACGCCTATGCCATCAATATTATATTGTATCAATCAAGATAACAAATTCACACATTATTATCTATACATTTTCCCTTAATTTTTTGCCTAATACTCATTTCGATTTTCAAGCTCGAGAGTTGATGTTATCTCATATCCCATTGAGACATGATATCTTATAAATCGATTCCCAGCAAGGAGTCGAGGTGCTTGAACCTTTGCATTAATCAGTTCTTTTTTACAATTAGCAATTCTGGGACCTATAACAGCTATATCATAGTTTGCGGTTTGGGAATCTTCAACCAATTCTGAAGATACCATTTCAAATGATAAGATTGCATATTCGTAAGCCTCAACGCAACAATTAAGAGCTTTCAAAGCCTGGGGAGAACCTAGTTTCTTAATTATTTCATTATATACATTCAACGTTGCTTTGGCATTTGCTACTCCTAATTTCATAATGAGGGTTCCTAGTTGGGTTGTATCCATTGCAGCAATAACTTCGGGAGTGGGAAGTGCTTTCTGGCAAAACCTACGATTTTTAATTGCCTTGCCATTGCAGAAATTTTCTACTAGTTGCGATGAGGGCATCTGAGGGGAAACATTAACCTTTGGAATAATTGCACTTGTTGTCATAGAAGAAATCGAAAAGATTGATAAGAAAATAGCTAAAACTAAGCATAATTGATTTGGAGGATCCATTGTCTTGTTGATTATGATACGAAGATATTTTTAATTACAAATTTTGATCTTGTGATTTTTTAATTGCTGTTACTACTTTTGATCATGGTAAAACAAATCTATTTTTGGATAAGTCTTAGTTACGATAGCATACATTATTATCAATTATAACAATAAATTTATTTTACATTTTGTCAACAAAACTAATTTAGTAATTTATTTTCTAATATAACTATTTGACTATACAATTATATTAATTTTTCTCTGCTTATTGAAAATTTTGGTTGGAATCAACTTTTCTTTTGGTGTGTAAATAAAACCAACCAACTCTACTAAATAAGTACAAATGGAAACTTAACTACTTTATGAAACCCAAATTCATCTAACATTTCCTTGGGGAAATTAATAAACACTTGCACCTCTGTATTCCTATCTGAAGCCACCTGAGCAAGCCTGTCATCAACTTTATTCCTCTCTCTCGGAATACACTTGATTTTCCATTGGAATATAGTTTGTAAAAAGAAATGAACCCTTCTTATCAAGGCTGAGGACAAACTGGCCAAGCAGCTAATTTGCAAAGCTTTAATGAATTCCAAGCTATCCATGTGTATCGACACATTCTTGTACCTCTTTTTCTGAATAATGGAAAAACCATCAAGTATCCAAAAATTTCAACTTCAAAAATAGAAATACTCCCTAAATAGTGGTTATATCCAAGGATCCATTCTCCATTTTGTTTACATTTAACACCTGGCAGTAGCAAAACATGTTTCAATCCTAACAGCCCCTCGGTGTATAATGTATTAAATTTCCTACCAAAGGATGTTCAGAATCAATAACAAGATGTCTAGACAAGTGACTCTTATACGTTGAATTGTACTGTTTCGCCAAGCTTGTGGAAATCTTAATAGTTTCAATAAAACACCATGTTATTCCCTAAAAGTCAAAAAGGTTCTTGTTTTATCATATACACCAACCTATTAAACCAAACTAACAAGACCAAAAGATCCCCACACACGACATCCACACTGAAGATCATAAATTAGTCTCCATCTAGTCTTGAAGACTATTGGAGCAGAATCGCGGCGACGTTTGCAGGCACAATTTGCATCCAAGCCTCTTTTGTAGTAGGGAAATTTCTAAGCGCTTGAAGTAAATCATTGCAACCAGCCACCCTTTGTCTTTTATAATCCATGTATCCTCCATTATCGATCAGTAAGCACTCTTGACCCAAAAGGACCCTACTGAGGTGTGCACCCAATTGATTATATCGGGACCAGCCAAAGGGTGGTGATGGGGATCCTCAAAACTCTTTTATACCTATCCTTTGGGAACCTGACTCTAAAAAGCTCTAGATTCCACATCCCTTCCTCAGTTACCATGTCAAAAAGAAAACAATCCGTCATAAGATTGTTTTGAAAAGGTACATGAATGGATGAACACCAACAGTAGACAGAATTCTTGATCAAAACAGACCAATGTAAATTCTCTCTCGATAGTGCTCGTACCTTAGCAAATCCTCTCGATACGACTGAACACCTTCCTCGTGTAATACTTTTGAGCACCCTCACTTTCATTCCATACTTCGATCGAAGAGCTCAAACCCAAAAGGCAGTATCCTTAGAGGCTTGATTAAACCCCAATTTTAGCAAAAAAGAAGCATTCAAATCCTCTGAACGCCTTAGACCTAATCCTCCACAAGCACGAGGTTGAGAATTAGAGTCTCAATAAACTAGTGACACTCTCCTTCCACCATTAGTCGGCACCTATATGAATTGTCTTGCCAACCGTCCAATGTACACACAAACACATTTCGAAATTCACATTGGTTGCATACAATAATTTGGTAAAGAAAGAAGAATAGACTAAACAAGAGTAACACTACCTGCCATAGAGAGCTCCTTAGCGTCCTAATTACTCAATTTACTACACTCCTATTCTACCATAAACCGCAATGTAGAGTTAGAAACTCTGTTATGGAACAACGACACTCCTAAGTACATTTCAATATCTTGGGCCCTTTGTAAGCCAAGTAAACTAATTAGCATGTTACTAAGATCATCATCACCCACACCTTCAGAAATGAAAATGTTGGTTTTCTGGGCATTGACTCAATGGCTTGAGAAACTATAGAAACGGTGAAGAATTCCTTTAAGGATATGAACATTCTTTATGTCCACGTTCGAATAGATTACCAAATCATTTACAAAGAAAAAATGAGAAAGAACAAGCCCTATCTAGACAGTTTGATTTCAATTTGTTAAAAAGAACCAACGAACTAAATGGATTCGGTGGCTTGGTGATTTCAATTTGCTAAGAAAAACAAATTGCTGCAAAGTAACCTCATTTTTTCAACGAATAAAGTAAAATATCTTAGTAATGTCAATTTAAATTATCTTTTTCTCCCCATCTTTTCTTTACCAATGAGTCATTATTCTTTCTTGAAGTTGAATAAAGTAATTTTCAAAAGATAAGGCTTTGTCAATTAAGAGGTAATGATTCCATGATTTGGTCTTTTGATATTAAGGAAAAGTTCACTAGTAGTTTTGGTTGCATGGAATTAAAATAAGGCATTAAGGAGAAGGCAATTAAGGAAAGAAATAAAGCGAAATGGAGTAGGACACATGTAGGCTGGGAGACGGTAAATACTACCAGATCTTTCCTACAAAAATCTCATCCTAGAACAATAGGTGTAATCATTACATATTTTTGCAAAAAGGTCATAAATGGAAGAGGTAAGAAGGTTGATACTATTTCGGTTCGGTCAGATTCTGAGTCCACTTTGAATAACTAACCATTGGAATATTAAGAATTCATTAACTTAATGGAATATGAAAAATATATATTTTTACAATGATTATTTAAAGTAATTCATAGTTTCAACAGTAGCAACAATGGCAACACGCCTATGCCATCAATATTATATTGTATCAATCAAGATAACAAATTCACATATTATTATCTATACATATTCTCTTAATTTTTTTACCTAGTACTCATTTTGATTTTCAAGCTCGAGAGTTGATGTTATCTCATATCCCATTGAGACATAATATTTCATAAATCGATTCCCAGCAAGGAGTCGAGGTGCTTGAACCTTTGCGTTAATCAGTTCCTTTTCACAGTTAGCAATTTCAGGACCTATAACAGCTACATCATAGTTTGCGGTTTGGGGATCTTCAACCAATTCCGAAGATACCATTTCAAATGATAAGATTGCATATTTGTAAGCCTCAACGCAACAATTAAGAGCATTCAAAGCCTGAGGAGAACCTGGTTTCTTAATTATTTCATTATATACATTCAACGTTGCTTTCGCATTTGCTGCCCCTAATTTCATAATGAGGGTTCCTAGTTGGGTTGTATGCTTTGCCGCAATAACTTCGGGTGTGGAAAGTGCTTTCAGGCAAAACCTACGATTTTGTACTGCCTTGCTATTGCATAATTTTTCTACTAGTTGTGATGAAGGTATCGGAAGGGAAACATTAGCCTTTGGAATAATTGCACTTGTTGGCAAAGAAGAAAGCGAAAAGATAGATAAGAAAATAACTAAAACTAAGAGTAATTGATTTGGAGGAGCCATTGTCTTGTTGACTATGATAAGAAGATATTTTAATTACAAATTTTGATCTTGTGATTTTTTAATTTCGTTTACTACTTTTTATAAAGGTAAAACAAATCTAGTTTTGGATAAGTCTTAGTTACAATAACATACATTATCATCAATAATAACAATAAAGTTATTTTACAATTTTGTTAACAAAACTAATTTTGTAATTTATTTTCTAATATAAGTGTTTGACTGTACAATTTTATTGCTTTTTCTATTTTTATTGAAAATTTTTGTTGCAATCAACTTTTCTTTTGGTGTGTAAATAAAACTAACCATCTTTACTAAATAATTACAAACAGAAACTCAATTACTTTATCAATACCAAATTCATCTAACATCTCCTCAGGGAAATTAACTAACACCTGTACCTCTGTATTCCTATATGAAGCCACCTTGGTAAGCTTGACAGCAACTTTATTTTTCTCTCTCGAAATACAATTGATTTGCCATCAAACTATAGTTTGTAAAAATAAACGAATCGTTCTAATCAAGGTTGAGGACGAACTGGCCAAGTAGCTAACCTGCAAAGCTTTAACGAATTCCAAGCTATCCATATGTAGCGACACATTCTTGTACCCCTTTCTCTTAATAATCGCAAAACCATAAAGTATCCACATAATTCAACTTAAAAAATAGAACAACTCCCCAAATAGTGGTTATATCCATGGATCCATTCTCTATTTTGTTTACATGTAACACCTTCGGCAGTGGCAAAACATGTTAACAGTTTAGAATTAATAAAAAGATGTCTAGACAAGTGACTCTTATAGGTTGAATTGTACTATTTTGCTAAGCTTGTGGAAATCTTAATAGTTTCAATGAAAGTCCAAGTTATTCCCTAAAAGTAAAAAAGGTTCTTGCTTTTCCATATACACCAAGCTATTAAACCAAAGTAACTAGACCAAAAGATCCCCATACACAACATCCACACTGAAGATCGTAAATTAGTCTCTACCCAGTCTTGAAGACTATTAGAGCAAAATCGGGGCCGACGGTTTGCAGACACAATCTGCATCCAAGCCTCTTTTGTAGCAGGGAAATCCCTAAGCACATGAACTAAATCTTTTGTTTCATGGTGACACATCTGACAAGACGCACTTTGACCAATGCCCTTCTGTATCTGTTCCAAATTGTTAGAAGATGTTATTCAAATATAAGCCATAAGAAAAATAATAAACACGTTGAGGTCCTTGAAAATTCCTTATGTAACATCTCATGTTCAGTGAAATCGAAACCATGGTTTTGGGACTACAAATCTGAGGTCAGAAGAAAATTTATTTTTATATCATTTTATAGTCTATAGTATGATAGAAATATTGCATGAAAAATTCATTAAGAAATTTTACTGATTACATGTTTAATTTGATGAAATGGAACAAATTGCATAAAGTGTAAAAGTTAAATTCTAGTAGCTAAAGGTACCAATTAGCTATGGAATTCAAAATTGAAGGACCCGATATGGGAAAGACCATTTAGAGGAGTTAGTATATAATGATGATTATTCATCATCGGAAATTTAAGAAAAGTAAAGGGTTAATTTGAAAAGATGATAAATAATGATGATAAAAGAAATAAATAATTAAATTAAAGTCATTTTCATCATTTTCCTAAAACAAAATACATAGAAACCCTAGTTTTGATGCTTGAAGATAGACAAGCTTATTTTGATTAATTAAGTGAGTATTATTATCCTGTTTTTTACTGATTTTTATGTTTCCAAGATAGTTTTAGCTTAATTTAGCTATCTCGGGGATTAATTTGCAAAACTATTAAAGTGTTAGGATTTTTCCATGGATGAATATAGTTGAATTATGAAGTTTCATGGTAGAAAATGAAAGGTTGGTGATAGATAAACAACCTTTGTAAAGAGAATTTTGATGAAATTACCACAAATTTGAGTCTAGATGGAAACTTATTTTAATATTATTTCATGGTCTGCATTATGATTGAAATGTCGTATGAAAATTTCGTAAAATTTTTTTACCGATTACATGTTTAAGTTGATGAAAAAGACCAAATTGCATAAAGTGCAAAAGTTGGATTCTAATAGCTAAAGGGATCAAATAGCTATGGAATTCAAAATTGGAGGTCCTTATATGGCAAATAGACCATTAAGAGGAGTTAGTAGATAAGTATGATGATTCATCATTCGAAAATTTAATAAAGAAAAGGATGAAATTGAAAAGATGAAATAAATAAAGATGATAAATAATAAAATAAAACAAAATACCATAATATTATCATCTTTCCTAAATTAGAAAGATGGAAACCCTAGCCATGAAAACCTAAGTTCAAGCAAGCTTATTTGGCTAAATTGGGTAAGTATCATTGTCTCGTTTTTAATGATATCTATGTTTTCGAGATCGTAATAGCTTAATCTAGCTATCTCGAGGATTAATTTGCAAAGTTATTAAAGTGTTAAGGTTTTTCTATGGATGAGTATGCATGAATTATGAAGTTTTATGGTAGAAAATGAAAGGTTGTTGATAGATAAACAACTTTTGTAAAGGGAATTTTGATAAAATTATGATTTAGGGACTAAATTGAAAAGATGTAAAATTCATGGAAATATTCTAAATTTTTATGAAATACATGGGCTTCAAATGCTATATGTAAAAATCGACTAGGCTTGGAATAATGATTAAATTGCATGAATTTCATTTTCCGAGCCTAGGGACAAAATCAAAATTAATTAAAAGTATAAGGGCAAAATGATAATTTGGCCATAAATGTGAATTGGATTGAATTGAATATTGATTAAATGCCAAAGTTACATATTTTATGTAATTAAATTGGTTAATTTATGAGAGTGCTCCACTAATTTTTCCATGTTTTTGTTGAATTTTGTGCAGGGGTACAATTTGGGGCTAAATAGAAGAAAAAAGAAACAATTGGGCTAGATTGAAGAAAGAAGAAAAGAAGGAGGGCCAAAGCAGAATTTTTCCAAGAATAATTAGCTGAAATTGTTGACTTAGTGGGAGATTATTTTGGGATATTTTTTATATCATGGAATATTTTTCCTTGATTTTCTATACTAGCTGGCTCTTAATTTAGCAAGGCCGCTAGTATAAATAGAGGCTACATTGTTCATTTTAATCATCAAGTGAAATATCAGGCTTTTATCTTTCAAGATATTCTCTCCTTTCCACTCACGTAGCATTTTTTATTTTTAGCTTCTTTTTCTTCAATTTATTAATTCCTAGTTAGCCACCAATTTAAACCATTTGCAATTCCTTTTTCAAATTCCCTTTTCATTTCCAGTAGCTAACCATCCTTTCCACCCATTTTACCTTATTTAATTTATGCCCAATACCAACATGCCCCAAACCTTAGTTAACTAAATCCATTTTCAGCTTTAGGTCGGAATTAGCCTCGTCAAGATCCGTGAGTTACGAACCTGAGCAATTTAACTCCTAAATTCTAGTACTTATTATTTCTCCGGATTAAGAGTATGATTTTGTCAACTCATAAAGTCAGATCAACACTAAGTCAAAAAAGACGTCGTTTGATTTAGTGTGGTTAGACGTACAGTTGGAATTCCGAAAGGATCGATTCTAATCGGTTTTTTGTGAACACATTGGCGTGCCAAGTGGAGATTGCTGTTTGGTTCCGTCAAGGGAAGTAGTAACCGGATTTAAATGTCCCACACGGTTGAGGGCATTGGTTCGAGCTAGGCTCTTCTAGAACGCAAGGCTGCCGGAGTTCTAAATCACGAACGTTTCGTGGTTGTTCGATCGGTAAGATTTAGTTATTGGACGTTCCATAAATAATTTACACAAGAAAGAGTTGGTGTCCGAGGCGTCTTTGGTAGCTATAACTAGCTTATTGGAAAAGAGTAGTTCATCTAATTTCGAGGATCAGTTTAAAGACGAGGAAAAATCCGTGCCTAAAGTTGAGCTTATTCTAATTAATTTTTCTTCAAATTTATTTAACTGTTTTTATTATTATTTCATTTTCACTTTTACTTTTTACGCATTTTATGTATTTATTTTAGGTTCCAAGTTTTCGATTTTATCCACCCCCTAATTATCTTGGGCACGACAACTGCCCGGACATAAATCTGGTCAAGAGAACAACAATTTGCAGTAAACCCAGTCTCTGAGGGGTCGACCCTACTCCCTATACTGCTTAAATTGCAAATCAGGTGTAGGTTTATATTGGTGGATGCGACACCCATCAAATATGAACTGTATTAAATTAATGTTAAATTCATTCGTATAGATCCGAATGGATCAAATACGGAGTTAAATTAGGGAAAGAGAAAGTATCAGATTAGTAGATTACAAACCTATGAACACTTATCGAGGTAAGTTCGTCTAACTAAATTGAGAATTTATATGTGTTAATTGAGTTGTACGGACGTGATTGTATTATTTCCATGTATATGAAATTAATTACATATCCGACGATGACCAAAAAGTATTAAGTCCCGTTTGAATAAATAAAATTTGATGGATACAGGGTTCTCGAATTGATTATAACCCTGCATGTGTTGCAGGCACACCACAACTCGCAAGAGCGTCCCGTTATTAGCTCTTGTGAGCATCCTGATATTGGCTTTCTTGAGATTCTTGATATATGGCTCTTATGAGCTTCCCATTAATAGCTCTTCTGAGCATCCCGATTGGTTGTGATCCGGCATGTGTTGTGGACACACCGCAGCTCTTATGAGTGTCCCGATATGTGGCTCTCCAAAGCCTCCTGATTAAAAGCTCTTTCATGAGCTTCTTGATAAATGTCTCTTCGAAGCTTCCTGATATTGGCTCGTATGAGCTTGTCAATTATGGCTTTTATGAGCTTCCTGCTACATGGCTCACATGAGCTTCCTATTTATGTGCTTGTATGAGCATTCCTGAATATGAATTGATGAATATTACATGAATTGACGGATTACAGTTTTGTGCACTTCGTGTATACTACCCATGTATCCATCGATTTTTTAAATGTTTTAACGGGCAAAGCTCTGATATGAAGTAACATGAGTTCAAAGCGAACTATTACCTATGTATACCTGAATTTTATGGAAATGATATTATTTAATATATATTGAAGTATGACATGCCTGATACAAGTATATGGAACATGTTAATGACTAAGTTTATCCATGATTATGATTTATTACATGTGATTACTTGGCTAATATGATATGGATATGTGTTTAGGCTATGACCAAGTTGATTTGGAAGTTGTTTGTATGGTTACCTTGTATGTGAAATAATGGTAAGTTAATTTTCCTGTTATACGAACTTACTAAGCTTAAAAAGCTTACTCTATTTTATTTTCTCTGTTTTATAGCATTTTGGAAGCTCGTTGGGTTGGAAGCTTGGCGGAGATGTCTCACACTATCCATCGGCCCATTTCGGTACATATAGAAAACTAATTTTGGTTATAATGGCATGTATAGGGTAATTTGGTTAATGTTGGCTTTAAAGTTTTTTGTTGTAAATAGCCATTAGAATGGCTTGAGTTGGACATATTTTGATATATATATGTATGGCCTTATCATGTTTGTGGTGTTTGATATGGTTGAATGATGGATAGTTTATAGGCATGTTGATGAATGAGTTGAGATAGTATATTTGATACAAGTAAGCAAATATGTGTTTTTGATCAATATGGTAAATTTGAATGCTAAAATATATGTAATAATATGAAATGTTTAAGACTTGGTTTTGGATTGATTTGAATGTCATGTATTGGCTTCTGAATGCGTTAAACTGTTAATGTAGGTGGAAGACAAATTGGGTGAGAAATGTGGCTAGAAAAATGGCCCATTTCGTCCGCACGGGTAGAGACACGGGCGTGTGTCTCAGCCGTGTGTAACACACGGCCGAGCACATGGGTGTGTGGTTTAGCCGTGTGTCCCCTGCATTTTTAAAATTGCAAAACAGAATGCTCAGATATTCTCACACGGCCTAGCACACGGGCATGTGGCCCGGCCGTGTGACCCAAGTTAGAGAGCACTCTAATTTGGACTTGGGCTGGGACACGGTCGTGTGTCCTTAATTCGAAAGTCCACACGGCCTGAGATATGGGCGTGTTTCTTGACCGTGTGAGACATACGGCTTGGCCACACGGGTGTGTGTCCCCTGCACCTTGGAAAAATTTTGATATTTTACGAAAAATTCTCTGAATACTCGGTTTAGTCCTGACTTGTTTCTAATGCATATTTTGGGCCTTGGGGGCTTATTTAAGGGACAATATGATTGATTATGATTGGTTTCTGATATGAACGTGAAATGATATAAAATGTCTGTATTTAATTTGTAAATTCTAGTAATGCTCCGAAACCTTGTTTTGACGACATATATGGGTTAGGGGTGTTACAATTCATGGAAAAATTTTGAATTTTATGAAATACATGGGTTGCTATTGTGATACATGAAAATCGGCTAGGCTTGGAATAAGGATTAAGTTGTATGAATTTCATTTTCCGAGTCTAGGGATAAAATCATAATTAATTAAAAGTATAGGGGTAAAATACTAATTTTGCCAAATATGTGTATTGGATTGAATTGAATATGATTTGTATTAAATTGAGTTAAATTCATTTGTATAGATCTGGATAGACACAATACAGAGTTAGATCGAGAAAATGAGAAAGTATCGGATTAGTAGCTTTTGTGTTTACGGACACTTGTCGAGGTAAGTTCATGTAACTAAATTTTACATTTATATGTTTTAAATTGAATATTATTGTGTGTGATTTGTACGATTACCATATATAAGTATTGATCACAGATCTGAAGATATCTGACAAGTACCAAGTCCTGTTTGAACCTAAGAAATTCGATGGATACAAATGACATTGTCATTAAGGGTTCCTGAATTGGTTGTGATCCTGCATGTACGGACACACCACAGCTCACAAGAGCGTCCTATTAGTTAGCTCTTATGAGCATCACATTATATGGCTCTCACGAGCTTCCTGATATAATGGCTCTCTTGATTTTCTCGTTTATGGATCAAATGAGTTTTTCGATAATTGGCTCTCATGAGCTTCCCATTTAATGGCTCTCCGGAGCTTCCCGATATTGGCTCGCATGAGCTTCCCGATTACGGGTTTTATGATCTTCCCATTATATGGCTCAAAAGAGATTTTCGATTACAGGCTCGCATGGGCATACCTGTATATGAATTGACGGATTACAAATTTGTACACTTTATGTGTACTACCCGTGTATCCAACGATATTTAAATGGTTCAACGTCAAAGTTCTGATATGAGAAAATCTGAATTCGAGATGAATTATTACGAAAATATATTTGAAATACATGGATATGATTTGTACATGTTATATGGACACATGAGGTGGAAAGTATATGTATATGAAAATTTGATTATTGTTGAGCTCATACATGTTTCTTGATATTCATACGAAATACATGGCGAACATGGATGATGAGGATATGTGTTAGGGCTTTTGGCCAATTTGATTTAAATATGCTTAGAGTGCTCAGCTTTAATGTGATTAAATGGTAAGTTAAATTCAATGTTATACGAACTTACTAAGCATTAAATGCTTACTCTATTTTACTTTCCTTGTTTTATAGTAACTTGGAAGCTGGTCGGAGCCACATCACACTATCCATCGTCCCATTTTAGTATATATAGTAAATTATTTTGGTTATAATGGCACGTATAGGCTAAATTGGCCAATGTTGGTATATAAATATTTTGTGAAGATTAGCCATTTGTTTGGCTTTTATATGGTATGATTGTATATATATATGGCCTTGTTATGGTTGATATGTGTTGATAAGGTTAAATGATGGTAAAATTATAGGTATGTGATGATATGTTATGTTTAAGACATGATTATGACTTGTTTTGATTGCTTTGTTGTGGCTTGTTGATGTGTTAAAGTGCTAATGTAGGTGGCAGACAAATTAGGTGAGAAATGTGGCTAGAAAAATGGCCTATTTCGTCTACACGGGCAGAGACACGGGTGTGCGTCTCAGCTGTGTGTGACATATGGCTAGGTAACACGGTCGTGTGTCCCCTGTATTTTAAAAATTTGCACAAGTCAGTATACTCAAAATTGTTCACGGCCTAGCACATGGGCATGTGGTTTGGCCGTGTTTCCCTTACATTTTTTAATTTGCAAAATAGAACACTCAAATTATTCACATGGCCTAGCACACGGGCGTGTGGCTTGGCCGTGTGACCCCTGCACCTTATTAATGCAAGTGAGTATGCTCACACGACCTAGCATATGGGCATGTGGCTTGGCCGTGTGACCCAAGTCAGAGAGCTTCAAAGTTTGGACATGAGCTGGGACATGACCGTGTGTCCTTATTTTGAATGCCCACACGGCCTAAGACATGGGCGTGTCTCTTGACCGTGTGAGACACACGGCCTGGCCACACAGGTGTGTGTCCCCTGTACCTTTGAAAAATTTTAATGTTTTCTGAAAAAATTTTGAGTACCCGGTTTAGTCCCGACTTATTTCTAACATGTATTTTGAGCTTCGAGGGCTCACGTAAGGGACAATATGATTAATTTGGATTAAGTTCTGATATGAATGTTAGATGGTATGAAATGTCTGTTACTTGATCTATAAATTTTGGTAATGCACCGTAACCTTGTTCCAACAATAGATTCGGGTTAGGGGTGTTACACCTTACAACTAGCCACCCTTTGTCTTTTCTATTCCATGTATCCTCCATTATTGATCAGTAAGCACTTTTGACCAAAAAGAACTCTACTGAGGTGTGCACCCAATTGATTTTATCAAGACCAGCCAAAAGGTGGAAAGGGGATACTCACAACTTTTTTTTATCAATATCCTTTGGAAACTTGACTCTAAAAAGTTCTAGATTCCACATCCCATCCTCAGTTATCATGTCACAAAGTAAACAATTCGTTGTAAGACTTATTTGAGAAGGTACATGATTAGATGAACACCAACAATAGACAAAATTCCCGGACCAAACAGACCAATATAAATTCTCTCTCGATGTGGGTCGTACCTTAGCAAGTCCTCTCCATACGGCTGAACACCTTCCTCATGCAATACTTTCAGGCACCCTCACTTCCATTCCATACTTTGATTGAAGAACTCGAACCCAAAAGGAAGTATCCTTAAAGACTTGATTAAATCGCAATTTTAGTAAAAAAAAGAAGCATTCAGATCCTCTAAATGCCTTAGGCTTAATCCTCCACAAGCACGAGGTTGAATATTAGAGTCTCAATCAACTAGAGACACTCTATTTCCAACATTAGCCGACACCTATATGAATTGTCTTGCCGGCCATTCAATCTACAGGCAAACACATTTCAAAATTCACATTGGTTGCATATAATAATTTGGTAAAGAAAGAAGAACAGACTAAACAAGAGTAACACTACCTGCCATAGAGAGCTGCTTAGCGTCCCAATTACTCAATTTGCTACACACCTATTATGCCATTAATCGCAATGTAGAGTTAGAAACTCAGTTATGGAATAACGACACTCCCAAGTACATTTCAATATCTTGAGCCATTTGTAAGCCAAGTAAACTACTTAGCAAGTTACTAAGATCATCACCCACTTCTTTAGAAAAGAAAATGTTGGTTTTCTGAGCATTAACTCGATGGTTTGAAAAACTATAAAAGTGGTGTAGAATTCCTTTAAGGATCTGAACATTCTTTAAGTTCACTTTCGAATAGATTACCAAATCATTTACAAATAACAAATGTCAAGTAATTGGCCCCATCTAGGTAGTTTGATTTCAATTTGTTAAAAAAAACCAAAGAGCTAAATGGATCTGGTGGCTTAGTTTGATTTCAATTTGTTAAGAAAAACAAAATACTGCAAAGTAACATCATTTGTTTTCCACGGATAGAATAAAATATCTTAGTAATGTCAATTTAAATGATCTTTGTCTGCCTAGCTTTTCTGTACAAATAACTCATTATTCTTTCTTAAAGTTGAATAAAGTAATTTTCAAAGGATAAGGCTTTTTCAATTAAGAGGTAATGATTCCATGATTTGGTCTTTTGATAATAAGGAATAGTTCACAAGTACTTTTGGATGCAAGGAATTAAAAGAAGGCATTACGGAAAAGGCATTACGGAGAAGGCAATTAAGGAAAGCAATAAAGCGAAATGGAGTAGGACACATGTAGGATGGGAGACCGTAAATACTACTAGATCTTTCTTACAAAAATCACATACTAGAACAATAGGTGTAATTGTTAAAGGTTATTGCAAAAATGTCATAAATGGAATACGTAAGAAGGTTGATATTATTTCGGTTTGGTCAAATTCTGAGCCTACATTGAGTAGCTAATGATTGGAATATTAAGAATTCATTAACTTAATGGAATATGATTTTTTTACAATAATTATTTTAATTAATTCACAATTTTAGCTGGAACAACAACGGCGACATGCTTATGCCATCAATATTATATTGTATCAATCAAGATAACAAATTCACACATTATTATCTATACATATTCCCTTAATTTTCTGCCTAATACTCATTTGGATTTTCAAGCTCGAGAGTTGATGTTATCTCATATCCCATTGAGACATAATATTTCATAAATCGATTCCCAGCAAGGATTCGAGGTGCTTGAACCTTTACGTTAATCAGTTCCTTTTCACAATTAGCAATTTTAGGACCTATAACAGCTACATCATAGTTTGCGGTTTGGGGATTTTCAACGAATTCTGAAGATACCATTTCAAATGATAAGATTGCATATCTGTAAGCCTCAACGCAACAATTAAGAGCTTTCAAAGCCTAGGGAGAACCTAATTTCTTAATCATTTCATTATATACATTCAACGTTGCTTTGGCATTTGCTGCTCCTAATTTTATAATGAGGGTTCCTAGTTGGGTTGTATCCAGTGCCGTAATAACTTCGGGAGTGGAAACTGCTTTCAGGCAAAACCTGCGATGTTGAATTGCCTTTCCATTGCATAAATTTTCTACTAGTTGTGATAAATGTATCGGAAGGGAAACATTAGCCTTTGAAATAATTGCACTTGTTGGCAAAGAAGAAAGTGAAATGATAGATAAGAAAATAACTAAAACTAAGCATAATTGATTTGGATAAGCCATTCTCTTCTTGATTATAATACGAAGATATTTTTAATTACAAATTTTGATCTTGTGATTTTTTAATTTCTTTTACTACTTTTTATAAAGGTAAAACAAATCTATTTATGGATAAGTCTCAGCAATAATAACATACATTATTATCAATTATAACAATAAAGTTATTTTACAATTTTGTTAACAAAACTAATTTAGTAATTTATTTTCTAATATAAGTGTTTGACTGTACAATTATATTGCTTTTTCTCTTTTTATTGAAAATTTTGGTTGCAATCAACTTTTCCTTTGGTTGTAAATAAAACTAACCAACTCTACTTAATAATTACAAATGGAAACTCAACTATTTTATCAAACCTAAATTCATCTAACATCTCCTAAGGGAAATTAACAAACACTAGCACCTTTGTATTCCCATCTGAAGCCGCCTTCGCAAGCTTGTCAGCAACTTTATTCCTCTCTCTTGGAATACACTTATTAAGGTTGTAAAAATAAATAAATCATTCTTGTTAAGGTTGAAGATGAACTGACCAAGTAGCTAACTTGTAAAGCTTTAACGAATTCCACGCTATCCATGTTATCGAAACATTCTTGTACCCCTTTCTCTGAATAATGGCAAAACCATTAAGTATCCATAAATTTTAGCTTAAAAAATAGAACGACTCTCCAAATAGTGGTTATATCGAAGGATCCATTCTCTATTTTGTTTACATGTAACACCCCCAGCAGTAACAAATTTCCTACCAAAGGACGTTCAGAATCAAGAACGAGATGTCTAGACCAAGCTTGTAGAAATCTTAATAGTTTCAATGAAAGTCCAAGTTATTCCATAAAAGAAAAAAAGGTTATTGTTTTTCCATATACACCAAGCTATTAAACCAAAGTAACTAGAGCAAAAGATCCCTGCACATGACATCCACACTGAATATCATAAATTAGTCTCCATCCAGTCTTGAAGACTATTGGAGCAGAATCGAGGCTGACGGTTTGCAGGCACAATCTGCATCCAAGCCTCTTTTGTAGAAGAGAAATCCCTAAGCACATGAACTAAATCTTTTGTTTCATGGTGACACATCTGACAAGACGCATTGTGACCAATTCCCTTCCATATCCATTCCAACTAGTTAGAAGATGTTGTTTCGAACGTAAGGCATAAGAAAAAAAATGAACACGTTGAGGCCCTTGAAAATTCCTAACGACCAGCCACCCTTTGTCTTTTCTATTCCATATATTCTCCACTACCGATCAGTAAGCACTCTTGACCAAAAAGGACCCAACCGAGGTGCGCACCTAATTGCTTTTATTAGGACCAACCAAAGGGTGGTGAGGGGGATACTCACAACTCTTTTGTCAATATCCTTTGGAAACCAAACTCTAAAAAGTTCTAGATTCCACATCCCATCCTCAGTTACTATGTCACAAAGTAAACAATCCGCCAGAAGATTGATTTGAGAAGGCACAAGATTTGATGAACACCAACAATAGACAAAATTCCCTGTCCAAATAGACCAATATAAATTCTCTCTCGATATGGGTCGTACCTTTGCAAGTCCTCTCCACAAGGCTGAACACATACCTCGAGCAATACTTTCGGGCACCCTCACTTTCATTCCATACTTAGATCGAAGACCTCGAACCCAGAAGGCAGAATCCTTAGAGACTTGATTAAACCCCAATTTTAGAAAAGAAAGAAGCATTCAAATCCTCCACAAGTAAGAGGCTAACAATTAGTGTCTCAATCAACTAAAGACACACTCCTTCCACCATTAGCCGACACCTATATGAATTATCTTACCGATCGTTCAATCTACATGCAAACACATTTTGAAATTCATATTGTTGCATAAAATACTTTGGTAAAGAAAAAAGAACAGACTAAACAAGAGTAACACTACTTGCCATAGAGAGGTGCTTAGTGTCCCAATTACTTAAATTGCTATGCACTTATTCTACCATAAACCGCAATGTAGAGTTAGAAACTCAATTATGGTATAACCGCACTCCCAAGTACATTTCAGTATCTTGGCCCTTTGTAAGCCAAGTAAAATACTTAGAATGTTACTAAGATCATCACCCACTCATTCAGAAAAGAAAATGTAAGTTTTCTGGGCATTGACTCAATGGCTTGGAAAACTACAGAAGAAGTGAAAAATTCCTTTAACGATCTTAACATTCTTTAAGTCCGCTTTCGAATAGATTACCAAATCATTTGCAAAGAACAAATGAGAAATACTTGGCCCCATTTAGATAGTTTGATTTCAATTTGTTGAAAAGAACCAAAGAACTAAATGGATCCGATGGCTTGGTTTGATTTCAAATTTGTTAAGAAAAACAAAATACTGCAAAGTAACATTATTTTTTTTCCACGAATAGAGTAAAATATTTTAGTAATGTCAATTTAAATGATCTTTGTCTGCCTACCTTTTCTTTACCAATGACTCATTATTCTTTCTTGAAGTTGAATAAAGTAATTTTCAAAGGATAAGGCTTTGTCAATTAAAAGGTAATGATTCCATGATTTGGTATTTTGATAATAAGGGAAAGTTCACTATATTACTTTTTGTAAAAATAGAATATTGGTAGTGACAATATATAGCAAAGAAAATAGAAATAGAAATAAAAATAAAGAACACACAGATTTTACGTGGAAACCCTTTCAGGGAAAAAACCACGGACAGAGGAGAAGAAAATTCACTATGTCAAATTCGATTTAATTACAAGATGAATAGACTATGTCTATCTATAGGCTTGTAAAACCATATTCTAATAGGAGTGAAACACCTTATTCTAATCAATATCAAATAGATGGAGTTTAATAAGGTTTAAAAAACCTTATTCTAAAATAAAATAAAAGAAGTATATTTCTATAGGGATTTTACTTTTATTTTATTTTACCACAGTATTTTATTTAAATAAGGATTCGGGTCACTTAATTCTAATAATCTCCACCTTGACACTAATTCTTAATGAACAAGTTCTTCATTGAGAAATCTAAACGAACAAGTTCTCCACCTCCTCCATAAAACCCCATAAGGGTTTATCTTCAATAATGAACACCAACCAAGTCTAAGCAATGCTCAAACTTGGTTATAGGAAAGTCATCATATCTGTAGGATTTTCGTGAGTACTAATTTTGCTCACAACAATATCACCACGAGTAATAATATCACGAAAAAAATGATACCGAACATCAATGTGTTTTGTTCTCTCATGAAACATTTGATCTTTTGTAAGGAAGATGGCACTGATCGTCACAAAATCTTGTATTGATTTGAAGGTATTCATTGAGTTCAAGAAAGAGTCCTTCAACCAAATAGCTTCTTTACAAGCCTCGAGAATCGCCATGTACTCAACTTCAGATTGGTAGACAAAGCGATCAGAGTTTGCAAAGTGGCTTTCCAACTGATTGCACAACATCCGATTGTAAAGACATAAACTGTGAGAGATCTTCTTCTATCGAGGTCTCTAGCAAAATCAGCATAAACATACCCAATGAATCCATCTCTAGTTCTTCCAAACTGTAAGCAAACATCGGTAGTACCTTGTAAGTATCTTAAACCCATTGAACTGCTTTCCAATGTTCTTTACCGGGATTCGCCATGTATCTACTAACTGCACTAACTGCATATGATAAATCCGGACGTGAACAAACCATGGCATACATGAGAGATCCCACAGTACTAGAGTATGAAACATGTAACATGTACTCAATCTCATCATTTTATTGTGGAGACAAAGCCGATGAAAGTCTGAAATGGGCTGCTAAAGGAGTACTAACAGGCTTAGCATTCTGCATATTGAATTTGCAAAAAACTTTCTCAATTTACCCCTTCTGACTTAGGTACAATTTACTTGCTTTTCTATCTCTCAGAATCTCCATACCTAGTATCTTCTTTTCTACTCCCAAATCTTTCATCTCAAATTCTTCACTTAGTTGGGCTTTGACCTTTCTTATCTCTCCTTTATCTTTTGCTGCTATCAACATGTCATCAACATAAAGGAGTAGATACACAAAAGAACCGTTACTATTTTTCTTAAAGTAAACACAACCGTCAAATCTACTTTAAAATCATGAGAAGTCATAAAGGAATCAAACCTCTTATACCACTGTCTTGGTGACTGTTTCAAACTGTAAAGGGACTTTTCCAGCAAGCAAACATAATACTTTTTTTCTGAGACTGTAAAACCCTCTGGCTGTTGCATGTAAATATCCTCCTCAAGTTCTCTATGCAAAAATACAATTTTTACACGTAACTGCTCAAGCTCCAAATCATGCATGGCCACAATACCGAGCAAAGCTCGAATCGAACTATGCTTCACAACTGGAGAGAACACATCTGTGAAGTCTATTCCTGGAATTTGACTGTAACCCTTTGCAACAAGCCTTGCTTTATATCTGGGTTCTTCAACTCTTGGAGTCCCCTCTTTCTTCTTAAACACCCATTTACAATGAACAACCTTTTTACCTTTAGGAAGTTTCACAAGATCCCATGTTTTATTTTTGTGTAGTGATTCCATCTCCTATTGCATAGCAAACATCCACTTTTCTGAGTCTTTACAACTAACCACCTCAGAATAATTAGATGGCTCTTGGTTTGCATCTATATCTTTAGCCACATATAAAGCGTAAGCAACTAGATCAGCCTCGACTTACTTCTTTGGAGGTTTAATTTCTCTTCTAGTTCTATTTTTGGCGATAGAGTATTGTGGTGAAGAAGCAACTCTATTTTGAATTTTTGTACTAGCTTCAGTAGTCGACTCTGTTGTAGATTCTGTATTAATCTGATGCTCCACCTGCCTTTGATTTTCTTTATTCGAAGAGTCTTTAAGAGATAAGTTAGGTAGCGTAGCAGTTTCATCAAAAACAACATCTATGCTAACCACAACTTTTCTATTTTCAGGACACCATAACTTATACCCTTTCACACCAACTTTATAACCAAGAAAAACACTTTTAATGGATCTCGGTTCCAATTTTCCATTATCAACATGAGCGTATGCAGGACAACCAAAGATCATTAAATCAGAATAATTAGCAGGATTACCAGACCATACTTCTTGTGGAGTCTTTTTCTCAATGGCAACGGATGGAGATCTGTTAATCAAAAAACATGCAGTAAAGGCTGCTTCCGCCCAAAATGACTTTGGCAAGTTGGCATTTGACAACATACATCGAACCTTCTCATGATCGTTCTGTTCATTCGTTCTACAACACCGTTTTGCTGTTGAGTATGACGAACTATCAAGTGTCTCACGATCCTTTCTGACTTGCACAGTTTATTAAAATCATTAGAACAGAACTCTAAGCCATTGTCTGATATTTTATTTACTTTCCCATCTGTTTTTCAATCATGGTTTTCCAAGACTTAAATGCGGAAAACACATCGCTTTTCTGCTTTAGGAAGAACGCCCACACTTTTCTGGAAAAATCATCAATAAAAGTTAGCATATAATTAGCTCCACCTCTTGAAGGCACTCTAGATGGCCCTCACAAATCAGAATGAATATACTCCAACATTCCTTTCGTGTTATGGATTCCTCTAGTGAATCGAACTCTCTTTTGCTTCCCAAAAACGCAGTGCTCACAGAACTTCAGTTTGCAAGTTCCTTGCCTATCAAGAAGTCCTCTTTTGCTCAATTCTGCCATGCCATTCTCAGTCATATGCCCTAGTCGCATATGCCAAAGTTTAGGAATATCATCATCTGATAAGGAAAAGGATGCGACAACTACATCACTAGTAACAGTAGAACCCTGCAAAACATATAACTTAGCAGTCTTTCTCTGCCCTTTCATCACAACGAGTGAACCTTTGGAAATATTCAAATCCCCACTTTCAGCTGTATATTTGTACCCTTTTGAATCAAGATTACTCAACGAAATTAAATTTCTCTTTAATTTTGGAACATGTCGTACGTCACTAAGTGTTCTTACAACTCCATCAAACATCTTAACTTTAATTGTTCCAACACCTGCAATTTTACATGAAGCATTATTTCCCATTAAAACAATACCTTCAGACACTATTTTGTAAGTTGTAAACCAATCCCGTTTGGGACTCATGTGGAAGGTGCAGCCCGAATCAAGGATCCACTCCTCGCTCACTTTAAAATTGTTGACAGAAGCGACTAGAAGTTCACCATCGCTGTAGTCTTCTACAATATCAACCTTACCAGAATTTTATGGTTGTTTTCCATTTTGATTCGCAGCCTCCCTTTTGATCTTGCTCTGTAGCTTATAGTATTCAGATTTAATGTGCCCTTTCTTCTTGCAAAAGTTACAAGTTTTAACTCTGTTTGAAGACTTCGATCTACCCTTAGATTTATTGCGAGGATTCCATTCCTGTGTCCTTCCATGATCATCGTCAGCATTTCGATCTTGTCTCCCACAAATAATGAGACCCTCTCCTTGAGAGTCGATTTTAACCACAAGATGTTTCATCTTACCATACGAGGTTAAAGAATCATAAACCTCATCAACTGTGAGAGACTCGCGACTATATAAAATTGTATCTCTAAAGGTTGAATAAGACGGGGGCAACGAACAAAGTAGAATCAACCCTAGATCTTCCTTATCATACTGAACCTCTATGGCCTCCAAATTTGAGAAAATTTCTTGAAACATTGTCAAGTGTTCGTGCACAGACGCACCTTCATCCAAACGATGAGCATAAAGACGCTGCTTCATATGCAGCTTACTAGTTAGAGTTTTCGACATATATATTTGTTCCAACCTCTTCCATAATCCAGCGGCGATCTTCTTTTTCATCAGAACCTGCAAAATTTCATTAGCCAAATGCAGATGTAATTGTGTTAACGCCTTTCGTTCATTGCACTTCTTCTCTTCTTCCGTCAATGTTCAAGGCATCTTATCTACCCCTAGCAGGGCTTCCTCTAAATCCATCTGTGCAAGAACTGCCTGCATTTTTATCTGCCACAACGCGAATTTGGTGTTGCGATCCAACAGCGAAATTTCATACTTGAAAGACGCCATTACCGTGATTGAGATGAACAACCTAGATGCTCAGATACCAATTTGTAAAAATAGAATATCAGTAATGACAATATATTGCAAAGAAAATAGAAATAGAAATAAAAATAAAGAACACACAGATTTTTCGTGGAAACCCTTTTGGGAAAAAAACCACGGGCAAAGGAGAAGAAAATTCACTATGTCGAATTCAAATTAATTACAAGAAAAGTAGACTATGTCTATTTATAGGCTTGTAAAACCATATTCTAATAGGAGTGAAACACCTTATTCTAATCAATATCAAATAGATGAAGTTTAATAAGGTTTAAAAATCTTATTCTAAAATAAAATAAAAGAAGTATAATTCTATAGGGATTTTACTTTTATTTTATTTTACCACAGTATTTTATTTAAATAAGGATTTGGGTCACTTAATTCTAACACTTTTGGATTCAATGAATTAAAAGCAGGCAATTAAGGAAAGCAATAAAGCTAAATAGAGTACAACACAAGTAGGGTGGGAGATGGTAAATACTACCAAATCTTTCTTACAAAAATCTCATCCTAGAACAATAGGTGTAATTGTTACAGATTTTTGCAAAAAGGTCATAAATGGAAGAGGTAATAAGGTTGATATTATTTCAGTTTGGTCAGATTCTGAGTCCACTTTGAATAGCTAATGATTGGAATATTAAGAATTCATTAACTTAATGGAATATGAAAAAAAATATAACTTTACAATGATTACTTAAATTAATTCACAGTTTCAGCAGCAGCAACAATGGCAACACGCCTATGCCATTAATATTATATTGTGTCAATCAAGATAAAAAAATCACACATTACTATCTACACCTATTCCCTTAATTTTGTACCTAATACTCATTTTTATCTTCCAACTCAAGAGTTGATGTTATCTCATATCCCATTGAGACATAATATTTCATAAATCGATTCCCAACACGGAGTCAAGGTGCTTGAACCTTTGCGTTAATTAGTTCCTTTTCACAATTACCAATTTCGTGACCTATAACAGCTACACCAAGGTTTGTGATTTGGGGATCTTCAACCAGTTCTGAGGATACCATTTCAAATGATAAGATTGCATATTTGTAAGCCTCAACGCAACAATTCAGAGCTTTCAAAGCCTAGGGAGAACCTGGTTTCTTAATTATTTCATTATATACATTCAACATTGCTTTGGCATTTGTTGCTCCTAATTTCATAATGAGGGTTCCTAGTTGGGTTGTATCCATTGCTGCAATAACTCTTATAGGTTGAATTATACTATTTTGCCCAGCATATGGAAATCTTAATAGTTTAAATAAAACCCTATGTTATTCCCTAAAAGTAAAAAAGGTTCTTATTTTTCCATATGCTCCAAGCTATTAAACAAAAGTAACTAGACCAAAAGATCCCCACACACGACATCCACACTAAAGATTATAAATTAGTCTCTGTCTAGTCTAGAAGACTACTGGAGTAGAATTAGGGTCGACGGTTTACAGGCATAATCTGTATCCAAGCCTGTTTTGCAGCTGGGAAATCCCTAACTATATGAAGTAAATCTTTCATTTCATGGTGACACATCTGATAGGACACACTGTGACCAATGCCCTTCTGTATCCGTTCTAAATAGTTAGAAGATGTTCTTCGAACACAAACCATAAGAAAAAAAAGGACACATTAAGGTCCTTAAAAAATTCGTTAGCCACCCTTTGTCTTTTCTATTCCATGTACCCTCCATTATCGATCAATAAGCACTTTTGATCAAAAAGGGCCCTACCGAGGTACGCACCCAATTGATTTTATCAAGACCAGCCAAAGGGTGGTGAGGGGAACACTCACAACTCTTTTATCAATATCCTTTGGAAACCAAGCTCTAAACAGTTCTAGATTCCACATCCCATCCTTAGTTACCATGTGACACAGTAAACAATCAATCATAAGATTGATTCGAGAAGGCACATGATTGGATGAACACCAACAGTAGACAAAATTCTCGATCCAAATAGACAAATATAAGTTCTCTCTCGATACGGGTCGTACCTTAGCAAGTACTCTCCATACGGCTGAACACCTTCTTCGTACAATACTTTTATTTTATACTTCGATCAAAGAACTCGAACCCATAAGGCAGTATCCTTAGAGACTTGATTAAACCCCAATTTTAGCAAAGAAAGAAGCATTCAAATCCTCTAAATATTTTAGACCTAATCTTCCACAAGTACGAGGTTGACAGCTAGGGTCTTAATCAACTAAAGACACTCTCCTTCCACCATTAGCCGACACCCGTATGAATTATCTTGCCGATCGTTCAATCTAGAAGCAAACACATATCAAAATTTACATTGGTTACATAAAATAATTTGGTAAAGAAAGAAGAACAGACTAAACAACAATAACATTACCTGCCATAGAGAGCTGCTTAGCGTCCCAATTACTCAATTTGCTATGCACCTATTCTGCCACAAACCCAAGTACATTTGTAAAAAAACTCTGTTATAGAATAACGACACTCCCAAGTACATTTCAATTCTTAGGCCCTTTGTAAGCCCAGTGAACTACTTAGCATGTTACTAAGATCATCACCCACTCCTTCAGAATAGAAAATGTTTGTTTTCTGGGCTTTGACTCGATGGCCTAAGAAATTACATAAGCAGTGAAGAACGCCTTTAAGGATCTGAACATTCTTTAAGTACGCTTTTAAAAAGATTACCAAATCATTTGTAAAGAAAAAATGAGAAAGATCTGGCCCTATTAAGATAGTTTGATTTCATGTGTTAAAAAGAACCAAAGAACTAAATGGATTCGGTGGCTAGGTTTGAGTTCAATTTGCTAAGAAAAACAAAATTCTGCAAAGTAACATCATTTCTTTCCACGAATAGAGTAAAATATCTTAGTAATATCAAGTCAAATCTTCTTTGTCTATCCATCTTTTCTTTACAAATGACTCATTATTCTTTCTTAAAGTTGAATAAAGTAATTTTCAAAGGATAAGGCTTTGTCAATTAAGAGGTAATGATTCCATGTTTTGATCTTTAGATAATAAAGGAAAGTTCACTAATACTTCTGGATTAAAGTAATTAAAAGAAAGCATTAAGGAGAAGGCAATTAAGGAAAGCAATAAAAGGAAATGGAGTACGACACAAGTAAGGTGGGAGACGATAAATACTACCAGATCTTTCTAAGAAAAATCTCATACTAGAACAATAGGTGAAATTATTACAAATTTTTACAAAAAGGTCATTAATGGAAGAGGTAAGAAGGTTGATGTTATTTGGGTTTGGTTAGATTCTGAGTCCAATTTTAATAGCTAATGATTCGAACATTAAGAATTCATTAACTTAATGAAATATGAAAAAATATATTTATTTAAATTAACTCACAATTTTTGCAGCAACAACAATGGCAACACGCCTATGCCATCAATATTATACTGTATCAATCAAGATAACAAATTCACACATTATTATCTATACATATTCCCTTAGTTTTTTTGGCTAATAATCATTTGGATTTTCAAGCTCGAGAGTTGATGTTATCTCATATCCCATTGAGACATAATATTTCATAAATCGATTCCTAGCAAGGAGTTGAGGTGCTTGAACCTTTGCGTTAATCAGTTCCTTTTCACAATTAGCAATTTCGGGACCTAGAACAGCTACATCATAGTTTGCGGTTTGGGGATATTCAACCAATTCTGAAGATACCATTTCAAATGATAAGATTGCATATTTGTAAGCCTCAACGCACATATTAAGAGCTTTCAAAGCCTGGGGAGAACCTGGTTTCTTAATTATTTCATTATATACATTCAACGTTGCTTTGGCTTTTGCTGCTCCTAATTTCATAATGAGGGTTCGTAGTTGGGTTGTATCCAATGCCGTAATAACTTCGGGAGTGGAAAGTGCTTTCAGGCAAAACCTGCGATTTTGAATTGCCTTGCCATTGCATAAATTTTCTACTAGTTGTGATGAAGGTATCGGAAGGGAAACATTAGCCTTTGGAATAATTGCACTTGTTGGAAAAGAAGAAAGCGAAAAGATAGATAAGAAAATAACTAAAACTAAACATAATTGATTTGGATAAGCCATTCTCTTCTTGATTATAATACGAAGATATTTTAATTACAAATTTTGATCTTGTGATTTTTAATTTCTTTTACTACTTTTTATAAAGGTAAAACAAATTTATGTTTGGATAAGTCTTAGGAACAATAACATACATTATTATCAATTATAACAATAAAGTTCTTTTACAATTTTGTTAACAAAATTAATTTAGTAATTTATTTACTAATATAAGTGTTTGACTGTACAATTATATTGTTTTTTCTCCTTTTATTGAAAATTTTGGTTGCAATCAACTTTTCTTTTGGTGTGTAAATAAAACTAACCAACTTTACTAAATAATTACAAATGGAAACTCAACTACTTTATCAAACCTTAGCCACCCTTTAAAATTGCTTAACCACCCTTTGTCTTTTCTATTCCATGTACCCTCTATTATCGATCAATAAGCACTCTTGACCAAGTAGGACCCTACCGAGGTGCGCACCCAATTGATTTTATCAGGACCAGCCTAAGGGTGGTGAGGGGAATACTCACAACTCTTTTATCAATATCCTTTGGAAACCAAGCTCTAAACAGTCCTAGATTCCACATCCCATCCTTAGTTACCATGTGACACAGTAAACAATCAATCATAAGATTGATTTGAGAAGGCATATGATTGGATGAACACCAACAGTAGACAAATTTTTTGGTCCAAATAGACCAATAAAAAGTCTCTCTCGATATCGGTCGTACCTTAGCAGGTCCTCTCCATACGGCTGAACACCTTCCTCGTGCAATACTTTCAGGCACCCTCACTTTCATTCCATACTTCAATCTAAGAACTCGAACCCATATGATAGTATCCTTAAAGAATTGATTAAACCCCAATTTTAGCAAAAAAATAAGCATTCAAATCCTTTAAATGCCTTAGACCTAATCCTCCACAAGCACGAGGTTGACAATTAGAGTCTTAATCAACTAGAAAAACTCTCCTTCCACCATTAGTCGACACCCATATGAATTATCTTGTTGATCATTCAATTTACACGCAAACATATTTCAAAATTTACATTGGTTGCATAAAATAATTTGGTAAAGAAAGAAGAACAAACTAAACAAGTGTACCACTACCTGCCATAGAGAGCTATTTAGCGTCCCAATTACTCAATTTGCGACGCACCTATTCTACCACAAATCGTAATGTAGAGTTAGAAACTCTGTTATAGAATAACGACACTCCCAAGTACATTTCAGTATCTTGGGCCCTTTGAAAGCCAAGTAAACTACTTAGCATGTTACTAAGATCATCACCCACTCCTTCAGAAAAGAAAATGTTGGTTTTCTAGGCATTGACTCGATGGCCTAAGAAACTACATAAGCGATGAGAATTCCATTAAGGATCCGAACATGCTTTAAGTCCACTTTCGAAAAGATTACCAGATCATTTGCAAAGAAAAAATGAGAAAGATCTGGCTCCATTTAGATAGTTTGATTTCAATTTTTTAAAAAGAATCAAATAACATAGTTTGATTTCAATTTTTTAAAAAGAATCAAAGAACTAAATGGATCTGGTGGCTTGGTTTTATTTCAATTTGCTAAGAAAATCAAAATACTGCAAAGTAACATTATTTTTTTTCCACGGGTAGAGTAAAATATCTTATTAATGTCAAGTTAAATGATCTTTGTCTACCCATATTTTCTTTTCAAATGACTCATTATTCTTTTTTGAAGTTGAATAATGTAATTTTCAAAGGATAAGGTGTAACACCCCTTACCCGAGACCATTACCGAAGTCGAGCACAAGGCGTTACCTAACTTAACTTACTAGTTCGGAGCATAAAAATTTGCGTTTAAAATTAATTCACTAACATTCAATCAATATGTCCTTAAAAAGGGCTCTCAAGACCCTATAACATGCAACAAAAATGGTTTGGGTCCAAACCGGGAACATTAAAAATTTTTCGAATACTTAAATAAATCAAAATAATTTATTTCACTATTCACAATAAAACTGTCCACTTGCTTGACAGTCACTAATTTAATTATAACTCAAGTTTTGAAACTAAAAATTTAGATTCGTAAATTTTCCCTGAAACTAGACTTATATATCTTCTTATCATAAAATTTCTAGAATTTTTGGGTTAGCCAAATAGTACAGTTAATTCGTTAAAGTCTCCCCTATTTCACTGTCTGACGGTTCTGACCTCTATTCTCTAGAAATCAATTGTCTCATTGTACGGGCTTCATACGGTGCTTTTGCTTGTTTCTATTGAAAATAGACTCACTAAGGGATCTAGAAATATAAATTATAACTCATAATTCTTTATGTACAATTATTAATGATTTCCTAAAATCAGAACAGGGGACTTCAAAAACCATTCTGACCCCGTCTCACTAAAATTCAAATATTACAAAATATAAAATTCCTTTGCCTACACCGTTTCTTTCATGTAAAAATAATCTCGATAAGATTTAATTCTATGTCTCATTCACTCTCTAATTCCATTTCTACTATCCTTGGTGATTTTTCAAAATCACATCAATGCTGATGTCCATAAATTGTTCCATTGCAAATTTGTACTCTTTTATAATTTCTTTGTGTTAACTATCATTTAGGCATACATAATACCAAAACATGTTCTTAATTAGCCAGTTCAATGGCTAATCATTATCAAGTATTTACATGCTATTCACTAGCCATATCATAAGGACACACACACAAAATGACTAAGTCCCTCTACATGCCATAACTTAAAATGTTTCGAATCACAAAATATCGAGATGGTCTGTTGATAGTGTGAAACAATCTCCGACATCCTTACGATCCCCGAATTGGCTTGGCGATACTATATAAAAAAAAGAAGGAAAATAAAGGGGGTAAGCATAAAGCTTAGTAAGTTTACAAGCAAATAAATAACAACATTTATCATAAATAATTATACTCATAAATTATCATCAAGTATCATGATCTTTACTTTCTTCTTTACTTACTCTCTTACTTGTTTACTTACTTGCTTACTTAAAGAACTCATGATTTTAACTTACTCCTCCCTTGTTGAAATTTTTTTTCTTAACTGATAACTGAGATATTCTTAACCCTTATAACTCACTTGAATCTATTTATTATGCTTTTACCTGAACTTTCATGTAACATAGTCTATTTACTAGCCTGTTGAACCACTTGAATACTATCTGATAATAACATGCCAAAGCCATGTCCCAGACATGGTCTTACATGGGATGTTTCCTGTACTGCAAATGCCATATCCCAGATATGGTCTTACATGAGAGTTCTTATATCGGTGCCCATGTCATGTCCCAGACATGGTATTACATGGCATCTCATCCCCCTAATGTCATGACATTTGTATCCGATACATTCCTAATGTTTCAACGGGACTTTTTAACACTGATTCTCTATCATCTCATACTTGAGTCAACATTAAATAATTTCATGAAATAAGTACATAATTGCTGGAAAATAACAACATTAATAATAATTATTGAAATATTGCATTTATTTACCGTAAACTTACCTCGATACAAAATACGATCAAATCTAGCAACTTAGTCCTCAACCTTTTTCTTTCCCCGGTCTAACTCTGGATTTCGTTCCTCTTGATCTATAATAGAAAATTTAGCTTATTTAATACTCACATTCATCAAAACAGTCCTTGACTCGAACTTTGGAAAAATTATGATTTTGCCCCTAAACTTTTACATATTTACACTTTTGCCCCAAAGCTCGGAAATTAAATTTCATCCCTTATTCTTATGTTTCATGATATGCTGAACCTCTTTCCCATCTATGGCAACATCAAATTCCCACTCTAACAATTACTTATGAACATTAGGTATTTTTACCGATTATGTCGTTTTACTCATTTTCACTTATAATTTCCTAGCAAAAGTTGTTTAACATAATTTCAAACTTCATATTCTACCATAAAACACCAAAACAAACACACCTATGGGTATTTTTCGAACTATGAACCCTAACATGAATTAATGGTAGAATAAGTTAAACCGAGCTACGAGGACTCCAAAAACATAAAAAAAATTAAAAACGGGGCTTGGATGCACTTACTATTAGCTTGAGAAAGTGAAGAAACCCTAGCTATGGAGTCCCTTGAAGTTTCAGCCCTTATGGAAGAAGATGAGCACATTTTGCCAACTTTTTCCCTTTTAATTCTTTTTATTACCAAATGACTAAAATGCCCTTCATTAAAAATTTAGTTATTTTTATCTATGCATGCCCATTTTTGTTCATGAAAATCTAATGGTCTAATTACCATTTAAGGACCTCTACTTCAATTATGCACTTTTATTAAATCATTTATCATCTAAAGCTCATATTTACCCACTTTTGCAATCAAACCCTAATATGCAATTTAGACATGCAATCGCTGAAATTTCTTATCGGTATTCTAACACATGCATCCAATCAATCAATAAATCATAAAAATTAATCACAATAAACTTTTCTATCTCAAATTCATGGTTTCGCAACCACTATTCCATTTAGGCCCTATTTTGGGATGTTATATAAGGCTTTGTCAATTAAGAGGTAATGATTCCATGATTTGGTCTTTTGATAATAAAGGAAAGTTCAATAGTACTTCTGGATACAAGGAATTGAAAGAAAGCATTAAGGACAAGGCAATTAAGGAAAGTAATAAAGGGAAATGGAGTACGACACAAGTAGGGAGGAAGATGGTAAATACTCCTAGATCTTTCTTACAAAAATCTCATCCTAGAACAATAGGTGTAATTATTACAAATTTTTGCAAAACAGGTCATAAATTGAAGAGGTAAGAAGGTTGTTATAATTAGGGTTTGGTTATATTCTAAGTCCACTTTGAATAGCTAATGATTGGAATATTAAGAATTCACTAACTTAATGGAAAATGAAAAAAAATATAATTTTACAATAATTATTTAAATTAATTCACAGTTTCAACAGCAACAACAATGGCAACACACCTATGCCATCAATATTATATTTTATCAATCAAGATAACAAATTCACACATTATTATCTATACATATTCCCTTAATTTTTTGCCTAATACTCATTTGGATTTTCAAGCTCGAGAGTTGATGTTATCTCATATCCCATTGAGACATAATATTTCACAAATCGATTCCCAGCAAGGAGTCGAGGTGCTTGAACCTTTGCGTTAATCAGTTCCTTTTCGCAATTAGCAATTTCAGGACCTATAACAGCTACATCATAGTTTGCGGTTTGGGGATCTTCAACCAATTCTGAACATACCATTTCAAACGATAAGATTGCATATTTGTAAGCCTCAACGCACATATTAAGAGCTTTCAAAGCCTGGGGAGAACCTGGTTTCTTAATTATTTCATTATATAAATTCAACGTTGCCTTGGCATTTGCTGCTCCTAATTTCATAATGAGGGTTCCTAGTTGGGTTGTATCCATTGCCGCAATAACTTCGGGAGTGGAAAGTGCTTTCAGACAAAACCTGCGATTTTGAATTGCCTTGCCATTGCATAAATTTTCTACTAGTTGTGATGAAGGTACCGAAAGGGAAATATTAGCATTTGGAATAATTGCAGTTGTTGGCAAAGAAGAAAACGAAAAGATAGATAAGAAAATAACTAAAACTAAGCATAACTTATTTGGAGGAGCCATTGTCGTGTTGATTATGATACAAAGATATTTTTAATTACAAATTTCGATCTTGTGATTTTTCAATTTCTTTTACTACTTTTTATAAAGGTAAAACAAATCTATTTTTGGATAAGTCTTAGAAACAATAACATACATTATTATCAATTATAACAATAAAGTTATTTTACAATTTGTTAACAAAACTAATTTAGTAATTTATTTACTAATATAAGTGTTTGACTGTACAATTATATTGTTTTTTCTCTTGTTGTTGGATTTTTTGGTTGCAATCAAGTTTTCTTTTGGTGTATAAATAAAACTAACCAACTTTACTAAATAAATTAGTCTCCATCCAATTTTAAAAACTATTGGAGCAGAATAGGGGCTGACGGTTTGCAGGCACAATTTGCATCCAAGCCTCTTCTGTAGCAGGGAAATCCCTAACTACATGAACTAAATCTTTTGTTTCATGGTGACAAATCTGACAAGATGACTGTGACCAATGCCCTTCCGTAACCAATCCAAATAGTTAGAAGATGTATTTCAAACATAAGGCATAAGAAAAAAATGAACACGTTGAGGTTCTTGAAAATTCTTTACGACCAACCACCTTTTGTCTTTTCTATTCCATATATCCTCCGTTATCGGTCGGTAAGCACTCTTGACCAAAAAGGACCCAACTGAGGTGCGCACCCAATTGATTTTATCAGGCCCAACCAAAGGGTGGTGATGAGGATACAACTCTTTTATCAATATCCTTTGGAAACCTAACTCTAAAAAGTTCTAGATTCCACATCCCATCCACAGTTACTATGTCACAAAGTAAACAATCCATCAGAAGATTGATTTGTAAAGGCACATTATTTGATGAACACCAACAATAGATAGAATTCCCGGTCCAAACAGACCAATATAAAGTTTCTCTCGATATGGGTCGTACCTTAGCAAGTCCTCTCCATACAACTGAACACATTACTCATGCAATATTTTTGAGCACCCTCACCCTCATTCCATTGATTTCATCAACTAAAAGGAGCTTCAGTATTTTCAAAGGATGTTCAGAACCAATAACAAGATGTCTAGACAAGTGACTCTTATAGGTTGAATTGTACTATTTTGCCAAGCTTATAGAAATCTTAATAGTTTAAATAAAACCCCATGTTATTCCCTAAAAGTAAAAAGGTTCTTGTTTTTCTATGTGCGCCAAGCTATTAAAAATAGTAACTAGAACAAAAGATCCCCACACATGACATCCACACTGAATATCATAAATTAGTCTCCATCCAGTCTTGAAAACAATTAGAGCAGAATCGGGGCTATCGGTTTGCTAGCATAATCTGCATCCAAGCATCTTTTATAGCAGGGAAATTCTAAGCACATGAACTAGATCTTTTGTATCATGGTGACACATCTGACAAGACGTACAATGACTAATACCCTTTCGTATCCATTCCGAATAGTTAGAAGTTGTATTTCAAACTTAAGTCATAAGAAAAAACGAACACGTTGAGGTCCTTGAAAATTCCTTACGACTAACCACCTTTTGTCTTTTCTATTCAATATATCCTCCATTATCGATCAATAAGCACTTTTGACCAAAAAGGACCCAACCAAGGTGTGCACCCAATTGATTTTATCAGGACCAACCAAAGGGTGGTGAGGGGGATACTCACAACTCTTTTATCAATATCCTTCGGAAACCAGACTCTAAAATGTTCTAGATTCCACATCCCATCCTCAGTTACTATGTCACAAAGTAAACAATCCGTCAGAAGATTGATTTGAGAAGGCACATGATTTGATGAACACCAACAATAGACAGAATTCCTGGTCCAGACAGACCAATATAAATTCTCTTTCGATATGGGTCATACCTTAGCAAGTCCTATCCATACGGCTGAACACATTCCTGATGCAATACTTTCAGGCACCCTTAATTTCATTCCATACTTTGATCGAAGAACTCGAACCCAGAAGGCAGTATACTTAGAGACTTGATTAAATCCCAATTTTAGCAAAGAAATAAACATTCAGATCCTCTAAATACCTTAGACCTAATCCTCTACAAGCACGAGGTTGACAATTAGTGTCCCAATCAACTAAAGACACTCTCCTTCCACCATTAGTCGACACCCACATGGATTATCTTATCGACCGTTCAATCTACACGGAAGTACATTTTGAAATTCACTTGGTTGCATAAAATAATTTGGTAAAAAAAAGAACAGGCTCAACAAGAGTAACACTACCTGCCATAGAGAGCTGCTTAGTGTCCCAATTACTTAAATTGCTACGCATCTATTCTACAACAAAATGCAATGTAAAGTTAAAAACTATGTTATGGAATAACGACACTCCCAAGTACTTCTCAATATCTTGGGCCCTTTGTAAGCCAAGGAAACTACTTAAAATGTTATTAAGATCATCACCCACTCCTTCAAAAAAGAAAATGTTGGTTTTCTGGGCATTGACTCGATGGCTTGAGAAACTACAGAAGAAGTGAAGAATTTCTTTAACGATCCGAACATTCTTTAAGTCCGCTTTCGAATAGATTACCAAATCATTTGCAAAGAACAAATGAGAAATACTTGGCCCCATCAAGATAGTTTGATTTCAATTTGTTAAAAAAACCAAAAAACTAAATTGATCCGGTGTGTAACACCCCAAACCCGGCCTAGACGTGATGGTCGAATCTGACGTGTCACATTGAAGTGTCTTTCGGAAATTGGTCTTGTTGGTAAAAATTCATTTCTAAGTTTAAAAACCTTTTAATTATTATTTAACAAATCATCTAGCCAAAATGTTTACCTTGCTGTCTTGCTTTTGTTATGGTATGTTGATCTGAAATTGTGGAAGCTTTTGAAACTCTGTTGTTTAGGTCTCGTGTCTTTGAAAATAATAATTATTTTGAAAATCCGTCTTCTCCTAAACTAGCAGTTTAAAATAAGTAAGCACAATCCCAACTAAAAATTTAAACAAACTTGAAGGCCTTATTACAAAAACAAAATCGAACATAAACATTAAATTTCAAAAAAAGCAAGTGTAGAACAGCTGCAGTTGTGTGGCCACCTCCGTGTCCCTCACAGCACCAACCCGACTACAACTGGGGATTACCTGTACAATTAAATAGAGGGGTGAGTTTACGAAAACTCAGTGTGTAATCCCCTAATAAACAAACAGTCAATTAAACAGTAAATAACTACAGTTTGGGCCTGAGCCCGTTACAATAACAGTCCAGTTCAATGTGGGCCTAAGCCCTTTCCCGTAACAGTAAATGATTGGGCTTGAGCCCATCACAATGCCAGTAATCAGTAGGGCCTTTGCCTAATTTCAGTAGTAGTATCAGTGGGGCCTTGGCCCATAACAGTAACTGATATTAGTCATGCAGTGAACAGTATGTAATATCATTAATCGATGCAGTAATAGTACAATATCATTAATCAGTGCATATATGCAGTTAGAAATCCTATCCAATCCAGCCTCTACACACCACTTCGTCCCGCCAAACACACCATGTGGGGATAAAATCAACCCACTCGGCCAGACACACCAAGATTAGCATCGGTTACGACACTAAACAGTATTGCAGCAAAGCTGCCAGTAAAATAAATGGCATGTATCCATCAGTATTTCCATAGTCATCTTGGGCGACCCGTGTAACCTTATCAGTACGGTACCCTTCCTCCAAATATAACAATCCATCCCCATGCAATATATCACGACATAATATCTTACGTGTATGCAAAATGTCATGCTCAATCATATTCATACATATCATAGAACAAATCAATCATTTCATCTCTCAGGGGTATAATAGTTATCTTACCCTATGAGGGTATTTTGGTCATTTTACCCTATGGGGTATTTCGGTCATTTTACCCTATGAGGGTATTTCGATCATTTTACCCTATGGGGGTATTTCGGTCATTTTACCTATTTTGGGGTCTCGGTGCAGATATCGACCTCTCGAAAGGTCCGCAGTCGCCTCGAGCGACTCATGTAACCTAAATGGTCATAATAGTGTAAATGTGCCCAAGGCCCATTACTCGACCCAAGTAGGCCCATATGCTCGTGCGGCCCATTCAGCCCAGATTTTGCCACAGCTATGAAATCTACATAGCCCAATCCAATATTTGCCATAACTCGTGGATTTTATCCATGTGGGCCCATGAGCCCATTGAGCCCACACGGCCCATTTCGGCCCAACGTGGCCTATTACGGCCTAAGCCCATGAAAATGCTCATAGAGGCCTTTACAGTTTATCGCCCATGATTTGTAGGTTTGGCTTTCCACACGAGCGATCGCACACTCGTGTGGTCTCAACGTTGTACTTCAGCTTTTCGGCTTTTGTCATCCTACTGTTACAGTGGGGTGGTTACACACCTGATGCGATTTGCAGATTCCCTTCGTTCCGAACACTCTTATTCCAAAAATCAATGACCATCACACTATTGGTTCCTAGGCAATGTGCCAATCAACCTCAACCACCACCAGCTAGGAATGGAAGTAATGCAAGTTAGAGAAAGCGATGAAAACCTTGAAAACCTTGCCGATCTCCCATCGATAACAAGGAACAAATGAGATGATATATATCTCTCCACAACAACAACCTCCCGAAATCCCAATATTCTCTCATCAAATCTCACCAAATATCCCTCCTCAATTCTCTCTATGACCAGTTCAAACTCCATTTAGTAGTATTTTAATCCAACTCTACCACCCACATGGATTAGGCAGCAAAATAAATACTCCCTTTTTTAATGCGCCACCACTCAAACCTTAGACCCCATGTACACTCCACACGCCCCTTACCACTAGACCAACAACTATTTTGTATCATATTTTAACCACAATAATTTAAGAACCTACTATCTAGACCCAAAGATTTTATTCACTTAAAATAAAAATTTTGCATAAGCCAAGGCTTGAACACCTGACTTCTTAGACACTTCCAAACACTCTTAAATCACTTAACCACTGAAGCAAACATTCATTTATGTCACTTCCTCGCACAACTAAATATTTATGTGCAGTCTCCTAACTGTTCCCTTGTTAAAAACTTATTTCTTCTAGGCCCAAAATTCGGGGTGTTACACGGTGGCTTGGTTTGATTTCAATTTTCTAAGAAAAATAAAATACTGCAAAGTAACATCATTTTTTCCCACGAATAGAGTAAAATATCTTAGTAATGTCAATTTATATGATCTTTGTCTGCCCATCTTTTCTTTACCAATGACTCATTATTCTTTCTTGAAGTTGAATAAAGTAATTTTCAAAGGATAAGGCTTTTCCAATTAAAAGGTAATGATTCCATGATTTTGTCTTTTGATAGTAAGGGAAAGTTCACTAGTACTTTTGGATTCAAGGAATTAAAAGAACGCATTAAGGAGAAGGCAATTAAGGAAAGCAATAAAGTGAAATGAAGTACGGCACAAATAGGGTGGGAGATAGTAAATACTACAAAATCTTTCTTAAAAAAATCACATCCTAGAACAATAGGTGTAATTGTTACAAATTTTTGCAAAAGGTCATAAATGACAGAGGTAATAAGGTTGATATTGTTTCAATTTGGTTAGATTCTGAGTCCACTTTGAATAACTAAGGATAGGACTATTAGGAATTCATTAACTTAATGGATTATAAAAAAAATTCTATAATTTTACAATGATTACTTAAATCAGTAGCAGCAACAATGGCAACACGCCTATGCCGTCAATATTATATTGTATCAATCAAGATAAAAAATTCACACATTATTATCTATACATATTCACTTATTTTTTTACCTAATAATAATTTGGATTTTCAAGCTCGAGAGTTGATGTTATCTCATATCCCATTGAGACATAATATTTCATAAATTGATTCCTAGCAAGGAGTTGAGGTGCTCGAACCTTTCCGTTAATTAGTTCCTTTTCACAATTACCAACTTCAGGACCTATAACAGCTACATCATAGTTTGCGGTTTGGGGTTCTTCAACCAATTCTGTAGATACCATTTCAAATGAGAAGATTGCATATTTGTAAGCCTCAACGCAACAATTAAGAGCTTTCAAAGCCTGGAGAGAACCTGGTTTCTTAATTATTTCATTATATACATTCAACATTGCTTTGGCATTTGCTGCTCGTAATTTCATAATAAGGGTTCCTAGTTGGGTTTTATCCATTGCCGCAATAACTTTGGGAGTGGAAAGTGCTTTCAGGCAAAACCTGCGATTTTGAACTGCCTTGCCATTGCATAAATTTTCTACTAGTTGCGATGGAGGTACCGAAAGGGAAACATTAGCCTTTGGAATAATTGCAGTTATTGGCAAAGAAGAAAGTGAAAAGATAGATAAGAAATTAACTAAAACAAAGTATAACTGATTTAGAGGATCCATTTTCTTGTTGATTATGATACGAAGATATTTTTAAGTACAAATTCTAATCTTGTGATTTTTAATTTCTTTTACTACTTTTTATAAAGGTAAAACAAATCTATTTTTGGATAAGTCTTAGCAACAAAAACATACACTATTATCAATTATAACAATAAAGTTATTTCACAATTTTGTTAACAAAACTAATTTAGTAATTTATTTACTAATATAAGTGTTTGACTGTGCAATTACATTGTTTTTTTTCTCTTTTTCTTGAGAAGTTTGGTTCCAATCAACTTTTCTTTTGGTGTGTAAATAAAACTATCTGACTCTACTAAATAATTATAAACAAAATATCAACTACTTTATCAAATCCAAATTCATCTAACATCTCCTCAGGGAAATTAACAAACACATGCACCTCTATATTCCTTTCTGAAACCACCTTAGCAAGCCTTTCAACAACTTTATTCCTCTCTCTCGGAATACACTTGATTTGCCATTAGACTATAGTTTGTAAAAAAAATGAATCCCTCTTATCAAGGTTGAGGACGAACTAGCCAAGCAGCTAACCTGCAATGCTTTAATGAATTCCAAGCTATCCATGTGTATGGACACATTCTTGTACCCCTTCCCCTAAATAATGGCAAAACCATCAAGTATCCACAAATTTCAGCTTCAAAAATATAAGAACTCCCAAATAGTGGTTATATCCAAGGATCTATTCTCCATTTTGCTTACATGTAACACCCCCGGCAGTAGCAAAACATGTTTCCATCCTAACAACCTCGTCAATATATAACGCATCAAATTTCCAGCCAAAGAACGTTCAGAATCAATAAGCAGATGTCTAGACAAGTGACTCTTATAGGTTGAATTATACTATTTTGCCAAGCTTATGGAAATCTTAATAGCTTAAATAAAACTTCATCTTATTCCCTAAAAGGAAAAAAGGTTCTTGTTTTTCCATATGTGCCAAGCTAATAAACCAAAGTAACTAGACCAAAAGATCCCCACTCACGACATCCACACTGAAGATCATAAATTAGTCTCTATCTAGAGTAAAAGACTATTGGAGCAGAATCAGGGACGACGGTTGGTAGGCACAATCTATATCCAAGCCTCTTTTGTAGCAGGGAAATCCCTAACCACATGAATTAAATCTTCCATTTCATGGTGACACATCTGACAGGACGCGCTGTGACCAATGCCCTTCCGTATCCATTCCAAATAGTTAGAACATGCTGTTCGAACACAGACCATAAGAAAAAAAGGACATGTTAAGGTCCTTGAAAATTATTTAGTCACATTTTGTCTTTTCTATACCGTATACCCTCCATTATCAATCTATAAGCACTCTTGACCAAAAAGGACCCTACCGAGGTGTGCACCCAATTGATTTTATCAGGACCAGCCTAAGGGTGGTGAGGGGAATACTCACAACTATTTTATCAAAATCCTCCACAAACACGAGGTTGACAATTAGAGTCTTAATTAACTAGAGACACACTCTTTCCACTATTAGTCGACACCCATATGAATTATCTTGTCGACCGTTCAATCTACACGTAAACACATTTCAAAATTTACATTCGTTGCACAGAAAAATTTGGTAAAGAAATAGCAAGAGACTAAGCAAGAGTAACACTACCTGCCTTAGAGAGCTGCTTAGCGCCCTAATTACTTAATTTGCAATGCATCTATTCTACCACAAACCGTAATGTAGAGTGACTCTATTATAGAATAACGGCACTCCCAAGTACATTTCAATAGCTTGGGCCCTTTGTAAGCCAAGTAAACTACTTAGCATGTTACGAAGATGATCACCAACTCCTTCAGAATAGATAATGTTGGTTTTCTGGGCATTGACTCGATGGCCTAAGAAACTACATCAGCGGTGAAGAATTCCTTTAATGATCTGAACATGCTTTAAGTCCACTTTTGAAAAGATTACCAAATCATTTGCAAAGAACAAATGAGAAAGATCTGGCCCCATTTCGATAGTTTGATTTCAATTTTTTAAAAAGAACCAAAGAACTAAATGGATCCAATGACTTGGTTTGATTTCAATTTGCTAAGCAAAATATAATACTGCAAAGTAACATCATTTTTTTCCACAAATAGAGTAAAATATCTTAGTAATGTCAAGTTAAATGATCTTTGTCTGCCCATCTTTTCATTCCAAATGACTCATTACTCATTCTTGAAGTTGAATAAAGTAATTTTCAAAGGATAAGGCTTTGTCAATTAGGAGGTAATGATTCCATGATTTGGTCTTTTGATAATAAAGGAAAGTTCACTAGTACTTCTGGATGCAAGGAATTGAAAGAAACCATTAAGGAGAAGGATATTAAGGAAAGCAATAAATGGAAATGGAGCGCGGCACAAGTAAGGTGGAAGACGGTAAATACTCCCAGATCTTTCTTACAAAAATCTCATCCTAGAACAATAGGTGTAATTATTACAGATTTTTGCAAAAAAGTCATAAATGGAAGAGGTAAAAAAGTTGATATTATTTGGGTTTGGTTAGATTCTGAGTCCACTTTGAATAGCTAATGATTGGAATATTAATAATTCATTAACTTAATGGAATATGAAAAAATTTTATATAATTTTACAATGATTATTTAAATTAATTCACAATTTCCACAGCAACAATAATGGCAGCACGCCTATGCCATCAATATTATATTGTATCAATCAAGATAACAAATTCACACATTATTATCAATACATATTCCCTTAATTTTTTGCCTAATATCATTTGGATTTTCAAGCTCGAGAGTTGATGTTATCTCATATCCCATTGAGACATAATATTTCATAAATTGGTTCCCAGCAAGGAGTTGAGGTGCTTGAACCTTTGCGTTAATTAGTTCCTTTTCACAATTACCAATTTCGGGACCTATAACAGCTACATCATAGTTTGCGATTTGGGGATCTTCAACTAATTCTGAAGACACCATTTCAAATGATAAGATTGCATATTTGTAAGACTCATCGCAACAATTAAGAACTTTCAAAGCCTGGGGAGAACCAGGTTTCTTTATTATTTCATTATATACATTCAACGTTGCTTTGGCATTTACTGCTCCTAATTTCATAATGAGGGTTCCTAGTTGGGTTGTATCCATTACCGTAATAACTTCTGGAGTGGAAGGTTCTTTCAGACAAAACCTGCGATTTTGAACTGCCTTGCCATTGCATAAATTTTCTAATAGTTGCGATGAAGGTACAAAAAAGGAAACATTAGCCTTTGGTGTAAGTGCACTAGTTGGCAAAGAAGAAACCGAAAGGATAGATAAGAACATAACTGAAACGAAGCAGAACTGATTTGGAGGAGCCATTGTCTTGTTGATTATGACACGAAGATACTTTTAATTACAAATTTTGATCTAGTGATTTTTTAATTTCTTTTACTACTTTTTATAAAGGTAAAAATAATCTATTTTTCAATAAGTCTTAGCAACAATAACATACATTATTATCAATTATAAAAATAAAGTTATTTTAAAATTTTGATAGCAAAACTAATTTAGTAATTTATTTACTAGTATAAGTGTTTGACTATACAATTATATTGTTTTTTCTCTTTTTATTGAAAATTTTGGTTGCAATCAACTTTTCTTTTGGTGTGTAAATAAAACTAACCAACTCTACTAAATAATTACAAACGGAAACTCAAATACTTTATCAAACCTAAATTCATCTAACATCTCCTCAGGGAAATTAACAAACACCTGCACCTCTTTATTCCTATCTGAAGCCACCTTAGCAAGCCTTTTAGCAACTTTATTCCTCTATCTCAGAATACACTTGATTTTCCATGGGACTATAGTTTGTAAAAAAAAATAAATCCCTCTTATCGAGGTTGAGGACGAACTAGCCAAGCAGCTAACCTACAATGCTTTAGCGAATTCCAAGCTATCCATGTGTATGGACACATTCTTGTACGCCTTCCCCTAAATAATGGCAAAACCTTCAAGTATCCACAAATTTCAGCTTCAAAAATAGAACAACTCCCCAAATAGTGGTTATATCCAAGGATCTATTCTCCATCTTGTTTACATGTAAAACCCCCGGTAGTAGCAAAACCTGTTTCCATCCTAACAGTCCCGTCAGTATATAACGCATCAAATTTCTTACCAAAGGACGTTCAGAATTAATAATGAGATGTCTAGACAAGTGACTCTTATAGGTTGAATTGTACTATTTTGCCAAGATTATGAAAATCTTAATAGTTTAAATAAATCCCCAATGTTATTCCCTAAAAGTAAAAAAGGTTCTTGTTTTTCCATATGCGACAAGCTATTAAACCAAAGTAACTAGACCAAAAGATCCCCACACACGACATCCACACTTAAGATCATAAATTAGTCTTCATCTAGTGTAGAAAACTATTGGAGCAGAATCAGGGCCAACGGTTTCCAGGCACAATCTGTATCCAAGCCTCTTTTGCAACAAGGAAATCCCTAACCACATTAATTAAATCTTTCATTTCATGGTGACACATCTGACAGGACGCACTGTGACCAATGCCCTTCCTATCCGTTCTAAATAGTTAGAAGATGTTGTTCGAACACAAGCCATAAGAAAAAAAAAGACACATTAAAGTCCTTGAAAATTCCTTAGCCACCCTTTGTCTGTTCTATTCTATGTACCCTCCATTATCGATCAATAAGCACTCTTGACCAAAAAGGACCATACCGAGGTGCGCACCCAATTCATTTTATCATGACCAATCTAAGGGTGGTGAGGGGAATACTCACAACTCTTTTATCAATATCCCTTAGAAACCAAGCTCTAAACAGTTCTAGATTCCACATCCAATCCTCAGATACCATGTCACACAGTAAACAATCAATTATAAGATTGATTTGAGAAGGCACATGATTGGATGAAAACCAACAGTAGACAAAATTCTCGGTCTAAATAGACCAATATAAATTCTTTCTCGATATAGGTCGTATCTTAGCAAGTCCTCTGCATATGGCTGAACACATTTCTCGTGCAATACTTTCTGGCACCCTCACTTTCATTCAATACTTTGATCAAAGAACTCGAACCCATAAGGTAGATCCTTAGAGACTTGATTAAACCCAAATTTTAGAAAACAAAATAAGCATTCAAATCCTTTAAATTCCTTAGACCTAATCCTCCACAGGTACGAGGTTGACAATTAGAGTCTTAATCAACTGGAGACACTCTCCTTCCATCATTTATCAACACCCATATGAATTATCTTGCCAATCGTTCAATCTATATGCAAACACATTTCAAAATTTACATTGGTTGCATAAAATAATTTGATAAAGAAAGAAGAACAAGCTAAACAAGAGTAACACTACCTGCCATAGAGAGTTGCTTAGCACCCTATTTACTCAATTTGCCATGCACCTATTCTACCAAAAACCACAATGTAGAGTTAGAAACTGTGTTATAGAATAATAGCACCCCAAATACATTTCAATATCTTGGGCCCTTTGTAAGCCAAGTAAACTACTTAGCATGTTACTAAGATCACCACCCACTCATATAGAAAAGAAAATGTTGGTTTTCTGGGTATTGGCTCGATGGCCTAAGAAACTACATAAGCAGTGAAGAATTCCTTTAAGGATCCAAACATGCTTTAAGTCCACTTTCGAAAAGATTACCAAATCATTTACAAAGAACAAAAGGGAAATATCTGGCCCTATTTAGATAGTTTGATTTCAATTTGTTAAAAAGAACCAAAGAACTAAATATATTCGGTGGCTTGACTTGATTTCAATTTGCTAAGAAAAACATAATACTGCAAAGTAACATCATTTTTTTCCATGAATAGAGTAAAATATCTTTGTAATGTCAAGTTAAATGATCTTTGTTTTCCCATCTTTTCATTACAAATGACTCTTTATTCTTTCTTAAAGTTTAATAAAGTAATTTTCAAAGGATAAAGCTTTGTCAATTAAGAGGTAATGGTTCCATGATTTAATCTTTGGATAATAAGGAAAAGTTCACTAGTACTTCTGGATGCAAGGAATTGAAAGAAAGCATTAAGGAGAAGGCAATTAACTAAAGCAATAAATGGAAATGGAGTATAACACAACTAGGGTGGAAGACGATAAATACTCCTAGATTTTTTTTACAAAAATCTCATCCTAGAATATTAGGTGTAATTATTACAGATTTTTGCAAAAATGTCATAAATGGAAGAGGTAAGAAGATTGATATTATTTAGTTTGGTTAGATTCTGAGTCCACTTTGAATAGCTGATGATTGGAATATTAATAATTCATTAACTTAATCGAATATGAAAAAAATTATATAATTTTACAATGATTATTTAAATTAATTGACAGTTTCAACAGCAACAATAATGGCAACACGCTTATGCCATCAATATTATATTGTATCAATCAAGATAAAAAAAATTCACACATTATTATCTATACATATACGCTTAATTTTTTGCCTAATACTCTTTTGGATTTTCAAGCTCGAGAGTTGATGTTATCTCATATCCCATTGAGATATAATATTTCATAAATCTATTCCCAGCAAGGAGTCGAGGTGCTTGAACCTTTGCGTTAATCAGTTCCTTTTCACAATTAGCAATTTCGGGACCTATAATAGCTACATCATAGTTTGCAGTTTGGGGATCTTCAACCAATTCTGAAGATACCATTTCAAATGATAAGATTGCATATTTGTAAGCCTCAACGCAACAATTAAGAGCTTTCAAAGCCTGGGGAGAACCTGGTTTCTTAATTCTTTCATTATATACATTCAACGTTGCTTTGGCATTTGTTGCTCCTAATTTCATAATGAGGGTTCCTAGTTGGGTTGTATCCATTGCCGCAATAATTTTGGGAGTGGAAAGTACTTTTAGACAAAACCTGCGATTTTCAACTGCCTTGCCATTGCATAAATTTTCCACTAGTTGCGATGAAGGTATCGGAAGGGAAACATTAGCCTTTGGAATAATTGCACTTGTTGGCAAAGAAGAAAGGGAAAAGATAGATAAGAAAATAACTAAAACTAAGCATAACTGATTTGGAGGAACCATTGTCTTGTTGATTATGATACGAAGATATTTTTAATTACAAATTTTGATCTTGTGACTTTTTAATTTCTTTTACTACTTTTTATAACTGTAAAAATAATATATTTTTCGATAAGTCTTAGCAACAATAACATACATTATTATCAGTTATAAAAATAAAGTTATTTTACAATTTTTTAGCAAAACTAATTTAGTAATTTATTTACTAATATAAGTGTTTGACTATACATTTATATTGTTTTTTTTCTCTTTTTATTGAAAACTTTGGGTGCAATCAACTTTTCTTTTGGCGTTTAAATAAAACTAACCAACTCTATTAAATAATTACAAATGAAAACTCAACTACTTTATCAAACCTAAATTCATCTAACATCTCCTCAGGGAAATTAACAAACACCTGCACCTCTTTATTCCTATCTGAAGCCACCTTAGCAATCTTTTCAGTAAATTTATTCCTCTCTCTCGGAATACACTTGATTTTCCATTGGACTATAGTTTGTAAAAACAAATGAATCCTTCTTATAAAGGTTGAGGATGAACTGGCCAAGCAGCTAACCTGCAAAGTTTTAACGAATTCCAAGCTATCCATGTTGTTAGAATTAAGTGACTCGAATCCTTATTTAAATAAAATACAGTGGTAAAATAAAATAAATGTTAAATCCCTATAGAATTATACTTCTTTTATTTTATTTTAGAATGAGGTTTTTTAAACCTTATTAAACTCCATCTATTTGATATTGATTACAATAAGGTGTTTCACTCCTATTAGAATATGGTTTTAAAAGCCTATAAATAGATATAGTCTACTCCTCTTGTAACCATTTGAATTTGACATAATGAATTTACTTCTCCTCTGCCTGTGGTTTTTTCCCTAAAGGGTTTCCACATAAAATATGTGTGTTCTTTATTATTATTTTTATTTCTATTTTCTTTACGATATATTATCATTACTGATATTCTATTTTTACACAAGTGTATAGACACATTCTTGTAGCCCTTTCTCTAAATAATGGAAAAACCATCAAATATCCACAAATTTCAGCTTCAAAAATAGAACAACTCCCCAAATAGTGGTTATATCCAAGGATCTATTCTCCATTTTGTTTACATGTAAAACCCCAGGCAGTAGCAAAACATGTTTCCATCCTAACAGTTCATCAGAATATTAACGCATCAAATTTCCTACTAAAGGACGTTCAAAATCAATAACAAGATCTCTAGACAAGTGACTCTTATAGGTTGAATTGTACTATTTTGCCAAGCTTATGGAAATCTTAATAGCTTAAATAAAACCCCATATTATTCCCTAAAAGTAAAAAAGGGTCTTGTTTTTATATATGCGTCAAGCTATTAAACCAAAGTAACTAGACCAAAAGATCCCCACACACGACATCCACACGACATCTAGTGTAGAAGACTATTGGAGCAGAATCAGGACCGATGGTTTGCAGGCACAATCTATATCCAAGCCTCTTTTGTAGCAAGAAAATCCCTAACCACATCAATTAAGTCTTTCATTTCATCGTGACACATCTGACAGGACGCACTGTGACCGATGCCCATTGTATTCGTCCCAAACAGCTAGAAGATGTTGTTTGAACACAAGCCATAAGAAAAAAAAGGACACATTAAGGTCCTTGAAAATTCCTTAGCCACCCTTTGTCTTTTCTATTCCATGTACCCTTCATTATCGGTCAATAAGCACTCTTGACCAAAAATGAACCTTTCGAGGTGCGCACCCAATTGATTTTATCAGGACCAACCTAAGGGTGGTGAGGGGAATACTCACAACTCTTTTATCAATATCCTTTGGAAACCAAGCTCTAAACAGTTCTAGATTCCACATCCCATTCTTAGTTACCATGTCACACAATAAATAATCAATTATAAGATTCATTTGAGAAGGGACATGATTGGATGAACACCAACAGTAGGCAAAATTCCCAGTCCAATTAGACCAATATAAATTTTCTCTCGATATGGGTCGTACCTTAGCAAGTCATCTCTATACGGCTCAACACCTTCCTCGTGCAATACTTTCAGGCACCCTCACTTTCATTCCATACTTTGATCAAAGAACTCCAACCCATAAGGCATTATCCTTGAAGACTTGATTAAACCCAAATTTTAGAAAACAAAATAAGCATTAAAATCCTTTAATTGCCTTAGACCTAATCCTCCACAGGCACGAGGTTGACAATTAGAGTCTTAATCAACTAGAGACACTCTCCTTCCCCCATTTGTCGACACGCATATGAATTATCTTTCCGATCGTTCAATCTACACGCAAACACATTTCAAAATTTACATTCGTTGCATAAAATAATTTCGTAAAGAAAGAAGAAGAGACTAAACAAGAGTAACAATACCTGCCATAGAGAGCTGCTTAGCACCCCAATTACTTAATTTGCTACGCACCTATTCTGCCACAAACCGCAATGTAGAGTTAGAAACTCTATTATATAATAATGGCACTCCCAAGTACATTTCAATATCTTGGGCCCTTTGTAAGCTAAGTAAACTACTTAGCATGTTACTAAGATCATCACCAACTCCTTCAGTAAAGAAAATGTTGGTTTTCTGGGTATTGGCTCGATGGCCTAAGAAACTACATAAGTAGTGAATAATTCCTTTAAGGATCCGAACATGCTTTAAGTCCACTTTTGAAAAGATTACCAAATCATTTGCAAAGAACAAAAGGGAAATATCTGGCCCCATTTAGATAGTTTGATTTCAATTTGTTAAAAAGAACCAAAGAAATAAATAGATCCGGTGGCTTGGTTTGATTTCAATTTGCTAAGAAAAACATAATACTGCAAAGTAACATCATTTTTTTCCACGAATAGAGTAAAATATCTTTGTAATGTCAAGTTAAATGATCTTTGGTTTCCCATCTTTTCTTTACAAATGACTCATTATTCTTTCTTAAAGTTTAATAAAGTAATTTTCAAAGGATAAGGCTCTGTCAATTAAGAGGTAATGGTTCCATGATTTAGTTTTTGGATAATAAGGAAAAGTTCACTAGTACTTCTGGATGCAAGGAATTGAAAGAAAGCATTAAGGAGAAGGCAATTAAGGAAAGCAATAAATGGAAATGGAGCGCGACACAAGTAGGGTGGAAGACGGGAAATACTCTTAGATCTTTCTTACAAAAATTTCATCCTAGAACAATAGGTGTAATTATTTCCAATTTTTGCAAAAAGGTCATAAGTGGAAGAGGTAGGAAGCTTGATATTATTTGGGTTTGGTTAGATTCTGAGTCCACTTTGAATAGATAATGATTGGAATATTCATAATTCATTAACTTAATGGAATATGAAAAAAATTATATAATTTTTCAATGATTATTTAAATTAATTCACAGTTTCAACAGCAACAATAATGGCAACACGCCCATGACATCAATATTATATTGTATCAATCAAGATAAAAAATTCACACATTAGTATCTATTCATATTCGCTTAATTTTTTGCCTAATACTCATTTGGATTTTCAAGCTCGAGAGTTGATGTTATCTCATATCTCATTGAGACATAATATTTCATAAATCGATTCCCAGCAAGGAGTCGAGGTGCTTGAACCTTTGTGTTAATTAGTTCCTTTTCAATATTAGCAATTTTGGGACCTATAACAGCTACATCATAGTTTTTGGTTTGGGGATCTTCAACCAATTCTGAAGATACCATTTCAAATGATAAGATTGCATATTTGTAAGCCTCAATGTAACAATTAAGAGCTTTCAAAGCCTGGTGAGAACCTGGTTTCTTAATTATTTCATTATATACATTCAACGTTGCCTTGGCATTTGCTGCTCCCAATTTCATAATGAAGGTTCCTAGTTGGGTTATATCCATTGACGCAGTAACTTCAGGATTGGAAAATGCTTTCAGTCAAAACCTGCGATTTTCAACTGCCTTGCCATTGTATAAATTTTCTACTTGTTGCGATGGAGGTATCGGAAGGGAAACATTAGCCTTTGGAATAATTGCACTTGTTGGCCGAAAAGAAAGCGAAAAGGTAGATAAGAAAATAACTAAAACTAAGCATAACTAGTTTTGAGGAGCTATTGTCTTGTTGATTATGATACGAAGATATTTTTAATTACAAATTTTGATCTTTTGATTTTTAATTTCTTTTACTACTTTTTATAAAGGTAAAACAAATCAATTTTTGGATAAGTCTTAGCAACAACAACATACATTATTTATCAATTATAACAATAAAGTTATTTTACGATTTTGTTAACAAAATTAATTTAGTAATTTATTTACTAATATAAGTGTTTGACTGTACAATTATATTGTTTTTTCCCTTTTTTATTGAAAATTTTGGTTGCAATCAACTTTTCTTTTGGTGTGTAAATAAAACTAACCAACTCTACTGAATAATTACAAACGGAAACTCAACTACTTTATCAAACCCAAATTCATCTAACATCTCCTTAGGGGAATTAACAAACGCTTGAACCTTTGTATTCCTATCTGAAGCCACCTTAGCAAGCCTTTCAGGAACTTTTTTCCTACCTCTCCGAATACACTTGATTTTCTATTGGACTATAGTTTGTAAAAATAAATGAATCCTTCTTATTAAGGTTGAGGACAAACTGGCCAAGCAGCAAACCTGCAAAGCTTTAACGAATTCCAAGATATCCTTGTGTATCGACACATTCTTGAACCCCTTTCTCTAAATAATGGCTAAACCATCAATTATCCACAAATTTCAGCTTCAAAATAGAACAACTCCCTAAATAATGGTTATATCCTGTAACAGCCCGTTTTTGAGTCAGATCGGAACAATGGTTTTGGGACCACAAAAATGAGTTAAAGTATTTATTTTATTATTTTAATAAGTTTTGCTGCATGATAGAATGATAGTATAAAAATTTCGTTACTGTTTAAATGCTTAATTCGGTAAAAAGAACTAAATCGCGTAAAAGTTGTGTTCTATAAGCTAAAGGTATCAAATAGGCATAGAACTTAAAAGTGAAGGTCCTTATGTAGTAAATATCTCATTTATGAGTTAGTGGATGATAGTGGAGTGGCATTTGGTGTAATTACTAATGTTTTTAATGGTTAATTAGTAATTAAGTAATTAAAGTTAAATTAAAAAAAACAAATTAGGTTATCATCATTCTTTCATCATTTTGAACAGAAGGTTGAAGCCTGGGAAGCCATTTTCAGAGTTTTTGAATCCGACAATCTTGCATGCTTGATTAGGGTTGTTTTGAGCTCGATTTTTGATGATTTTTACGTTTTTGAGATCGTTGTTTCGTATACTAGCTAGCTCGTGTTTTAATTTTCAAAATTTTTGATGATTTTGTGAAATGCCATTGATGAATATTCAATATTTTGTTGATAGATTGTCATATTTTGTTAAGTGATTTTTGACAAAAATGTCAAATAGGATTTATTTGTGAAAATGTGAAAATGTGTGGTTAAATGTGTGAATAAGTGATAAATATAAGCTGATTTGTGCACTAGGAAAATTTGGCTAGCTTAGGAAGGTATTAAATTGCATGAATTTTGTGTATTTATGAAATAAGGACTAAATTGTAAAAATGTAAAATTTTGGGAGCAAAAGTGTAAACATGCCCAAATGTGTGTTTTGGATTAAATTGAATAAAGTAGTGATTGAATAAGTTGAATTTGATATTATAGAGATTAAGAAAAGTGGAAATCAAAGTTAGATCAGGGAAAGTCGAAAGTTATCAAGTAATCGATCCGATTCGCCAATTCTGAATACGAGGTAAGTTCGTAAGTAAATAAATGTTTTTGAAATTAAATATAAATGTTATATACATTTCTGAAATTAATTCGTACATGGTTATATATTGTCGATATTGAATTGTTTACGAATACGAGGATGTCGAATTGGATTTGTATATGATTATACATTGCCGAACTTGATTCTTGTATGGATATACATTGCCAAATTGTTTGTTATATGATATAAGTTGTCGAATTGATTCGTATATGGTTGTACCTTGCTGAAATTAATTTGTACATGGTTATATATTGTCGATATTGAATTGCTTATGAATATTGGATGCTGAATTGGATTTCTATTTGATTATACATTTCCGAACTTGATTCGTGTATGGTTATACATTGTCGAATTGTTTGTTATATGGATATAAGTTGCTGAATTGATTAGTATATGATTGTACCTTGCTGAAATTAATTTGTACATGGTTATATATCATTTTGAATTGTTTATGAATATAGGATGCCGAATTGGATTTGTATATGATTATACATTTTCGAACTTGATTCGTGTATGGTTATACATTGCCAAATTGTTTGGTATATGAATATAAGTTGCTGAATTGATTCATATATGGTTGTACATTGCTAAAAGTTAATTCATACATGGTTATATATTGTCGATATTGAATTGTTTATGAATAAATTGGATTTGTGTATGATTATACATTGCCGAACTTGATTCGTGAATGGTTATACATTGCCGAATTGTGGGATATATCAATATTCATTGCTGAATTGGATTCTTATATGAATATATATATCGTTGAATTGATTTGAGTATTGGATGACTGGTTTTATGTATGAAATGATTTAATTATGCAGTTGATAGCTTTGAATGAACCTTAGAAAATGTATTTGATATTGATGACATAATAATAGGAATTCAAGGTGTGATATCGTGTAAGACCATGTCTGGGACATTAGCATCGAAGTAAGAAAACATGTAAGACCATGTCTAGGACATTGGCATCGTATATAATTCGAATAAGACCCTGTCTAGGATAGTGGCATCGATATGCGTTAACATGAAGACTATATCTGGGATATGGCATTGTACGAGTTTTATAAGATTTATGTGTGTTCTAAACAAATCTGAGTGTGAACTTAAACTAAATGGTTCAGGTATGTGTGAATTTATATGTGTTTATAAAATATAAAGGTAAGTTAGTACTTAATATAATAATATGAGTTCATATGAGTTAGCTAATTGTTAGAGTTGTGTGACCCAAATTCTAAGAGATTGCTTGCAAGTCAAGTTAAACAAAAATATATTTTCTTTCTAGAAGATTTAGTATTTATTAGTATAATACATTTAGCATTTATTTGTATAGTTTATTTGACTTACTAATTTAGCCTATAAATAGGCTCTTTTACAATCTTAGAAATATATACACCCATTAGATTAGAACTCATAACACATTCAGAGAATTTTGTGTTTACGTTTTGAGGGTTCTTTGTTTTCGGGTTTTCGGGGTTTAGTTGTTATCTCTATCTTTTTTACTCTTCGTTCTTTTGCCATTATAATAAATTATCTTTGACCGTGGTTTTTATCCTCTTTGGAGGGGTTTTTCCACTTTAAATTTGTGTGTTCATCTTCTCAATTTCTTCTACTATTTTTACTTGTTCGTTGTTTATTCGGGACGATCCTAATACGTGGTATCACAGCTAGTTTAATTTTCATAGATTAGCCCGTTCAGAGATGGGAGCAACAAGGTTTGAATTGAGAAGTTCGATGGTGAGACAAATTTCAATCTGTGGCAAGTTCGGATGATGACAATTCTAGTTCAAAACGGCTTGAAAAAGGTTGTTACAGGGAAAAAGTCTGAGAATCTAAATCAAACAGAATGGGAAGAGCTTGATGAAAAGGCCTTGTTTGCAATCCAGTTGTGCCTCGCGAATATAGTATTGTAGGAGGTATTGATAGAGAAGACCTCATTCACCTTGTGGAAAAGGTTAGAAACTCTTTATGTGTCTAAGTCTTTGGCTACCCGTTTAGTGTTGAAACAATGTCTATTTACGTTTCGCATGAACGAAGGTGAGCTTCTTAAAGATCACATCAGTCAACTCATTACTCTTTTAAATGATTTAAAGAACGTTGAGGTTCATATTGACGATGAAGATCAAGCTATGATATTATTGTGCTCTTTACCCTCTTCATAGAAGTCTTTCAGGGAGACCTTGATTTATGGTAGAGACAAACTCTCGTTTGAAGATGTGAAGGGTCATTTGTTGAGTAGAGACAAACTCGGCAATGAGTTTGGTTTGAATAGCAAAGCAGATAGGCAAGCTTCCATTTTGGTAGCATCAAATAAACGAGACAAAAGGTGTCGCTATTGTAAAAAGTTAGGTCACGTCAAAGCAGATTGTTATAAACTGTGAAATAAAAGAGCTGCTGAGAGTAACGAGGAAGATGTAGTTGGTGCTAACTTGGTCGATGAAGGTGGTGAGGATTTCTTGTTAGTGTCAACGAGCGATAACTCCTAGCTTACGTCTGAGTGGATCCTAGATTCAGGATGTTCTTTCCACATGTGTCCCAATAGAGAATGGCTCTCCACATACAATTCAGTTGAAGGTGGAGTTGTTCACATGGGAAACGATTCATCTAGTAAGATAATCGGTATTGGTACTGTTAAAATTAGGATACACGATGGGACGATTAGGACACTCTCAGATGTCAGGTATGTACCTGATTTACGGAAGAATCTCATCTCCTTGAGTATTTTAGACTTGAAAGGATGTAGAATCAACAACAAGTCGAGCGACATTAAAGTATCTTGTGGAGCTTTCGTTTTGTTAAAAGGTAAAAGAACTGGCAGTCTTTATATTCTGGAAGGTTCTACAGTGACTGGTGAAATCGGACGTCCCTCGTCCGTTACGGAGTCAAAGTCAACTCGTAGGGAGCGGAGGCAACTTGGTCATAGGAGGGAAAAAGGTATGACCGTTTCATTGAAGAGAGGTTGTCTTTTGGATGCAGGTTTTGAAAAGTTAGGGTACTGTATTCGTGAAAATCAGACCTGGGTTAGTATTGATTTGGCAGTGCATAATTCGAAGGCAAGAAGTCTTCCAGCTTCTAAGCATAGGTTCAACTTCCCTGCATAGTTCAAGATAGGCCCGTGGCGGGTTTTGGCAAAGATGGCGTTGAAAGAATTCGTGTCAATGTGGAGATTGTTAGAGTTGTGTGACCCAAATTCTAAGAGATTGCTTGCAAGTCAAGATAAACAAAAATATATTTTCTTTCTAGAAGATTTAGTATTTATTAGTATAATATATTTAGCATTTATTAGTATAGTTTATTTGACTTACTAATTTAGCCTATAAATAGGCTCTTTTACAATCTTAGAAATATATACACCCATTAGAATCAAACTCATAACACATTCAGAGAATTTTGTGTTTACGTTTTGAGGGTTCTTTGTTTTCGGGTTTTCGGGGTTTAGTTGTTATCTCCATCTTTTTTACTCTTCATTCTTTTGCCATTATAGTAAAATTATCTTTGCCTGTGGTTTTTATCCTCTTTGGAGGGGTTTTTCCACGTTAAATTTGTGTGTTCATCTTCTCAATTTCTTCTACTATTTTTACTTTTTCGTTGCTTAATCGAGACGATCCTAACACTAATTGTATGTGTTTGTGATATGTTTGAGTTCAACTTAGTGTAATTGAATTATAATTTTCATTGAAATGATTTATTTGCTTATAACTTACTAAGCTTGCAAAGCTTACTTTGTGCATTCTTCCACTATTTTTTTTAAGATTATCGAAGTTATCTTAGACTCAGGGATTGTCGGAAAACGTCATCGCACTATCGATCATCTTGTTGGTACTTTTGAAGCTTTGTATATATGACATATGACATGTATAGGCTAGTGAACTATTAGTATATTTTTGAAATGTAATTCTCGCTATGTGATTTGGCTTGGAAATGGTGTATATGATGGAATTGTGTTTAGGATGCTTATCACGATATGTGACGTTTTGATGATTAAATGATGGAAAAGAATGAATATGTTTTATAAATGATTGGTCGATTATTTAGGTACGATTCTAATTGGTAAAAAATGAAAATGAATTGACTGTTCTGATCCGTGTTTTGATCGGTAACGCTTCGCAACTCTAATCCGGCAACAGATTCAGGTTAGGAGTGTTACATATCCAAGGATCTATTATCAATTTTGTTTATATGTAACACCCCCGGCAGTAGCAAAACATGTTTCCATTCTAACAGTCGCATCGGCATATAACGCATCAAATTTCCTACCAAATAACATTCAGAATCAATAACGAGATGTCTAGAGAGGTGACTCTTACAGGCTGAATTGTACTATTTTGCCAAGCTTATGAAAATCTTAATAGTTTAAATAAAACCCCATGTTATTCCCTAAAAGTAAAAAAAGGTTCTTGTTTTTCCATATGCGTCTAGCTCTTAAACAAAAATAACTAGACAAAAAGATCCACAAACATGACATCCACACTGGAGATCATAAATTAGTTTCCATCTAGTGTAGAAGACTATTAGAGCAGAATCAGGGCCGACGGTTTGCAAGCACAATCTGTATCCAAGCCTTTTTTGCAGCTGGGAAATCCCTAACCACATGAATTAAATCTTTCATTTCATGGTGACACATCTGATAGGACACACTATGACCAATGCCCTTTCGTATCCGTTCCAAATAGTTAGAAGATGTTGTTCGAACACAAGCCATAAAAAAAGGCACGTTAAGGTCCTTGAAAATTCCTTAGCCACCCTTTGTCTTTTCTATGCCATGTGCCCTCCATTCTAGATCAATAAGCACTCTTGACCAAAAATGACCCTACCGAGGTGCGCACCCAATTGATTTTATCCGGACCAGCCTAAGGGTGGTGAGGGGAATACTCAAAACTCTTTTATCAATATCCTTTGGAAACTGAGCTCTAAACAGTTCTAGATTCCACATCCCATCCTTAGTTACCATGTCACACAGTAAACAATCTATCATAAGATTTATTTGAGAAGGCACATGATTGAATGAACACCAATAGTAGACAAAATTCCAGGTCCATATAGACCAATATAAATTCTCTCCCGATATGGGTCGTACCTTTGCAAGTCCTCTCCATACGGCTGAACACCTTCATCGGGCAATACTTTCAGGCACCACGACTTTAAAGTAGACAATATTACTAAAATAATCTTAGAATAAAAATTAAAAGTTGGCACTTCATGAATGAGTAATAGCTTGCAATTCAAGATTAGGTATCCATGCTTGTAATCAATTTGCGTAATAATCTGCTAGATAATGAGCTGTTTGTAAAGTAAATCAAGGTTAATGATAGATGAAATTTAAATCATGCTTGTTTAGTTAGATGAACAATAATACATGCAATTGACATTAGTCAAATAGAGAAAGAATATTAGATAGTAATTAAAATGTCTATCTTAAATAAAGTGACATGTTACTTGAAATCAAAGTACATATGTAGATGCTTTATTTCAAATCTTTATGCCTTGATAACTATAATTCTAATAATACTTTTGCAAATATACAATCGATAGAATGTTATATTAGTAATTGCAATTCAGTAATCAATGAGTAAGAATAATGGGTGCATTAGAGTATCTGATCTTTTGTTCAAAATACTAATTTAGATCATATGAATATTACATAATTTACAAAGTTAATGTAATGAGAGTTAATTATTGTAGTTGAGCATTAATCACTTAAATCATTCTAAAGATCTTAATTAATTATTAATTTTACATAATTAGAAACTATACAATTACAATAATTTGCACATATTAGTTATTATTGTCATCAATCATAATTTGAATTAGAACATGATTAATTATCCATATGCACCATTAAAACTTTACAAATCATTCATATTTCAGAATTACTCATAATGAATTTGCTAGACTATTTGGCTAAACTAGATGATAATCAATCAAGATTGAAATCATTTGCAATTATATCAGAAATTATTAATGTTTGCCAACTATTATGTCTTTCAACTAGCATTTAAATAACATCCATATTTGAATTGATCTTGACGAGTACCAATTTCGAAAGTCTTAATAGAATTTAGAACTTAAGCCTACAAAGAATGGAGTTTCAATTTATTTTAAATTAATGTTTGACATTAATTCATGTTTCAGATATTAAGTTTAACGCTTTAGTAATCCTAACTAATTTTTATAGTACTACAAAATAACATACTTCTTATCATTATAATAAAGTTCCTAGTTAATTGTACAAAAAATAATTGCTTGTAATTTCTGCAATTTTGACCTAATAGTTTTAATTAACCTATTAGATACATAAGACTCTTGTTCAATATATTTGTAATGCAAGTATTAACAAAATTAGATAACTAAACTACATACTAACTGTCTACTTTATAATCAAAGCTATCATGTATTCCATTTGCTAAAACTTATATCTAACTTTATCATAAACGTATTACTTGATAATCTTACTACTAAATATGTAACAACATTTTCATTATTAAGTTATTCAAACTTTATTTACAAAGCCCACTAATATTATCTTCATTTCATTAATAACAATCAATTTGAAAATAATATAAATTGCTACTAGTCAACTTTGAATACAAATTTCTTCTTAACATTCCCTAAATTAATCACATATGTACACTCAAACTTTATATGCAACCAAATAAGATCTGAACTTCAAATCACGAGACCATCTAGAAGTTCCTTGATTAGAGCTAAATAGTGAGACTATCACTCTTTTTAATATAAATCCTATCCTATAATCTTTTCTACATACTTTACAAGTATAGGTGACATCAAAAATTAACAATACAACTATCATGTAAGTATACACATATAGAATCCCTTACTCAAGTATTCAAATCCACGATCCACAATTTCTTTCAGACTCAATGTAACACTCCAAAATGTAACTTCAGATCTTTCTTCCATTGACTTACTAAACCGATGTCAAATTTCATCCTATATCTAAGAACGCTAATTAAGAACGTTAATTGAAAATCCTTAGGACAATTTACAGTTATCATTGAATGATCTCCATAGTTAATAGACATTTAATCTAAACTCTAATCACTCTAATTAATCTTTATCTAAGACAACAAACTCTGAGATCAAGATCACGTCAACTTTAAATCAAATATACAATTCTAAAAGGCAATTGGTCTTCATCGAATCTTACTACAGTACTACCACTAATATACTTTAAGTCGATTATGCATTCGAATGACAATTGATATGACATATAATTCTAGAATTACTCATATTGATAATCCAATCAACTTTCATAATCACTAGTAATTAAAATGCTACTTGCATGTTTAAAGAATCATTCAAATTACATTTTAAATAAAATGTTCACGAGTGCCTAAAATCTAACACTAAGAGTGCATAGCACATACTCAAATTATCAATTACCTACTAGTCAACGAATCTACAATTGTTGCAACATAATACAAAATAAATATGTATACCTTATAGAATACATTATCTTGCACCAAGTCTAATGATCATATTGTACAGGTCACTTTGTTAAATGCAATATAAGAATATTTAGAATCTCATGACTACAAAAATTCAAATTTTTTTAAAAATTAATTATGTCCTTTGATCATCTACTTATACACACAAATAGCTATTGATTTTTCGAATGCTCATTAATATAATAATTTCAGACATTGATAAATAGAGTACATTTAGCATATTTCACAATTAATCAGACATATGAATAGAAGTGAAATTAATACTTTCAAGATTCTTTCAAATTGAAAATAACTGAATTTCGATTAAATCAATCAAAGGTGGACTAATTAATTGTAACTTAAAACTAATATATAGGCTTAAAAATGTGGATATTCCTAAATAATTCAAATTATACTTAATGCTAGAACTCATTACAAATAGTAGTATTACCTAATTGAAGCATAATAGTTCAATGTTTTCGATTGATATTTCAATACATAAGAGAAGGAAATTTCGGATTATATTGATTAATTTCAAGAAAGAATAGAAATAATAGATTAAAGATACTATTTAAAGAGATTAGCATATTAATGCAAACAATGTAAAATAATACTCGATTATGTAATTGTACAATACTTATAATGTTCAAATACTGATTTATATTGCATATACATTTTCAATATAAAATATTACAATGTAGTAATAATTATTTCATAATTTCATTCCAAATATTTAATTGTATATAGTTTATTTAGTAATTTCATGATTTTAGATGGAGTTAATAATATACAATAATTATTTGAATTAAAAATTCACATAATTCATTCAATTGAAAGAACTTAAACAATAAGTATCAAAATTGAAGACTCGCATAAGCGTAGGAACTTCAAATTATAGATTTTACATATTGATCTGAATTTTATTATACCTAAATTTTCAAATGGTATAATTGATTTGATAGCTTGAATTAGTTTCATGATGACAATTGAATCGTCTAAATAATCATAATGAATTATATGTTCAAATATTATTCATCATTACAATTTATTCAACATATCATTTAGAATGACTAACAAACATGTCCATCCATACAATCAAATTATATCTTTCAATCCTAAGTAAGCCTATCATAAATCAATTCAGACTTAGTCATATTACTAAACTTGAACATTAGTTTATGCTTTGACCCTTAAATTTTTTTATTACAATTGACTAATTACAAATCATAGATTTGGGATCTTGAATCTTAATCACTGAATATCCATTAAATTAAGTTGAGCGATTAATTCAACATCCAACTTTATCTAAGTAAAAGTAAATTCATTTATTGAATTCTTCAACTAACATAATTGAATCCATTGTCTAGATATTCTAATTAACTTTGTTAAAAGGCATTTTAACTTGTACAATTCTCTTGTATATCTTTCCATTACATTTTTGAATTTCAACATCATTTGTTAAATGAAAATAATTATGTTTAATAACGAATGAATAAGCTAAAAATTATCAACAATAACTAACTCTTTGATAAAAGTTGTTACATACAATATCTTGTTAATTTAAATACATAAGTTCATTTTATTATAATAACTAATGAAATCTTTAAACTAATATAAATTATCTTCATCAATGTGATGCAACATACAAATTTAAAAACTTCAATATCTAATCAATTTGACTTTGAATTTCTTCACTATTGTTGAAACCAAACATTTCATTGAACATATTTTCTAATATGTAATCATATCCTAAATCAATATGTAACTAATCAAATTGAAATAAAACTTGACAATAATTTATCAACATTCGAGAAGAATACATGCTTTCACATTACGTATTGATCGTCATCCTTAAATTTTCTAATACATACTATATTGATATCCTTTATAAAACTAATGAATCTTGCCTAATATATTTATTGACACACAAGTCTATCAGAACTAAAGTTACGTACGGAGTCACTGTCGAAATGACTCTATGTACTTCAACGTACTATTCATAAACTAAATCTTAAAGATACTTGTAAACAATACGATACTTAAATTAATTTTAGAATAGAAGATTTGAAAATCAAAAAAGATTGCCAATTTGATGTATGTATAAGCAAATAGGATTAACCTAAATGTTTATCAGCAAAAATTTGCATTAAAAGATGTTACATATAATTATAAAAATACTGGCAATTTAAAGATTATTTTCAAATGATAGATTCGCAAATGTAATTAAAGTATATTAATATGTTCGAAAAAGAATAGCATCTTATAAACAATAGACATTAGATAATTAGGAATATAAAATGATATTCAAACTTGCTAAAATTCATTTTAAAAATTCATCGTAATAATAAAAGATAATTTAAACTTAGAACAATAAATGATATTTGAGTAAATGTAAATATGATAATGACGATATAAAGTTATAAATAGGCATTGTAAAAATATAACATATAAAATTTAAAGATATTTAAAATCAATAATACATTAAAAAAATATGAAAGAAAATAGCTTTTATATCATAGATAAAATATAATAAATAATACATTATATGTATAATATGAAATAATAGATAATATAAAAGAAAAAATAAATATAATAATAATATTAACTAAATATACTAATACAATGAATAATATAATTAAAAGTAAGATATACAACTAGAATAAATATAATTAAATTAAAAAATATATTAATATATAATGAACAAAACTAATTTTGTAATTTATTTACTAATATAAGTGTTTGACTGTACAATTATATTGTTTTTTCTCTTTTTGTTGAAAATTTCGGTTGCAATCAACTTTTCTTTTTGGTGCGCAAATAAAACTAACCAACTCTGCTAAATAATTGCAAATGGAAACTAAACTACTTTATCAAACCCAAGTTCATCTAACATCTCCTCAGGGAAATTAACAAACACCTGCACCTCTGTATTCCTATTTGAAGCCACCATAGCAAGCCTTTCAGCTACTTTATTCCTCTCTCTCGGAATACACTTGATTTCTCATTGGACTATATTTTGTAAAAACAAATGAATCCTTCTTATCAAGGTTGAAGACGAATTGGCCAAGCAGCTACCCTGCAAAGCTTTAATGAATTCCAAGCTATCCCTGTGTATCGACACATTCTTGTACCCCTCTCTCTAAATAATGCAAAAACCATCAAGTATCCACAAATTTCAGCTTAAAAAATAGAACAACTCCCCAAATAGTGGTTATATCGAAGGATCTATTCTTCATTTTGTTTACATGTTACAGCCCCGGCAGTAGCAAAATATGTTTCCATCCTAACAGTCGTGTCAGCATATAACGCATCAAATTTCCTTCCAAATAACGTTCAGAATCAATAACGAGATGTCTAGAGAGGTGACTCTTATAGGCTGAATTGTACTGTTTTGCCAAGCTTCTAAATATCTTAATAGTTTAAATAAAACCCCATGTTATTCCCTAAAAGTTAAAAAGGTTCTTGTTTTGCGTCAAGCTATTAAACCAAAATAACTAGACAAAAAGATCCACACACACGACATCCACACTAGAGATCATAAAATAGTCTCCATCTATATTGGAGCAGAATCAGGGCCGACGGTTTGCAGGCACAATCTGTATCCAAGCCTCTTTTACAGCAGGGAAATCCCTAACCACATGAATTAAATCTTTCATTTCATAGTGACACATATGACCAATACCCTTCCGTATCTGTTCCAAATAGTTAGAAGATGTTGTTTGTACACAAGCCATAAAAAAAAAGGCACGTTATGGTCCTTAAAAATTCCTTAGCCACCCTTTGTCTTTTCTATGCCATGTACCCTCCATTCTAGATCAATAAGCACTCTTGACCAAAAATGACCCTACCGAGGTGCGCACCCAATTGATTTTATCAGGAACAGCCTAAGGGTGGTGAGGGGAATACTTACAACTCTTTTGTCAATATCCTTTGGAAACCAAGCTCTAAACAGTTCTAGCTTCCACATCCCATCCTTAGTTACCATGTCACACTGTAAACAATCAATCATAAGATTGATTTGAGATGGCACATGATTGAATGAACACCAACAGTAGACAAAATTCCTGGTCCAAATAGACCAATATAAATTCTCTCTCGATATGGGCCGTCCCTTAGCAAGTCCTCTCCATACGGCTGAATACCTTCCTCGGGCAATACTTTCAGGCACCCTCACTTTCATTCCATACTTCGATCGAATAACACGAACCCTTAAGGCAGTATCCTTAGAGAATTCATTAATCCCCAATTTTAGCAAAAGAAATAAACATTCAAATCATTTAAATCTCTTAGACCTAATCCTCCATAGGCAAGAGATTGAAAATTAGGTCTTAATCAACTAGAGACACTTTCCTTCCACCATTAGTCGAGACCCATATGAATTGTCTTGTCGGTCGTTCAACCTACAGGAAAACACATTTCAAAAGTTACATTGGTTGCATAAAATAATTTGGTAAAGAAAAAAGAATAGACTAAACAAGAGTAACACTACCTGTCATAGAGAGCTACTTAGCGCCCTAATTACTCAATTTGCTATGCACCTATTCTGCCACAAACCGCAACGTAGAGTTAGAAACTCTGATATAGAATAACGGCACTCCAAAGTACATTTCAATATCTTGGGCCCTTTTCAAACCAAGTAAACTACTTACCATGTTACTAAGATCATCACCCACTCCTTCAGAAAAGAAAATGTTGGTTTTCTTGGTATTGACTTGATGGCCTAAGAAAGTACATAAGCAGTGAAGTATTCCTTTAAGGATCTGAACATGCTTTAAGTCCGCTGTCAAAAAGATTACAAAATCATTTGCAAAGAACAAATGAGAAAGATCTGGCCTCCTTTAGATAGTTTGATTTCAATTTGTTAAAATGAACTAAAGAACTACATGGATCCAGTGGCTTGGTTTGATTTCAATTTGCTAAGAAAAACATAATACTGCAAAGTAACATCATGTTTTTTTCCACGAATAGAGTAAAATATGTTAGTAATGTAAAGTTAAATGATCTTCCTCTGCCCATCTTTTCTTTCCAAATGGCTCATTATTCTTTCTTGAAGTTCAATAAAGTAATTTTCAAAGGATAAGGCTTTGTCAATTAAAAGGTAATGATTCCATGATTTGGTCTTTTGATAATAAGGGAAAGTTCACTAGTACTTCTGGATGCAAGGAATTGAAAGAAAGCATTAAGGAGAAGGCAATTAAGGTAACAAATAAATGGAAATGGAGTACGGCACAAGTAGGGTGGAAGACGGTAAAAACTCCAAGATCTTTCTTACAAAAATCTCATCCTAGAATAATAGGTGTAATTATTACAAGTTTTAGCAAAAAGGTCATAAATGTAAGACGTTAGAAGGTTGATATTATTTGGGTTTGGTTAGATTATGAGTCCACTTTGAATAGCTAAAGATTGGAATATTAATAATTCATTAACTTAATGGAATATGAAAAAAAATGTATATAATTTTACAATGAATATTTATATTAATTCACAGTTTCAACAGCAACAATAATGGCAACACGCCAATGCCATCAATACTATATTATATCAATCAAAATAACAAATTCACACATTACAATCTATTCATATTCCTTTAATTTTTTGCCTAATACTCATTTGGATTTTCAAGCTCGAGAGTTGATGTTATCTCATATCCCATTGAGACATAATATTTCATAAATCGATTCCCGGTAAGGAGTCGAGGTGCTTGGACCTTTGCGTTAATCAGTTCCTTTTCACAATTAGCAATTTCGGGACCTATAACAGCTACATCATAGTTTACGGTTTGGGGATCTTCAACCAATTCTGAAGATACCATTTCAAATGATAAGATTGCATATTTGTAAGCCTCAACGCAACAATTAAGAGATTTCAAAGCCTGAGGAGAACCTGGTTTCTTAATTATTTCATTATATACATTCAATGTTGTTTTGGCATTTGATGCTCCTAATTTCATAATGAGGGTTCCTAGTTGGGTTGTATCCATTACCGCAATAATTTTGGGAGTGGAAAGTGCTTTCAGACAAAACCTGCGGTTTTCCACTGCCTTGCCATTGCATAAATTTTCCACTAGTTGCAATGAAGGTACCGGAAGGGAAACATTAGCCTTTGGAATAATTGCATTTGTTGGCAAAGAAGAAAGCGAAAAGATAGATAAGAAAATAACTAAAACTAAGGATAACTGATTTGGAGGAGCCATTGTCTTGTTGATTATGATACGAAGATATTTTTAATTACAAATTTTGATCTTGTGATTTTTTAATTTCTTTTAATACCTTTTATAAAGGTAAAACGAATCTATTTTTTGATAAGTCTTAGCAACAATAACATACATTATTATCAATTATAACAATAAAGTTATTTTAAACTTTTGTTAACAAAACTAATTTACTAATTTATTTACTAATATAAGTGTTTGACTGTACAATTATATTGTTTTTTCTCTTTTTGTTGAAAATTTCGGTTGGAATCAACTTTTCTTTTTGGTGTGTAAATAAAACTAACCAACTCTGCTAAATAATTGCAAATATAAACTAAACTACTTTACCAAACCAAAGTTCATCTAACATCTCCTCAGGGAAATTAACAAACACATGCACCTCTGTATTCCTATTTGAAGCCACCATAGCAAGCCTTTCAGCTACTTTATTCCTCTCTCTCGAAATACACTTGATTTGCCATTGGACTATATTTTGTAAAAACAAATGAATCCTTCTTATCAAGGTTGAGGACGAACTGGCCAAGCAGCTAACCTGCAAAGCTTTAATGAATTCCAAGCTATCCATGTGTATCGACACATTCTTGTACCCCTCTCTCTAAATAATGCCAAAACCATCAAGTATCCACAAATTTCAGCTTCAAAACTAGAACAACTCCCCAAATAGTGGTTATATCGAAGGATCTATTCTTCATTTTGTTTACATGTAACAGCCCCGGTAGTAGCAAAACATGTTTCCATCCTAACAGTCTCGTCAGCATATAACGCTTCAAATTTCCTACCAAAGAACGTTCAGAATCAATAACGAGATGTCTAGAGAGGTGACTCATATAGGCTGAATTGTACTATTTTGCCAAGCTTCTAAATATCCTAATAGTTTAAATAAACCCCATTTTATTCCCTAAAAGTAAAAAAGGTTCTTGTTTTTCCATATGCGTCAAGCTATTAAACCAAAATAACTAGACAAAAAGATCCACACACACGACATCCACACTGGAGATCATAATATAGTCTCCATCTAGATTGGAGCAGAATCAGGGCCGAGGGTTTGCAGGCACAATCCGTACCCAAGCCTCTTTTACAGCAGGGAAGTCCCTAACCACATGAATTAAATCTTTCATTTCGTAGTGACACATATGACCAATGCCCTTCCGTATCTGTTCCAAATAGTTAGAAGATGTTGTTAGAACACAAGCATTAAAAAAAAGGCACGTTAAGGTCCTTGAAAATTCCTTAGCCACCCTTTCTCTTTCCTATGCCATGTACCTTCCATTCTAGATCAATAAGCACTCTTGACCAAAAATGACCCTACCGAGGTGCGCACCCAACTGATTTTATTAGGACCAGCCTAAGGGTGGTGGGGGGAATACTCCCAACTCTTTTATCAATATCCTTTGGAAACCAAGCTCTAAACAGTTCTAGATTCCACATCCCATCCTTTGTCCATGTCACACTGTAAACAATCAATCATAAGATTCATTTTAGAAGTCACATGATTGAATGAACACCAACAGTAGACAAAATTCCTGGTCCATATAGACCAATATAAATTCTCTCTCGATATGGGTCGTCTTTGAGGAAGTCCTCTCCATACGGCTGAATACCTTCCTCGGGCAATACTTTCAGGCACCCTCACTTTCATTCAATACTTCGATCGAATAACACGAACCCTCAAGGCTATATCCTTAGACATTTGATTTTAGCAAAAAAAATAAGCATTCAAATCATTTAAATATCTTAGAACTAATCCTCCACAGGTAGGAGGTTGAAAATTAGGTCTTAGTCAACTAGTGACACTCTCCTTCCACCATTAGTCGAGACCCACACAAATTAACTTGCCGATCGTTCAACCTACATGCAAACACAATTCAAAATTTACATTGGTTGCATAAAATAATTTGGTAAAGAAAGAATAACATAATAAACAAGAGTAACACTACCTGTCATAGAGAGCTACTTAGCGCCCTAATTACTCAGTTTGCTATGCACCTATTCTGCCGCACACCGCAACGTAGAGTTAGAAACTCTGATATAGAATAACGGCACTGCAAAGTACATTTCAATATCTTGGGCCCTTTTCAAACCAAGTAAACTACTTACCATGTTACTAAGATCATCACCCACTCCTTCAGAAAAGAAAATGTTGGTTTTCTGGGTATTGACTTGATGGCCTAAGAAAGTACATAAGTAGTGAAGAATTCCTTTAAGGATCTGAACATGCTTTAAGTCCGCTTTCGAAAAGATTAGCAAATCATTTGCACAGAACAAATGAGAAAGATCTGGCCTCCTTTAGATAGTTTGATTTCAATTTGTTAAAATGAACTAAAGAACTACATGGATCCAGTGGCTTGGTTTGATTTCAATTTGCTAAGAAAAACATAATACTGCAAAGTAACATCATGTTTTTTCCACGAATAGAGTAAAATATGTTAGTAATGTAAAGTTAAATGATCTTCCTCTGCCCATCTTTTCTTTCCAAATGGCTCATTATTCTTTCTTGAAGTTCAATAAAGTAATTTTCAAAGGATAAGGCTTTGTCAATTAAAAGGTAATGATTCCATGATTTGGTCTTTTGATAATAAGGGAAAGTTCACTAGTACTTCTGGATGCAAGGAATTGAAAGAAAGCATTAAGGAGAAGGCAATTAAGGAAACAAATAAATGGAAATGGAGTACGGCACAAGTAGGGTGGAAGACGGTAAAAACTCCCAGATCTTTCTTACAAAAATCTCATCCTAGAATAATAGGTGTAATTATTACAAGTTTTAGCAAAAATGTCATAAATGTAAGACGTTAGAAGGTTGATATTATTTGGGTTTGGTTAGATTCTGAGTCCACTTTGAATAGCTAAAGATTGGAATATTAATAATTCATTAACTTAATGGAATATGAAAAACAATGTATATAATTTTACAATGAATATTTATATTAATTCACAGTTTCAACAGCAACAATAATGGCAACACGCCAATGCCATCAATACTATATTATATCAATCAAGATAACAAATTCACACATTACAATCTATTCATATTCGTTTAATTTTTTGCCTAATACTCATTTGGATTTTCAAGCTCGAGAGTTGATGTTATCTCATATCCCATTGAGACATAATATTTCATAAATCGATTCCCAGCAAGGAGTCGAGGTGCTAGGACCTTTGCGTTAATCAGTTCTTTTTCACAATTAGCAATTTCGGGACCTATAACAGCTACATCATAGTTTGCGGTTTGGGGATCTTCAACCAACTCTGAAGATACCATTTCAAATGATAAGATTGCATATTTGTAAGCCTCAACGCAACAATTAAGAGCTTTCAAAGCCTGAGGAGAACCTGGTTTCTTAATTATTTCATTATATAAATTCAACGTTGCTTTGGCATTTGCTGCTCCTAATTTCATAATTAGGGTTCCTAGTTGGGTTATATCCATTGCCGCAATAATTTTGGGAGTGGAAAGTGCTTTCAGACAAAACCTGCGGTTTTCCACTGCCTTGCCATTGCATAAATTTTCCACTAGTTGCGATGAAGGTACCGGAAGGGAAACATTAGCCTTTGGAATAATTGCATTTGTTGGCAAAGAAGAAAGCGAAAAGATATATAAGAAAATAACTAAAACTAAGCATAACTGATTTGGAGGAGCCATTGTCTTGTTGATTATGATACGAAGATATTTTAAATTACAAATTTTGATCTTGTGAATTTTTAATTTCTTTTAATACCTTTTATAAAGGTAAAACGAATCTATTTTTTGATAAGTCTTAGCAACAATAACATACATTATTATCAATTATAACAATAAAGTTATTTTAAACTTTTGTTAACAAAACTAATTTACTAATTTATTTACTAATATAAGTGTTTGACTGTACAATTATATTGTTTTTTTCTCTTTTTGTTGAAAATTTCGGTTGGAATCAACTTTTCTTTTGGTGTGTAAATAAAACTAACCAACTCGCTAAATAATTGCAAATATAAACTAAACTACTTTATCAAACCAAAGTTCATCTAACATCTCCTCGTGGAAATTAACAAACACATGCACCTCTCAGTATTCCTATTTGAAGCCACCATAGCAAGCCTTTCACTACTTTATTCCTCTCTCTCAAATACACTTGTTTTACCATTGGACTATAGTTTGTAAAAACAAATGAATCCTTCTTATCAAGGTTGAGGACGAACTGGCCAAGCAGCTAACTTGCAAAGCTTTAATGAATTCCAAGCTATCCATGTGTATCGACACATTCTTGTACCCCTCTCTCTAAATAATGCCAAAACCATCAAGTATCCACAAATTTCAGCTTCAAAACTAGAACAACTCCCCAAATAGTGGTTATATCGAAGGATCTATTCTTCATTTTGTTTACATGTAACAGCCCCGGCAGTAGCAAAACATGTTTCCATCCTAACAGTCTCGTCAGCATATAACGCTTTAAATTTCCTACCAATTAACGTTCAGAATCAATAACGAGATGTCTAGAGAGGTGACTCTTATAGGCTAAATTGTACTATTTTGCCAAGCTTCTAAATATCTTAATAGTTTAAATAAAACCCCATTTTATTCCCTAAAAGTAAAAAACGTTCTTGTTTTTCCATATGCGTCAAGCTATTAAACCAAAATAACTAGACAAAAAGATCCACACACACGACATCCACACTGGAGATCATAATATAGTCTCCATCTAGATTAGAGCAGAATCAGGGCCGAGGGTTTGCAGGCACAATCCGTACTCATGCCTCTTTTACAGCAGGGAAATCCCTAACCACATGAATTAAATCTTTCATTTCATTGTGACACATATGACCAATGCCCTTCCGTATCTGTTCCAAATAGTTAGAAGATGTTGTTAGAACACAAGCCATTAAATAAAAGGCACGTTAAGGTCCTTGAAAATTCCTTAGCCACCCTTTGTCTTTTCTATGCCATGTACCCTCCATTCTAGATCAATAAGCACTCTTGACCAAAAATGACCCTACCGAGGTGCGCACCCAATTGATTTTATCAGGACCAGCCTAAGGGTGGTAAGGGGAATACTCACAACTCTTTTATCAATATCCTTTGGAAACCGAGCTCTAAACAGTTCTAGATTCCATATCCCATACTTTGTTACCATGTCACACTGTAAACAATCAATCATAAGATTCATTTGAGAAGTCACATGATTGAATGAACACCAACAGTAGACAAAATTCCTGGTCCATATAGACCAATATAAATTCTCTCTCGATATGGGTCGTCTTTGAGGAAGTCCTCTCCATACGGCTGAATACCTTCCTCGAGCAATACTTTCAGGCACCCTCACTTTCATTCAATACTTCGATCGAATAACACGAACCCTTAAGGCTATATCCTTAGACACTTGATTTTAGCAAAAAAAATAAGCATTCAAATCATTTAAATATCTTAGAACTAATCCTCCACAGGTAGGAGGTTGAAAATTAGGTCTTAATCAACTAGAGACACTCTCCTTCCACCATTAGTCGAGACCCATATGAATTGTCTTGTCGATCGTTCAACCTACAGGAAAACACATTTCAAAAGTTACATTGGTTGCATAAAATAATTTGGTAAAGAAAAAAGAACAGACTAAACAAGAGTAACACTACCTGTCATAGAGAGCTACTTAGCGCCCTAATTACTCAATTTGCTATGCACCTATTCTGCCACAAACCGCAACATAGAGTTAGAAACTCTGATATAGAATAACGGCACTCTAAAGTACATTTCAATATCTTGGGCCCTTTTCAAACCAAGTAAACTACTTACCATGTTACTAAGATCATCACCCACTCCTTCAGAAAAGAAAATGTTGGTTTTCTGGGTATTGGCTTGATGGCCTAAGAAAGTAAATAAGCAGTGAAGAATTCCTTTAAGGATCTGAACATGCTTTAAGTCCGCTATCAAAAAGATTACAAAATCATTTGCAAAGAACAAATGAGAAAGATCTGGCCTCCTTTAGATAGTTTGATTTCAATTTGTTAAAATGAACTACAAAACTACATGGATCCAGTGGCTTGGTTTGATTTCAATTTGCTAAGAAAAACATAATAACGCAAAGTAACATCATGTTTTTTCCACGAATAGAGTAAAATATGTTAGTAATGTAAAGTTAAATGATCTTCGCTTGCCCATCTTTTCTTTCCAAATGGCTCATTATTCTTTCTTGAAGTTCAATAAAGTAATTTTCAAAGGATGGGGCTTTGTCAATTAAGAGGTAATGATTCCATGATTTGGTCTTTTGATAATAAGGGAAAGTTCACTAGTACTTCTAGATGCAAGGAATTGAAAGAAAGCATTAAGGAGAAGGCAATTAAGGAAACAAATAAATGGAAATGGAGTACGGCACAAGTAGGGTGGAAGACGGTAAATACTTCCAGATCTTTCTTACAAAAATCTCATCCTAGAATAATAGGTGTAATTATTACAAATTTCAGCAAAAAGGTCATAAATGGAATAGGTTAGAAGGTTGATATTATTTGGGTTTGGTTAGATTTTGAGTCCACTTTGAATAGCTAAAGATTGGAATATTAATAATTCATTAATTTAATGGAATATGAAAAAAATGTATATAATTTTACAATGATTATTTATATTAATTCACAGTTTCAACAGCAACAATAATGGCAACACGCCAATGCCATCAATACTATATCGTCTCCATCAAGAAAACAAATTCACACATTATAATCTATTCATATTCGTTTAATTTTTTGCCTAATACTCATTTGGATTTTCAAGCTCGAGAGTTGATGTTATCTCATATCCCATTGAGACATAATATTTCATAAATCGATTCCCGGTAAGGAGTCGAGGTGCTTGGACCTTTGCGTTAATCAGTTCTTTTTCACAATTAGCAATTTCGGGACCTATAACAGCTACATCATAGTTTGCGGTTTGGGGATCTTCAACCAACTCTGAAGATACCATTTCAAATGATAAGATTGCATATTTGTAAGCCTCAACGCAACAATTAAGAGCTTTCAAAGCCTGAGGAGAACCTAGTTTCTTAATTATTTCATTATATACATTCAACGTTGCTTTGGCATTTGTTGCTCCTAATTTCATAATTAGGGTTCCTAGTTGGGTTGTATCCATTGCCGCAATAATTTTGGGAGTGGAAAGTGCTTTCAGACAAAACCTGCGGTTTTCCACTGCCTTGCCATTGCATAAATTTTCCACTAGTTGCGATGAAGGTACCGGAAGGGAAACATTAGCCTTTGGAATAATTGCATTTGTTGGCAAAGAAGAAAGCGAAAAGATAGATAAGAAAATAACTAAAACTAAGCATAACTGATTTGGAGGAGCCATTGTCTTGTTGATTATGATACGAAGATATTTTTAATTACAAATTTTGATCTTGTGATTTTTTAATTTCTTTTAATACCTTTTATAAAGGTAAAACGAATCTATTTTTGATAAGTCTTAGCAACAATAACATACATTATTATCAATTATAACAATAAAGTTATTTTAAACTTTTGTTAACAAAACTAATTTACTAATTTATTTACTAATATAAGTGTTTGACTGTACAATTATATTGTTTTTTCTCTTTTTGTTGAAAATTTCGGTTGGAATCAACTTTTCTTTTTGGTGTGTAAATAAAACTAACCAACTCTGCTAAATAATTGCAAATATAAACTAAACTACTTTATCAAACCAAAGTTCATCTAACATCTCCTCAGGGAAATTAACAAACACATGCACCTCTGTATTCCTATTTGAAGCCACCATAGCAAGCCTTTCAGCTACTTTATTCCTCTCTCTCGAAATACACTTGATTTGCCATTGGACTATATTTTGTAAAAACAAATGAATCCTTCTTATCAAGGTTGAGGACGAATCGCCAAGCAACTAACACCGCAAAGCTTTAATGAATTCCAAGCTATCCATGTGTATCGACACATTCTTGTACCCCTCTCTCTAAATAATGCCAAAACCATCAAGTATCCACAAATTTCAGCTTCAAAACTAGAACAACTCCCCAAATAATGGTTATATCGAAGGATCTATTCTTCATTTTGTTTACATGTAACAGCCCCGGCAGTAGCAAAACATGTTTCCATCCTAACAGTCTCGTCAGCATATAACGCTTTAAATTTCCTACCAATTAACGTTCAGAATCAATAACGAGATGTCTAGAGAGGTGACTCTTATAGGCTAAATTGTACTATTTTGCCAAGCTTCTAAATATCTTAATAGTTTACATAAAACCCCATTTTATTCCCTAAAAGTAAAAAACGTTCTTGTTTTTCCATATGCGTCAAGCTATTAAACCAAAATAACTAGACAAAAGATCCACACACACGACATCCACACTGGAGATCATAATATAGTCTCCATCTAGATTAGAGCGAATCGTACCGAGGGTTTGCAGCACAATCCGTACTCATGCCTCTTTTACGTAAGGAAATCCCTAACCACATGAATTAAATCTTTCATTTCATAGTGACACATATGACCAATGCCCTTCCGTATCTGTTCCAAATAGTTAGAAGATGTTGTTAGAACACAAGCCATTAAAAAAAAGGCACGTTAAGGTCCTTGAAAATTCCTTAGCCACCCTTTGTCTTTTCTATGCCATGTACCCTCCATTCTAGATCAATAAGCACTCTTGACCAAAAATGACCCTACCGAGGTGCGCACCCAATTGATTTTATCAGGACCAGCCTAAGGGTGGTAAGGGGAATACTCACAACTCTTTTATCAATATCCTTTGGAAACCGAGCTCTAAACAGTTCTAGATTCCATATCCCATCCTTTGTTACCATGTCACACAGTAAACAATCAATCATAAGATTGATTTGAGAAGTCACATGATTGAATGAACACCAACAGTAGACAAAATTCCTGGTCCATATAGACCAATATAAATTCTCTCTCGATATGGGTCGTCTTTGAGGAAGTCCTCTCCATACGACTGAATACCTTCCTCGGGCAATACTTTCAGGCACCCTCACTTTAATTCCATACTTCGATCGAATAACACGAACCCATAAGGAAGTATCCTTAGAGACTTGATTAATTCCCAATTTTAGCAAAAAAAATAAGCATTCAAATCATTTAAATCTCTTAGACCTAATCCTCCACAGGCAAGAGATTGAAAATTAGGTCTTAATCAACTAGAGACACTCTCCTTCCACCATTAGTCGAGACCCATATGAATTATCTTGTCGATCGTTCAACCTACATGAAAACACATTTCAAAAGTTACATTGGTTGCATAAAATAATTTCGTAAAGAATGAATAACAAACTAAACAAGAGTAACACTACCTGTCATAGAGAGCTACTTAGTGCCCTAATTACTCAATTTGCTACACACCTATTCTGCCACAAACCGCAACGTAGAGTTAGAAACTCTGATATAGAATAACGACACTCCAAAGTACATTTCAATGTCTTGGGCCCTTTTCAAACCAAGTAAACTACTTACCATGTTACTAAGATCATCACCCACTCCTTCAGAAAAGAAAATGTTGGTTTTCTGGGTATTGACTTGATGGCCTAAGAAAGTAAATAAGCAGTGAAGAATTCCTTTAAGGATCTGAACATGCTTTAAGTCCGCTATCAAAAAGATTACAAAATCATTTGCAAAGAACAAATGAGAAAGATATGGCCTCCTTTAGATAGTTTGATTTCAATTTGTTAAAATGAACTACAAAACTACATGGATCCAGTGGCTTGGTTTGATTTCAATTTGCTAAGAAAAACATAATACTGCAAAGTAACATCATGTTTTTTTCCACGAATAGAGTAAAATATGTTAGTAATGTAAAGTTAAATGATCTTCGCTTGCCCATCTTTTTTTTCCAAATGGCTCATTATTCTTTCTTGAAGTTCAATAAAGTAATTTTCAAAGGATGGGGCTTTGTCAATTAAGAGGTAATGATTCCATGATTTGGTCTTTTGATAATAAGGGAAAGTTCACTAGTACTTCTAGATGCAAGGAATTGAAAGAAAGCATTAAGGAGAAGGCAATTAAGGAACAAATAAATGGAAATGGAGTACGGCACAAGTAGGGTGGAAGACGGTAAATACTTCCAGATCTTTCTTACAAAAATCTCATCCTAGAATAATAGGTGTAATTATTACAAATTTCAGCAAAAAGGTCATAAATGGAATAGGTTAGAAGGTTGATATTATTTGGGTTTGGTTAGATTTTGAGTCCACTTTGAATAGCTAAAGATTGGAATATTAATAATTCATTAATTTAATGGAATATGAAAAAATGTATATAATTTTACAATGATTATTTATATTAATTCACAGTTTCAACAAAGAACAATAATGGCAACACGCCAATGCCATCAATACTATATCGTATCCATCAAGAAAACAAATTCACACATTATAATCTATTCATATTCGTTTAATTTTTGCCTAATACTCATTTGGATTTTCAAGCTCGAGAGTTGATGTTATCTCATATCCCATTGAGACATAATATTTCATAAATCGATTCCTTGAAGGAGTCGAGGTGCTTGGACCTTTGCGTTAATCAGTTCTTTTTCACAATTAGCAATTTGGGACCTATAACAGACTACATCATAGTTTGCGGTTTGGGGATCTTCAACCAACTCAAGATACCATTTCAAATGATAAGATTGCATATTTGTAAGCCTCAACGCAACAATTAAGAGCTTTCAAAGCCTGAGGAGAACCTGGTTTCTTAATTATTTCATTATATACATTCAACGTTGCTTTGGCATTTGCTGCTCCTAATTTCATAATTAGGGTTCCTAGTTGGGTTGTATCCATTGCCGCAATAATTTTGGGAGTGGAAAGTGCTTTCAGACAAAACCTGCGGTTTTCCACTGCCTTGCCATTGCATAAATTTTCCACTAGTTGCGATGAAGGTACCGGAAGGGAAACATTAGCCTTTGGAATAATTGCATTTGTTGGCAAAGAAGAAAGCGAAAAGATAGATAAGAAAACAACTAAAACTAAGCATAACTGATTTGGAGGAGCCATTGTCTTGTTGATTATGATACGAAGATATTTTTAATTACAAATTTTGATCTTGTGATTTTTTAATTTCTTTTAATACCTTTTATAAAGGTAAAACGAATCTATTTTTTGATAAGTCTTAGCAACAATAACATACATTATTATCAATTATAACAATAAAGTTATTTTAAACTTTTGTTAACAAAACTAATTTACTAATTTACTTACTAATATAAGTGTTTGACTGTACAATTATATTGTTTTTTTCTCTTTTTGTTGAAAATTTCGGTTGGAATCAACTTTTCTTTTTGGTGTGTAAATAAAACTAACCAACTATGCTAAATAATTGCAAATGGAAACTAAACTACTTTATCAAACCCAAGTTCATCTAACATCTCCTCAGGGAAATTAACAAACACCTGCACGTCTGTATTTCTATTTGAAGCCACCATAGCAAGCCTTTCAGCTACTTTATTCCTCTCTCTCGAAATACACTTGATTTTCCATTGGACTATATTTTGTAAAAACAAATGAATCCTTCTTATCAAGGTTGAGGACGAACTGGCCAAGCAGCTAACCTGCAAAGCTTTAATGAATTTCAAGCTATCCATGTGTATCGACACATTCTTGTACTCCTCTCTCTAAATACTGCCAAAACCATCAAGTATCCACAAATTTCAGCTTCAAAACTAGAACAACTCCCCAAATAGTGGTTGTTGACACCATTTTTTTGATGGAAAACGGGGTCGACTTGGGTTTTTGAAAATGAAAACGAAAATGGGAGTCGCTACCGATCCTTTTTGATAAGATGTGATCGGGTCACCTTGAAAAGTGGTTGTTTTTAATAAATGATTTGATTTTATTAAAACAACAAGTTTGGTCCACGAAATTCAAAAAAATGAGTTCGGGAGTCGGTTACGCACGAGGAAGGATTAGCACCCTCGATACGCCCAAAAATTGGTACCTAGTTGATTACTTAATGTATTAGTGTCGAAAAACTGAAAAAACTTTAAAGAAATTTAAAATACGATCCTTAAAAAAAACTAGAATAGCATAGATTAAAATTCAAGAGGATATTTGGCAATTTGATTAAACGAGAAATCGAAACCCAGCACCTTAGGGCACGTTCCTCAAATTTCTAAACGCAAAACATTGCCTCGTTTTAAAATTTCGAAAAGATATTCGACTATTTGGCCAAACGAGTAATCGAAACCCAGCACGTTAGGGCACGTTTTCTCGAATTTCCAAATGTGAAATATGGTCTTATTTTGAAAGTTTAAAAAGGGTATTTGGCTATTTGGGTCGAACGAGAAATCGAAACCCAGCACATTAGGGCACGTTTTCTCGATTTTCCAAACGCAAAATATTACCTTATTTAGAAAATTTTCTTTTTGATGTATGGTGTTAATATGCATAACAAAACGATAATGAATACGACAAGTTAAGCATAAATAATGCAAACAATCAACAAAATGAAATAAATAAATATAAGAGACGAATCAATCACATACATAACAACAAGTAAAAAAAATGAATAGATTTAAAATGTCCTTTTTTAAAAAAAGATGATGAACACATGAATAAATAAATAATAACAATAAAGAAGATGAATAAAAATTATGAACATATAAAAAGATATACATGTATGTACATATATGTATATATATATCATAAAATATATGAAAAAGGAAGTACGTATATGTATATTCATAAAAACAAAAATGTATACATATATATATATATATAGATATGGGTACAAATTACAAAATAAATAAAAATATATAGGAGTTTCTATGTATATATAAATAAGTTATAAAAGGTATCTAACTGTACATATGTATATTGAAATGAATAACAAAGATATAATAGGAATCAACAATAAATTATGAAATATAAATTATATACGTGTAGAAAATGAAATTGTTTTTAAAAACATATAAATAAATTTAAAAGACAACTTAAAGTTAATGATATGAAAATAAATGACATATACATAAAATAAAAGTAAATATTATAAATATTATATATAGGTGTATCATATAAAAATATTGTTGCATAAATCTTTAAAGCATCAAATGTATATAAGTGAATCTTAAGAATATACTACAAAGTAACCATTAAAGTATACATATTACGTTATATTAATAATAAATAATTGAATGATACATTATAAAATTAAATGATAATATATGATAAGTAAAAGCTCAAAGTAATAACATGTCATAAATATGATTACGTATATAAAACGTTATATAGGTTAATAAAACATAATAATAATGCTAAATAATAATAATAGTAACAGTAAAGTAAAACTAGTAGTAAACTAATAAAAATAATAAAACAAAGGACCGATTTAGAATTAAATAGAAATTTAGTAGCAAATCTTGACATAAATAGAAAAGAAAGGACCAGATTGAATCATGGTGAAAAATAATAAGGACCTGGAACATAAATAACCCTCCCATACCAAAACTCGAGGGTCAAGCTGCAAGCGGATCGGGTCATCGAATTCGAGCCTTATCGACGTCGTTTTGAGGCTATCAAGCAAGCCACAAACGACGTCGTTTCACGCTTGCTTTAAGACTCAAAAGAAAGGGAAAAATTCATCAGACGACAAAAAAAAACAATAATAAGAACAAGAGAAACCCTAAGGGTTTCCCCCTTTTTTCTCTCCGCCGCTTGAAGCCGCTCTTCTTCAACACCGATTTGGACGGAGCAAAGAAGAGCTTCGACGGCGCCAAGGTAAGAACTCTCCGTCTTTTCTTCTTTTTATTTAATATATATATATATGCTAAAAAACGAAAACGAAAGAAGTAAATCAGGAGATAGAACGAAGAAGAGGAAAGAGGAAAACCTTTTCTTCAAATTTTCAATTTTTTTATTGATTCATCAATGTTTTTTTTAATTTTTTCTATCGGTTTCAGCCCCCCTTTTTTACATTTTTCCGCGGCCTTTATAGCCGATTTTACACTTTTTTCTATTTCTATTGTTGTTTCTTCCTCTGTTCTTGCTGCTTGTTTCTTCTTTCGTGTTTGTTTACAGGTCTTTGGCGAAGGCGGAGGAGTGGCTTGCCGTTTTGGTGCAAGGATGGCTGGCAGTGGCAGGCCTCGGGCGTGGTGCGCGCTGAAGGCGCACATGGGTAGCAGTAGGGGAACGGCGCCAGAAACCCTAGGGTTTCTGGCATTCTGAAAATGTCAAACGTTTTGGGCCATTTGGGCTTTTGAATTTTGGATTGTGGGTCTATTATTGTAATGGACTTATAATTTTTATTTTTTGGCTTGTTATGTTGGTATGGGCCCGGGCAAAATATGGGCTTTACAGTGGTTACATCCCTATTCTCTTTTGCTCGTTATCGTAACGAGAACAAAGCAAAGATTGAGCTTCAAATTTCCTACCAATTTCAATAACTAGATGTCTAGAGAGGTGACTCTTTGTACTGCTTTTGCCAAGTCTTGACTTTATTCTTGGTGTCTTTCCATCCTATTAAACCAAAATAACCAAAAGTTCCACACACGAGTCTTGTTGCTTGATCCACTCCACCCAAGCCTCTTTTACGTAAGGGAAGTCCCTAGACATGACCAATGCCCTTGTAGCTTCAAATCCAGAAGATGTTGTTAGAACACAAGCCATTAAAAAGAAGGCTCCATGGGGATGAGATTTGTGATTTTATGTACCTTCCATTCTAGATCAATAAGCACTCTTGAACCCTACCGAGAGATAAGACTAGATGCGATCTCACAACTCTTTTATCAACTTTAGAAAGATAAGATTTGTTTTCAGACAAAATTCCTGGTCCATATAGACCAATATAAATTCTCTCTCGATATGGGTCGTCTTTGAGGAAGTCCTCTCCATACGGCTGAATACCTTCCTCGAGCAATACTTTCAGGCACCCTCACTTTCATTCAATACTTCGATCGAATAACACGAACCCTTAAGGCTATATCCTTAGACACTTGATTTTAGCAAAAAAAATAAGCATTCAAATCATTTAAATATCTTAGAACTAATCCTCCACAGGTAGGAGGTTGAAAATTAGGTCTTAGTCAACTAGTGACACTCTCCTTCCACCATTAGTCGAGACCCACACAAATTAACTTGCCGATCGTTCAAGCTACATGCAAACACAATTCAAAATTTACATTGGTTGCATAAAATAATTTGGTAAAGAAAGAATAACATAATAAACAAGAGTAACACTACCTATCATAGAGAGCTACTTAGCGCCCTAATTACTCAGTTTGCTATGCACCTATTCTGCCACACACCGCAACGTTGACTTAGAAACTCTGATATAGAATAACGGCACTGCAAAGTACATTTCAATATCTTGGGCCCTTTTCAAACCAAGTAAACTACTTACCATGTTACTAAGATCATCACCCACTCCTTCAGAAAAGAAAATGTTGGTTTTCTGGGTATTGACTTGATGGCCTAAGAAAGTACATAAGCAGTGAAGAATTCCTTTAAGGATCTGAACATGCTTTAAGTCCGCTTTCAAAAAGATTACCAAATCATTTGCAAAGAACAAATGAGAAAGATCTGGCCTCCTTTAGATAGTTTGATTTCAATTTGTTAAAATGAACTAAAGAACTACATGGATCTAGTGGCTTGGTTTGATTTCAATTTGCTAAGAAAAACATAATACTGCAAAGTAACATCATGTTTTTTTCCACGAATAGAGTAAAATATGTTAGTAATGTAAAGTTAAATGATCTTCGTCTGCCCATCATTTCTTTCCAAATGGCTCATTATTCTTTCTTGAAGTTCAATAAAGTAATTTTAAAAGGATAAGGCTTTGTCAATTAAGAGGTAATGATTCCATGATTTGGTCTTTTGATAATAAGGGAAAGTTCACTAGTACTTCTGGATGCAAGGAATTGAAAGAAAGCATTAAGGAGAAGGCAATTAAGGAAACAAATAAAGGGAAATGGAGTATGGCTCAAGTAGGGTGGAAGACGGTAAATACTCCCAAATCTTTCTTACAAAAATCTCAGCCTAGAATAATAGGTGTAATTATTACAAATTGTAGCAAAAAGGTCATAAATGGAATAGGTTAGAAGGTTGATATTATTTGGGTTTGGTTAGATTCTGAGTCCACTTTGAATAGCTAAAGATTGGAATATTAATAATTCATTAACTTAATGGAATATGAAAAAAAATGTATATAATTTTACAATGATTATTTATATTAATTCACAGTTTCAACAGCAACAATAATGGCAACACGCCAATGCCATCAATACTATATTATATCAATCAAGATAACAAATTCACACATTACAATCTATTCATATTCGTTTAATTTTTTGCCTAATACTCATTTGGATTTTCAAGCTCGAGAGTTGATGTTATCTCATATCCCATTGAGACATAATATTTCATAAATCGATTCCCAGCAAGGAGTCGAGGTGCTTGGACCTTTGCGTTAATCAGTTCTTTTTCACAATTAGCAATTTCGGGACCTATAACAGCTACATCATAGTTTGCGGTTTGGGGATCTTCAACCAGCTCTGAAGATACCATTTCAAATGATAAGATTGCATATTTGTAAGCCTCAACGCAACAATTAAGAGCTTTCAAAGCCTGAGGAGAACCTGGTTTCTTAATTATTTCATTATATACATTCAACGTTGCTTTGGCATTTGCTGCTCCTAATTTCATAATTAGGGTTCCTAGTTGGGTTGTATCCATTGCCGCAATAATTTTGGGAGTGGAAAGTGCTTGCAGACAAAACCTGCGGTTTTCCACTGCCTTGCCATTGCATAAATTTTCCACTAGTTGCGATGAAGGTACCGGAAGGGAAACATTAGCCTTTGGAATAATTGCATTTGTTGGCAAAGAAGAAAGCGAAAAGATAGATAAGAAAACAACTAAAACTAAGCATAACTGATTTGGAGGAGCCATTGTCTTGTTGATTATGATACGAAGATATTTTTAATTACAAATTTTGATCTTGTGATTTTTTAATTTCTTTTAATACTTTTTATAAAGGTAAAACGAATCTATTTTTTGATAAGTCTTAGCAACAATAACATACATTATTATCAATTATAACAATAAAGTTATTTTAAACTTTTGTTAACAAAACTAATTTACTAATTTACTTACTAATATAAGTGTTTGACTGTACAATTATATTGTTTTTTTCTCTTTTTGTTGAAAATTTCGGTTGGAATCAACTTTTCTTTTTGGTGTGTAAATAAAACTAACCAGCTATGCTAAATAATTGCAAATGGAAACTAAACTACTTTATCAAACCCAAGTTCATCTAACATCTCCTCAGGGAAATTAACAAACACCTGCACGTCTGTATTCCTATTTGAAGCCACCATAGCAAGCCTTTCAGCTACTTTATTCCTCTCTCTCGAAATACACTTGATTTGCCATTGGACTATATTTTGTAAAAACAAATGAATCCTTCTTATCAAGGTTGAGGACGAATCGCCAAGCCAACACGCAAAGCTAACAAGCTATCCATGTGTAACACATTCTTGCTTTAATGAATTTCAAGCTATCCATGTGGTTATCGACATTCTTCATTCTTGTACTGTTTCCATCTCTAAATCGACATATAACCAAAACCATCAAGTATCCACAAATTTCAGCTTCAAAACTAGAACAACTCCCCAAATAGTGGTTGTCCAAATAGTTAGAAGATGTTGTTAGAACACAAGCCATTAAAAAAAAGGCACGTTAAGGTCCTTGAAAATTCCTTAGCCACCCTTTGTCTTTTCTATGCCATGTACCCTCCATTCTAGATCAATAAGCACTCTTGACCAAAAATGACCCTACCGAGGTGCGCACCCAATTGATTTTATCAGGACCAGCCTAAGGGTGGTAAGGGGAATACTCACAACTCTTTTATCAATATCCTTTGGAAACCAAGCTCTAAACAGTTCTAGATTCCATATCCCATCCTTTGTTACCATGTCACACTGTAAACAATCAATCATAAGATTGATTTGAGAAGTCACATGAATGAATGAACACCAACAGTAGACAAAATTCCTGGTCCATATAGACCAATATAAATTCTCTCTCGATATGGGCCGTCCCTGAGGAAGTCCTCTCCATATGGCTGAATACCTTCCTCGGGCAATACTTTCAGGCACCCTCACTTTCATTCAATACTTCGATCGAATAACACGAACCCTTAAGGCTGTATCCTTAGACATTTGATTAACCCCCAATTTCAGCAAAAAAAATAAGCATTCAAATCATTTAAATATCTTAGAACTAATCCTTCACAGGTAGGAGGTTGAAAATTAGGTCTTAGTCAACTAGAGACACTCTCTTTCCACCATTAGTCGAGACCCATACGAATTATCTTGCCGGTCGTCCAACCTACATGCAAATACAATTCAAAATTTACATTGGTTGCATAAAATAATTTGCTAAAGAAAGAATAACAGACTAAACAAGAGTAACACTACCTGTCATAGAGAGCTACTTAGCGCCCTAATTACTCAATTTGCTATGCACCTATTCTGCCACAAACAGCAACGTAGAGTTAGAAACTCTGATATAGAATAACGGCACTCCAAACTACATTTCAATATCTTGGGCCCTTTTCAAACCAAGTAAACTACTTACCATGTTACTAAGACCATCACCCACTCCTTCAGAAAAGAAAAGGTTGGTTTTCTGGGTATTGACTTGATGGCCTAAGAAAGTACATAAGCAGTGAAGAATTCCTTTAAGGATCTGAACATGCTTTAAGTCCGCTATCAAAAAGATTACAAAATCATTTGCAAAGAACAAATGAGAAAGATCTGGCCTCCTTTAGATAGTTTGATTTCAATTTGTTAAAATGAACTACAAAACTACATGGATCCAAAGGGCTTGGTTTGATTTCAATTTGCTAAGAAAAACATAATCTTCGCAAAGTAACATCATATTTTTTCCACGAATAGAGTAAAATATGTTAGTAATGTAAAGTTAAATGATCTTCGCTGCCCATCTTTTCTTTCAAATGGCTCATTATTCTTTCTTGAAGTTCAATAAAGTAATTTTCAAAGGATGGGGCTTTGTCAATTAAGAGGTAATGATTCCATGATTTGGTCTTTTGATAATAAGGGAAAGTTCACTAGTACTTCTAGATGCAAGGAATTGAAAGAAAGCATTAAGGAGAAGGCAATTAAGGAAACAAATAAATGGAAATGGAGTACGGCACAAGTAGGGTGGAAGACGGTAAATACTCTCAGATCTTTCTTACAAAAATCTCATCCTAGAATAATAGGTGTAATTATTACAAATTTCAGCAAAAAGGTCATAAATGGAATAGGTTAGAAGGTTGATATTATTTGGGTTTGGTTAGATTTTGAGTCCACTTTGAATAGCTAAAGATTGGAATATTAATAATTCATTAATTTAATGGAATATGAAAAAAATGTATATAATTTTGCAATGATCATTTATACTAATTCACAGTTTCAACAACAACAATAATGGCAACACGCCAATGCCATCAATACTATATCGTCTCCATCAAGAAAACAAATTCACACATTATAATCTATTCATATTCGTTTAATTTTTTGCCTAATACTCATTTGGATTTTCAAGCTCGAGAGTTGATGTTATCTCATATCCCATTGACACATAATATTTCATAAATCGATTCCCGGTAAGGAGTCGAGGTGCTTGGACCTTTGCGTTAATAAGTTCTTTTTCACAATTAGTAATTTCGGGACCTATAACAGCTACATCATAGTTTGCGGTTTGGGGATCTTCAACCAACTCTTAAGATACTATTTCAAATGATAAGATTGCATATTTGTAAACCTCAACGCAACAATTAAGAGCTTTCAAAGCCTGAGGAGAACCTGGTTTCTTAATTATTTCATTATATACATTCAACGTTGCTTTGGCATTTGCTGCTCCTAATTTCATAATGAGGATTCCTAGTTGGGTTGTATCCATTGCCGCAATAATTTTGGGAGTGGAAAGTGCTTTGATGTAACTCTGCGGTTTTCCACTGCCTTGCCATTGCATAAATTTTCCACTAGTTGCGATGAAGGTACCGGAAGGGAAACATTAGCCTTTGGAATAATTGCATTTGTTGGCAAAGTAGAAAGCGAAAAGATAGATAAGAAAATAACTAAAACTAAGCATAACTGATTTGGAGGAGCCATTGGCTTGTTGATTATGATATGAATATATTTTTAATTACAAATTTTGATCTTGTGATTTTTAATTTCTTTTAATACTTTTTATAAAGGTAAAACGAATCTATTTTTTGATAAGTCTTAGCAACAATAACATACACTATTATCAATTATAACAATAAAGTTATTTTAAACTTTTGTTAACAAAACTAATTTACTAATTTATTTACTAATATAAGTGTTTGACCGTACAATTATATTGTTTTTTTTCTTTTGTTGAAAATTTCGGTTGGAATCAACTTTTCTTTTGGTGTGTAAATAAAACTCACCAACTATGCTAAATAATTGCAAATGGAAACTAAACTACTTTATCAAACCTAAGTTCATCTAACATCTCCTCGGGAAATTAACAAACACCGCGCGTCAGTATTCCTATTTGAAGCCACCATAGCAAGCCTTTCACTACTTTATTCCTCTCTCGAAATACACTTGATTTGCCATTGGACTATATTTTGTAAAACAAATGAATCCTTCTTATCAAGGTTGAGGATTTAATCGGCCAAGCAATTAACTCTGCAAAGCTTTAATGAATTTCAAGCTATCCATGTGTATCGACACATTCTTGTACTCTCTCTCTAAATCTTGCCAAAACCATCAAGTATCCACAAATTTTAGCTTCAAAACTAGAACAACTCCCAAATAGTGGTTACATCAAGGATCTATTCTTCATTTTGTTTACATGTAATGACCCGTGATAGCAAAACATGTTTCCATCCTAACAGTCTCGTCGGCATATAACGCTTCAAATTTCCTACCAAAGAACGTTCAGAATCAATAACGAGATGTCTAGAGAGGTGACTCTTATAGGCTGAATTGTACTGTTTTGCCAAGCTTCTAAATATCTTAATAGTTTAAATAAAACCCCATGTTATTCCCTAAAAGTAAAAAAGGTTCTCGTTTTTCCATATGCGCCAAGCTATTAAACCAAAATAACTAGACAAAAAGTTCCACACACACGACATCCACACTGGAGATCATAAAATAGTCTCCATCTAGATTGGAGCAGAATCAGGGCCGACGGTCTGCAGGCACAATCTGTACCCAAGCCTCTTTTACAGAAGGGAAGTCCCTAACCACATGAATTAAATCTTTCATTTCGTAGTGACACATATGACCAATGCCCTTCCGTATCTGTTCCAAATAGTTAGAAGATGTTGTTAGAACACAAGCCATTAAAAAGAAGGCACGTTAAGGTCCTTGAAAATTCCTTAGCCACCCTTTGTCTTTCCTATGCCATGTACCTTCCATTCTAGATCAATAAGCACTCTTGACCAAAAATGACCCTACCGAGGTGCGCACCCAACTGATTTTATTAGGACCAGCCTAAGGGTGGTGAGGGGAATACTCACAACTCTTTTATCAATATCCTTTGGAAACCGAGCTCCAAACAGTTCTAGATTCCACATCCCATCCTTTGTCCATGTCACACTGTAAACAATCAATCATAAGATTCATTTGAGAAGTCACATGATTGAATGAACACCAACAAGAGAACAAAATTCACAGTCCATATAGACGAATATAAATTCTCTCTCGATATGGGTCGTCTTTGAGGAAGTCCTCTCCATACGGCTGAATACCTTCCTAGGGCAATACTTTCAGGCAGCCTCACTTTCATTCAATACTTCGATCGAATAACACGAACCCTTAAGGCTGTATCCTTAGACACTTGATTTTAGCAAAAAAAATAAGCATTCAAATCATTAATTAAATATCTTAGAACTAATCCTCCACATGTAGGAGGTTGCAAATTCGGTCTTAGTCAACTAGTGACACTCTCCTTCCACCATTAGTCGAGACCCACACAAATTAACTTTCCGATCGTTCAACCTACATGCAAACACAATTCAAAATTTACATTGGTTGCATAAAATAATTTGGTAAAGAAAGAATAACATAATAAACAAGAGTAACACTACCTGTCATAGAGAGCTACTTAGAGCCCTAATTTCTCAATTTGCTATGCACCTATTCGCCACACACATAACGTTGACTTAGAAACTCGATATAGAATAACAGACCTTTGCAAAGTACATTTCAATATCTTGGGCCCTTTTCAAACCAAGTAAACTACTTACCATGTTACTAAGATCATCACCCACTCCTTGAGAAAGAAAATGTTGGTTTTCGGGTATTGACTTGATGGCCTAAGAAAGTACATATAGTCGAGACCCACACAAATTAACTTTCCGATCGTTCAACCTACATGCAAACACAATTCAAAATTTACATTGGTTGCATAAAATAATTTGGTAAAGAAAGAATAACATAATAAACAAGAGTAACACTACCTGTCATAGAGAGCTACTTAGAGCCCTAATTTCTCAATTTGCTATGCACCTATTCTGCCACACACCGCAACGTTGACTTAGAAACTCTGATATAGAATAACGGCACTGCAAAGTACATTTCAATATCTTGGGCCCTTTTCAAACCAAGTAAACTACTTACCATGTTACTAAGATCATCACCCACTCCTTCAGAAAAGAAAATGTTGGTTTTCTGGGTATTGACTTGATGGCCTAAGAAAGTACATAAGCAGTGAAGAATTCCTTTAAGGATCTGAACATGCTTTAAGTCCGCTTTCAAAAAGATTACCAAATCATTTGCAAAGAACAAATGAGAAAGATCTGGCCTCCTTTAGATAGTTTGATTTCAATTTGTTAAAATGAACTAAAGAACTACATGGATCCAAAGGGCTTGGTTTGATTTCAATTTGCTAAGAAAACATATAATCGCAAAGTAACATCATGTTTTTTTATATGTTAGTAATGTAAAGTTAAATGATCTTCGTCTGCCCATCTTTTCTTTCCAAATGGCTCATTATTCTTTCTTGAAGTTCAATAAAGTAATTTTCAAAGGATAAGGCTTTGTCAATTAAGAGGTAATGATTCCATGATTTGGTCTTTTGATAATAAGGGAAAGTTCACTAGTACTTCTAGATGCAAGGAATTGAAAGAAAGCATTAAGGAGAAGGCAATTAAGGAAACAAATAAAGGGAAATGGAGTATGGCTCAAGTAGGGTGGAAGACGGTAAATACTCCCAGATCTTTCTTACAAAAATCTCATCCTAGAATAATAGGTGTAATTATTACAAATTTCAGCAAAAAGGTCATAAATGGAATAGGTTAGAAGGTTGATATTATTTGGGTTTGGTTAGATTCTGAGTCCACTTTGAATAGCTAAAGATTGGAATATTATTAATTCATTAACTTAATGGAATATGAAAAAAAATGTATATAATTTTACAATGATTATTTATATTAATTCATAGTTTCAATAAAGAACAATAATGGCAACACGCCAATGCCATCAATACTATATTATATCAATCAAGATAACAAATTCACACATTACTATCTATTCATATTCGTTTAATTTTTAGCCTAATACTCATTTGGATTTTCAAGCTTGAGAGTTGATGTTATCTCATATCCCATTGAGACATAATATTTCATAAATCGATTCCTGCAAGGAGTCGAGGTGCTTGGACCTTTATGTTAATCATTTCTTTTTCACAATTAGTAATTTCGGACCTATAATGACTACATCATAGTTTATGGTTTGGGGATCTTCAACCTACTCTGAAGATACCATTTCAAATGATAAGATTGCTTATTTGTAAGCCTCAACGCAACAATTAAGAGCTTTCAAAGCCTGAGGAGAACCTGGTTTCTTAATTATTTCATTATATACATTCAACGTTGCTTTGGCATTTGCTGCTCCTAATTTCATAATTAGGGTTCCCAGTTGGGTTGTATCCATTGCCGCAATAATTTTGGGAGTGGAAAGTGCTTTCAGACAAAACCTGCGGTTTTCCACTGCCTTGCCATTGCATAAATTTTCCACTAGTTACGATGAAGGTACCGGAAGGGAAACATTAGCCTTTGGAATAATTGCATTTGTTGGCAAAGAAGAAAGCTAAAAGATAGATAAGAAAATAACTAAAACTAAGCATAACTGATTTGGAGGAGCCATTGTCTTGTTGATTATGATACGAAGATATTTTTAATTACAAATTTTGATTTTGTGATTTTTTAATTTCTTTTAATACTTTTTATAAAGGTAAAACGAATCTATTTTTTGATAAGTCTTATCAACAATAACATACACTATTATCAATTATAACAATAAAGTTATTTTAAACTTTTGTTAACAAAACTAATTTACTAATTTATTTACTAATATAAGTGTTTGACTGCATAATTATATTGTTTTTCCTCTTTTGTTGAAAATTTCGTTGAATCAACTTTTCTTTTGGTGTGTAAATAAAACTAACCAACTCGCTAAATAATTGCAAATATAAACTAAACTACTTTAGCAAACCAAAGTTCATCTAACATCTCCTCGTGAAATTAACAAACACCGCACCTCTGTATTCCTATTTGAAGCCACCATAGCAAGCCTTTCACTACTTTATTCCTCTCTCAAATACGCTTGATTTGCCATTGGACTATATTTTGTAAAACAAATGAATCCTTCTTATCAAGGTTGAGGACGAACCGCCAAGCAACTAACACCGCAAAGCTTTAATGAATTCCAAGCTATCCATGTGTATCGACACATTCTTGTACCCTCTCTCTAAATAATGCATAAACCATCAAGTATCCACAAATTTCACTTCAAAACTAGAACAACTCCCCAAATAGTGGTTATATCAAGGATCTATTCTTCATTTTGTTTACATGTAACATTTCTCAGAGTAGCAAAACATGTTTCCATCCTAATAGCCTCACAAGATATAACGCTTCAAATTTCCTACCAATTAACATTCAGAATCAATAACGAGATGTCTAGAGAGGTGACTTTTATAGGCTGAATTGTACTATTTTCCCAACCTTCTAAATATCTTAATAGTTTAAATAAAACCCCATTTTATTCCCTAAAAGTAAAAAAGGTTCTTGTTTTTCCATATGCGTCAAGCTATTAAACCAAAATAACTAGACAAAAAGATCCACACACACGACATCCACACCGGAGATCATAATATAGTTCCATCTAGATTCGAAAGCGTAATCGGTAGAGGTTTTGCAGCACAATCTGCACTCCAAGCCTCATTTACAGAGGGAAATCCCTCAACCACATGAATTAAATCTTTCATTTCATAGTGACACATATGACCAATGCCCTTCCGTGATCTGCTCCAAATAGTTAGAAGATGTTGTCGTAACACAAGCCATTAAAAAAAGGCACGTTAAGGTCCTTGAAAATTCCTTAGCCACCCTTTGTCTTTTCTATGACATGTACCTCCATTCTAGATCAATAAGCACTTTTGACCAAAATGACCCTACCGAGGTGCGCACTCAATTGATTTTATCAGACCAGACCTAAGGGTGGTAAGGGAATACTCACAACTCTTTTATCAATATCCTTGGAAACCGAGCTCTAAACAGCTTCTAGATTCCATATCCCATCCTTTGTTACCATGTCACACAAGAAACAATCAATCATAAGATTGATTTGAGAAGTCACATGATTGAATGAACACCAACAAGAGACAAAATTCTGGTCCATATAGACCAATATAAATTCTCTCGATATGGGCCGTCCCTCAGGAAGTCCTTCCATACGGTCAATACCTTCCTCGGGCAATACTTTCAGGCACCCTCACTTTCATTCAATACTTCGATCGAATAACACGAACCCTTAAGGCTGTATCCTTAGACATTTGATTAACCCCCAATTTTAGCAAAAAAAAATAAGCATTCAAATCATTTAAATATTTTAGAACTAATCCTTCACAGGTAGGAGGTTGAAAATTAGGTCTTAGTCAACTAGAGACACTCTCTTTCCACCATTAGTCGAGACCCATACGAATTATCTTGCCGATCGTCCAACCTACATGCAAATACAATTCAAAATTTACATTGGTTGCATAAAATAATTACTCAATTTGCTATGCACCTTTTCAAACCAAGTAAACTACTTACCATGTTACTAAGACCATCACCCACTCCTTCAGAAAAGAAAATGTTGGTTTTCTGGGTATTGACTTGATGGCCTAAGAAAGTACATAAGCAGTGAAGAATTCCTTTAAGGATCTGAACATGCTTTAAGTCCGTTATCAAAAAGATTACAAAATCATTTGCAAAGAACAAATGAGAAAGATCTGGCCTCCTTTAGATAGTTTGATTTCAATTTGTTAAAATGAACTACAAAACTACATGGATCCAAAGGGCTTGGTTTGATTTCAATTTGCTAAGAAAACATAATAACGCAAAGTAACATCATGTTTTTTCCACGAATAGAGTAAAATATGTTAGTAATGTAAAGTTAAATGATCTTCGCTGCCCATCTTTTCTTTCCAAATGGCTCATTATTCTTTCTTGAAGTTCAATAAAGTAATTTTCAAAGGATGGGGCTTTGTCAATTAAGAGGTAATGATTCCATGATTTGGTCTTTTGATAATAAGGGAAAGTTCACTAGTACTTCTAGATGCAAGGAATTGAAAGAAAGCATTAAGGAGAAGGCAATTAAGGAAACAAATAAATGGAAATAGAGTACGGCACAAGTAGGGTGGAAGATCGGTAAATACTCCCCATCTTTCTTACAAAAATCTCATCCTAGAATAATAGGTGTAATTATTACAAATTTCAGCAAAAAAGGTCATAAATGGAATAGGTTAGAAGGTTGATATTATTTGGGTTTGGTTAGATTTTGAGTCCACTTTGAATAGCTAAAGATTGGAATATTAATAATTCATTAATTTAATGGAATATGAAAAAATGTATATAATTTTGCAATGATTATTTATACTAATTCACAGCTTCAATAAAGAACAATAATGGCAACACGCCAATGCCATCAATACTATATCGCTCCATCAAGAAAACAAATTCACACATTATAATCTATTCATATTCGCTTAATTTTTTGCCTAATACTCATTTGGATTTTCAAGCTCGAGAGTTGATGTTATCTCATATCCCATTGACACATAATATTTCATAAATCGATTCCCGGTAAGGAGTCGAGGTGCTTGGACCTTTATGTTAATCTGCTTCTTTTTCACAATTAGCAATTTCGGGACCTATAACAGCTACATCATAGTTTGCGGTTTGGGGATCTTCAACCAACTCTGAAGATACCATTTCAAATGATAAGATTGCATATTTGTAAACCTCAACGCAACAATTAAGAGCTTTCAAAGCCTGAGGAGAACCTGGTTTCTTAATTATTTCATTATATACATTCAACGTTGCTTTGGCATTTGCTGCTCCTAATTTCATAATTAAGGTTCCTAGTTGGGTTGCATCCATTGCCGCAATAATTTTGGGAGTGGAAAGTGCTTTACAAAACTGCGTAGCTTTCCAACGCTTTGCCATTGCATAAATTTTCCACTTGTTGCGATGAAGGTACCTAAGGAAACATTAGCCTTTGGAATAATTGCATTTGTTGGCAAAGAAGAAAGCGAAAAGATAGATAAGAAAATAACTAAAACTAAGCATAACCGATTTGGAGGAGCCATTGTCTTGTTGATTATGATATTAAGATATTTTAATTACAAATTTTGATCTTGTGATTTTTAATTTCTTTTAATACCTTTTATAAAGGTAAAACGAATCTATTTTTGATAAGTCTTAGCAATAAAGAATATACATTATTATCAATTATAACAATAAAGTTATTTTAAACTTTTGTTAACAAAACTAATTTACTAATTTATTTACTAATATAAGTGTTTGATGCATAATTATATTGTTTTTCCTCTTTTGTTGAAAATTTCGTTGAATCAACTTTTCTTTTTGTGTGTAAATAAAACTAACCAACTCGCTAAATAATTGCAAATATAAACTAAACTACTTTATCAAACCAAAGTTCATCTAACATCTCCTCGTGGAAATTAACAAACACCGCACCTCTCAGTATTCCTATTTGAAGCCACCATAGCAAGCCTTTCACTACTTTATTCCTCTCTCTCAAATACGCTTGATTTGGCATTGGACTATATTTGTAAAACAAATGAATCCTTCTTATCAAGGTTGACGACGAACTGGCCAAGCAGCTAACCTGCAAAGCTTTAATGAATTCCAAGCTATCCATGTGTATCGACACATTCTTGTACCCCTCTCTCTAAATAATGCATAAACCATCAAGTATCCACAAATTTCAGTTTCAAAACTAGAACAACTCCCCAAATAGTGGTTATATCGAAGGATCTATTCTTCATTTTGTTTACATGTAATGTTTCTCGGCGATAGCAAAACATGTTTCCATCCTAACAGCCTCACAACATATAACGCTCAAATTTCCTACCAATTAACGCTCGGAATCAATAACGAGATGTCTAGAGAGGTGACTCTTATAGGCTGAATTGTACTATTTTGCCAACCTTCTAAATATCTTAATAGTTTAAATAAAACCCCATTTTATTCCCTAAAAGTAAAAAGGTTCTTCTTTTTCCATATGTCCAAGCTATTAAACCAAAATAACTAGACAAAAGATCCACACACACGACATCCACACGGAGATCATAATATAGTCTCCATCTAGATTCGAGCGTAATCAGTAGCTTAGGGTTTGCAGCACAATCCATAACCAAGCCTCTTTTTACAGGAAATCCTAACCACATGAATTAAACCTTTGCGTTAATCATTCTTTTTCACAATTAGCAATTTCGGACCTATAATGCCTACATCATAGTTTGCGTTTGGGGATCTTCAACCAACTCAAGATACCATTTCAAATGATAAGCATGCATATTTGTAAACCTCAACGCAACAATTAAGAGCTTTCAAAGCTCGAGGAGAACCTGGTTTCTTAATTATTTCATTATATACATTCAACGTTGCTTTGGCATTTGTCTGCTCCTAATTTCATAATGAGGGTTCCTAGTTGGGTTGTATCCATTGCATAATAATTTTGGGAGTGGAAAGTGCTTTGTAAAACTCGCGGTTTTCCAACGCCTTGCCATTGCATAAATTTTCCACTAGTTGCAATGAAGGTACGGAAGGAAACATTAGCCTTTGGAATAATTGCATTTGTTGGCAAAGAAGAAAGCGAAAAGATAGATAAGAAAATAACTAAAACTAAGCATAACCGATTTGGAGGAGCCATTGTCTTGTTGATTATGATACTAAGATATTTTTAATTACAAATTTTGATCTTGTGATTTTTAATTTCTTTAATACTTTTTATAAAGGTAAAACGAATCTATTTTTTGATAAGTCTTAGCAACAATAACATACATTATTATCAATTATAACAATAAAGTTATTTTAAACTTTTGTTAACAAAACTAATTTACTAATTTATTTACTAATATAAGTGTTTGACTGCATAATTATATTGTTTTTTCACTTTTGTTGAAAATTTTGGTTGAATCAACTTTTCTTTTGGTGTGTAAATAAAACTAACCAACTATGCTAAGTAATTGCAAATGGAAACTAAACTACTTTATCAAACCCAAGTTCATCTAACATCTCCTCGTGGAAATTAACAAACACCGCCTCTCAGATTCCTATTTGAAGCCACCATAGCAAGCCTTTCACCTACTTTATTCCTCTCTCAAAATACACTTGATTTGCCATTGGACTATATTTTGTAAAAACAAATGAATCCTTCTTATCAAGGTTGAGGACGAACTGGCCAAGCAGCTAACCTGCAAAGCTTTAATGAATTCCAAGCTATCCATGTGTATCGACACATTCTTGTACCCTCTCTAAATAATGCCAAAACCATCAAGTATCCACAAATTTCAGCTTCAAAACTAGAACAACTCCCCAAATAGTGGTTACATCAAGGATCTATTCTTCATTTTGTTTACATGTAACACCCCTAAAGAGCAAAACATGTTTCCATCCTAATAGTCTCTTCGGCATATAACGCTCAAATTTCCTACCAAAGAACGTTCGTAATCAATAACGAGATGTCTAGAGAGGTGACTCTTATAGGCTGAATTGTATTGCTTTTGCCAAGCTTCTAAATATCTTAATAGTTTAAATAAAACCCCATGTTATTCCTAAAAGTAAAAAAGGTTCTCGTTTTCCTTATGCGCCAAGCTATTAAACCAAAATAACTAGACAAAAGATCCACACACACGACATCCACACGGAGATCATAAAATAGTCTCCATCTAGACCGGAGCGTAATCGTGGTCGACGGTTTGCGGGCACAATGCACTCCAAGCCTCTTTACAGCAGGAAGTCCCTAACCACATGAATTAAATCTTTCATTTCAGTAGTGACACATATGACCAATGCCCTTCTATATCTATTCCAAATAGTTAGAAGATGTTGTTAGAACACAAGCCATTAAAAAAGCGGCGTTAAGGTCCTTGAAAATTCCTTAGCCACCCTTTGTCTTTCCTATGCCATGTACCTTCCATTCTAGATCAATAAGCACTCTTGACCAAAATGACCCTACCGAGGTGCGCACTAATTGATTTTATCAGACCACCCTAAGGGTGGTGAGGGAATACTCACAACTCTTTTATCAATATCTTTTGGAAACCGAGCTCTAAATGTTCTAGATTCCACATCCCATCCTTTGTCCATGTCACATCTGTAAACAATCAATCATAAGATTCATTTGAGAAGTCACATGATTGAATGAACACCAAGAGACAAAATTCCGGTCCATATAGACCAATATAAATTCTCTCGATATGGGTCGCCTTTGAGGAAGTCCTCTCCATACGGTTGAATACCTTCCTCGGCAATACTTTCAGCACCCTCACTTTCATTCAATACTTGATCAAATAACACGAACCCTTAAGGTCAGATCCTTAGACACTTGATTTTAGCAAAAAATAAGCATTCAAATCATTTAAATATCTTAGAACTAATCCTCCACAGTGGGAGGTGGTAAATTAGGTCTTAGTCAACTAGTGACACTCTCCTTCCACCATTAGTCGAGACCCACACAAATTAGTTGCCGATCGTTCAACCTACATGCAAACACAATTCAAAATTTACATTGGTTGCATAAAATAATTTTGTAAAGAAAGAATAACATAATAAACAAGAGTAACACTACTCATATAGAGAGCTACTTAGCGCCCTAATTACTCAATTTGCTATGCACCTATTCTCGCCACACACCGCAATGTAGACTTAGAAACTCGATATAGAACAAATGAGAAAGATCTAGCCTCCTTTAGATAGTTTGATTTCAATTTGTTAAAATGAACTAAAGAACTGCATGGATCCAAAGGGCTTGGTTTGATTTCAATTTGCTAAGAAAAACATAATCTTGCAATGTAACATCATGTTTTTTCCACGAATAGAGTAAAATATGTTAGTAATGTAAAGTTAAATGATCTTCGCTGCCCATCTTTTCTTTCCAAATGGCTCATTATTCTTTCTTGAAGTTCAATAAAGTAATTTTCAAAGGATGGGGCTTTGTCAATTAAGAGGTAATGATTCCATGATTTGGTCTTTTGATAATAAGGGAAAGTTCACTAGTACTTCTAGATGCAAGGAATTGAAAGAAAGCATTAAGGAGAAGGCAATTAAGGAAACAAATAAATGGAAATGGAGTACAAGACAAGTAGGGTGGAAGACGGTAATCTTGCCGAGATCTTTCTTACAAAATCTCATCCTAGAATAATAGGTGTAATTATTACAAATTTCAGCAAAAAGGTCATAAATGGAATAGGTTAGAAGGTTGATATTATTTGGGTTTGGTTAGATTTTGAGTCCACTTTGAATAGCTAAAGATTGGAATATTAATAATTCATTAACTTAATGGAATATGAAAAAATGTATATAATTTTACAATGATTATTTATATTAATTCACAGCTTCAACAAAGAACAATAATGGCAACACGCCAATGCCATCAATACTATATCGTCTCCGTCAAGAAAACAAATTCACACATTATAATCTATTCATATTCGTTTAATTTTTGCCTAATACTCATTTGGATTTTCAAGCTCGAGAGTTGATGTTATCTCATATCCCATTGAGACATAATATTTCATAAATCGATTCCTGCAAGGAGTCGAGGTGCTTGGACCTTTATGTTAATCAGTTCTTTTTTCACAATTAGCAATTTGGGACCTATAAAAAATTTACATCATAGTTTGCGTTTGGGGATCTTCAACCAACTCTGAAGATACCATTTCAAATGATAAGCATGCATATTTGTAAACCTCAACGCAACAATTAAGAGCTTTCAAAGCCCGAGGAGAACTCGTTTCTTAATTATTTCATTATATACATTCAACGTTGCTTTGGCTTGCTGCTCCTAATTTCATAATGAGGGTTCCTAGTTGGGTTGTATCCATTGCCGCAATAATTTTGGGAGTGGAAAGTGCTTTTAGGCAAAACCTGCAGTTTTCCACTGCCTTGCCATTGCATAAATTTTCCACTAGTTGCGATGAAGGTACCGGAAGGGAAACATTAGCCTTTGTAATAATTGCATTTGTTGGCAAAGAAGAAAGCGAAAAGATAGATAAGAAAATAACTAAAACTAAGCCTAACTGATTTGGAGGAGCCATTGTCTTGTTGATTATGATACTAAGATATTTTAATTACAAATTTTGATCTTGTGATTTTTAATTTCTTTTAATACTTTTTATAAAGGTAAAACGAATCTATTTTTTGATAAGTCTTAGCAACAATAACATATATTATTATCAATTATAACAATAAAGTTATTTTAAACTTTTGTTAACAAAACTAATTTACTAATTTATTTACTAATATAAGTGTTTGACTATACAATTATATTGTTTTTTCTCTTTTGTTGAAAATTTCGGTTGAATCAACTTTTCTTTTTGTGTGTAAATAAAACTAACCAACTATGCTAAATAATTGCAAATGGAAACTAAACTACTTTATCAAACCCAAGTTCATCTAACATCTCCTCGGAAATTAACAAACACCGCACCTGTGATTCCTATTTGAAGCCACCATAGCAAGCCTTTCACTACTTTATTCCTCTCTCTCGAAATACACTTGATTTGCCATTGGACTATATTTTGTAAATACAAATGAATCCTTCTTATCAAGGTTGAGGACGAATCGCCAAGCAACTAACCCGCAAAGCTTTAATGAATTCAAGCTATCCATGTGTATCGACACATTCTTGTACCCTCTCTAAATAATGCCAAAACCATCAAGTATCCACAAATTTCAGCTTCAAAACTAGAACAACTCCCCAAATAGTGGTTACATCAAGGATCTATTCTTCATTTTGTTTACATGTAATTTCCAGTAGTAGCAAAACATGTTTCCAACCTAACAGCCTCAAATGCCGGCATATAACGCTCAAATTTCCTACCAAAGAACGTTCGAAATCAATAACGAGATGTCTAGAGAGGTGACTCTTATAGGCTCAATTGTACTGCTTTTGCCAAGCTTCTAAATATCTTAATAGTTTAAATAAAACCCCATGTTATTCCCTAAAAGTAAAAAGGTTCTCGTTTTTCCTTATGCGCCAAGCTATTAAACCAAAATAACTACACAAAAGATCCACACACACGACATCCACATCGAGATCATAAAATAGTCTCCATCTAGATTGGAGCGTAATCGTACGGACGGTTTGCGTGCACAATCTGCACCCAAGCCTCTTTTACGTTAGGAAGTCCCTAACCACATGAATTAAATCTTTCATTTCAGAGTGACACATATGACCAATGCCCTTCAGATATCTGCTCCAAATAGTTAGAAGATGTTGTTAGAACACAAGCCATTAAAAAAAGGCACGTTAAGGTCCTTGAAAATTCCTTAGCCACCCTTTGTCTTTCCTATGCCATGTACCTTCGATTCTAGATCAATAAGCACTCTTGACCAAAATGACCCTACCGAGGTGTGCACTTTAATCGATTTTATTAGGACCACCTAAGGGTGGTGAGGAATACTCACAACTCTTTTATCAATATCCTTTGAAAACCGAGCTCTAAACAGCTTCTAGATTCCACATCCCATCCTTTGTCCATGTCACATCTGTAAACAATCAATCATAAGATTCATTTGAGAAGTCACATGATTGAATGAACACCAACATGAGACAAAATTCTGGTCCATATAGACCAATATAAATTCTCTCGATATGGGTCGCCCCGAGAAGTCCTTCCATACTACTGAATACCTTCCTTGGGCAATACTTTGAGCACCCTCACTTTCATTCAATACTTGACCAATAACACTAACCCTTAAGGCTATATCCTTAGACACTTGAGTTTAGCAAAAAATAAGCATTCAAATCATTTAAATATCTTAGAACTAATCCTCCATGTGGGAGGTTGAAAATTAGGTCTTAGTCAACTAGTGACACTCTCCTTCCACCATTAGTCGAGACCCACACAAATTAACTTGCCGATCGTTCAACCTACATGCGAACACAATTGAAAATTTACATTGGTTGCATAAAATAATTTGGTAAAGAAAGAATAACATAATAAACAAGAGTAACACTACATCATGAGAGCTACTTAGCCTCTAATTACTCAATTTGCTATGCACCTATTCGCCTACAAACCGCAACGTAGAGTTAGAAACTCGATATAGAATAACGGCACTCAAAGTACATTTCAATATCTTGGGCCCTTTTCAAACCAAGTAAACTACTTACCATGTTACTAAGATTATCACCCACTCCTTCGTAAAAGAAAATGTTGGTTTTCGGTATTGACTTGATGGCCTAAGAAAGTACATAGCGTTGAAGAATTCCTTTAAGGATCGGAACATGCTTTAAGTCCGCTTTCAAAAGGATTACCAAATCATTTGCAAAGAACAAATGAGAAAGATCCGCCTCCTTTATATAGTTTGATTTCAATTTGTTAAAATGAACTAAAGAATTACATGGATTTAGTGGGTTGGTTTGATTTCAATTTGCTAAGAAAGACATAATATCGCAAAGTAACATCATGTTTTTTATCCCTGAATAGAGTAAAATATCTTAGTAATGTCAAGTTAAATGATATTTGCCTGCCCATCTTTTCTTTCCAGATGACTAATTATTGTTTCTTGAAGTTCAATAAAGTAATTTTCAAAGGATAAGGCTTTGTCAATTAAGAGGTAATGATTCCATGATTTGGTCTTTTGATAATAAGGGAAAGTTCACTAGTACTTCTGGATGCAAGGAATTGAAAGAAAGCATTAAGGAGAAGGAAATTAAGGAAACAAATAAATGGAAATGGAGTACGGCACAAGTAGGGTGGAAGACGGTAAATACTCCCAGATCTTTCTTACAAAAATCTCATCTTAGAATAATAGATGTAAATATCATAAATTTTAGCAAAAAGGTCATAAATGGAAGGGGTTAGAAGTTTGATATTATTTGGGTTTGGTTAGATTCTGAGTCCACATTGAAAAGCTAAAGATTGGAATATTAATAATTCTTTAACTTAATGGAATATGAAAAAAATGTATATAATTTTACAATGATTATTTAAATTAAGTCACAGTTTAATAAAGAACAATAATGGCAACACGCCATTGCCATCAATATTATATTGTATCAATCAAGATAACAAATTCACATATTATAATCTATTCATATTCGCTTAATTTTTATCCTAATACTCATTTGGATTTTCAAGCTCGAGTTGATGTTATCTCATATCCCATTGAGACATAATATTTCATAAATCGATTCCAGAAGGAGTCGAGGTGCTTGAACCTTTGCTTAATCATTCCTTTTCACAATTAGCAATATCGGGACCTATAACTTGACTACATCATTGTTTGCGGTTTGGGGATCTTCAACCAATTTTCAAGATACCAATTCAAATTATTAGATTGCATATTTGTAAGCCTCAACGCAACAATTAAGAGCTTTCAAAGCTTGAGGAGAACCTCGTTTCTTAATTATTTCATTACATACATTCAACGTTGCTTTGGCATTGGTCGCTCTAATTTCATAATAAGGGTTCCTAGTTGGGTTGTATCCATTGCGCAATAATTTTGGGAGTGGAAAGTGCTTTCAGGACAAAACTGCGATTTTCAACGCTTGCCATTGCATAAATTTTCCACTAGTTGCGATGAAGGTACCGGAAGGGAAACATTAGCCTTTGGAATAATTGCATTTGTTGGCAAAGAAGAAAGCGAAAAGATAGATAAGAAAATAACTAAAACTAAGCATAACTGATTTGGAGGAGCCATTGTCTTGTTGATTATGATACGAAGATATTTTTAATTACAAATTTTGATCTTGTGATTTTTTTAATTTCTTTTACTACTTTTTATAAAGGTAAGGCGAATCTATTTTTTGATAAGTCTTAGCAACAGTAACATACATTATTATCAATTATAACAATAAAGTTATTTTAAACTTTTGTTAACAAAACTAATTTAGTAATTTATTTACTAATATAAGTGTTTGGATGTACAATTATATTGTTTTTTCTCTTTTGTTGAAAATTACAGCTTGTAATCAACTTTTCTTTGGTGTATAAATAAAATTAACCAACTCTACTAAATAATTACAATTTGAAACTCAACTACTTTATCAAACCCAAATTCATCTAACATGTCCTCAGGGAAATTAACAAACAGCTGCACCTCTGTATTCCTATTTGAAGCCACCATAGCAAGCCTTTCAGCAACTTTATTCCTCTCTCTCTTCATACACTTGATTTGCCATTGGACTATAGTTTGTAAAAAACAAATGAATCCTTCTTATCAAGGTTGAGGACGAACTGGCCAAGCAGCTAACCTGCAAAGTTTTAATGAATTCCAAGCTATCCATGTGTATCGACACATTCTTGTACCCCTCTCTTTAAATAATGCCAAAACCATCAAGTATCCACAAATTTCAGCTTCAAGAATAGAACGACTCCCCAAATAGTGGTTATATCAACAAATCTACTCTTTATTTTGTTTACATGTATCACCCCCGGCAGTAGCAAAACATGTTTCCAGCCTAACAGTAGCGTCGGCATCTATCGTTTCAAATTTCCTACCAAAGAACATCCAGAATCAATAATGAGATGTCTAGAGAGGTGACTCTTATAGGCTGAATTGTACTATTTTTCGAAGCTTCTGAAAATCTTAATAGTTTAAATAAAACCACATGTTATTCCCTAAAAGTAAAAAAGGTTCTTGTTTTTCCATATGCGTCAAGCTATTAAACCAAAATAACTAAACCAAAAGATCCACACACACGACATCCACACTGGAGATCATAAATTAGTCTCGATCTAGATTGGAGCAGAATCAGGGCCGACGGTTTGCCAGCACAATCTGTATCTAAGCCTCTTTTACAGCTGGGAAATCCCTAACCACATGAATTAAATCTTTCATTTCATAGTGACACATATGACCAATGCCCTTCCGTATATGTTCCAAATAGTTAGAAGATGTTGTTTGAACACAAGCCATAAAAAAAAGGCACGTTAAGGTCCTTGAAAATTCCTTAGCCACCCTTTGTCTTTTCTATGCCATGTACCCTCGATTCTAGATCAATAAGCACTCTTAACCAAAAATGACCCTACTGAGGTGCGAACCCAATTGATTTTATCAGGACCAACCTAAGGGTGGTGAGGGGAATACTCACAACTCTTTTATCAATATCCTTTGGAAACCGAGCTCTAAACAGTTCTAGATTCCACATCCCATCCTTAGTTACCATGTCACACTGTAAACAATCAATCATAAGATTGATTTGAGAAGGCAGAAGATTGATTGAACACCAACAGTAGACAAAATTGTGGTCCAAATAGACCAATATAAATTCTCTCTCGATATGGGCGTTCCTTAGCATGTCCTCTCCATACGGCTTTATACCTTCCTCGAGAAATACTTTCGTGCACCCTCACTTCCATTCCATACTTCGATCGAATAACACGAACCCTTAAGTCAAGATCCTTCGAGACTTGATTAATCCCCAATTTTGCAAAAAATTAGGTCTTAGTCAACTAGAGACACTCTCCTTCCACCATTAGTCGAGACCCATATGAATTATCTTGCCGATCGCTCAACCTACACGCTAACACAATTGAAAATTTACATTGGTTGATAAAATAATTTGGTAAAGAATAAATAATGACTAAACAAGAGTAACACTACCCATCATAGGGAGCTACTTAGCGCCCTAATTACTCAATTTACTACGCACCTATTCTCGCCACAAACCGCAACGAGAGTTAGAAACTCATTATAGAATAACGGCACTCAAAGTACATTTCGATATCTTGGGCGCTTTTCAAACCAAGTAAACTACTTACCATGTTACTAAGATCATCACCCACTCCTTCCGAAAAGAAAATGTTGGTTTTCCGGCATTGACTTGATGGCCTAAGAAAGTACATAAGTCAGAACACCCTTAACCCTAAACCGTCATGGAACAGGTTCTTATAGGTGAATTGTACTATTTTGCCAACCTTCTAAATATCTTAATAGTTTAAATAAAACCCCATTTTATTCCCTAAAAGTAAAAAGGTTCTTCTTTTTCCATATCGTCAAGCTATTAAACCAAAATAACTAGACAAAAGATCCACACACACCGACATCCACACCGGAGATCATAATATAGTCTCCATCTAGATTCGAAAGCGTAATCGGGCCGAGGGTTTGCAGGCACAATCCATAACCAAGCCTCTTTTACAGCAGGGAAATCCCTAACCACATGAATTAAACCTTTGCGTTAATCAGTTCTTTTTCACAATTAGCAATTTCGGGACCTATAACAGCTACATCATAGTTTGCGGTTTGGGGATCTTCAACCAACTCTGAAGATACCATTTCAAATGATAAGCATGCATATTTGTAAACCTCAACGCAACAATTAAGAGCTTTCAAAGCCTGAGGAGAACCTGGTTTCTTAATTATTTCATTATATACATTCAACGTTGCTTTGGCATTTGCTGCTCCTAATTTCATAATGAGGGTTCCTAGTTGGGTTGTATCCATTGCCGCAATAATTTTGGGAGTGGAAAGTGCTTTCAGGTAAAACCTGCGGTTTTCCACTGCCTTGCCATTGCATAAATTTTCCACTAGTTGCAATGAAGGTACCGGAAGGGAAACATTAGCCTTTGGAATAATTGCATTTGTTGGCAAAGAAGAAAGCGAAAAGATAGATAAGAAAATAACTAAAACTAAGCATAACCGATTTGGAGGAGCCATTGTCTTGTTGATTATGATATCAAGATATTTTTAATTACAAATTTTGATCTTGTGATTTTTAATTTCTTTTAATACTTTTTATAAAGGTAAAACGAATCTATTTTTGATAAGTCTTAGCAACAATAACATACATTATTATCAATTATAACAATAAAGTTATTTTAAACTTTTGTTAACAAAACTAATTTACTAATTTATTTACTAATATAAGTGTTTGACTGCATAATTATATTGTTTTTTCACTTTTGTTGAAAATTTTGGTTGGAATCAACTTTTCTTTTGGTGTGTAAATAAAACTAACCAACTATGCTAAGTAATTGCAAATGGAAACTAAACTACTTTATCAAACCCAAGTTCATCTAACATCTCCTCAGGGAAATTAACAAACACCTGCACCTCTGTATTCCTATTTGAAGCCACCATAGCAAGCCTTTCACTACTTTATTCCTCTCTCTCAAATACACTTGATTTGCCATTGGACTATATTTTGTAAAAACAAATGAATCCTTCTTATCAAGGTTGAGGACGAACTGGCCAAGCAGCTAACCTGCAAAGCTTTAATGAATTCCAAGCTATCCATGTGTATCGACACATTCTTGTACCCCTCTCTCTAAATAATGCCAAAACCATCAAGTATCCACAAATTTCAGCTTCAAAACTAGAACAACTCCCCAAATAGTGGTTACATCGAAGGATCTATTCTTCATTTTGTTTACATGTAACAGCCCCGGCAGTAGCAAAACATGTTTCCATCCTAACAGTCTCGTCGGCATATAACGCTTCAAATTTCCTACCAAAGAACGTTCAGAATCAATAACGAGATGTCTAGAGAGGTGACTCTTATAGGCTGAATTGTACTGTTTTGCCAAGCTTCTAAATATCTTAATAGTTTAAATAAAACCCCATGTTATTCCCTAAAAGTAAAAAAGGTTCTCGTTTTTCCATATGCGCCAAGCTATTAAACCAAAATAACTAGACAAAAAGATCCACACACACGACATCCACACTGGAGATCATAAAATAGTCTCCATCTAGATCGAGCGTAATCGTGGTCGACGGTTTGCGTGCACATCTGCACTCCAAGCCTCTTTTACAGCAGGGAAGTCCCTAACCACATGAATTAAATCTTTCATTTCGTAGTGACACATATGACCAATGCCCTTCTATATCTATTCCAAATAGTTAGAAGATGTTGTTAGAACACAAGCCATTAAAAAAACGGCACGTTAAGGTCCTTGAAAATTCCTTAGCCACCCTTTGTCTTTCCTATGCCATGTACCTTCCATTCTAGATCAATAAGCACTCTTGACCAAAAATGACCCTACCGAGGTGCGCACCCAATTGATTTTATCAGGACCAGCCTAAGGGTGGTGAGGGGAATACTCACAACTCTTTTATCAATATCTTTTGGAAACCGAGCTCTAAACAGTTCTAGATTCCACATCCCATCCTTTGTCCATGTCACACTGTAAACAATCAATCATAAGATTCATTTGAGAAGTCACATGATTGAATGAACACCAACAGTAGACAAAATTCCTGGTCCATATAGACCAATATAAATTCTCTCTCGATATGGGTCGTCTTTGAGGAAGTCCTCTCCATACGGTTGAATACCTTCCTCGGGCAATACTTTCAGGCACCCTCACTTTCATTCAATACTTCGATCAAATAACACGAACCCTTAAGGCTGTATCCTTAGACACTTGATTTTAGCAAAAAAATAAGCATTCAAATCATTTAAATATCTTAGAACTAATCCTCCACAGGTAGGAGGTGGTAAATTAGGTCTTAGTCAACTAGTGACACTCTCCTTCCACCATTAGTCGAGACCCACACAAATTAGTTGCCGATCGTTCAACCTACATGCAAACACAATTCAAAATTTACATTGGTTGCATAAAATAATTTTGTAAAGAAAGAATAACATAATAAACAAGAGTAACACTACCTGTCATAGAGAGCTACTTAGCGCCCTAATTACTCAATTTGCTATGCACCTATTCTGCCACACACCGCAATGTAGACTTAGAAACTCTGATATAGAACAAATGAGAAAGATCTAGCCTCCTTTAGATAGTTTGATTTCAATTTGTTAAAATGAACTAAAGAACTGCATGGATCCAGTGGCTTGGTTTGATTTCAATTTGCTAAGAAAAACATAATACTGCAATGTAACATCATGTTTTTTTCCACGAATAGAGTAAAATATGTTAGTAATGTAAAGTTAAATGATCTTCGCTTGCCCATCTTTTCTTTCCAAATGGCTCATTATTCTTTCTTGAAGTTCAATAAAGTAATTTTCAAAGGATGGGGCTTTGTCAATTAAGAGGTAATGATTCCATGATTTGGTCTTTTGATAATAAGGGAAAGTTCACTAGTACTTCTAGATGCAAGGAATTGAAAGAAAGCATTAAGGAGAAGGCAATTAAGGAAACAAATAAATGGAAATGGAGTACAAGACAAGTAGGGTGGAAGACGGTAAATCTTGCCGATCTTTCTTACAAAAATCTCATCCTAGAATAATAGGTGTAATTATTACAAATTTCAGCAAAAAGGTCATAAATGGAATAGGTTAGAAGGTTGATATTATTTGGGTTTGGTTAGATTTTGAGTCCACTTTGAATAGCTAAAGATTGGAATATTAATAATTCATTAACTTAATGGAATATGAAAAAAATGTATATAATTTTACAATGATTATTTATATTAATTCACAGTTTCAACAGCAACAATAATGGCAACACGCCAATGCCATCAATACTATATCGTCTCCGTCAAGAAAACAAATTCACACATTATAATCTATTCATATTCGTTTAATTTTTTGCCTAATACTCATTTGGATTTTCAAGCTCGAGAGTTGATGTTATCTCATATCCCATTGAGACATAATATTTCATAAATCGATTCCCGGCAAGGAGTCGAGGTGCTTGGACCTTTGCGTTAATCAGTTCTTTTTCACAATTAGCAATTTCGGGACCTATAACAGCTACATCATAGTTTGCGGTTTGGGGATCTTCAACCAACTCTGAAGATACCATTTCAAATGATAAGCATGCATATTTGTAAACCTCAACGCAACAATTAAGAGCTTTCAAAGCCTGAGGAGAACCTGGTTTCTTAATTATTTCATTATATACATTCAACGTTGCTTTGGCTTGCTGCTCCTAATTTCATAATGAGGGTTCCTAGTTGGGTTGTATCCATTGCCGCAATAATTTTGGGAGTGGAAAGTGCTTTTAGGCAAAACCTGCAGTTTTCCACTGCCTTGCCATTGCATAAATTTTCCACTAGTTGCGATGAAGGTACCGGAAGGGAAACATTAGCCTTTGTAATAATTGCATTTGTTGGCAAAGAAGAAAGCGAAAAGATAGATAAGAAAATAACTAAAACTAAGCCTAACTGATTTGGAGGAGCCATTGTCTTGTTGATTATGATACGAAGATATTTTTAATTACAAATTTTGATCTTGTGATTTTTTAATTTCTTTTAATACTTTTTATAAAGGTAAAACGAATCTATTTTTTGATAAGTCTTAGCAACAATAACATATATTATTATCAATTATAACAATAAAGTTATTTTAAACTTTTGTTAACAAAACTAATTTACTAATTTATTTACTAATATAAGTGTTTGACTATACAATTATATTGTTTTTTTCTCTTTTTGTTGAAAATTTCGGTTGGAATCAACTTTTCTTTTTGGTGTGTAAATAAAACTAACCAACTATGCTAAATAATTGCAAATGGAAACTAAACTACTTTATCAAACCCAAGTTCATCTAACATCTCCTCAGGGAAATTAACAAACACCTGCACCTCTGTATTCCTATTTGAAGCCACCATAGCAAGCCTTTCAGCTACTTTATTCCTCTCTCTCGAAATACACTTGATTTGCCATTGGACTATATTTTGTAAATACAAATGAATCCTTCTTATCAAGGTTGAGGACGAACTGGCCAAGCAGCTAACCTGCAAAGCTTTAATGAATTCCAAGCTATCCATGTGTATCGACACATTCTTGTACCCCTCTCTCTAAATAATGCCAAAACCATCAAGTATCCACAAATTTCAGCTTCAAAACTAGAACAACTCCCCAAATAGTGGTTACATCGAAGGATCTATTCTTCATTTTGTTTACATGTAACAGCCCCGGTAGTAGCAAAACATGTTTCCAACCTAACAGTCTCGTCGGCATATAACGCTTCAAATTTCCTACCAAAGAACGTTCAGAATCAATAACGAGATGTCTAGAGAGGTGACTCTTATAGGCTGAATTGTACTGTTTTGCCAAGCTTCTAAATATCTTAATAGTTTAAATAAAACCCCATGTTATTCCCTAAAAGTAAAAAAGGTTCTCGTTTTTCCTTATGCGCCAAGCTATTAAACCAAAATAACTACACAAAAAGATCCACACACACGACATCCACACTGGAGATCATAAAATAGTCTCCATCTAGATTGGAGCAGAATCAGGGCCGACGGTTTGCAGGCACAATCTGTACCCAAGCCTCTTTTACAGCAGGGAAGTCCCTAACCACATGAATTAAATCTTTCATTTCGTAGTGACACATATGACCAATGCCCTTCTGTATCTGTTCCAAATAGTTAGAAGATGTTGTTAGAACACAAGCCATTAAAAAAAAGGCACGTTAAGGTCCTTGAAAATTCCTTAGCCACCCTTTGTCTTTCCTATGCCATGTACCTTCGATTCTAGATCAATAAGCACTCTTGACCAAAAATGACCCTACCGAGGTGCGCACCCAACTGATTTTATTAGGACCAGCCTAAGGGTGGTGAGGGGAATACTCACAACTCTTTTATCAATATCCTTTGGAAACCGAGCTCTAAACAGTTCTAGATTCCACATCCCATCCTTTGTCCATGTCACACTGTAAACAATCAATCATAAGATTCATTTGAGAAGTCACATGATTGAATGAACACCAACAGTAGACAAAATTCCTGGTCCATATAGACCAATATAAATTCTCTCTCGATATGGGTCGTCCCTGAGGAAGTCCTCTCCATACGGCTGAATACCTTCCTTGGGCAATACTTTCAGGCACCCTCACTTTCATTCAATACTTCGACCGAATAACACGAACCCTTAAGGCTATATCCTTAGACACTTGAGTTTAGCAAAAAAAATAAGCATTCAAATCATTTAAATATCTTAGAACTAATCCTCCACAGGTAGGAGGTTGAAAATTAGGTCTTAGTCAACTAGTGACACTCTCCTTCCACCATTAGTCGAGACCCACACAAATTAACTTGCCGATCGTTCAACCTACATGCGAACACAATTGAAAATTTACATTGGTTGCATAAAATAATTTGGTAAAGAAAGAATAACATAATAAACAAGAGTAACACTACCTGTCATAGAGAGCTACTTAGCGCCCTAATTACTCAATTTGCTATGCACCTATTCTGCCACAAACCGCAACGTAGAGTTAGAAACTCTGATATAGAATAACGGCACTCCAAAGTACATTTCAATATCTTGGGCCCTTTTCAAACCAAGTAAACTACTTACCATGTTACTAAGATTATCACCCACTCCTTCAGAAAAGAAAATGTTGGTTTTCTGGGTATTGACTTGATGGCCTAAGAAAGTACATAAGCAGTGAAGAATTCCTTTAAGGATCGGAACATGCTTTAAGTCCGCTTTCAAAAGGATTACCAAATCATTTGCAAAGAACAAATGAGAAAGATCTGGCCTCCTTTATATAGTTTGATTTCAATTTGTTAAAATGAACTAAAGAATTACATGGATTTAGTGGGTTGGTTTGATTTCAATTTGCTAAGAAAGACATAATACTGCAAAGTAACATCATGTTTTTTATCCCCGAATAGAGTAAAATATCTTAGTAATGTCAAGTTAAATGATATTTGCCTGCCCATCTTTTCTTTCCAGATGACTAATTATTGTTTCTTGAAGTTCAATAAAGTAATTTTCAAAGGATAAGGCTTTGTCAATTAAGAGGTAATGATTCCATGATTTGGTCTTTTGATAATAAGGAAAGTTCACTAGTACTTCGGATGCAAGGAATTGAAAGAAAGCATTAAGGAGAAGGAAATTAAGGAAACAAATAAATGGAAATGGAGTACGCACAAGTAGGGTGGAAGACGGTAAATACTCCCGATCTTTCTTACAAAATCTCATCTTAGAATAATAGATGTAAATATCATAAATTTTAGCAAAAGGTCATAAATGGAAGGGTTAGAAGTTTGATATTATTTGGGTTTGGTTAGATTCGAGTCCACATTGAAAAGCTAAAGATTGGAATATTAATAATTCTTTAACTTAATGGAATATGAAAAAAAATGTATATAATTTTACAATGATTATTTAAATTAAGTCACAGTTTCAACAGCAACAATAATGGCAACACGCCATTGCCATCAATATTATATTGTATCAATCAAGATAACAAATTCACATATTATAATCTATTCATATTCGTTTAATTTTTATCCTAATACTCATTTGGATTTTCAAGCTCGAGAGTTGATGTTATCTCATATCCCATTGAGACATAATATTTCATAAATCGATTCCCAGCAAGGAGTCGAGGTGCTTGAACCTTTGCGTTAATCAGTTCCTTTTCACAATTAGCAATATCGGGACCTATAACAGCTACATCATTGTTTGCGGTTTGGGGATCTTCAACCAATTTTCAAGATACCAATTCAAATTATTAGATTGCATATTTGTAAGCCTCAACGCAACAATTAAGAGCTTTCAAAGCTTGAGGAGAACCTGGTTTCTTAATTATTTCATTACATACATTCAACGTTGCTTTGGCATTGGCTGCTCCTAATTTCATAATAAGGGTTCCTAGTTGGGTTGTATCCATTGCCGCAATAATTTTGGGAGTGGAAAGTGCTTTCAGACAAAACCTGCGATTTTCAACTGCCTTGCCATTGCATAAATTTTCCACTAGTTGCGATGAAGGTACCGGAAGGGAAACATTAGCCTTTGGAATAATTGCATTTGTTGGCAAAGAAGAAAGCGAAAAGATAGATAAGAAAATAACTAAAACTAAGCATAACTGATTTGGAGGAGCCATTGTCTTGTTGATTATGATACGAAGATATTTTTAATTACAAATTTTGATCTTGTGATTTTTTTAATTTCTTTTACTACTTTTTATAAAGGTAAGGCGAATCTATTTTTGATAAGTCTTAGCAACAAGAATATACATTATTATCAATTATAACAATAAAGTTATTTTAAACTTTTGTTAACAAAACTAATTTAGTAATTTATTTACTAATATAAGTGTTTGGATGTACAATTATATTGTTTTTTTCTTTTTGTTGAAAATTACAGTTGTAATCAACTTTTCTTTTGGTGTATAAATAAAATTAACCAACTCTACTAAATAATTACAATTTGAAACTCAACTACTTTATCAAACCCAAATTCATCTAACATGTCCTCGGGAAATTAACAAACAAATGCACCTCTGTATTCCTATTTGAAGCCACCATAGCAAGCCTTTCAAAGAACTTTATTCCTCTCTCTTCATACACTTGATTTGCCATTGGACTATAGTTTGTAAAAACAAATGAATCCTTCTTATCAAGGTTGAGGACGAATCGCCAAGCAACTAACTCGCAAAGTTTTAATGAATTCAAGCTATCCATGTGTATCGACACATTCTTGTACCCTCTCTTTAAATAATGCCAAAACCATCAAGTATCCACAAATTTCAGCTTCAAGAATAGAACGACTCCCAAATAGTGGTTATATCAACAAATCTACTCTTTATTTTGTTTACATGTATCACCCCCGGCAGTAGCAAAACATGTTTCCAGCCTAACAGTAGCGTCGGCATCTATCGTTTCAAATTTCCTACCAAAGAACATCCAGAATCAATAATGAGATGTCTAGAGAGGTGACTCTTATAGGTGAATTGTACTATTTTTCAAGCTTCGAAAATCTTAATAGTTTAAATAAAACCACATGTTATTCCCTAAAAGTAAAAAGGTTCTTGTTTTTCCATATCGTCAAGCTATTAAACCAAAATAACTAAACCAAAAGATCCACACACACGACATCCACACTGGAGATCATAAATTAGTCTCGATCTAGATTGGAGCAGAATCGTAATGACGGTTTGCCAAAGACAATCAGATCTAAGCCTCTTTACAAATGGAAATCCCTAACCACATGAATTAAATCTTTCATTTCATAGTGACACATATGACCAATGCCCTTCCGTATATGTTCCAAATAGTTAGAAGATGTTGTTTGAACACAAGCCATAAAAAAAAGGCACGTTAAGGTCCTTGAAAATTCCTTAGCCACCCTTTGTCTTTTCTATGCCATGTACCCTCGATTCTAGATCAATAAGCACTCTTAACCAAAAATGACCCTACTGAGGTGCGAACCCAATTGATTTTATCAGGACCAACCTAAGGGTGGTGAGGGGAATACTCACAACTCTTTTATCAATATCCTTTGGAAACCGAGCTCTAAACAGTTCTAGATTCCACATCCCATCCTTAGTTACCATGTCACACTGTAAACAATCAATCATAAGATTGATTTGAGAAGGCAGAAGATTGATTGAACACCAACAGTAGACAAAATTGCTGGTCCAAATAGACCAATATAAATTCTCTCTCGATATGGGCCGTTCCTTAGCATGTCCTCTCCATACGGCTTTATACCTTCCTCAGGAAATACTTTCAGGCACCCTCACTTCCATTCCATACTTCGATCGAATAACACGAACCCTTAAGTCAGTATCCTTCGAGACTTGATTAATCCCCAATTTTTGCAAAAAAATTAGGTCTTAGTCAACTAGAGACACTCTCCTTCCACCATTAGTCGAGACCCATATGAATTATCTTGCCGATCGTTCAACCTACACGCTAACACAATTGAAAATTTACATTGGTTGATAAAATAATTTGGTAAAGAATAAATAACAGACTAAACAAGAGTAACACTACCTGTCATAGGGAGCTACTTAGCGCCCTAATTACTCAATTTGCTACGCACCTATTCTGCCACAAACCGCAACGTAGAGTTAGAAACTCTGTTATAGAATAACGGCACTCCAAAGTACATTTCGATATCTTGGGCGCTTTTCAAACCAAGTAAACTACTTACCATGTTACTAAGATCATCACCCACTCCTTCTGAAAAGAAAATGTTGGTTTTCTGGGCATTGACTTGATGGCCTAAGAAAGTACATAAGCTGTAACACCCCTTAACCCTAAACCGTCGCCGGAACAGGGTTACGGAGCATTACCGGATATATCAGATAACTTATAACTAGTTTAAACATCATTCTACAACCGTAATAACAAAACTTTTATACTTAACCTATACATCACCTAGGTACATGCCACATTATCAAACAAAGGTACATCACTAAAATTTCTCTGAGGTCGGGATTACTCTGGATGCTGGACCGGACACTGACTTTCTACTAACTCACATGACGAAACAATCGTGCATCGAGTATAGGAATACTCAATGGTATTACCATAATTCAAATTAATAACATTAATCGATAAATTATACACATTTAAATTTATGTCTACAATTATTCATTAATTATCTCGTACTTTAAATTAACTTGATAATTAATAATAATAAGCAATATTTCAATCTTATACTTAATTGTATTCATACCTTATTTCACTATCTAAATTTTATTGGATATTTCAACAACAACAATTATAATAACTAATTTTATAAATTTGTATTCAAATTAACTCATACACTATTTCTTAATTCAATTTATACCATTAATTTTTCAATAAACATTTAATACATTAAATCAACTTGTTTCAACAACAACAACAATAATAATAACTATCTTTTAATTCGATTTGTTCATTACAATCAATTTACACTAAAATCTTTTAACACTCAATTTATTCATTAAATTCATAAATAAATTTCAATAACTTGTATTCAATTAAATTCACATATTATTTCACTATTTCAAATCATTTTATTTTCACTTCTCATTTCTCAACAATAGCTATTTTAATTTGTTTTTATTCACTTAGATTTTTTTTTTTACATTATCTCCACTTCATGAACTATATCATTATCTATTTCTTGAACCCATGGTTTATACATTTCATTTTCTATATCTCAATTTAATATCTCTTTTCGATTCATATTCAAGATCATTCAATAAAATTTATATTATCAAAATTATTCATTTGCCCCTATTAACTTGACTCGGACTCTGACAGATACGCGGATTCCACCCAACACACAAGAATATCCAACCAAAACACACCCGAAATAAATATAAATCCTCCATAACACACCAATATATCATATCCTCCCAAACACACCAATAAGACATTAAATGCCTCTTCGGATAAACCGAAGCATATAATAACATAATCATCTTCTCGGCCGAGCTACAAATCTCCTCATCACATCACAAATCCTATGGCATGCCATTTGTATCCAATCTAGTCCGATAAGTTAATAGGGTATTCGAATCACATTTCAATTCAATCATTTTCTCATACTTTCAATTCCAATTTAATCACAATTTAATTCAATACATTTTTCACCTTCCAATCAGTATACCATCAATTGCTCATATTCAATACATTTTTCACCTTCCAATCAGTATACCATCAATTGCTCATACATATTCATACTTCATTTTAATTTCATTCAATTCACATACAATTCAATATCATTTAATTCAATATCGATATTCACCTTATTTTTATTTACTAAACATATTATTCAAATTTCAACAATTGCTATTAATAAATTCAATATCAATATTTATTTATCATTCAATTCAATCATGATACTTAATTCAATTTGCTTATCATGTATATTAATTTAAATTTTAACAATTAATAATTAAATTGAATTATAGTAATACTAACTGTAAATTTTCTCGAGTCACTCATTGTTCACCTTCTCCTTTCCTTTCTGGACAATGACTCTTGCATGACATTAGCTACGTAATTAAACAATTAAAATCATTAATACACAATTTCATTAAAATATTTCCTTTTATACCTAAACTTTACCCAAATTCCAATTTAATCCCTTATCAATACTAATTTTATTTTCCGATTCTAACTCTATATTCTCTCTTAATTCTTACTATAAATTCACTTTAACTCTTCATTTTCACCATAAATCCCTAATTTCAAAATTCTCTCAATTTAGTCCCTATTAATTCAAAGCCTATAATTTATTTTACAAATCAACCTTTTACTAACTTCTAACTTGAAATTTAATCAATTTAACCCCTAATTCTTTCATTTATTCAACATAATCAATGTCTAGAAATATAATAACTTCCCAAATTTCAACATAAATCCAATAATACTTTGTTCTAGGATACCAAAACTCAAAATTATAAGAAAAGGACTTAATTTAACTTACCAATTGAGCTTGGAATCTTGAAATCCCAAATTTTCTTCCTTTGCTTCCCTTTTCCTTTTCTTTCCTTTCTCCCCTGTTTTCTTGCCTATTCTGCTTCCATTTCTCTTTTCCATCTTTTATTTCTTTTATTTAGTTAGTTTAATATAATAACAATAAAATAATAATATAATATTACTTACTTAAATAATAAGGAAATATGTAATCATTACTAATATGTATGTATTTTATTTTTCCACATGTCATCATATACACCATACATTTATCAACAATTTTGTTTATTTGAAATATAATAATATAATATAATTAATATAATTTACAATATAAAAAATCTCAGATTTTATCATGCATATGCCGCCTCATTTATGGGACTTGGCATATTTACTTATTTAGTCCTTTAACTTTTCTTTAATCTATTATTTAACTTTTACCCTATTGTAATTTAGTCCTTTTAATCAATTAACCATCAAAACATTAAAATTTCTTGATGAAACTTTAATACTACCCTAATGACACTCCGTAAATATTTATAAAAATATTTACGGCTCATTTTATCATATCGAGGTCTCGATACCTCATTTTCGACCCAATTTACCTAATAATTTCTTGTAAATCACAAAAATCACTAATTCAAAAATATTTCTAAAATTATGCTTAACTTATAATTATTAATTAATAATTTTTTTTCTAACTTTTTCATCGGATTTAGTGATCTCAAATCACTGCTTTGACACTACTAAAAATTGGGCTGTTACATAAGCAGTGAAGAATTCCTTTAAGGATCTGAACATGCTTTAAATCCGCTTTCAAAAAGGTTACCAAATCATTTGCAAATAACAAATGGGAAAGATCTGGCCTCCTTTAGATAGTTTGATTTCAATTTGTTAAAATGAACTAAAGAACTACATGGATCCAGCGGCTTGGTTTGATTTCAATTTGCTAAGAAAAACATAATATTGCAGAGTAACATCATGTTTTTTTTCCACGAATAGAGTAAAATATCTTAGTAATGTCAAGTTAAATGATCTTTATCTACCCATCATTTCTTTCCAAATGACTCATTATTCCTTCTTGAAGTTCAATAAAGTAATTTTCAAAGGATGAGGCTTTGTCAATTAAGAGGTAATGATTCCATGATTTGGTCTTTTGATAATAAGGGAAAGTTCACTAGTACTTCTGGATGCAAGGATTTGAACGAAAGCACTAAGGAGAAGGCAATTAAAGAAAAATATAAATGGAAATGGAGTACGGCACAAGTAGGGTGGAAGACGGTAAATACTCCCAGATCTTTCTTACAAAAATCTCATCCTAGAATAATAGGTGTAATAATTATAAATTTTAGCAAAAAGTCATAAATGGAAGAGGTTTGAAGGTTGATATTATTTGGGTTTGGTTAGATTTTGAGCCCACATTGAATAGCTAAAAATTGGAATATTAATAATTCTTTAACTTAATGGAATATGAAAAAAATGTATATAATTTTACAATGTTTATTTAAATTAATTCACAGTTTCAACAGCAACAATAATGGCAACACGCCAATGCCATCGATACTATATTGTATCAATCAAGATAACAAATTCACACATTATAATCTATTCATATTCGTTTAATTTTTTGCCTAATACTCATTTGGATTTTCAAGCTCGAGAGTTGATGTTATCTCATATCCCATTGAGACATAATATTTCATAAATCGATTCCCAGCAAGGAGTCGAGGTGCTTGGACCTTTGCGTTAATCAGTTCCTTTTCACAATTACCAATTTCGGGACCTATAACAGCTACATCATAGTTTGCGGTTTGGGGATCTTCAACCAATTCTGAAGATACCATTTCAAAAGATAAGATTGCATATTTGTAAGCCTCAACGCAACAATTAAGAGCTTTCAAAGCCTGAGGAGAACCTGGTTTCTTAATTATTTCATTATATACATTCAACGTTGCTTTGGCATTTGCTGCTCCTAATTTCATAATGAGGGTTCCTAGTTGGGTTGTATCCATTGCCGCAATAATTTTGGGAGTGGAAAGTGCTTTCAAACAAAACCTGCGATTTTCAACTGCCTTGCCATTGCATAAATTTTCCACTAGTTGCGATGAAGGTACCGGAAGGGAAACATTAGCCTTTAGAATAATTGCACTTGTTGGCAAAGAAGAAAGCGAAAAGATAGATAAAAAAATAACTAAAACTAAGCATAACTGATTTGGAGGAGCCATTGTCTTGTTGATTGTGATACGAAGATATTTTTAATTACAAATTTTGATCTTGTCATTTTTAATTTCTTTTACTACTTTTTATAAAGGTAAACAAATCTATTTTTGATAAGTCTTAGCAACAATAACATACATTATTATCAATTATAACAAAGAAAGTTATTTTAAACTTTTGTTAACAAAACTAATTTAGTAATTTAGTTACTAATATAAGTGTTTGACTCTACAATTATATTGTTTTTTCTCTTTTTGTTGAAAATTTCGGTTGCAATCAACTTTTCGTTTTAGTGTGTAAATAAAACTAACCAACTCTACTAAATAATTACAAATGGAAACTCAACTACTTTATCGAACCCAAATTCATCTAACATGTCCTCAGGGAAATTAACAAACAACTGCACCTCTGTATTCCTATTTGAAGCCACCATAGCAAGCCTTTCAGCAACTTTACTTTTCTCTCTCTGCATACACCTGATTTGCCATTGGACTATAGTTTGTAAAAACAAATGAATCCTTCTTATCAAGGTTGAGGACGAACTGGCCAAGCAGCTAACCTGCAAAGCTTTAATGAATTCCAAGCTATCCATGTGTATCGACACATTCTTGTACCCCTCTCTTTAAATAATGCCAAAACCATCAAGTATCCACAAATTTCAGCTTCAAGAATAGAACGATTCCCAAAATAGTGGTTATATCAACGGATCTATTCTTCATTTTGTTTACATGTAACACCCCTGGCAGTAGCAAAACATGTTTCTAGCCTAACAGTCGCGTCGGCATATAACGCTTCAAATTTCCTACCAAAGAACGTCCAGAATCAATAACGAGATGTCTAGAGAGGTGACTCTTATAGGCTGAATTGTACTATTTTTCGAAGCTTCTGAAAATCTTAATAGTTTAAATAAAACCACATGTTATTCCCTAAAAGTAAAAAAGGTTCTTGTTTTTCCATTTTCATCAAACTTTTAAACAAAAATAACTAGAGAAAAAGATCCACACACACGACATCCACATTGGACATCATAAATTAGTCTCAATCTAGATTGGAGCAGAATCAGGGCCGACGGTTTGCAGGCACAATCTGTATCCAAGCCTTTTTTACAGCAGGGAAAACCCTAACCACATCAATTAAATCTTTCATTTCATGGTTGCACATCTGACAGGACAGACTATGACCAATGCACTACCGTATCCGTTCCAAATAGTTAGAAGATGTTGTTCGAACACAAGCCATAAAAAAAAGCCACGTTAAGGTCCATGAAAATTCCTTAGCCACCCTTTGTCTTTTCTATTCCATGTACCCTCCATTATAGATCAATAAGCACTCTTGACCAAAAATGACCCTACCGAGGTGCGCACCCAATTGATTTTAGCAGGACCAGCCTAAGGGTGGTGAGGGGAATACTCACAACTCTTTTATCAATATCCTTTGGAAACCAAGCTCTAAATAGTTCTACATTACATATCCCATCCTTAGTTACCATGTCACACAGTAAACAATCAATCATAAGATTGATTTGAGAAGGAACATGATTGAATGAACACCAACAGTAGACAAAATTCCTGGTCCAAATAGACCAATATAAATTCTCCCTCGATATGGGTCGTACCTTAGCAAGTCCTCTCCATACGACTGAATACCTTCCTCGGGCAACACTTTCAGGCACACTCACTTTCATTCCATTCTTCGATCGAAAAACTCGAGCCCATAAGGCAGTATCCTTATACATTTGATTAAACCTCAATTTTAGCAAAAAAAATAAGCATTCAAAACCTTTAAATCCCTTAGACCTAATCCTCTACAAGCACGAGGTTGACCATTAGAGTCTTAATCAACTAGAGACACTCTCCTTCCACCATTACTCGACGCCCATATAAATTATCTTGCCGATCGTTCAGTATACACGCAAACACATTTCGAAATTTACATAGGTTGCATAAAAATTTTGGTAAAGAAAGAAGAACAAACTAAACAAGAGTAACACTACCTGCCATTGAGAGTTGCTTAGCGCCCCAATTACTCAATTTTCCACGGACCTATTCTACCACAAACCGTAATGTAGTGTTAGAAAATCTGTTATAGAATAACGGCACTACCCGGTACATTTCAATATCTTGGGCCCTTTCTAAGCCAAGTATACTACTTAGCATGTTACTAAGATTATCACCCACTCCTTCAGAGAAGAAAATGTTGGTTTTCTACGCATTGAATCGATGGCCTAAGAAACTACATAAGCGGTGAAGAATTCCTTTAAGGATTCGAACATGCTTTAAGTCCGCTTTCGAAAAGATTACCAAATCATTTGCAAAGAAAAAATGAGAAAGAGCTGGCCCCATTTAGATAGTTTGATTTTAATTTGTTAAAAATAACCAAAGAACTAAATGAATCTGGTGGCTTGGTTTGATTTCAATTTGCTAAGAAAATCATAATACTGCAAAGTAACATTATGTTTTTCAACGAATAGAGTAAAATATCTTAGTAATGTCAAGTTAAATGATCTTTGTCTACCCATCTTTTCTTTCCAAATGAATCATTTTTCTTTCTTGAAGTTCGATAAAGTAATTTTAATAAATTAATATCAAGTAATGTTTTTCCATATTATTTGGGTTTGGTTAGATTATGAGTCCACTTTGAATAGCTCAAGATTGGAATATTAATAATTCATTAACTTAATGGAATATGAAAAAATGTATATAATTTTACAATGATTATTTAAATTAATTCACAGTTTCAACAGCAACATTAATGGCAATATGCCTACGCCATCAATATTATATTGCATCAATCAAGATAACAAATTCACACATTATTATCTATAAATATTCCCTTATCCTTTTTCCTAATACTCATTTGGATTTTCAAGCTCGAGAGTTGATGTTATCTCATATCCCATTGAGACATAATATTTCATAAATCGATTCCCAGCAAGGAGTCGAGGTGCTTGAACCTTTGCGTTAATCAGTTCCTTTTCACAATTAGAAATTTCGGGACCTATAACAGCTACATCATAGTTTGCGGTTTGGGGATCTTTAACCAATCCAGAAGATACCATTTCAAATGATAAGATTGCATATTTGTAAGCCTCAACGCAACAATTAAGAGCTTTCAAAGCCTGAGGAGAACCTGGTTTTTTAATTATTTCATTATATACATTCAATGTTGCTTTGGCATTTGCTACTCCTAATTTCATAATGAGGGTTCCTAGTTGGGTTGTATCCATTGCCGCAATAACTTTGGGAGTGGAAAGTGCTTTCAGACAAAACCTGCGATTTTCAACTGCCTTGCCATTGCATAAATTTTCCACTAGTTGCGATGAAGGTACCGGAAGGGAAACATTAGCCTTTGGAATAATTGCACTTGTTGGCAAAGAAGAAAGCGAAAACATAGATAAGAAAATAACTAAAACTAAGCATAACTGATTTGGAGGAGCCATTGTCTTGTTGATTATGATACGAAGATATTTTTAATTACAAATTTTGATCTTGTGATTTTTTTTAATTTCTTTTACTACTTTTTATAAAGGTAAAACGAATCTATTTTTTGATAAGTCTTAGCAACAATAACATACATTATTATCAATTGTAATAATAAAGTTATTTTACAATTTTGTTAACAAAACTAATTTAGCAATTTATTTACTAATATAAGCATTTGACGGTATCATTATATTGTTTTTTTCTCTTTTTATTGAAAAGTTTGGTTGCAATCAACGTTTCTTTTAGTGTGTAATTAAAACTAACCAACTCTACTAAATAATTACAAACGGAAAATCAACTACTTTATCGAACCCAAATTCATCTAACATCTCATCAGGGAAAATAACAAACCCCTGTACCTCTATATTCCTATCTAAAGCCACCTTAGCAAGCCTTTCAGCAACTTTATTCCTGTCTCTCGGAATACACGTCATTTGCTATTGGACTACAGTTTGTAAAAATTAATGAATCCTTCTTATTGAGGTTGAGGACGAATTGGCCAAGCTGCTAACCTGCAAAGCTTTAATGAATTCCAAGCTATCCATGTGTATCGACATGTTCTTGTACCCTTTTCTCTAGATAATGCCAAAACCATCAAGTATCCACAAATTTCAGCTTCAAAAATAGAACAACTCCCCAAATAGTGATTCTATCCAAGGATCTATTCTCCATTTTGTTTACATGTAACACCTCCGGTAGTAGCGAAACATGTTTCCATCCTAACATCCCTGTCGATATATAACGCATCAAATTTCCTACCAAGCTTACGGAAATCTTAATAGCTTAAATAAAACCCCATATTATTCCCTAAAAGTAAAAAAGGTTCTTGTTTTTCTATATGCGTCAAGCTATTAAACCAAAGTAACTAGACAAAAAGATCCCCACACACGACATCCACACTGAAGATCATAAATTAGTCTCCATCTAGTGTACAAGACAATTGGGGCAACATCCACACTGAAGATCATAAATTAGTCTCCATCTAGTGTAGAAGACAATTGGGGTAGAATCAGGGCCGACGGTTTGCACGCACATTCTATATCCAAGCCTCTTTTGCAGCAGGGAAATCCCTCACCACATGAATTAAATCTTTCATTTCATGGTGACACATCTGACAGGACGGACTATAACCAATGCCCTTCCGTATCCGTTCCAAATAGTTAGAAGATGTTGTTCAAACACAAGGCATAAGAGAAAAAAAAGACACGTTTAGGTCCTTGAAATTTCCTTAGCCACCCTTTGTCTTTTCTATTCCCTCCATTTTCGATCAATAAGCACTAATGACCAAAAATGACCCGACCTAGATGCGCACCCAATTGATTTTAGCAGGACCAGCCTAAGGGTGGTGAGGGGAATACTCACAACTCTTTTATCAATATCCTTTGGAAACCAAGCTCTAAACAGTTCTACATTCCACATCCCATCCTTAGTTACCATGCCACACTGTAAACAATCAATCATAAGATTGATTTGAGAAGGCACATGATTGGATGAACACCAACAGTAGACAAAATTCCCGGTCCAAATAGACCAATATAAATTCTCTCTCAATATGGGTCGTACCTTAGCAAGTCCTATCCAACAGCTTAACACCTTCCTCGTGCCATACTTTCAGGTACCCTCACTTTCATTCCATACTTCGATCGAAGAACTCAAACCCATAAGGCAATATCTTGAGAGACTTGATTAAACCCTAATTTTAGAAAAAAAATAAGCATTCAAATCCTTTAAATGCCTTAGACCTAATCATCCACAAGTAGGAGGTTGACAATTAGAGTCTTAATCAACTAGAGACACTCTCAGTCCACCATTAATCGACACCCATATGAATTATCTTACCGATCGTTCAATCTACACGCAAACACATTTCAAAATTTACATAGGTTGCATAAAATAATTTGGTAAAGAAAGAAGAATAGACTAAACAAGAGTAACACTACCTGCCATAGAGAGCTGTTTAGCGCCCCAATTACTCAATTTGCTATGCACCTATTCTACCAAAAACAACAATGTAGAGTTAGAAACTCTGTTATTGAATAACGGCACTCCCATGTACATTTAAATATCTTGGGCCCTTTCTAAGCCAAGTAAACTACTTAGCATGTTACTAAGATCATCACCCACTCCTTCAGAAAATAAAATGTTGGTTTTCAGGGCATTACTCGATGGCCTAAGAAACTACATAAGCGGTGATAAATTCCTTTAAAGATCTGTACATACTTTAAGTCCGTTTTCGAAAAGATTACCAAATCATTTGCAAATAACAAATGAGAAAGATCTGGCCCCATTTAGATAGCTTGATTTCAATTTGTTAAAAATAACCAAAGAACTAAATGGATTCAGAGGCTTGGTTTTATTTCCATTTGCTGAGAAAAACAAAATTCTTCAAAGTAACATCAGTTTTTTCCACGGTTAGAGTAAAATTTCTTAGTAATGTTAAATGATCTTTGTCTGCCCATCTTTTCTTTAGAAATGACTCGTTATTCTTTCCTGAAGTTGAATAAAGTAAATTTCAAAGGATACGGCTTTATCAATTAAGGGGTAATGATACCATGATTTTGTCTTTTGATAATAAGGGAAAGTTTACTAGTATTTCTGGATGCAAGGAATTGAAAGAAAGCATTAAGGAGAAGGCAATTAAGGAAAGCAATAAATGGAAATGGAGTACGGAACAAGTAGGGTGGAAGACGGTAAATACTCCTAGATCTTTCTTACAAAAATCTCATCCTAGAACAATAGGTCTAATTATTACAGATTTTAGCAAAAAGGTCATAAATTGAAGAGGTAAGAAGGTTGATATTATTTGGGTTTGGTTAGATTCTGAGTCCACTTTGAATAGCTAAAGATTGGAATATTAGTAATTCATTAACTTAATGGAATATGAAAAAAAAAGTATATAACTTTATAATGATTATAACTTTATAATGATTATTTAAATTAATCCACAGTTTCAGCAGCACCAACAATGGTAACACGCCTATGCCATCAATATTATATTGTATCAATCAAGATAAAAAAAATTCACACATTATTATCTATACATATTCCCTTAATTTTTTTGCCTAATACTCATTTGGATTTTCAAGCTCGAGAGTTGACGTTATCTCATATCCCATTGGGACATAATATTTCATAAATCAATTCCTAGCAAGGAGTCGAGGTGCTTGAACCTTTACGTTAATCAATTCCTTTTCACAATTAGCAACTTCGGGACCTATAGCAACTACATCATAGTTTGCGGTTTGGGGATCTGCAACCAATTCTAAAGATACCATTTCAAATGATGAGATTGCATATTTTTAATCCTCAACACAACAATTAAGAGTTTTCAAAGCCAGAGGAGAACCTTGTTTCTTAATTATTTCATTATATACATCAATGTCGCTTTTGCATTTGCTGCTCCCAATTTCATGATGAGGGTTCCTAGTTGGGTTGTATCCATTGCCACAATAACTTTGGGAGTGGAAAGTGCTTTCAGACAAAACCTGCAATTTTGAACTGCCTTGCCATTGCTTTACTTTTCTACTAGTTGCGATGAAGGTATCGGAAGGGAAACACTAGGCTTTGGAATAATTGCACTTGTTGGTAATAGACCTGTCCATGGGTTCAAGCAAGACGGCCGACCCGACGGCCGCCCAAATATGGGAGGGTTCGGTAAAAATATAGGCCCAAATATGGGCTTGGGCAAAACAATGAGGCCTGCTTAAAAATGGGCTAGGCTCTCAAGCTCAACTTTTTGGCCGGGCCTACCAATTCAATATAATAAATATATATTTTTATTTTTTAATTTTAATTTTAAAATACTTTAAAAATATTTTTATTTTAATTTTTTTATTTTTAAAATATTTTTTTGTGTTTATTAAAAATCGGGCCGGGCTGGGCTGGGCTCGGGCTTATTATTTTTTTCCCGGGCCTGGCCTGGGCAAAATTTTAGGCCCATATTTTGGGCTGGGCCGGGCTCGAGCTTAAGAGTCGGGCCAAAAAAATTTTCCGGGCCCGGCCCATGGACAAGTTCAACAGCAACAATAATGGCAACACGCCAATGCCATCAATATTATATTATATCAATCAAGATAACAAATTCACACATTACAATCTATTCATATTCGTTTAATTTTTTGCCTAATACTCATTTGGATTTTCAAGCTCGAGAGTTGATGTTATCTCATATCCCATTGAGACATAATACTTCATAAATCGATTCCCAACAAGGAGTCGAGGTGCTTGAACCTTTGCGTTAATCAATTCCTTTTCACAATTACCAATTTCGGGACCTATAACAGCTACATCATAGTTTGCGGTTTGGGGATCTTCAACCAATTCTGAAGATACCATTTCAAATGATAAGATTGCATATTTGTAAGCCTCAACGCAACAATTAAGAGCTTTCAAAGCCTGAGGAGAACCTGGTTTCTTAATTATTTCATTATATACATTCAACGTTGCTTTGGCATTTGCTGCTCCTAATTTCATAATGAGGGTTCCTAGTTGGGTTGTATCCATTACCGCAATAATTTTGGGAGTGGAAAGTGCTTTCAGACAAAACTTGCGATTTTCCACTGCCTTGCCATTGCATAAATTTTCCACTAGTTGCGATGAAAGTACCGGAAGGGAAACATTAGCCTTTAGAATAATTGCACTTGTTGGCAAAGAGGAAAGCGAAAACATAGATATGAAAATAACTAAAACTAAGCATAACTGATTTGGAGGAGCCATTATCTTGTTGATTATGATACGAAGATATTTTTAAATACAAATTTTGATCTTGTGATTTTTTAATTTCTTTTACTACTTTTTATAAAGGTAAAACAAATCTATTTTTGCATAAGTCTTAGCAACAATAACATACATTATTATCATTATAACAATAAAGTTATTTTAAAATTTTGTTAACAAAACTAATTTAGTAATTTATTTACTAATATAAGTGTTTCACTGTACAATTAAATTGTTTTTTCTTTTTTTATTGAAAATTTCGGTTGCAATCAACTTTTCTTTTGGCGTGTAAATAAAACTAACCAACTCTACTAAATAATGACAAATGGAAACTCAACTACTTTATCTAACCAAAACTCATCTAACATCTCCTCCGGGAAATTAACAAAAACATGTACCTCTATATTCCTATCTGAAGCTACCTTAGCAAACCTTTCAACAACTTTATTCCTCTCTTTCGAAATACACTTGATTTACCATTGGACTATAGTTTGTAAAAACAAATGAATCCTTCTTATCAAGGTTGAGGATGGACTAGCCAAGCAGCTAACCTACAAAGCTTTAACGAATTCCGAGCAATCCATGTGTATCGACACATTCTTGCACCCCTTTCTCTAAATAATGGAAAAACCATCAAGTATCTACAAATTTTAGCTTCAAAAATAGAACAACTCCCCAAATAGTGGTTATATCCAAGGATCTATTCTCCATTTTGTTTACATGTAACACCCTCGGCAGTAGCAAAACATGTTTCCATCCTAACAGCCCCGTCGGTATATAACGCATCAAATTTCCTACCAAAGGACGTTCAGAATCAATAAGAGATGTCTAGAGAAGTGACTCTTATAGGTTGAATTGTACTATTTTGCCAAGCTTATGGAAATCTTAATAGTTTAAATAAAACCCCATGTTATTCCCTAAAAGTACAAAAGGATCTTATTTTTCCATATGCGCTAAGCTATTAAACCAAAGTAACTAGACCAAAAGATCCCCACACAAGACATCCACACTGAAGATCATAAATTAGTCTCCCTATTTTCTAGAAGACTATTGGAGCAAAATCCAGGCCGACGGTTTGCAGGCACAATCTGTATCCAAGCCCCTTCTATAGCAAGGAAATCCCTAACCACATGAATTAATTCTTTCATTTCATGGTGACACATCTGACAAGACAGACTATGATCAATGCCTTTCTGTATCCGTTCCAAATAGTTAGAAGATGTTCTTCGAACGCAAGCCATAAGAAAAAAAAAGACATGTTAAGGTCCTTGAAAATTCCTTAGCCACCCTTTGTCTTTTCTATTCCATGTGCCTTCCAATATCGATCAATAAGCACTCTTGACCAAAACGGACCCTACCGAGGTGTGCACCCAATTAATTTTATCAAGACCATCCTAAGGGTAGTGAGAGGAATACTCACAACTCTTTTATTAATATCCTTTGGAAACCAAGCTTTAAACAATTCTAGATTTTACATCACATCCTTAGTTACCATGTCACAAAGTAAACAATCAATCGTATGATTTATTTGAGAAGGCACATGATTGGATGAACACCAATAGTAGACAAAATTCCCGGCCCAAATAGACTAATATAAATTCTCTCTCGATATGGCTCGTACCTTAGCAAGTTCTCTCCATATGACTTAACACCTTCTATATACAATACTTTCAGGCACCCTCACTTTCATTCCATACTTCGATCGAAGAACTCGAACCCATAAGGCAGTATCTTTAGAACTCAATAAGCATCCAAATCCTTTAAATATCTTAGACCTAAACCTCCATAGGTAGGAGGTTGAAAATTAGGTCTTAATCAACTAGAGACACTCTCCTTCCACCATTAGTCGAGGCCTATATGAATTATCTTGCTGATCGTTCAACCTACACGCAAACACATTTCAAAATTTACATTGGTTGCATAAAATAATTTGGTAAAGAACGAAGAATAGACTAAACAAGAGTAACACTACCTGCCATAGAGAGCTACTTAGCGCCTTAATTACTCAATTTGCTACGCACCTATTCTACCACAAACCGCAATGTAGAGTTAGAAACTCTATTATAGAATAACGGCACTCCAAAGTACATTTCAAAATCTTGGGACCTTTTCAAACCAAGTAAACTACTCAGCATGTTACTAAGATCATCACCCACTCCTTCAAAAAAGAAAATGTTGGTTTTCTGGGCATTGACTCGATTGCCAAAGAAACTACATAAGCGGTGAAGAATTCCTTTAAGGATCCGAACATACTTTAAATCCGCTTTTGAAAAGATTACCAAATCATTTGCAAAAAAAAAATGAGAAAGATCTGGCCCAATTTAGATAGTTTGATTTCAATTTGTTAAAACGAACCAAAGAACTAAATGCATCCAGTGGCTTGGTTTGATTTCAATTTGCTAAGAAAAAAAGTACTGCAAAGGAACATCATTTTTTTTCCACAGATAGAGTACAATATCTTAGTAATGTCAAGTTAAATGATCTTTGTCAGCCCATCTTTTCTTTACAAATGACTCATTATTCTTTCCTGAAGTTGAATAGAGTAATTTTTAAAGGATAAGGCTTTGTCAATTAAGAGGTAATGATTCCATAATTTGGTCTATTGATAATAAGGGAAAGTTCACTAGTACTTCTCAATGCAAGGAATTAAAAGAAAACATTAAGGAGAAGGCAATTAAGGAAAGAAATAAAGCAAAATCGAGTACGGACAAATAGGGTGGGAGATGGTAAATAGTACCAAATCTTTCTTACTGAAATCTCATCCTAGAACAATAGGTGTAATTGTTACAGATTTTTGCAAAAAGGTCATAAATGGAAGAGGTAAAAAGGTTGATATTATTTGGGCTTGGTTAGATTCTGAGTCCACTTTGAATAGCTAATGATTGTAATATTAAGAATTCATTAACTTAATGGAATATGAAAAAAATATATAATTTTACAATGATTATTTCAATTAATTCAGAGTTTCAGCAGCAGCAACAATGGTAACACGCCTATGCCATTAATATTATATTGTATCAATCAAGATAAAAAAAATTCACGCATTATTCTCTATACATATTCCATTAATTTTTTGCCTAATACTCATTTGGATTTTCAACCTCGAGAGTTGATGTTATGCTATATCCCATTGAAACATAATATTTCATAAATTGATTCCCAACAAGGAGTCGAGGTGCTTGAACCTTTGCGTTAATCAGTTCCTTTTCACAATTAACAATTTTGGGACCATAATAGCTACATCATAGTTTACGATTTGGGGGTCTTCAACCAATTTTGAAGGTACCATTTCAAATGATAAGATTGCATATTTGTAAGCCTCAACGTAACAATTAAGAGCTTTCAAAGCATGGGGAGAACCTAGTTTCTTAATTATTTCATTATATACATTCAACGTTGCTTTGGCATTTGCTGCTTCTAATTTCATAATGAGGGTTCCTAGTTGGGTTGTATCCATCGCGGTAATAACTTCGGGAGTAGAAAGTGCTTTCAGGCAAAACCTACGATTTTGAACTGTTGTGCCATTACATAAATTTTCTACTTGTCAGAAGATGTTGTTCGAACACAAGCCATAAGAAAAAAAAAAGGACACGTTAAGGTCCTTGAAAATTCCTTAGCCACCCTTTTTTTTCTTTTCTATTCCATGTACCCTCCATTATCAATCAATAAGCACTCTTGACCAAAAAGAACCCTACCGAGGTACACACCCAATTGATTTTATCAGGACCAGCCTAAGGGTGGTGAGAGCAATACTCACACCTCTTTTATCAATATCCTTCGGAAACCAAGCTGTAAATAGTTCTAGATTCCACATCCCATCCTTAGTTACCATGTCACAAAGTAAACAATCCATCATAAGATTGATTTGAGAAGGCACATGATTGGATAAAAACCAATAGTAGACAAAATTCCAGGTCCAAATAGAATAATATAAATTCTCTCTTGATATGGGTCGTACCTTAGCAAGTCCTCTTCATACGGCTGAACACCTTTCTCTTCCAATACTTCCAGGCACCCTCACTTTCATTCCATACTTCGATCGAAGAACTCGAATCCATACGGCATTATCCTTAGACACCTGATTAAACACCAATTTTGGCAAAAAAATAAGCATCCAGATCCTCTAAATGCCTTAGGCCTAATCCTCCACAAGCATGAGGTTGACAATTAGAGTCTTAATCAACTAGAAACACTCTCCTTCCACCATTAGATGAAACCCATATGAATTAGCTTGCCGATCGTTCAATTTACATGCAAACACATTTCAAAATTTACATTGGTTGTAAAAAATAATTTGGCCAAGAAAGAAGAACAGACTAAACAATAGTAACACTACCTGACATAGAGAGCTGCTTAGCGTCCCAATTACTCAATTTACTACACACCTATTCTACAACAAACTACAATGTAGAGTTAGAAACTCTGTTATAGAATAACGACACTCCTAAAAACATTTCAATATCTTGCTCCCTTTGTAAGCCAAGTAAACTACTTAGCATGTTACTAAGATCATCACCCACTCCTTCAGAAAAGAAAATATTGGTTTTCTGGGCATTGACTCGATGGCCTAAGAAATTACATAAACGATGAAAAATTCCTTTAAAGATCTGAACATGCTTTAAGTCTGCTTTCGAAAAGATTACAAAATCATTTGCAAAGAACAAATGTGAAAGATTTGGCCCCATTTAGATAGTTTGATTTGTTAAAAAGAACCAAAGAACTAAATGGATCCGATGGCTTGGTTTGATTTCAATTTGCAAAGAAAAACAAAATACTGCAAAGTAACATCATTTCTTTCCACGGTTAGAGTAAAATATCTTAAATGATCTTTGTTTGCCCATCTTTTATTTACAAATGACTCATTATTCTTTCCTGAAGTTGAATAAAGTAATTTTCAAAGGATAAGGCTTTGTCAATTAAGAGGTAATGATTCCATGATTTGTTCTTTTGATAATAAGGGAAAGTTCACTAGTACTTTTTTACTAAAGGAATTAAAAGAAGGCATTAAAGAGAAGGCAATTAAGGAAAGCAATAAAGCAAAATCGAGTACAGCACAAGTTGGGTGGGAGACGGTAAATACTACCAAATATTTCTTACAAAAATCTCATCCTTGAACAATAGGTGTAATTGTTACAGATATTTGTAAAAAGGTCTTAAATGGAAGAGGTAATAAGGTTGATATTATTTCGGTTTGGTCAAATTTTGAGTCCACTTTGAGTAGCTAATGATTGGAATATTAAGAATCCATTAACTTAATAGAATATGAAAAAAATTTATATAATTTTACAATTATTATTTAAATTAATTCACAGTTTCAGCAACGACAACAATGACAACATTCCTATGCCATCAATATTATATTGTATCAATCAAGATAAAAAATTCACACATTATTATCTATACATATTCCCTTAATTTTTTGCCTAATACTCATTTGGATTTTCAAGCTCAAGAGTTGATGTTATCTCATATCCCATTGAGACATAATATTTCATAAATCGATTCCCAGCAAGGAGTCGAGGTGCTTGAACCTTTGCGTTAATCAGTTCCTTTTCACAATTAGCAATTTCAGTACCTATAACAGCTACATCATAGTTTGCGGTTTGGGGATCTTCAACCAATTCTGAAGATACCATTTCAAATGATAAGATTGCATATTTGTAAGCCTCAACGCAACAATTAAGAGCTTTCAAAGCCTGGGGAGAACCTGGTTTCTTAATTATTTCATTATATACATCCAATGTTCCTTTTCATTATATACATTCAATGTTGCTTTGGCATTTACTGCTCCTAATTTCATAATGAGGGTTCCTAATTGGGTTGTATCCATTGCCGCAATAACTTCGTGAGTTGAAAGTGCTTTCAGGCAAAACCTGCGATTTTGAATTGCCTTGCCATTGCATAAATTTTCTACTAGTTGCGAAGAAGGTATCGGGAGGGAAACATTAGCCTTTGGAATAATTGCACTTGTTGGCAAAGAAGAAAGCGAAAAGATTGATAAGAAAATAACTACAACTAAGCATATTTGATTTGGAGGAGCCATTTTCTTGTTGACTATGATATGAAGATATTTTTAATTACAAATTTTGATCTTGTGATTTTTTTAATTTCTTTTACTAGTTTTTATAAAGGTAAATCAAATCTATTTTTTGAAAATTCTTAGTTACAAGAACATACATTATTATCAATTATAACAAAAAAGTTATTTTAAAAATTTTTTAACAAAACTAATTTAGTAATTTATTTTCTAATATAAGTGGTTGCCATTACAATTTTATTGATTTTTCTCTTATTATTGAAAAATTTGGTTGCAATTTTTTTTTTGTGTGTGTAAATAAAACTAATCAACTATACTAAATAATTATAAACGAAATCTCAACTACTTTATCGAACTCAAATTCACCTAACATCTCCTCAAGGAAATTAACAAACACCTACACCTCTGTATTCCTATCGGAAGCCATCTTAGTAAGCCTATCAGCAACTTGATTCCTCTCTCTCAAAATATACTTGACTTACCATTGCTCTACAGTTTTTAGAAACAAAGGAATCCTTCTTATCAAAGGTAAGGACGAACTGGCCAAGTAATTAACCTACAAAGCTTTAACGACTTCCAAGCTATTTGTATGTATCAACACATTCTTGTACCCCTTCTCTGAATAATGGCCAAACCATCAAGAATCCCCTGAAGTTCAACTTCAAAATAGAACAGCTCCCCAAATAGTGGTTATATCCCTAGATCCATTCTCCATTTTGTTTGCATATAATACACCTAGCAGCAGCAGCAAAACTTTTTCATTCCTAACAGCCCCATCGATATATAGATGCATCCAATTTCCTACTAAAAGACTTTCAGAATCAATACCGAGATATCTAGACAGGTGACTCTTATAGGTTGAATTGTATTGTTTTGCCTAGTTTACGAGAATCTTAATAATTTTAGTAAAACTCCCTATTTTTCCATATACGCCAAGCTATGAAACCAAAGAGACTAGATTAAAGGAACCCCACACTCGGCATCCACACTGAAGAACACAAATTAGTCTCCATCCAATCTAGAAGACTTCTGGAGAAGAACTGGGGCCGATGATTAACAGGCACAATCCACATCCAAACCCCGAACAAGATTTTATATTATAATATGATGTAGTGAACATGCTTGTGAATTTAAAGTATTGAATTGATAGACATTATGATTGTCGTTGCTCTTGCAATGAATGTGGCACCTTGTAGCTCAGACCTGACGATCGAGTCAAGTATGGGGTGTTATAGGACATGTAAGATATATTGTCAGTCTAGACAATCACACCTATGTCTCTATCTTCTAACAGCCATCCGCTCCAATACCCAAACATTCATTGAATCAATTTGCTTGAATTTCGATTCTTTAAACTACAATCCATTTAGATTGCCTACTAATAGAAGTTGTCTTCTCACACCATCATCCTTCCACGTAATGTAACTTAATATTAGTTAAATGTTTGGTAATCATTAAGCCAATATTTACTTATACATTTTTCTTTGCACACAAAAATCTTTAAGTATAAATACAAAATATAATAATGTGAATGATGAAATAAGTACACTAAAAGTACTAAATCCCAACAAGCTCAACATGTTTTTTTAACACAAAAAAAGATGATAAGGCATCATATTCTTTTTAAAAAAATAAATTCGAATGAATTTGGAGTATGCATCAATAAAGGATATGTAATACTAAACTCCATTAGAAAAATAGAGAGTTGATCCCTATAAATCCCCAACAACCTGCTGCAATGGAGAATTATACTTAGTAACAGAAACCAAGTTCACAAGCTGAACACAACATACGAAATTTATTTCTAGGAAGTATCAATATTACATTACTACAAACTTTGAACCAAAACTTCAGTTGATGGCTAGCCAAGTCCGCAACATATCATAGCTTGGAGACCGAACAGTAGCTGTAACACCACCATACCCGACCAGATTGCCGAGTCAAGGCATCAGGATGCCACATTCGTTGCCGAAGCAACTACTAAAAATTTCAAATCAATTTATTATATTATTTAATTAATGTAGATCATTAACTAATTTTAGTAACAATTAAATTTATGATAGAACTAATTATGAGTTAAAGGAGCTCATTAAAACATCCACAATTGATCAAATGTCAAATTGTAAAGTTCAACGCTTTATTTTTATTTATTTATTTTATATCATTACTTGAACCGTATTCGGATGTCATAACGCCAATTCATTTTACATATCATCCACTTACCTCTATTTCTAATCTTAAGTCCTTATACAAACATGATATTCAATCAAAGATAACAAAGTTTATAAAACTAACACAAATATTAAAGTTTTACAAATAAGACCATTGGAGGACTTGCACTTGCAAAATTAGTTTACCCACTTTATATATATTTCATATTTATTTCTAAATTATGCCAATCAATTTAATTCTTCATAAAATTTTAACAAAGAATTCAATATCACATCAATTAACAATTATGTACTTATTATTTTGTCAATTCTTTTAAAACATCACATCAATTAACAATTATTTACTTATTATTTTATCAATTCGTTTAAAACATACTCACATGTGTTAATCATTCCATCACCTACAACCATTTTGAAACATTTCAAATTCATTTACTATATATATACATTCATATATTTTTCAACATCCTCCTCTCAATTCCACATCATTTATGTATATATTTGTTAGAATCTGTACCTTTTAGTATATAACATGTGTAATTGCCTAAATTCAAAGTTATCAAAACAGTAGTTTTGAGGCCACAAATTCGATGAGGAAAAATTTAATTTTCTTATATTTTTATGGTCTATTATCTCACAAAATGATTTCGTGAAAATTTCGTTCGAAAATTTTGACATTTGGGCACTCAATTTAGTCAAAAGAACAAAATTGTAAAAAGTGCAAAAGTTGAGTTCTACATGTTAGAGGTGTCCAATTGTTATGAAACTTTAAATTGGAAGTCCTTATATGGTAATGAGACCATTGGTTAAGATGGTAGACAAAAATGGACATGAGATAAGTGAAATAGGAAATTTTTAAGTTAGGGGAAATTTGGTAATCTAATAATAAAAAGAATTAAAAATGGAAAAAGATGGCCAAAAATATCATCTTCTTCATAATGAACGAAATCAGCAAGGGGGAATCCATATTTAGGGTTTTTCAAGGTTCCAATCTTCATAGTAAGTGATTCTAAGCACCGTTTTTAACGCTCTTTACGTTTCTGAGATCCCGGTAGCTTAATTTAGCTTATTCTAGCAATAATTTAACCTAGGGTTTATATTTGGAAAAAATCCATAGGTAAAAAGTGTTTATTTTGATGTTTTATGATATAATATGAAGCTATAAATTATGTTAAACAACTTTTTCTAGTCGATTTTAAGCGAAAACGAGTAAAACCCCATAATCGGTAAAATACCTAATGTTCATAAATACATGTTAGAGTGGGAATTTGATGTTGTCATAGAAGAGAAAAATGTTCAACATGTTATAAAACATAAGAATAAGAGATGAAGTTTATTTTCCAAGCCTTGGGGCAAAAATGTAATTATGTAAAAGTTTAGGGGCAAAATCATAATTTTGACAAAGTTAGAGTCGAGGGCTGTTTTGATGAATGTGAGTATTAAATAAGTTAAATTTTCTATTTTAGATCAAGAAGAATGAAACTCGAGGTTAGACGAAGGGAAGAATAAAGTTGAAGACTAAGTTGGTGAATTGGGTTATATTTGGTACCGAGGTAAGTTTACGGTAAATAAATGCAATATTTCAATAATTATTTTTAATGCTACTATTTTACATCAACTATGAATTTATTTCATGAATTTGTTTGATGTTGATTCAAGTATAAAATGATAAAGAATTAATATTAAAAAGTCTCGTTGATACATGAGGAAAGTATTGGATACAAATGTCATGAAATTTGGGTAAAGAGATCCCATGTAAGACCATGTCTGGGACATGGCATTGGCATCCTTAAGATCATGAGAGGTCCCATTTAAGACCATGTTTAGGACATGGCATTGGCATCCTTAAGATCATGAGAGGTCCTATGTAAGACCATGCCTGGGACATGGCATTGGCACCGAGACGAGAGGTCCCATGTAAGACCATGTCTGGGACATGTCGTTGGCACTGAGATGAGAGGTCCCCTGTAAGACCATGTCTGGGACATGGCATGGGCACCGATATGAGAACATCCCATGTAAGACCATGTCTGGGACATGGCTTTGGCATGTTACGATCAGAAGAGACCCAAGTATCATTATTGTTCCAATGTGGCTCAACGGGCTAGTAAACGAATCATGTATTTGCATTGAAAATATGGCGGCATTATTTGTATGGTGAAAAGTGTCATATTTATACTGATCACAAAAGCTTGAAATATTTGATGACATAGAAAGATTTGAATTTGAGACAACGCAGGTGGCTTGAATTGATAAAGGATTATGATTTAGTTATTGATTACCATCCGGGTAAGGCTAATGTGGTAGCTGATGCTTTGAGTCGAAAATCTCTGTTTGCTTTACGAGCTATGAATGCCCGGTTGTCACTGACTAAGATGGTTCAATCATAGCTGAAATGAGAGCTAAATCGATATTTCGTCAACAAGCATGTGAAGCTCAGAAAAATGATGAGAAGTTACAGGCTAAACGGGTACAATGTGAGTCAAGTAATGATTCAGAATTTCAAACTGGGACTGATGGTTGTTTATTATTCATAGGTAGAGTATGTGTACCGAAGAATTCTGAGCTTATACAGAAGATTCTACACGAAGCCCACAGCAGTACTATGTCTGTACATCCGGGGAGTAATAAAATGTATAACGACTTGAAAAAATGTATTGGTGTCCAGGTATGAAACGTGATATCTCTGAGTTTGTATCAAAATTTTTAGTATTTCAACAGGTTAAAGCTAAACATCAAGTGCCTTCGGGGTTACTTCAGCCAATCACTATACCGAAATGGAAATGGGAAAGAATCACTATGGATTTTGTATCTGGGTTACCGTTGTCTCCGAGGAAGAAAGATGCCATTTGGGTAATTGTTGATCGATTGACAAAGTCCGAGCACTTTATTCCGGTATGCATAGACTATTCTTTAGATAAATTGGCTGAATTGTACGTATCTGAGATTGTCAGACTACATGGAGTGTCTGTCTCTATTATATCAGATAGAGACCCCCGATTTACGTCTCGTTTTTGGGACAAATTACAAGAAGCTTTGGGTACTCAGTTGCATTTTAGTATTGCATTTCATCTTCAGACAGATGGCCAATCTGAACGTGTAATTCAGGTATTGGAAGATATGCTCCTATGTTGTATATTAGAGTTTCAAGGTAATTGGGAAAGGTATCTACCTTTGATTGAATTTGCTTACAATAACAGTTATCAGTCCAGTATTAAAATGGATCCGTATGAAGCTTTGTACAGTAGAAAATTTAGAACACTGTTATATTGGACAAAGCTCAGTGAAAAGAAGATACACGGGGTTGATTTGATCTGGGAAACAGAAGAAAAAGTAAGGCTGATTCGGGATAGTCTAAAAGCAGCTTCCGATCGTCAGAAGTCATATGCCGATCTTAAACGAAAAGAGATTGAATTTCAGGTGGGTGATAAGGTATTTCTAAAAGTGTCTCCTTGGAAGAAAGTTCTCTGGTTCGGTCGAAAAGGTAAATTGAGTCCAAGATTTATCGGACCATATAAAATCATAGAAAGAATTGGATCGGTTGCTTATAGATTAGCATTACCACCGGAACTCGATAGAATTCATAATGTTTTTCATGTATCTATGCTACGACAATATCGATCAGATCCTTCACATGTTATTACTCCAACAGAAGTGGAGATTCAATCGGATATGACTTATAATGAAGAACCGGTTAAGATATTAGCACGGGAAACCAAAGAGCTTACAAACAAAAAGATAAAATTGGAGAAAGTATGATGGAAAAAGCACGAGATTGAGGAAGCGACATGGGAACCGGAAGAGACAATGAGGAAACAATACCCGAATCTCTTTACTGGTAAGATTTTCGAGGACGAAAATCCTAAAATGGGAGAGAGTTGTAATGGCCTAAATTAAAGGTTATCAGAACAGTGGTTTCGGGACCACAAATCCGATGAGGAAAATTTTATTTTTCTTATATTTTTATGGTCTACGATTTCACAAAATGATTTCGTGAAAATTTCGTTCGAAAATTTTGACGTTTGGGCACTCAATTTAGTCAAAAGGACAAAATTGTAAAAAGTGCAAAAGTTGAGTTCTACATGTTAGAGGTGTCCAATTGTTATGAAACTTTAAATTAGAGGTCCTTATATGGTAATTATACCATTGGTTAAGTTGGTAGACAACAATGGACATGAGATAAGTGAAATAGGAAATTTTTAAGTTAGGGGCAATTTGGTAATCTAGTAATAAAAAGAATTAAAAAGGGAAAAAGATGGCCAAAAATATCATCTTCTTCATAGTGAATGAAATCATCAAGGGGGAAGTCATATTTAGGGTTTTTCAAAGGTTCCAATCTTCATAGTAAGTGATTCTAAACCCCGTTTTTAATGCTCTTTACGTTTTTGAGATCCCGGTAGCTTAATTTAGCTTATTCTAGCAATAATTTAACCTAGGGTTTATATTTGGAAAAATACTCATAGGTAAAAAGTGTTTATTTTGATGTTTTATGATAGAATATGGATCTAGAAATTATGTTAAACAACTTTTTCTAGTCGATTTTAAGCGAAAAACGAGTAAAACCCCACAATCGGTAAAATACCTAATGTTCATAAATAAATGTTAGAGTGGGAATTTGATGTTGTCATAGAAGAGAAAAATGTTCATCATGTTATAAAACATAAGAATAAGAGGTGAAGTTTAATTTCCAAGCCTTGGGGCAAAAATGTAATTATGTAAAAGTTTAGGGGCAAAATCATAATTTTGAAAAAGTTAGAGTCGAGGGCTGTTTTGATGAATGTGAGTATTAAATAAGTTAAATTTTCTATTTTAGATCAAGAAGAATGAAACTCGAGGTTAGACAAAGGGAAGAATAAAGTTGAAGACTAAGTTGGCGAATTGGGCTATATTTGGTACCGAGGTAAGTTTACGGCAAATAAATGCAATATTTCAATAATTATTATTAATGCTACTATTTTCCAGCAACTATGAATTTATTTCATGAATTTACTTGATGTTTATTCAAGTATAAAATGATAAAGAATTAATATTAAAAAGTCTCGTTGATACATGAGGAAAGTATTGGATACAAATGTCATGACATTTTGGTAAAGAGATCCCATGTAATACCATGTCTGGGACATGGCATTGGCATCCTTAGGATCATGAGAGGTCCCATGTAAGACCATGTCTGGGACATGGCATTGGCACCGAGACGAGAGGTCCCATGTAAGACCATGTCTGGGACATGGCGTTGGCACCGAGATGAGAGGTCCCCTGTAAGACCATGTCTGGGACATGGCATGGGCACCGATATGAGAACATCTCATGCAAGACCATGTCTGGGACATGGCTTTGGCATGTTACGATCAGAAGAGACCCAAGTATCCTTATTGTTCCAATGTGGCTCAACGGGCTAGTAAACGAATCATGTGCATGAAAGTTCAGTTAAAAGTAAAAATGCAAGCTCAGGTGAGTTATAAGATTTAAGAATTTATTATATTAACAATTGATGTTCAATGATGCAGCAAGAGAAGAGTAAGTTATGAACACAAGTATACTAAGTAAACAAGTAAAAGAACTAGAATGAAATTAACTAAAGAGTAAACTAGAGATATAGGCACTTGAGTTTAATTAATTGTGTTAAATGTTGTTAATTATTTGCTAGTAAACTTACTAAGTTATATGCTTACTTCTTTCATTTTTCTTTCTCTGATAGTATTGTAAAGCTGCTTCAGGGATCCTAAAGAAGTCAGAGATCATCTACACTATCAAGAACAACTACTCGGTATTCTATGATGAAACACGTTTGAGTTATGGCATGTATAGGGATTTAGTTATTTTGCATGTTTGTAATTATGATTTTGCTAAAGAATGATGTGTAAGTATTTGATGATGAATGGTTATTAAAATGGTTAAATATGAAGGTGTTTGTTGTTACAAAAGTCTAGGTGATAAATTATGCATGGAAATCATGAAAGGGTAAAATTTTGCAAAGAAACAGAATTCAGGCAGCACAGTGACGTGACTTTGAAAACATCACCTAGGATAGTATAAAATGAATTAGAGGATGTATGATATATATATAATGAAATATTACTGAGTCTATTTTCATGGAAAATTAACGGTTTAACAAAAGGAATTTTATATTTTGAGATATGTGAATTTTAGTGAGACAGGGTCAGATCTGTTTTTGGAGTCCCCTATTCTGAGTTTAGAAAATCACTAAAAATTGTAAAAAAAACTATTTATGAGTTGTAATTTATATTTCTAGATTCCTTATTGAGTCTATTTTCTGTAGGAACAAGCAAGAACACCATATGAAAATCCTACAATGAGAAAACTTATTTTTAGTGGCAAGAGGTCAGGACAGTCGAGTGATGAAATAGGGGAGAATTTAACTAATAAACTGTACTAATTTGCTGAACCAAAAATTCTAAAAATTTTATGGTAGGAAAATATATGAGTCTAGTTTCAGGAAAAAATTGCAGAAATAAATTTTGAGTCTCGTAGCTCGAATTATAATCAATTTAGTAACTGTTGCGCGATTGGACAAATTTGCTGTAAATAGTGAAATTAATTTTCAAAAAAAAGTTTTTATGCTCTGAATTAGTAAGATAAGCTAAGTAATGCCTCATGCTCGACTCCGGCAACAATCTCAGGTAAGGGGTGTTACAACATGCTTATATGTAACATTATCTATAATTCCACTATTTACTTATGTGTTTATATCAAAATTGTTTACTTGAGTTATAGTCACTAAATTATTTATATATTGAGCTACAGAATTTAAAATTAAGATTCACTTGATGTTTTTGAAGCTAGACTCAAATATATTTTTACCATAGAAATTTTTGTCCTCGAAAATCTTACCAGTAAAGAGGTTTGAATATTGCTTTCTCAGTGTTTCCTCGGGCTCCCAGGTAGCCTCTTCTACTCCATGTCATTGCCAGAGGACTTTTACTAAAGGTACCCTTTTTATTTTTCAATTATTTCTTCTCACATGCTAGGATTCTGATCGGTTCTTTACTGTATGTCATGTCAGGCTAAATCTCAGCCTCCATCAGAGAGATAACATTGGAAGGATCTGACCAATACCATCGTAACATAGACACATGAAAAACATTGTGAATTCTGTCAAGATTTGGCGATAAGGCTAATCATTATGTAACAGGTCTGATTCTATCAGTGATCTCATATAACCCGATAACTCGTGGACTTGACATATCAATACATATGTTTAACTATCCAAACTTATCAAAATAACCATACATACATATGGGCATATTTTACCAATTATACTATCACAAACCAATCACCAACATGCCTATATAATTTTCATGATTCATCCATTACAAACACACATCAAACATTTAAGGCCATTTTTACATATCAAAACATACCAACTACAAGCCATACCAATGGCGAATTTCAACCAAACACATACATGTCATCATTGGCCAAATTTAGCCTATACATGCCATTATAACCAGAATTTAGTTTGTTAAATATATCGAATTGGGCTGATGGACAGTGTGAGATATCTCCGTCAAGCTTCCAACCCAACGAGCTTCTGAATTATATAAAATAGGAAAATAAGACAAAGTTTTAAAGCTTAGTAAGTTCGTATAACATAGAATTAAACTTACCATTATTTCATAAATAATGTAAGTATATAAGCAATATTCAATTAACTTGGCCACAGCCTGAACACATATCCTCATCAAACATGTTAGTCATGTATTTCATAGAAATACCAAGAAGCATAGAGCTCAATAATAGTTAGATTGTCATATACATAAACTTTCCACATCATGAGTCCATATAACATGTACAAATTATTTCAATGTATTTCAGATATATTTGAGTAATAGTTCATTTAGAACCCATGTTATCTCATATTAGAACTTTACCCGTTGAACCTTTTAAAATATCGATGGATAAGAGGGTAGTACACACAAAGTGTACAAATATGTAATCTATCAATTCATATTCAGGAATGCTCATACGAACACATAAATGGGAAGCTCTCTCTCGAGCCATATAATAAGAAGCTCATAAGAGCCATAATCGGGAAGCTCATGCGAGCCATTATCGGGTAGCTTCGGAGAGCCATTAATTGAGAAGCTCATGAGAGAGCCTTTAATTTGAAAGCTCATGAAAGAGCCTTTAATCAGGAAGCTCAGAAGAGCTATATATTGGGAAGCTCATAAGAGTTGCTGTGTGTCCACAACATATGCAGGATCACAACCAATCGGGATGCTCAAAAGAGCTATTAACGGGAAGCTCATGAGAGCCATATATCAGGAAGCTCGTGAGAGTCATATATCATGAAACTCAAGAGATTCAATATCAGGATGCTCATGAGAACTAATAACGGGACGCTCTTGCGAACTGTGATGTGTCTGCAACACATGTAAGACCACAACCAATTTGGGAACCCTGTATTCCATCGAATTTTATTTGTTCAAACAGAACTTAATACTTGTCAGACATTGGCAGATATGTGATTGATTTTCATACATAGCAATTACATAATTCACATACACAACATTCAATTCAAACGTATAAATATACAATTTTAGTTACACGAACTTACCTCGACAATGTTCGTGTACTCAAAAGCTACTAATATGTTACTTTCTCTTTTCCATGATCTAACTCTGTATTTGATCTGTCCAGATCTATATGAATGAATTTAACATCAATTTATATTCAATTCAATCCAATTCACATTTTTGGCAAAATTACCATTTTGCCCCTATACTTTTAATTAATTATGATTTTGTCCCTTGGCTCGGAAAATAAAATTCATGTAATTTAATCCTTATTCCAAGCCTAGCTGATTTTTACATATAAAATTAGCAGCCCATACATTTCATTAAATTCAAATTTTTTCCATGAATTTTTCATCTTTCCAATTTAGTCCCTAAATCATTATTTCATCAAAATTCCCTTAACAAAAGTTGTTTATCTATCAACAACCTTTTATTTTCTACCATAAAAATTCATAGTTCATAGATATTCATCCATGGAAAAACCCTAACACTTTGATAATTTTACAAGTTAATCCCCGAGATAGCTAGATTAAGCTATTACAATCCCGAAAATATGAAAATTATTAAAAACGAGACAAGGATACTCAACTAATTAAGTCAAATAAGCTTTTCTTTCTTCAAGTCTCCATAGCTAGGTTTTCCATGTTTTTAATTTAGGAAAGATGATAATATGATGATATTTTACTTTATTTTATTAGTTATCATCTTTTTATCTTTTACTTTCCAATTTCATCCTTTTTTATCAAATTTTCCATTGATGACTAATCATGTTTATCTACTAAATCCTCTTAATGGTCTATTTGCCATATAAGGACCTCAAATTTTGAATTTCATAACTATTTGATCCCTTTAGCTACTAGAATTTAGCTTTTGCACTTTATGCAATTTGGTCCTTTTATCAAATTAGACATATAATCGGTAAAATTTTCTTAATGAAATTTTCATACGATATTTATATCATAATGCAAACCATTAAATAATATAAAAATATTTTTTCTTCTAAACTCAAATTTGTGGTCTCGAAACTAATATTTCGATTTCACTGAAAACGGGCTATTACACACTCGTATTTTTGAGTTACTTCATATTGATTTATAAGGGTTTCATGATACTCTATTTTGTAGATCTCATTATTTTTTGGCATTGGTTGATGATTTCTCTCGTGCTATTTCGATTTCACTGAAAACGGGCTATTACACACTCGTATTTTTGAGTTACTTCATTTTGATTTATAAGGGTTTCATGATACTCTATTTTGTAGATCTCATTATTTTTTGGCATTGGTTGATGATTTCTCTCGTGCTATTTGGGTATATCTATTAATTACTAAGAAGGTTTTCAAGATTTTCATGTCATTTATTGCTATGATTAATCGTCAATTTTCTTAACTGATAAAGTTTGTTAGAAGTGATAATATGACAGAATTTAATTTCCTCCAGGATTATTTTATTACAAATGGCATTATTTTTCAAACATCTTGTGTTGGTACTCCTCAACAAAATGGGAGAGCGGAAAGGAAATATCAGCATATTTTAAATGTGGATCATGCTTTGCGTTTCCAAGGAAATCTACCCATATTTTTGGGGGGAGTGTATTTTGGTTGCTTCTCATCTTAATGAAATGTTGTTTGGTAGACCTCCTTTGTTTGATGATCTTTGAGTGTTTGGTTGCTTATGTTTTGATAATAATCAATGTTTTAAGGGTGGTAAGTTTGCGAAAGGGAGCCGAAAGTGTGTTTTTATTGGGTATCATTTTGGCAAAAAAAAAAAGGTTGGTATTTGTGTTATATGGATTCTAAAAAGTTTTTTGTGTCCCATGATGTGAAATTTTTTAAGGATATTTTTCCGTATTTGGATGGGAATGCTACAACCATTGAGCCCGACCCTGTTGCTCTGCCATATGGGAGTGCAAACACAATTTCTTATACATATTTTGGTGAGTCAGAATTGTTGCAACCTGCGGTAGTTCTTTTGCTTGTCACTCTGTAGCCTGTGAGTTCACCACCTGCGGATTCTTCGACACATGTGGCGTCTTCTTCTTCGGCCGATGACATAATGATACAAGAGGAATTGGGTAACAATGTGCTTGAATTGGAACAAGGGCATGAGGAGAAATTTCCCTCAGTGAAGCTTCGGGATTTTTTCACTCATATCGCCACAAAGAAAATTTCATCTTTGCCTCACATACTTCAGAGCCTTCCTCAAGTACTCCATTTTCTATAGCACATTATGTTGATTATGACAAATTTACTGTGAAACACCAAAAAATTTTTGCAGCTATTATTGTAAGGGTCGAGCCACAGTCTTTTAAAGAGGCTGTGAAGGATGCAGGATGGCGTGGTGCTATGCAAAAAGAGATTCGTGCTCTAGAGGATAATGACACTTGGTTTATAAAGACACTTCCTCCTAAAAAGAAAGTTATAGGTTTACAAGATTAAATATAACTCCAATGGAAGTATTGAGAAACTTGAAGCTAATCTTATTGTTTTTGGTAATCATCAGGTAGAAGGCATTGACTATAATGAAACTTTTGCTCCTGTGGAGAAAATGCTGATTGTTTATGCTTTCTTAGCTATTGCAGCTTCGAAAAATTAGGAGTTGCTTCAGATGGATGTACATAATACCTTTTTGCATAGTGATCTTAATGAAGAGGTTTACATGAAGCTTTTTCCAGGTTTTTCCCTTAATAAGCTTGAAATGGTTTTTCGTTTGCGCAAGTCTTTGTATAGGTTACAACAGGCTACTCGGTGTTGGTTTGCTAAACTAGTTACTACACTGAAAGGGTATGGATTTCTTCAATCATATTTAGATTATTCTCTCTTTACATACACTAAGGGATCTGTACACATTAATGTGCTAGTTTATGTTGATGATTTGCTTATTTCTGGAAATGATTCCATTGCTTTGAAAACTTTTAAGAGGTATCTCAGTTCTTGCTTCCATATGAAGGATCTTGGTGTTTTGAAATATTTTTTGGGGATAGAGGTAGCTCGTAGTTCTTTGGGTATATTTCTTTGTTAAAGGAAATACACACTTGATATTATTTTGGAGAGAGGTCTTTTGGGAGCAAAGCCCACAAGATCGCCAATAAAGCAAAATCATAGATTGACACATGCTACATGGGCTGTTTTGACTTATCCTGAGTCATACAGACAGTTAACGGGTCATTTGATTTATTTAGCAGTAACCAGACCTGATTTAGCATACCCGGTTCATATCTTATCTCAGTTTATACATGAGCCGAGGCAGGAGCATCGGGACGCAACTCTGTGTATTTTTCGGTACTTGAAAGGCTCTCCTGGTCGAAGGATTCTATTGAGATCTAATAGTGATTTGTCCTTAAAGGAGTATTGTGATTCAGATTAGGTTGCTTATTCGTTAACTCGGCGCTCGCTTATTGGTTGGCTTGTCTTTCTGGGACAATCTCCTATTTCCTGAAAAACTAAGAAAGAACAATTGTTTCTCGTTCTTTCGCTGAGACTGAGTATAGGTTTATGGCTTCCGTAACTTGTGAGCTCAAATGGCTAAAGGCCTTGCTATTGAGCTTAGATGTTCATCATCCTAAAGTTATTCCTTTATTTTGTGATAGTCAATTTGCATTGCATATTGCACAAAATCTTGTATTTCACGAGCGTACTAAACATATTGAAGTCGGTTATCACTTTGTTAGAGATGCAATCCAAGATGGGTTGATTGCACCTTCTTATGTTTCAACCTCTGTTCAATTGGCTGACATTTTTACAAAGGCTCTTAGTAAACCGCAATTTGCATACCTTCTTAGCAAATTGGGCATTGATGATCTCCATGCTCCAACTTGAGGGGGATGCTAGGATATTATTATGCGATATTATCTTTTAGGAATATATTGTATATTATTGTATATCTTTTAAACATATATTTAAGAATATATTTAGAAATGTATTATACTATGTATAAATATTATCTCATCAATATAAGTTAGTTATTATGTAATCAGAATCTCACGAGGAGTTCACCGAGGATGCATGCAAGTGATGGACGACAATAGCAAACAAATCATCGAAGGTGCGTGAAGTTTTGATAATTGTTACGAACTATCAGGTATGGTTAAATGTTAGAAATCTACAAAAGATGATCCAGAAAGCAGGCATAAACAAATTCTTCCCTTACTATATTTAAATACAAGTTAATAAAATTATATTTAAATTACCCGAAATTGGATCATTGCAGAGTATGAAGTATTCTAAGTAAAAAATTGGATGTTCAAATGATTTAATTTTTTATAAGTAAATTGAATTGAAGGATTGAAATGAATTTAATCCTCATTCGAGATCTGAATCTAAATTAACATCTCTTCTATACATACGCACATACTACATTATAAAAATTAATTACTAAACCAGAAACCCTTTTTTTCCCTCGAGATTACAATTTGCAATATAAACCAGAGCAACACCAATGACACCCTTCATTCCGTATAATATACAAAGCAAGACTTCACATCCACAATTATTTATTATCCCTTATTTTGGCACTTTCTTTCATTATGAAACGAGTATAGACAAACTCATCTCCCTAATTCATTTTTGCTGTCATTCCGTGTCCCAATGAAGAAAAATACTGCAAATCATGATTCCCATTGGCAATTTCCGGAGCATTAACAGACGCAGCCGCCAATGCCTTGATGCACGTTTCAGCATCGGGGCCAATAAGGCTAACATCATAGTTCGCACTCATTGCATCTTCACTCAGTTCATCACTTATCATCCCGAACGACCTGATAGAATTTTTATAAACATTCTGGCACGTTTTGAGAGCTTCCAGAGTCGCTGGTGAACTCGGCTTCTTCATCATTTCGACGATGACCTTCAGCGTTGTGTGAGCTTTGGCCACCGCTTCTTTCATGGCGACATCCATGAGTTGGTTCACGCTCTTCGCGGCATTCGCTTGGGCGTTGGAAAGAGCTTTCAAGCAGAAGTCGTGGTCGAGGATCGCGTCGTCACCGCATACTTTGGCAATGAGTGCTTTAGAAGCTGATCCCCTTGATGGAGAAAAGACATTGACAGACAAGAATAATATTGTGAAAATTACATTAATGAAATGACTTTGTGATGCCATTTCAATTTGTGTTTGTATTGAAAGGGTTGATGGATGTTGCTACGTTTTGTTTTCGGATGAATGCATTGATTAGTAAGGTTTTGCCATAGTTTCTTCAATTCTTTTGTAGGAGAAATTGTTTTTGAAAGAGTTGATTTGGGATGAGCAGCGACAACCACAAATTTCCCCTTCTTTTTATAGCATTAGAACTGAACCTTAGTTGATGGCTAGAATTACGATACAAGTTCAACCATGAATTTACCGTCTGTGATTCTTATATGTATTTATATCTTAGATTTTTATTAACGTTTTCTTCTATTTTCTTTTATTAATTTTAAAAGATTAAACCAAAAATGATATTTAAATTATATCAAATTTCTCAATTTAATACTTAAATAGTATTAAAATTATAATATGTTATCTCAAATGATACTTAAACTGTACTTTATTATTCTAAATTACCTCCACCATTAGAAAAACACTTAACTAATCTTTTGTGATGCAAGTCACTTTAAAATTAAAAAGGTTCAAAAAATATCTTTACCTTAAGTTTATTTTTTTTTTAAACTTATAAATATGCATGTCTTTTGTTCTTCATCCAAAAACTCCGGTGAAAAAAAATTCAAGAACACGTCAAAAAAATTATCTAAATTCAATACCTGGCGACAAAACTCAAATTCCAAAAAGCTTCTTTTCCGTTTTTAGACTTCAATTTCAATACATTTCCCACAACGATTCAAATTCCATATATTATTTTTATTAAAAGTAAATTTCTCAGAGAAAATTTATCTAATAGTTAAAAAATGCTAGAAGAAAAGTGTGATGCAGATGGAGAGATTGTAAAACAACTAAAAAGCTTTAATTTAATTAAATTTGATTTTTATAATTTAATTTTTTATTCTTATAATTAAATTTTAATTTAAAAGTATCACATATTACAAAATGACTGGTTAAATGATTTTTTTAACTGCAAAGATATTTGAATAACAAAATCTAGTTGAAATACCACTTAAAGTAATGAAGCACATTTAGGTACCATTTATGATAAAAAGAAAATTACATATCAACTTTAAAAAAAGCATACTTGTTATACTTCCTTTAAATTTGGACACGTGTCAACATAATAAGCTATTTGAAAAACTATCATAATTAGATCTTCAACTCTATCCAATTGTCTTGATGATAAGCCCTCCTAAATCTCTACTCTCCATTCAGCTCTTGGTATCAATAAGAACTTATAAGTAATACTACACAATTCTTTCTGAAAGACCTAAACCTCTCGCTTTTAGGATAGTCCACTAGACAAGCATCCTTGTCAATTACTGACTTTTTAAGTGTGAACACTCCTTAAATGTGAACACACTCCTAAAAACCATCATACCCCACCTTAGCATAACAACCTCGTATTGCCATAATAGAATGGGTCACACAGTACACCTCCTCCCTGATGACAACCACTCTGTAATGGGTTGTCACGTCACACTAATAGATAAAAAGATCTCTTTTATTAATACATTTCTAAACGATGAGAAAGGGACCTTAGAGTCCTTAAGCAACCTTTGAGCATTTATCCCTTTTAATCTCCTCCTTAGCTACCTTCATATCCTTTTTCTTTTTCAACTTTCCACCTCTCAAAATGAATCGACCTATTCAACACACCACATCTTCCTCCTTATCTTCTTTTTGTTTTACACTATATCAACAAATTTGATTATTGGAATTTGGTATAAATATGAGGACTAAACAATGAATATTGGAAGGAAGCTTGCAATGAACACGTCCATAACGAGGCTGATAAAAGATGAAAGTTGTTCTGAAGTTGCTTTGAGTTACTGTCAATTCATGTTATGACATGCACCACAAGTATTTTTGAGTTCGGATTCTTTATTTTTGCCTCGTAAATCAAACATTGCAATATACAAAATGGAATATTATGTGCAATATGATTAAAAATAGCTTACAATTAATGATTTAAATAATTTTTTTGGGGAGTTTATATGTAAAAATATAAAATAATTACAAATGCATATATAAAAAAATAAAAAATTAAAAAAATCAATACGAAAATTAACTCATCAAACTAGAACCCAAGTATACAACCTAAAATGAATTTTCTTTTTGAACTTTTGACCCTTCATTAGAAACAACGACTAAAACGGTAACGGAGTGTCGCGTTGCACCGCGTTTTTCCAGTCAAAACAATGTGTTGAGGTCGGGACGGGCGGGCACTGGACGTACTCTGTTAAATTACCCTCTCTCTTTTTTTGGCTCTCCTTATTGGTTGATAAAGGTGAAGATTACAGAAGATTTGGAGGGAAAAGAGGAGAGCGAGCAATGCCAGTGGCAAAACCAGAATCGTCTGATTCCAGGGTGATTGCTCATGTTGACATGGATTGCTTCTATGTTCAAGGTTTTTTATGCGATTTAATTTTATTTATGTATATGTTACTTAGGTTTCCGACCAGTTCTTCATTTTCCATTTCGTTTTGTTCTGTTCCAATTTCTCAAACTTGCCTTTCTCTTTGGAATCTCAATTTCTGGCGTAATTAATATCGTTAAACATTATACTTTATAGTGGAGCAAAGAAAGCAACCGCAATTACGGGGTTTACCTACTGCTGTTGTACAGTACAATGAATGGAAAGGAGGGGCTTTGATTGCAGTCAGCTATGAGGCTCGTAAATTCGGGGTTAAGCGGTAATTATAATTTTTAAAGTAATCATTTTCAGGATTCTCAATTGATAAGCTGTGTTTTCTTTTTTTTTCCCCTTTTTTTTCGTATCTTATGTGTGGTTTTCAGTTCAATGCGTGGCGAGGAAGCAAAGGAGGTTTGCCCACAAGTTCAGTTGGTCCAAGTGCCTGTGGCCCGTGGTAAAGCTGATTTGAGCGGGTACCGGAATGCAGGCTCTGAGGTGCTGGCGATTTTATGAACAATTGTACTCTTTCAAGTATATACTTTCAGTAGTTCATTAGAAACCCATCTTATTGCTGAATTTTTAACAAAATTCACAGGTGGTATCTATTCTTGCAAGGAGAGGTAGATGTGAAAGGGCTTCCATTGATGAAGTCTATCTTGATCTTACTGATGCAGCTGAAATGATGCTAGCTGACAATCCTCCGCAAGGCATGGAGACAATAGATGAGGAAGCTCTTAAATCACATATTCTAGGGCTAAATAATGAGGTTTACTGCTATGCTTTGGATCTTTTGTCATAATATTTAATAATGCTTGATGTTGAAGTTATTTATGAGGTAATGGCACCTCTGTTGATGGACAGATGCCAACATATGTGATTTTAGCTTAAGTGCAATGTCCTTGGAACATAGATGCCTCTATCGCTATGAAATCTAACAAGTTTGTAGGCTTGTATAAGTATCCTGTCTTAAATTTTGGTCTCTAGTTGGGATCATTGTGTACTTTTTTGGCATTTTTGCAGTGGTAGGATTTTGCACTACCTAAGATATTATACTGTACATGCAACTGTGCAGGACGGAAATGATGTGAAAGAAAATGTTAGGAAGTGGATACATAGGCACAATGCTGATCACCGTGATAAATTACTAGCTTGCGGTATCCTCATTGTTGCAGAACTTAGGATGCAGGTTTTAAAGGAGACAGAATTCACTTGTTCTGCAGGCATTGCTCATAATAAGGTAGCTAAAAGTTTTTTCACTCATCTGTAGTTTTTCTGCCAGTACCATAAGGTTCTGTATAAAGGTAACTTTTACTGACCTATGACATCATCCTAATGTTGACTTTATCACCAGATGCTGGCGAAACTTGCTAGCGGTATGAATAAACCTGCACAACAAACTGTTGTACCTTTCTCATCCGTAAAGGGATTGCTCGATACCTTGCCTATAAGAAAAATGTAAGTTTCTAAAATTTCTGGATGTGACTGAAATGTTGAGTGAGAATTAGTTAATTTCCTTGAGGAATGATATATAAACATCAGCAGCAGAGCAGTTACTTCTCTCCTAATACATGACACATTATTTTGACTAGAAACTTTCTTGCCAGGAAACAGCTTGGAGGCAAGCTGGGGATTTCCTTGCAAATGGACATGGGTGTGAACACTGTTGGAGATCTATTGCAGTTTCCAGAGGAGAAGCTTCAAGAACGTTATGGCATAAATACAGGGTCAATACCTACTATTAATGGGGCTTTTGCACATGTCTGATATATCTCAGATCATTACAGCTTCTCCTCTTAAAATTTAAAAATTATGCTGCATCAAGAGCTGTTATCTAGCACTTTCCAAATTTACATTTGATGTTGACTTCTTGTTTTAATCTTTATATGGTCAAGATCCACCAGAAGAAATTACCATTTTAAGATGTGCTTTAACATTTGCTGATTCATTTAACAACTATCTAAAGATGGTTCCTAAATACCTATGTTTTGCATGGGATCTAGAACTTGGCTGTGGAACATTGCTAGAGGAATCAGTGGAGAAGAAGTTGAGGGACGCCTTCTCCCTAAGAGCCATGGTTCTGGAAAGACATTTCCTGGCCCTCGGGCATTAAAGACAGTTCCTGCTGTAAGAGTTTTTCTTAATAAAAAGTGCTCTATGATTTTCATGTCATGAAGTCAATGTGTTAATCTCCTTTACAATCATTTTAGCGTGTAGAATTTTGTGGAAACTAAAGAGCATATTTTGTGAGCTTAATCCCTAAGTGTTGGAATTTATAAATGATCATGCAAATTGCAATGCAGTGCTGTCTAATTATGCAATGCCAGTAGTGCTTACGGCCCCTACGGTTCCCTAGATTGCGGTCTATGATGGTGGTGTCTCTTCTTCATATTCAAGGAATGAAAGTATCAAACATTTTACAGTTGTTGGAAATATTCCAAGTGTCATAAAAATGATAGTCTTAGATCTATCGTGCAATGACTATAGCTTTACCAACACCAGTGCCTGTGCTGACTTGTGCTGAATTGGTTATTTATGTGAGTCACGATCGTTGTTAGAGGGATGCTTGACAGGGGTGGCTAACGGAAAGTTTTCTGCTGCAAAAACTGGTGCTGAAATTGGAGAAATGGTTTTCTCAACTATGAATCTGTGTAAAAAGAAATGATCATAGTTGGTGGAAAAGGGAATTGCTTTGCAGCTTTTTGTTTCTAAATTTGCTTACTATCTGCATTTGTTATCTAGCTCTTATATCAATTAATTTACTAGCTTCCATCATTTAGTGATTCCTTCAAAGCATTTTTGGGTCATTTAGCTTGCCTCTTTATATGTTAACCAGGTGATCATAGTTGGTGGAAAAGGGAATTCCTTCAAAGGAATGCCAATGGTTCACTAAGCTCTTATATCTAAAGTTCATATTGTTGTAACTTGCCTCTTTATATGTCAACCAGGTGCAACACTGGCTTAATCAGCTTTGCGAAGAACTTAGTGAACGACTTTGCTCTGACCTGGACCAAAACAAAAGGATAGCACACACGTTAACTCTGCATGCTAGAGCATACAAGGTACCCATCTTTTATCGTTTAGTCTGCATCTCTATGTACCTTTGGCATCTTTCTATTAACCAACCCAGATTCTTTTATACGATGTGCTAACTCCAACATTCTATTTTGCTGATTATGAGTATTTCTACAGTCCAGTGACTCAGATTCTCAGAAAAAGTTCCCCTCAAAATCTTGTCCCCTAAGGTATGGGACTGCCAAGATCCAGGAAGATGCCTTCAACCTATTTCAAGCTGGATTACGCGAGTATATTGGATTTTATGGTGGTAAGACTCAAGGAAGCCATTGTAGTGGATGGGGAATAACATCTCTTTCTGTTTCAGCCAGTAAAATCGTTCCCATACCATCTGTAAGTTCCAATGTACATTGTTTGCAGTAAATGATGACCTTAACATGGTTTTTGAATGACTAAACACTTTGTATTATGTGTTATCTTTAATATTTTTGGCAGGGAACATGTTCAATTGCGAAGTATTTTCAAGGTCAATCTACGTCCCACTTTTCTTCAATGCAATCGTCGGATAACCTTAACACTGAAGCAACGCTTTCGTTACCCTCAGGTCTTCTTGCTTTTCTGATCATTTTCTGGCCTTGTTTATGATTGTAATGCATTTCTGAATGGGACTAGGTGTTCGTTCAGGTAGTGAATGCTACTCAGAGGTGAATTTATCTGAACCAAAAATTGATTTTCCTAAGGAGGAAAGCTGGATTAAGGATACTGTGCCTGATTTAGATCTGCAAGAACAAAAAGTAAATTTCTTGAAGACGAAGTTATTACTGTTTAGTTTTTTTGCAGGTTCTTTTCTAAATGGCAGTTTTAAGATGATTAAGCTTTCAAAAGAACAAACATCAACAAAGTTTCTAGATGTAGAATATTTAGGAGTTTTTCATTTGCACTGCTAAATTTGAATTGTATATAAAAATTTGCAATTTGACCAGTGATTCGTTTTTGCAATTCAGAATATGATCGTGCAATGCAAGCAACATAGATCTGTAACTATTGTTATTTTTCCTTCATTTTAGAAAGCAAGATATTAAAGTTTTCTTCGTCTATAATGCGTAAGCCTCTTGATATGTGTATAATGTATGTTGTGTAAGAACTATTAACCTATTTTCTGATGTATTCTGTCTTATCTTCCTATTGTTAAATGCTTCTGGTAGTGAACAAGCATATTACTAGTTTATTCTGTCTGCAGGATCTATCTAGTCCTCTATCAGAGAAGACACAAGATGGGTTCATCCAGGAGGATATTTCACCATTATTACTCTCAGGTGATATCTTTTGGTACTTGCTATTTCCGTTGGCTCCCTAACTGCCCTTTCTAGTTCTGATTTTGTTGTGTTTATTGAGGAACTTAAGGTTGCTTGGAACAGAACCGGAGTAAACAACAACGAGATTTAACTAAGGATGAAAGTCAGTTTAAGTCAGAATACAAGGAGCGAAAAGGAAAAAGATTGAAAGACAAGGTTCAATCATGAATTTTACTTATTATATCTTCCTGTGTTATTGCTGTTTAGTGTTTTTTATACTGCTATCTAGAGAATACTTGCTTTGATGGAGAAAATGGTTTTAATATCTAGAAGTTGAACTTTCATGGCTTTTCAATTTCACATTAATCATTCAAGTATATTCAAGGTGGAAGCAAAGGGGAAAAAAGAGAAGAATTTTAATGTTTTCTGAAAAAAATCATGATGCAACTGATTATACATTAGGGTTGCTCATGTGGAACTGGTTTCAGTTTATGCATTTCATAGTTGGCTCTTGTTTCGATTTACGCCACCAACTTTTGCTTAGCTTCTTTTGACATGTTGACTCTTAACAGGGAACATATTCAATAATAGAACTTTTTAAGAGCTACAATCCCAATCCCTCTGGCTCTTTTTTGTCCCACGAGTACAACAGAACTGTTGGAGGCACTGATGCTAGTAGTAGCAGTTACAGTAGAGATGAGGAAGAAGGAAGAAGGGAAGCATGGGGATACAACATTGATGAAATTGATCCATCTGTGATGGAGGAATTGCCGACGGAGATCCAAGACGAGATTAAAGCATGGATGCAGCCTCATAAGCGGCGGCCTAATAATATGGTCAAGCGAAGTTGTACCATCTCTCATTATTTCTCACCCTCCAAAAAGTCATAATTATGGAAACAATGATTATATGCAGGATGGATGGCGTCAGTGTGTATAAAACCAAATGAGAAATGTATCAGTCAGATGACACCAAATTAAGAGATATCAATATGAATCTTCTACTCCCATGTATAAAATTAACCATTTTCATAAGCCAATTTTGAATTTTATCTAACGACACCTAAAGCTAGCTAGTTGAAGGTGTGGATCTGCATGGTTGTGTTTATATTTTCACATCAGTCGACTCTATTCATTTTCTTAATCTTTTGTAGTCATACCTTAATATAAATGTGAAAAACTAGTATTGATTAAAAATAATTGATAGCACTACATGTTTTTGAAACTATGATTTAGATTTTAAAATGTTTTAAATTACTCATTAAAGTATCAGTATTAATCAATTACATCTTTCTATCAATCTAGTTAACATGTGGATCAATTTATAAACATGCATATACATATTATATGAACTGTTTAAATTTGACATGTTAAAAGAAAATTTTAAATTCAAGCTATTCATAAGGTGGGTACACCTATATTTATAGTTTGATCAATATGTTGTGTCATATTCGAATTAGCATTTAACGTCAAAATTGACGAATAAATTGATGAAATGACTTGATTAATACAATACTAATATTTTTATAATTCAATTAGAACATTACAATATTAATATTTTAAAAATTCAATTAGAAGTTTAAAAAATAAATTAAAATCGAAATGCTAGTTTTGAAAACCTTTGATGCCATCTACTATTAAAAATGAAAACCTGAAATCTTATTCTAAAGTACAAGCAAATCAAATCCAAGTTACAAGGTAGGCTTGCATTGTAATGGTAAGCCATATCATGTTTATTCTATATTAACTCTGCACATACTTGCACTCTTCTTAACCTGTTTGTGTTTGGTTCATGGGTTGCGACATTTTTCAGTATTAAATTGATTTTCGTTCAACCAGCCTAATAGTAGCGGTGACAAGAAACAAGTAACAAAACAAAAATATTTTTTTCCCCAACAACTAGGTAGGAAATATGAAGAGCAATAAATGTTATCATATCGAGTATTCTCTTTCTACCAATCATCACAAGCTTCCTCTGTTCTCATTGGTATTCCCTTATATTATATGGGTTGAAATAGGGAGTTGTTTCAATGAATGACTTGATTCACCACATTTTGAACATTACTCTTTTTCTTTGATACATATCAAATTGAAGTAAAAAAAATGTCAGGACCAGCTGACGAGATGTCAATATCTCTCGTTTTTTATGCCTAGCCATTCACTTCTTTCACATAATGAGGATCTGCAAATTAACTATAACGACTTTCTAAGTAGGAAAAAATCCTACCTGCGAAAGGGGGAGAGCCACAGGTCTCGTTATGAAGGGAGACCGAAAGGACTGCCAGAGATGGACAAAAAACAAAGACTGCTGAAGAAAGCTGAGGAAAACTGAGAAAAAGACTGAGGAAGCAAAACAAAAATCGAAGAAAAGGAAAAGATATACGAAACAAGGGAAGAACCGAAGAAGGGTGAAAAGGATGAAGGAAAGAAGATGGTGGGAGAGGGAGGTGACCAAGGAATGGTGAGCCACAGCCGGTGTAATGGTTGGCTGCACTAAAATCGAAAACCCAAGGTTAGAAACAAAGAGATGAGGTAGAGGATAAGCACTGATAGAGAGAAATTTGTTACGCTTGATTTGTTTTCTTAACATCAACGAATATTTACTTCTATCCATAATCAATATACGATTCTTCTATTGTTTCTATTGTTTTGTATAAATGTCTCGTATTTTCTTTTTTAAAACAAGAACTATAGAAAACGGATACCTTTTTGTAACTTATTATCGATTGTGTGGTAAAGCTCGTCTGCTGTTACATAGAATACGCCCTTACCAAAATAAACCCTTCTTTCAGAGGCCAAAAGAGCTTAGGCTACGTCGAGGCTAATAGGAATGCACATGTTAGAAATTACTTCAAAATAAATCCAACCTGCTACAATGACTAGGTATGAGCCTATATAGTGTATATATAACATTAACATTAACATGCAAAAAATTCTTATATGTTGAAAATTATAATGCCAAGCCAAGAACACGAATTTGGTTTTGAAATTGAGAATTGAGCCTTAACATTCTTATTTTCCATCTGAAACTAACAAATAGAAACCAAATGACGAGGTCCATATACAACTTTTGTTGGTTGTTAGACCAACCAAAACCATTGGATAAAGTCTGTAAAAAAAAAAAAAAAAGAAAAGCATTGTCTCAATGGCATGTTAGAACCAAGACTAAGCTAAGGCACAGTACAAGATATTAATTATTTAGACTTATGTTACCCGTTATTACTTTTACCTGTCTAAAATATTCTGCATGTCGAACTCTTGACTCTAATGCTGTATGGCAATGGACAAAATGGGAGCCTCACAGTTAGCGACAGTTCAAATCACTAGTAACTAACTAATCAGGCAAGTTGTGATGATAAGGCAAGAGTGTAGAGGCAGTAACATTGTCTTAATATTCAACGGCATTTGAACCACTGTGCCAAGGATCCCACACATTGCTACATCATATTATCATCAGCAGTCTACACCAAGAATTGAAAAGCTATGAGAATCTAGAAAACAAAGTAACAATATTTACATATGAGAACATGGGGTCAAGGTCCCACAAAGAACTCACTGGAGATGAAGCAAAGATGATTTCTTACCACAAGAATCATTCCAGAGTCAGGGTACCTATTAATCAGAACTATCGCAAATATGTTTCTGATTCAAGGCCCATCTTATAAGCCACTCTGATGATGCCAATGAGATATCTTAGCTTCAAAAACAACGCGAGGATGACATGAATTGTTGTCTCCCCTTTCAGGGATCTTACCTGATTTGGATTTGGCTCCATTATTGGATAAGGCATCTTTGTGCTCACTTGTCAAGAAGCTCATAATCACTCTGCACTAACCATTGTCATGTTATATGCTGACAATGCTTTTCTTCTGTATTTGCTATACATAGTTTGTAGCATACATACTAGAGGCAGGTCAATTGTTAAGTTATCTAAGAATTGAATTAGGAGATTATTTGACATTCATCACAGCTGGAAGGAAACATTCTTCTGAAAGCATTGCTGGAACTGCAGCAGTTATCAGACATGGACTTCTTCACCACTCTCCTACACTGTCAACCTAAGTCACTAGGTATCCATAAAAACATCAACAAGCAAAATAACCTTTTGGAAACCATTGCAGTTGCAGTTTTGGCAATTGCTACAACCACTGCAGTAAACAGCATGAAGAAAACTTCACAATCCAAACAGATAGCAACTTCAGTGAATACACTAGTAATATTGTTAGTGATAATTCCAGGGTTCGCTCATGCCAACACATCAAATTTCAACACCCTTTTCTTCTGGCCAAAAGAATAAAAATACATCACTGTTATATATTGCTTGCTAACACTTTTCCGATGTATGACACAGATAGATCCAGGTGCTTCCTATTCTGTTGCTGCTGGAATGAAATGGACTAAGTAGTACCTAGTAGCTCTTGGTGCCCTTAAGGGGTAACCACTGTCCTTCTGGTAGAGGCACTAGGGCAGGCAAGATACACTAATCATATTGCATGAGCACAAGTGATCCGACCATGGTCTTTTGTCCATCCAGACTGTAACACCAAAAACTACCGTCTCAAGTGGTCTGATTGCTTTCTTTTCAAGCTTGGATGTCTTAACAAGCTAGCCATCTGTGAGCATTCTAGTCATATTCATGTTGATGGATGTTGCACTTCTTGTGAGGAGATACTATATAACTGCTTCCTCAATAGGAACTTCATCTGACTGGAGATTAAGGCCTCATTATTGGACAGGTTACATAGTAACAATTCCACTTTGGTTCCTGGGGACGTTGGGAATGTCAATTTTCTGCCCAGCTGAAGACACCAATAATTTGGGGGGGTCCCAAGGGTTCCATGTTCTCCATAGTTGTCAATTGCAACAAATATTTTCGTGATGGGGTATTTGAACCTTAAGCTTTAATAAGATTTGGAATCTCTGCAGGGGTAATGCTGGTTTACTACATTTTCTTAGCCTCCATATAACTTATGATGTGGAGTATCAACAAAAGATGTTAAGCCCTGAAGGCTAAGAAGGAATGCATAGGCTTAGTCTATCATGTTCCACTATCTACTCGTCTTTTTGGCGAGTTGTCTGTATTCCACCATCTATCTCTAGTCCATAAACAAGATTGTCAATAGTGTTCAGTGCAGCATTCTTCAGCTATAAGCCCTGTGTTTTACAGTTAAAATCAGATCATTACTCTTGTCATCCCCAAAAAGAATCTACTTGTACGATGCAGTGAAAAGATGAATGATATATTAAGGTATATCATACATCTAGACAGCAAAAGATTCCCAGCAAGACACTGTAATCATATTCTGCATTTTTAGGCACTGAAATAAGCATTTCATAAAGCCTTTTATTTAGTCAATTGGGCTTCTGTTAATGCACCTGTTGGGGTTGGAGGGGATGGGAGGATGTGGGACATCAATCCTAAGACCTACACAATTGCCTACATAATGATATAATTCAGAGCTAGAGAGGCGGGTTTCATTTGATTGATATAAAGCCCAATGTGTGTTTGATGCATATTCCAATTCCTAGAGAAGACATAATTTTATGTTATTCAATATCTACCTGATTCTAAAACTACTTTCATGTGGCTAGGTGATACGAGTCACAGAGGCCCAACCCAAGTTCTTGAAGGCAAGGCCCAATAAGAGGATTCCAAACCCAACCAAGAAGTCAAACCATACTTAGTTGAAAATCAGGCTAAATTGTCAAAGTGGCCCAAGTTGTAAAGTTTTATTTTTATTTATTTATTTATTTATTTTTTACTTAATTTAAATTTTTATGTAAATATTCAGGTCCAAGAGTCCCAAGTAAAAGACCCTTGGCGAATTTCCATATTAAAATAATTAGGAGTTTTTTTATTTTAGTTTTCTAATTAGATTAGGACTAGTTATAAGGCCTATTTAAAGGCATGGTGGTCACCTTGTAAACAACTTCTCATATACATTGAAATTTCAGTTTTGTTAAAGTGCGATTTTCTTTCGGGTTTTCTCCAAGAATTCTCTCTTGAGCTTTCTTTAGAAGTTGTTTTAACAATCTTTTGATTGTGGGAGCCATCTTCAACCTTCTTCTTGCCATTGATATTCTTTGGAGGGAAGATTAGAGCCGTTTGAAGGAGTTGTGAGATCTTTCGGATTTCAAGGCTTCTTAGGACTTATCTTTTAATTTCTTCTTGTCAATTCTTTCTTTATTTCGCTTGTCTTGAATCTTTATCTAATTTATTTTCTGTTTTTATTGTGTTTTCAGCCTTTTTCTATCTTAAGGAATCGCCCAAAAAATCCCCAATTTCTAGGGTTCTTCCATACTCTTTTGGGTGAAATCAGATTGTCGAAATTTGGGAAAACTATCTTGGTGTTCAATTGGGCGAAATCGCAATCTCCTCTAGGGTTTCAAGAATCCTTATTAACACTTATTTCTATTCTCAATTTGATTCTTTCTTGTTTTGGGATTTTATTTCGGATCCGAAATTCAAAATTCTAATCTTTTAATTTTCTGTTCGTTTCAGATCGATTGTTTAGGGTTTTCGTAGGAGTTTCCGTGACTTGGCAACTCGATCTTGGTCCGCCATAACCCCGTATCATTTGGTATCAGATTTTGGGCGTTTTGGGTGTTCTTGGTTGATTTCTAAACTGATCTCAATTTTTTAAAGCAAAAACAGCAGTTTTACCCAGAAAAATTTTTCAAAAAAAATTCATTTGAGTGGGTAAACGTTTTCTGATTGATCTGAAATTTTACATACATATTTGTGGCACTGTTATTGAATATAAAAAAATATTTCCCGCAAAAAAAATAAGTCGAAAAAGTCAAAAAATCGAAAAAAGACGAAATCTAATAAAAAATTAAAAAAATATTCAGCGGGTTGAATTTGATGCCCAAATTTTCCAGATCAAAAATTCAATATTTGAAGACATTCCAGATTTAATTTCGTGATTTTTTGAGATCGGGAACACCTCGAACGAAATTGTCAAGTTACTCCGCAGTTTTTCGGGTTTTCTGTTTTCAACAATTTTTATTGATTCTTAGCTATAGGTTTTCATTTGTTTGCTTTTTATTCTCCCTTTACAATATCTAACACCTTCTTGTTTCTTGTGTTAGTAGGATTTAAACGTGTGCACAATTCTTCCTCGGTGCAACACAAATCAATTGGTGTCTCGTCAGTTTTGCCATCCTAGTGCAAATTAGGATTCTTTGGTAGTTTGGTTCACACTCTCTAATTGGTTGATATAAACTCCGATAAAGAACTCACAAGATTGAATTCTACCTCATTGAGAATTTGAACTTTTATTTTTGAGTGATTAACGGTGAGGTTTGCTAATTTTTCTTTTTGAGTGTTGAGTGTTTGTTTTGCAGGTAGTCCAAAAAAAATAATAATAAGATGCTCCGCCACCCTTAACATCCAAATGGGAGGCGATTGTGATAACCAAAGGACCAATATTTTCCATTCTAGGTGTTTTATAAAGGTAACTTATGTTCACTTATGATTGATAGTGGGAGTTGTTCAAATGTAGTTAGCGTTATTTGGTGGATTCCTTAAAGTTACCTTGTATCGAGCACCCTAAGCCGTATCACCTTCAAAGGCTTAATGAATGCTCGAAGTTAAGGTTACAAAACAGTCCTTGATCACTTTTAAGCTCGGGAATTACGAGGATGAGGTATGGTGTGATGTGGTCCCAATGCATGTGGCACACTTGCTCCTTGGACGGCCTTGGCAATTTGATCGTGATGTTACACACCAAGGCAAGCTCAATAGATGCTCTCTTGTGTTTAAAGGCCGAAAATTCACTCTTGCTCCTTTAAATCCCAATGATGTATATAAAGAAGATCAATTAAAAATGATGAAATTTTGTGAGGGGGTGAGGGAGAAAGGAAAAATAAAAAAGACAGAGAGAAAAGAGGCTAGTAGTGAAAAAAGTCAAAATTTAAATGGCCCAAAGGTGAGTGAATCCGCAAGTGGCAAGACTAGAGAGAAAAAATTGATTGCAACAAAAAAAGATGTGCGGAGAGCCCTACTCAATAAATAGCCTTGTATCCTTGTGAGGTTTAGGCAAAACTATTTATCTCTATCTAACATTAATGGATATTTGCCTAGTGTGTTTCAATGTCTTTTGCAGGATTATGTGGATGTTTTTAGTGAGTCCCCTAAAGGTTTACCACCTTTACATGGGATAGAACACTTCCATTGGCCACATATGAAGAAGGATGTCGAAAAGGTATGTTCTAAGTGTATCAAATGTAAACAAGCAAAATCTAAGGTAATGCCTCATAGCCTTTACACTCCTTTGCCGATTCCTACTTCACCATGGGTAGACTTATCCATGGATTTTATTCTAGGATTGCCACGAACTAAGAAAGGAAGCGTGAGTTGTTATTCTCTTGATTTGCCTTGTGTAAAATCTGCGAATTTGTGCAAATCTATTTTGGTGAATAAAAAAGTTTTGAATGTAAGTTGGTGCGTGTCGAAAACCCTCATGGTTTAACTTGATTGGTTTAATGAAATCTTTGTTACACTTGGCATGACTAATCAAAATCAAGTTTTAAACACGGAATCTATTTTGGTATATTTTGTTGGAAAATCAAGCATCATCTATTGTGTGCAAATACTTTCTATTGTTTTGATACTTGGTTTTTGAATAAGGTAACGAAATTTGCCAAATTTGTTTTCAATTTATATTCGTACCTTGAACAGTTTATGTGGTTATACATGAAGTTTGAGTTGCATTTGACAAAGGTTAACTCAACAACGGAGTTTCGACTACACTATGCCCCCGATGAGCGAAGGTTTGTATTAAATGGAAAAGGAAAAATCGACCCTTATTCTTCTCATTATAAAGGTAAGATGCTTGAAACTTTTGAAACACCTTTGTACTCCTCGGATAGTGACAAATATCATGTTGATGATTTAATTTTGTAAAACACTTAGATCGAAACATGCTTGATATCTATTTTATTTATTGATGATCTATCTGTTTTGATGGTTGATAAAAAGATTATTGTTTTGATAATTTTTATGATGCATGTGTGAGTGAATCTATAGTCCGTCAATTAATGCATGGTATGATTGTGCAACTCGTGAACCGTGTGAACCTTTTCAAATACCTATTTGTGACGATTACGTTTACCATTTGATTTATTACTCGCGATTTATTCATGGTTTGTGGAAACAATTTGAGAGGATTGAATGCTTTAAAACATGTCCATCTTTCAATGTGGCTGACTTGTCCCCATTTGATTTTTCAGATTCGAGGACGAATCTTTTTGAGGAAGGGGGGAATGATACGAGTCACAGAGGCCCAACCCAATTTCTTAAAGGCAAGGCCCAATAAGAGGATTCCAAGCCCAACCAAGAAGTCAAACCATACTTAGTTGAAAATCAGGCCAAATTGTCAAAGTGGCCCAAGTTGTAAAGTTTTATTTTTATTTATTTATTTATTTATTTTTTACTTAATTTAAATTTTTATGTAAATATTCAGTCCAAGAGTCCCAAGTAAAAGACCCTTGGCCGAATTTCCATATTAAAATAATTAGGAGTTTTTTTTTATTTTAGTTTTCTAATTAGATTAGGACTAGTTATAAGGCCTATTTAAAGGCATGGCTGGTCACCTTGTAAACAACTTCTCATATACATTGAAATTTCAGTTTTGTTAAAGTGCAGAATTTTCTTTGAGGTTTTCTCCAAGAATTCTCTCTTGAGTTTTCTTTAGAAGTTGTTTTAACAATCTTTTGATTGTGGGAGCCATCTTCAACCTTCTTCTTGCCATTGATATTCTTTGGAGGGAAGATTAGAGCCGTTTGAAGGGAGTTGTGAGATCTTTCGGGATTTCAAGGCTTCTTAGGGCTTATCTTTTAATTTCTTGCTGTCAATTCTTTCTTTATTTCTGCTTGTGTTGAATCTTTATCTAATTTATTTTCTGTTTTTATTGTGTTTTCACCTTTTTCTATCTTAAGGAATCGGCCCAAAAAATCCCCAATTTCTAGGGTTCTTCCATACTCTTTTGGGTGAAATCAGTTGTCGAAATTTGGGAAAACTATCTTGGTGTTCAATTAGGCGAATCGCAATCTCCTCTAGGGTTTCAAGAATCCTTATTAACACTTATTTTTATTCTCAATTTGATTCTTTCTTGTTTTGGGGATTTTATTTCGGATCCGAAATTCAAAATTCTAATCTTTTAATTTTCTGTTTCGTTTCAGATCTGATTGTTTAGGGTTTTTCGTAGGAGTTTCCCGTGACTTGGCAACTCGATCTTGGTCCGCGCGCAACCCCCGTATCACTAAGTCTGAGTACCTTGGGCATAGCTCAGCTGGAGCAACAGAGAATGGAAACATATGCAGACATATGTTAATGCACATGTTCAAGTTATGTCAAAATGACAGCAAGTGAACACTCGTATATTAAGGGACCATGACTTGTTTACCTTGCATTGTCAGTCTCCTTCAACCTTTGTCAATGTCTCAAGCATTCTGATTGTGAACCACATTTCAGCAATTTGGAGCATAGTCACAGAAATAAAAGGGAATGAGACCATCCCCTATCCAAGATACAAGAGAACATGAAATGAAGTTTAAAAGAGAGTTGTAAAAGCATGTCAAGAAGAAATATTTTGCAGTTAACAGATTGACTTGTATCTCCAATAAAATCCTGCAGATCCATCCTTGAGGATATTATTTCTCAATGTAACTATGATGAGAAAAGAAACTATTCTGCTCAAGGATGAAGAAATCTTTCAGAATTAGCCACTTATGGATTTACAAAATCACAAACAAAAGAATTAAGAGTCTAGGTTTCTCCAACACTTTGCAATGGCAGCTTGAACTTTTTGAGGTTTACAGAGCTCTTGGACAACTCTTTCCCAAGTTGATGCTTTTGGTGGCAAAAAATTCTGTAGCATCACTTGCACAATTCTGGAAGCACCAAAAACTCTTTGCCTGTTTAATAACCGGATGACAAGCTCATCTAAAAACTCCCTTCCATCTTGAGGAGGGTCTAGCTTCTCTCTCAGTGTTCTCAAAAATATATTGCATGTGGCTATGTCAGGATCACAGGCCCTATCCAGCATGCCGTTTAAGAGATCAATGGCATGAGAAATGCTATTTTGGTTGCATAAAGCATTAAAAAGTATATTATAGGTGACCGCATCTGGTTGGGATTCAGTCTCTTGACAAAGCATCTCATGAAAAAGTTTCAAAGCTTCTTCTATTGAGCCAGCATTGCAGAGGCCCTGAATCACTGAACTGTAAGCCACTGCATCAGGTTTACAACCTTTTTCTAACATCTCTCTCCAGACCATCATAGCTTTGCTGAGATTACCAACCTCACAAAGGCCATGGATCAGTATGCTGTAATAAACCTTGTTGTGAATACATTCATGTTCTGCCATGTCTTTCCATAGCTGGACTGCCTTATAGCTATTGCCCGCCTTGAAGAAACCCTTCATCAGGGAGCTATATGTATAAGCATTAGGGGTGCAACCCTTGTCCATCATTTCAGATAGAACTTCCTCGGCTTCATTTGGCTTTCCTTCACGACACAAACCATCTATAAAAGCACTATAAACAACAGTGTTTGGTTTACATCCTTTTTCCATCATTTGAGTCCATAGTTTCCTTGCATCCTCGGACTTGCCACCCTTGAACAACCCACTAATAAGGGCTGAGTAAACATATTCATTCACTCCATACCCTCTTTCCTGCACAGTAGTCATTAGCTTAAATGCATCCTCCGCTCTCCCTAGCTTAACAAGCCCATTAATGATGGTTCCATATGTGACGTCATTAGGAATACAATTACTGGACACCATGCGATCCAAAAGACTAACTGCCTTATCCAACTTCCCCTTCATACACAAACCATGAATGAGTGTGTTATAAGTGACCTGGTTAGGACAACAACCTTTGAGAAACATATTGTCCACTAGCTTGGCAGCGCGAACCAAGTCACCCTTTTTGCATAACCCATTAATCAATACATTAAAGATAACAGGAGAAGGGAAGCAACCCTCGGTTTGCATCTCGTCCAACAAGGAAACAGCCTCATCAATCCTATCCTCCTTGCATAATCCATCCATCAATGTACAGTAAGTATAGACATCGGGCGGACATTTCCTCAGAGGCATTTCTCTGAACACCTCGACTGCACGATCGACCCATCCCAACTTACACAAGGCTTTAAGAAGCAGGTTGAAAGTGAGCACATTTGGAGAAATATTGGTGTTCTTGGCATTAACGGAACGATTATAAAAGTCCAAGGCTCGATGATAAAAGCCCTCTCGTATAATGACGTTGAGAACAGAATTAAAGGACTTAACAGTGGGTATGCAATGAAAATCAAGGGACATCCTATGGAACAAATCCACAGCTTTATCGGGTAAATGGGCTCTCCCATAAGCCTTGAAGATGACTAGAAAACACTTCTCAATAAAAACTCGGTTTTGGAGCTTCATCCGACATAAAACATTGTCTAAAGAAGCAAAATCAGCAGTATGGGCATAGTGGCGAATGAGGGAATAGAAAGTGGAATCGCCTAATCTAAAAGAACCGGATTGGGGAGTGGAGTTGAAAAGCTGATCGGAGAGAGGCGGGTACTGGGAGGGTCCTTGCCCTCGGGACACTTTACCCGGGAATGAAGAGAGGCCCCTGCAGATTGTGTTGATAACACTGAGCCTTGCCATAGTGGACTGAAGCGCAGACAGCAATCGAATGAACTAATGTTGGCAACGCATTCAAAATTCAACAATCCACCATTTTTTTGAGTTTGAGAAACATACAGTGAAGTACAAGCAAACACACTGGTCACCGTTGCCCTACCTTGCTTGCTTGTGCTCGGTTTTTCCCCATAAAATGTAGAACATAATTTATTTTCTTGCTTTTAATTTATTACAGATTATAAAGGCTTTATTATGTTATTTTGCCTACCAAATCAGGCGCGTGGAAAATTGGCTTTCGATCCACTGTGATTGTACGACGGTGAAATCTTTTACCTAATATCGAAGTACCATTCATCTAAAATCACACTAATTTTTTATTTTTAATCGGCGGTTACAGGAAATGCTTTGTTACCTAAAACTCCCAGAAGACACCTAATTCACGGCCAAAGCGGGACCCAAAAGTAAAGGCCAAAAGAAGTCAGAGTGAGATGAGGTAGAATTTTGAAAATTAAAAAATAAAAAAACTTACCATTAAATACCAATTTTTCTTTCTCTCTCTTCCGTTGACTCGTCCTTTCCACGATGCTGCCACCATTGACCTTCCCCCTTCTCCCCGTTCCTATTCTAGTTGCTGCCTTATTATTCACTCTCTCGTTCACATGGCTGATCTTCCTCCTCTTCTTCTAATCTAACTTTTTTCTTAAAAGAAAAAAAATTGGGCTTGTTTCCTCAATGGATCTAGCTCCTGCTTTAATTGTTGCAGCAATTTTCAGCTTCTTTTCAGTATCTTTAATCTTAGCTTGCATCTTCCTAATCTGCAGATCCACCAAAAAACCCGCTCCCCCTAATCCTCCTCAAACCCGTTCCTTAAACCGAACCCGACCGACCCCTAACCCTGCCACTCTCACCGCATGCGACAGCGCCGCTTTCGATCCATCTCTCACCCGTATCGACATGGCGGAACTCTCTGCCGCCACCAAGAACTTCTCCTCTGATCTCATCATCGGCGACGGCAGCTTTGGCTACGTTTACAAAGCTACTCTGTCCAACGGAGTCACCGTGGCTATTAAGAAGCTCGACCCCAATGCTTTTCAAGGCCTCCGAGAGTTCCGAGCTGAGATGGAAACGCTAGGTAAGCTTCGCCACCCAAACATCGTTAAGATCCTAGGGTTTTGCTCCTCGGGTCTCGATCGGATTTTGATTTATGAGTTCATTGAGAGAGGGAGTCTGGACCAATTGATTTACGGTGAAGATCAAGAAAACCCGGACGGCAGGTTTCTATGTTGGTATACGAGGAAGAAGATAGTTCGTGGGATAGCTAATGGTCTGGCTTATTTGCATGGACTGGATACACCCATCATCCATAGAGATATTAAGGCCAGCAATGTGTTGTTAGATCGGGATTTCGAAGCCCATATTTCTGATTTTGGTCTGGCTCGGCAAATCGAGGAGTCCCAAACACACGTATCCACGCAGGTGGCCGGGACAATGGGCTACATGCCGCCGGAGTACCGTGAAGGGAACACGGCGGCGACGGTTGTGGCAGATGTTTATAGCTTTGGAGTATTGATGATCGAGATAGCCACCCAAAACCGCCCCAATTGGCCGGTGAGGTTTGAGGGGAAAGTTATAGGACTAGTAGAGTGGGCTCGACGAATGGTAGCTCAAAATCGAGAAATAGAAATGGTATATCAAAAGATTCCGAGGGATGCGTTAATTGAAGAAGAGGTTAAGGAGTATTTTCGAATTGCGTGTATGTGTAGCAGTGAAGGATCGAAAGAAAGGCCCGCAATGATACAAGTTGTAGAGCTTTTGAATCAAATTTCGACTTGAATTTTGCGTTAGGAAATTTTCTTCTTCCCTTTTATAAGAATGTTGTATTATTTTGTTCATGATTCTATCTCTAATTGGGGATAGGATCATGTGAATTATGTAAATAGCTTATCATCATTTTGGCTAATAATCAAACTTCCATTAATAATGTTGATGAGAATACATTTTCTCCAACTTGATGTTCGTTTCAGCATCTTTAAAGAGTGGAATTCTTTAAAAAATTTAAAATCACTCTTTTTATTTGAATGCAGAAAGAGGTTTAAATATAGGTATAAGCAAAACACGATTCTAAGTTAAAAAATTTAAATTTTGAGTTAATTGAATTAAATTATTTGATTTATTGAGTAACTCAAATAAGTAATTTAATTTTTCGAGTCTAAATAATTTAAATTTTGTAATTTAAATAACAAAGCCATGTAAATACTTTGTGGTCCCTATCAATTTCAAAATAAGCAAATTGATCATTCTCAACAACAAAATTACAGATAATTTTAAATATTTAAAATATTAATAAAAATTATAAATTTTACCTTTTTTAAATTATAATAATTCAAAAAATTTAAAGAATACATAAAAAATGTTTAAATTTTAAATTTTCTAAAATAATAATTTTGAGGATCTAAACAAGCAAATTATCAATTTAAGTTTATCATACTAAACTATTTCTCTTATTTTGTTTTAAAAGATTTTCAAATATATATAGTTTTAAATTTATGTGCTCTAATATGAAAATAGTTATATTGTAATAAGATTTTATTTTGACGTGTTTAATTTTTTCAATTTAACTTGAACAATTTCTCTCGGTTTGACTTGACTACAATTTTATTTCACTTGACTTGATTTGGAAAATTTTCAAACTGAACTATGATGATAAAATAGGACTCCTCAACTTTTCACTTGATTCAGTCGAATGCTCCTCTCTAAATGACATAAGAAGTCGAATTGATTGGATTCTCGATTTTTTAATTAACTATTTAAATAATAATAATAATAATCATTAAAAAATATAAAAATATATTTTAAAATATTAATATTTAAAAATAAATATATTTGCAAAAAATCAAAGATAAAAATATCCAAAACATAATAAAAATCTAAACTTTTTGTTAAAAATAAATAATAATAATACCCTATTTTTAGATTGCTCGATTTGAAAGAGTTCAGGCTATTTCTAGTTATATATCACTAGTTGAATCGGTTGGACTCTCGATTCTCAATCATTTAATTCATTCATCCAATTAAATCAAATTAATCTTAGATCATCTCTTACCTTCTTGAGAAAATGCACTTACCGCATTTAGTAATTCATGTAATTTAAATCTCCTTCATCATTTTGTCCATTCATTCAAATGTCTTATTCGGTAATTAGTTTAGAGTTATAGTGAGCTAGTGAATGGGTCAATTGAACATATATAATTATGGATGAAATAGCTTATAATTAAGTTTCGACTCTTCTTTTATTAATTACAAAATTATTTAGTTATGGTCGATTTAGTCTTAACTCGATTGACATGGACATTGTTGCCAATGCAGGAGAACATGGGTTCGAGTGCGCTGAAGCACACTATCCTCCCATTTATGAGTTGGGGAGGGGCTATGGGTAGTTTTAGGCATTGTGTCAAAAAAAAAGTAGATACAATCAAAACATTTAATGAAAGGGTAAACCATATCTATAGCCACTTTTGTTTACCTCAAGTTACATTTTAGTCACTTATGTTTGAAATGTTACGTTTTAGTCACTTACGTTTTCATGTTGTAACATTTTAGTCATTGAGCCATTAATTGTCATTGACAGTGTAACGGTAAGCTAACATGGCACGTTAAATTATCATTTCAAACAAAAATTTTAGGTTAAATTATACAATTGGTCCCCATATTTTTTTCATTTTGAGCAATTTAATTTTTTCTTTTATGTTCTTTTAACTTTCTTTTTTTCTTTATTTTCCATTTTCTTCTGTTTCCCCAATGGAAAATAAAGAGAAAAAGAGAGAGTAAAGTTTAAAGATTATAAAAGAAAAAATTAAATTGCCCAAAACAAAAAAAATTGACCAAAATGTAACTTAAAGTAAACAAAAGTGGCCATATGTGTAGTTTATCCTTAATGAAATTGTTCATAAAAACAAAAAAAGTTTTTTTGTTATAAAGTTAAATCCACTAAAAGTAGAATGATCGAACTCCTTATTAATACCATTAAGAAAGCTACTTATATCAAGTTTTAGTTCAATCACCTTGTCATATTTGTGTTATCTCATAGAATATTTGTGATCCTAAGTTAAATCATATTTTTCATCGTTGTATCTTGGGTAGTGAAAATTATCATTACATTTGCCAAGTAAAGATAAAATCATTTTCAAACCAAAAAAATGATAAAATCATGTGTCTTATACAAATGGCCCATAATAATGTTCTATTTTTACAATTCATACAATGCTAATGAGATATATCTTTATTCTTTTTATCAAGCTATGATTCTATTATTATGAATGAAATCATGTCATGAATAATAAGTTATATACCCACATACCAACTTTTAGCCTACTAGACTGAGAGCAAAGATTTTCAATATAATAAAGTATATGAGTTATACATGCATGATCATTTACTTGCTCAGAATTTAGGAAAGGCACAAATGAATTAATTTATAAATAAATCTAAGACTAATCCAACTTGGATCATATTTATCGTATTGTCAATTTAAACAATCACATCTATGTCTTTATTTCATGGGAGTCAATCTAGCTCCAATAGCCAAGATGACCTAATAGGCGTAAAACCATAAGGTGCCCAAAATCCCGGGTACGCCAAAAAAGTACTGGGCAATGACATCACCATCGATTGATGCATGGGCGCTTGCATCGGTGGCGATGGGTACGCCGACATCTTTCTCGACACAGGGTTTGGCATCGACTTCTTCTTAGAGGTGTAGTATGTGGGGGATGTCGGTGAAGCGAAATATGTACTTGTAGGAATAGAAGAACCGGCCATGTGCAGCGGTGGCCCATAGTGCGGTGGTGCTTGTGAATAAAACACAAGATTACTTAATTGAATGAGAATACGTGGACCGAAGTGACCCGAATATTGTGCAGCCACAGGCAGCGCATCTTCTACCGAAACGGATGACGAACCCATCGTGTGGTCGCGTCCCCTCCTAGTATGTTGTGGCGATCCTTGTGACCTCTTCGCCCAAATTTGTCGACTCTTCCCCTCCGGTGATAGCAGATGCGACTTAACGACAACTCTAAACCATGCCAAGTAATCATCAACTATCGTTGTGTCCGCTGAGAAAAATTGTTCACAAACGGTTATAGATTGCATCCTACAATCCCACGCCACGATGTGCTCCTCGTACCGCTTCAACCAGTCGATGTTGTCCTTCCCTCGCATGTCCACCTTGTGCAACTCCTTCAGGTCTTGTGATGGCGGCGAAATTCGTTGCCTCTACCTGAACTGCCGCAACATCTGCTCTATTTCATACATTTCCACCGTCACGTACACTATCAACAACACCATCACGTCCCACATCTGTCGATTGCACAACACTTCTGATGGGATGTAGGATATGACATCAGTGTCAGCGTACGACATCCATTCAAATTGAAAAGCAAAATTATAAATATCATTATTTATGAATGTTTTTTACAAATCATTATGTAATTAATATAGGTTCAAAAGAATAGGTAACTAACTTCGGCTTCAGAGCGTTGATCTAAAAATAGCCTAATATCTTATAAATCTTTGTGTAGTCCCACGTAGCTCGACCTATGGTTCCACCTATACAAACGATATATTAGTCGAAACATATAATAATAAATGTTATTGTACAACCACGTATTTGTTAATAAATAATGTTTACCTCGTCACTAACGGGAACATATATGGGTCGATGATAGGTGTCAAATCCACCAATATAAACCTACGCCTTAAGTTGCAAATTATGTAGTATAGGGAGTAGGGTCGATCCCTCAGAGACTGGTTTACTGTAAATTGTTGCTCGCTTGACCAGATTTATGTCGGGGCAGCTGTCATGCCCAAGACGTTCGAGGGAATAAAAATTTGAAAACCTGAAATTAACAGAAAAATAACATCAAAAGTAAAAGTTCAAAACAGAATAATAAAAACTGTGAAATAAATATTAAGAAAAATTAATTAGAATGAGCTCAGCTTTAGGCACGAATTTTCCTCGTCTTTGAACCGATCCTCGAAATTGGATGAACTCTTCTTTTCCAATAAGCTAGTTATAACTACCAAGGACGCCTCGGACACCAACTCTTCTTTGTGTAAGTTAGTTATGGAACGTCCAATAACTAACTCTTACTGATCGAAACGTTCGTGATTTAGAACTACGGCAGCTTTGCGTTCTAGAAGAGCCTAGCTCGAACTAATGCCCGCAACCATGTGGGACATTTAAATCCAGTTACTACTTCCCTTGACGGAACCAAACAACAATCTCCACTTGGCACGCCAATGTGTTCACAGAAAACCGATTAGAAACGTTCCTTTCGGAATTCCAACTGTACGTCTAATCACACTAAATCAAACGACGTCTTTTTTGACTTAATGTTGATCTGACTTTGTGAGTTGACAAAATCATACTCTTAATCCGGAGAAGTAATAAGTACTGGAACTTTAGGAGTTAAATTGACCGGGTTCGTAACTCACGGGTTTTGACGAGGCTAATTTCGGCCTAAAGCTGAAAATGGGTTTAGTTGGCTAAGGTTTTGGGCATGTTGGTATTTGATAAATTAAATAAGGTAAATAAGTGAAAAGATGGGTGACGTGATTGATTATGGGGGTTGGGAAAATATATTAAAGTAGGGTGGTTGACTATTGGGAATGAAAAGAGAATTTGAAAAAGAAATTGTAAATTATGAGTGGTAACAAGCTGGAAATTTTAGGAATTGAAAGTAAAGGAAACTAAAGATAAATAATAAATTGTGAATAGTTGAAAATAAAGGTAAATGGGTGGTTAGCTACTGGAAATTAATAATTTGAATGAAAGGAAACTAAAAAATCAACAATGCTAAGTGAAAAAGGAGAGAATGAATTGAAAGATAAAAACTTAATATTTTTGATTGATGAATAAATGAACAATACATGCTCTATTTATACTAGTGGATTTACTAAATTAGGAGCCAACTAGTCATAGGAATTTAAGAAAAAAAATATTCCATGACAAAAAATATCCCAAAATAATCTCCCACTAAGTCAACAATTTCAGCTAATTATTCTTGGAAAAATTCTGCTCTGACCCTCATTCTTTGCTTCTTTCTTCAATCTAGCCCAATTGTTTCCTTTTTCTTCTATTTAGCCCCAAATTGCATTTCTGCACAAAATTCAATAAATATGGCAAAATTAGTGGTGCATTCTCATAAATTAACCAATTTAATTACATAAAATATGTAACTTTAGCATTTAATCAGTCGATCACCTTGGGACGTAGAAATGGTAGTCGCCACCAAGCCCACGATTACAATAGGAGTAGACAACCACTGATCGACGTCGCACTTGGTAGCGTGGCTTGACACATCTCCCGATTCAACATGGACAATACGGCAGATCCCCAACTTAGTTTCCCACACTCATTAAAGTCCACTAGATCTAGTAGTCACCTTACATGCACCAAATTTTGAAATTTGTCGGGCATTAAAATGCCCCCGATTAACGTCATGATGTATGCTCGAGCGTAGTGTTGTATCACCTCATCTGTTCAGTCTTTAGGGTCTTTAGGGAGCTCGTTGAAATTATCCTTCAACCAATTCATCGATATCCAACTACCTTTGAACTTGTCTGGGACCTTCCCCAAAAGTGATTAGCAGAGGTTCACTTTGCTTGGAACGATCGCAGATCTCGTGATGACTGGTCTATCCACTGTTAGACTGAGTTGTAGCGCTACGTCTTCGAGTGTGATTGTACATGTACAAGCCCAAATTTACCCATTACAGACCCATAACCCAAGCCAAATTATACCTACACTAAGCAGACCCAAAATAATCCATGGCCCAATATCTAACCCAACAACAACGGCCCACAAACTAAAAAAATTAACAGCAAACCCTAATCCCCCTAACCCTAGGTGCGCCGCATCTAGGGCCTTCTCACCAACTCCTCTGCTCCGCCGTTCACCTGTCCTCTGCCTGCGCCACTTGCTCCGGGTCAATCACCTGCAAAATCAATCAAGTACACAACCAAAAATAAAGGTTAGCCGAATCGGCTATATAGGAAAAGAAAAAAGATTGTAATGGCCACTGGCCTTTAGACGAGTAAAAAAAAAAGAGAAAAAAAATAAAAGGTGATTTCTTGGTGTTCGAATCGGTTCCTAACTTTTATTTTCTGTTTTATTTTTATCTTTTACACAAAATAATAAAAAGCAAAGAAATCTTACCTGCGCCGCGCCGAAGGAGAGAAGACGAGCGGTTTCCCCTCGTTTTTCGGGTCTCGGGCTCTTTTTTTCTGGGATTTGGTCCTGGATTCGTGTCCTAGAGATACTCAGCTTCAAAAAAGGATAAAAAATATCCGATTTTGAGCCATCGACCGCCGCACCTGGCGGTGCTTGGGCGAAAACTCGCCGGAAATCTAGGCCGGACTATGGCCGGGCCTGAGAGAGAGAAAAAGAGAGAGTTTTCTCTCTGTGTTAAAAAAATAATGATGAAACTGCTTTTTTTTAGCTTATTTCTTAATATTTATATTAAACATGAAACGACGCCGTTTTGGTGAGGAGGATCCGCGCGTTGACTCGACCCGACCTGAGGGTCCGCGCGTTTTGGGACGATTGGGTTATTTACCCATTTGCTGCTTTCGCCTTTTGGGGTGTTTCAATCTAGGCCAATTTGCACTATTTATATTTTACAAATTTTGCCCTAATTGTTTTTAATATTTTCAATTTGGTCCCGCGTTCACTGAAGCGACACGTGTCCCAATAATTGGAATATTTTCTTATTTGACCCTCCGTCCTTTCGCGCGCGTCACGTTTTGGTCCTTCCTTTTATTTTGTTTTTGATTTTGCCCCAAATCTTTGTTTTGGAATTTAAATTAGTCCTTTTTTTGTTATTTTGTTAATTAACTTAGTTATTATAATATTTTTATATCTCAGTATTATATTATTATATTATGTTATTAGTTTTGTATTATTATTGTTATTGTATTTCTATTTTATTTATTTATCTAAGTTTAAATATCCATTAATCTTGTATTATTATTATTGATTATTATTATTTACTCATTTTATCTTTTAATCTCAAATTTTGTTATATACATATATATATATACATACATACTTATATATATTTTATATTTTATAACTTATATACATATATCTATATTTATATTCTTTATCTTCACAAATATATGTATACGTACCTATATATTTATATATATATATTATTTTATATATATACATCCTTTTACATTTTTAGGTTTTTATATTTTTGTTATTATTTTAAAAGAATGCTTTAACTTTATTTGCTTATATATTCATTTTGTATGCTATTGATTTGTCCTTTTTATTTATCTTATCTTTGATGCTATTGCTCGTGTTATTTTACTTACATTATCATCATCATTCCATTACACCCATTTTTTATTTAGATTTCAAAAAAGAACTTTTAAAAATATAAGTAATATTCGGTATTTTAGATCTTCAAGAGAATCGAGCCCTAACGTATTGGGTTTCGATTTTTTTCGTTGAATCTAAATAATCGGGATTACTCTTTTAAAAATGATAAAAAGCTCGTTATCAAGAATTCAATATGTTGTGTCCTAACGCATTGGATGTGACACGTTGTTTTCTCGAGACGAGTATTTTTCGAAATAAATGCAATATTCAATGTTTAATATTTTGAGAAATTGTGCCCTAACGTATTGGGTTGCGATTTCTTCATTTGATTTAAACAATTGAATATTTTTTTAAACTTTATTACACGAATCTGTTCAAACTCAAGTTTTAAATGATATCGAGAATTAAAAAAGGATCGTGTCCTAACTTACTGGTCGTGATCCCTTTTTTAATCCAAGATAGTTAAAATATCTTTTAAAATAAGCATTTTCATTCGCATATCGGGAATTCGAGTCATTGTGTCCTAACTTACTGGATATGATTCTCTTTCTTGAATAATGTGAAACATGCCCTTTTTCTGAAAATTTTCAACTTTTTAATACAATGATAGTATTTTTAAATTCTTCAAAGTTTTCACTCATCGACACTAAGACATTAAGTAATCAACTAGGTACCAATTTTGGGCGTATCGAGGGTGCTAATCCTTCCTCGTACGTAACCGACTCCCTAACCCGTTTTTCTGAATTTCGTGGACCAAACTTGTTGTTTTAATAAAATCAAACCGTTTATTGAAAACAACCACTTTTCGAGGTGATCCAATCACACCTCATAAAAAAGGATTGGTGGCGACTCCCATTTCATTTTTTAAAACCCAAGTCGACCCCGTTTTTTATCCAAAAAATGGTGTCAACAGCTTGGCGACTCCACCGGGGACTTAAAATAAGAGAGTCAAGCCACAAGTTGATTATTTCTTGTCTTTTTGTCGAAAGTTGAAAATGTGATTTAAATATACGATCCTCTCATTTCATTTCAATTGTTTTGAGTTTTCATCATGTTTTATATTTTAAATTTTTTATTTTAAATTTTTTATGCCTTTCTGCATTGCATTACATGACCTTTGGTCACACCTTCTTAAGTGGGAGTGAGAAGCTAGTCCTTCGTGAGGTTTTCACCTCCGTGCAGGATAGTGGATCACTTTCGGGATACATTCGTACCTATGTCTTCGTGAGATTTTCATCTCCGTGCAGCCATAGGGAAATGTATTCCCCTGAACCGAACTCGGTCCGTATGAGCCTATAATGGGTGAGGATCGAAGAATCTGCTGGTTCGGGTACCTCTTTCTTTAGAACCAAACCTCATGTAGTGAACCTTAGAAGCCCACCCTAGATAGAACCACTTCGAACCCCTAGTATTCACCCGAATAGGTATTCTATCTATTCCTGCTTGCTTCTGTTTTATACTAACCTGTTTTCTTTTATTTTGGTTATGGTTGCATTGCATTTTCATCATAAAGAGGTGTTGGTTCAGGTTCGGTTGTTAAACAGAGAGCTTGTCATAAGGAAATGGGTCTTTTGATAAAGTGGAAAATAATACGGTGGCCAGAATATGTTCTGAGAAAACACAACAAGAGAAAGATGATAACTTAATAGAGGACAACACAACTATTGCTCCGTTGCCCGAGGATTCAATGTGACAAAGATTATTCGAGATCCGCTGAACTTTCCTAAAGAAAAGCCAATGAGCATCATGAGGATGAGCGAGCAACAAGTCAAGGCCCGGATCAAGCAAAAAGGAGATAAAAGAGACGTCCCTTTTGAAGAGTTTGTGAGATTTATCTTAACGCGTGAATGAAAAAAAGGATCGTTCTCTTGGAACATAAGGGCAAAGCCATATATATATCCGCTTTATGTAAAGAGATTTGTTTTCTAGTAAAGTTGTTATAATAGAATTGAACCAAGAATCAACGTCTCTTTTTTGCATTCATTTCATGCATCTGCATTGCATTTCATTGCATGCATCAAATTTCACTAAAAGACCCTAATCAAACGAAATCATTTCAGAGTCAATGGAAACCAACCTACCAAACCAATACCCTTGCGCTACTCGAATAGAAACTAAAGGAATGGACCAAAGGTTGGAGAGATTGGAGCGAATGCAGATACAGATGCATGAGCAATTGACCGAATTTCAACAGGAGATGAGAGATCAGATGCTAGAATTACAGAGAACCATGATGAGCTAGTTTAACCGATTGGTACCTGGAGGGTTAGAAAAAATGAAGAACCTGATAGGCCACTCTGGGATTGATAATGAGGATTGTGCTTATTTCCTAGATTGTACTCCGACAAGTGTCCAGGTCCAGCCAGATGGGCGTCCACAAGGGGTACTCTTTACTATCGGATCCCAATATTATTAAACTGGTACATCGACACCAGTGAATTGCCTGACAGACCCAGGATCCAATTTGAGGAATAATTTAGCTAATCCTGTTGCTAATCTAGCAGAAATAAAGCAGATGAGGGTAGAGTACCCAGATACTATAAAGGTCCCAGGGAAAAAGGGGAATAAAAGGGATAATACAAACAGATATAACAAGGGCCACTCAAAACCAATTGTGGGCCGGCCAAAAACAGAAACCACCAGACATCAAAGTCTTTTAAAGCAAGAATTTAGAGTGAAACTAGGTACCGAGAAGCTCCAGTTCACACCAATTCCGACGTCATATAAGAATTTGTATCAAAGCTTGTTCGATGCGCATGTTGTTGCTCTTCATTACTTAAAACTCATTCAGCCTCCGTATCCCAAATGGTATGACACGAACGCACAATGCGACTACCTTGCGGGAATTACGGGGCATTCTATAGAAAACTGCACGGCCTTTAAAAAGCTAGTCGAAATGTTTATCAATATGGGCATTGTCAAATTTGAGGATTCACTCAGTACAGAAAACCCGCTACTCAATCATACGGATAATGAAGGGAATGCGATGAATGAAGAAATGTTGGGAAATGTTCACATCAGTGCTGAATACGAAGAAACAACTGGAGAAGAGATCTTATTAGATGTTTGCCCTTATAAACTTGGGAGTGTTCTAAAGAAACTCCTGTAGTATTTAGAGTTTACTCAGAGTAATATTCAAAACACACTTGTTGCTTTTAGCCTAGAGGCAACAAGAAGTCTTTTGTGAAATAGGCTCATGTCTGAACGTCATTATTTCAATGGAATGCATCTTTGCGATCTTTTGAACCAATATTCTTTCATTTCTTGAATGATTATTCTTTTATTCTTTCATCCAAATCATTCTTTCATTCATAATCATACTGTGCAGATAATTATTCTTAAATTCATACATTCTTTGTATATTCTCTTGTACCTACAATATGTCCCTGAATATCAACGACATGAATAACACTGCTACAGACTTAGAATCTCCTTTTGAGTGAGACATGTGTTTAGAGGGATCTGACGACTTTGAAGATGATACAAATTGTAGCCTATCTCCGAACTTGTTGAGGATGGTAGAACAAGAGGATAAACAGATCCTACCTCTCAAGGAATCATTAAAAATTGTGAGCTTGATGAAGACTAGAATTGACCTGACCACAGAGACGAAGCAAGACCTTATTGAGTTACCTCTAGAGTTCAAAGATGTCTTTGTATGATCATACCGGGGTATGCCTCGATTCTTATAATAAAAACTGCACAACAGCACGATATCAGAAATTTACAGTGCAAACGATGCAATTCTTTGCCGGGGCAATGCCTCTCTGTTGAGTCAGCATAGCTTTGCCCATTTGAAGTCGAGTTTCCATCCCTTCAAGATGTTGTTGGATTTTATCCTGATTAAAGAGGAAGGTATAAATTTTTCTGTCGTAGTTACGTCCCAAAAGGGCTCTATGAAAGAAATTTGGTACCAAAGAAGGTTTCTCACATACAAGATGAAAGTGGAAGATTTTATGTCGAAGACTTTAGAATAACATTGATTCTGGTCGAAAAGTGTGACCAGGACTTGCCTGATCTCGTGAGTTCAGACTCAAAAAAAACAAAAATAAAAAAACACAAAAAACAAAAATAAAAAAAAATCAAAGTCAAATTTTTTTTTAAAAAGGAGAGGTCAAGGCGAAAATGTAATGGCCCAAATTTGAGGTTATCGGAACAGTGGTTTCGGGACCACAAATCCGATGAGGAAAAATTTATTTTTCTTATATTTTTATGGTCTATGATTTCACGGAATGATTTTGTAAAAATCTAGTTCAAAAATTTCGACGTTTGGGCACTCAATTTAGTCAAAAGGACTAAATTGTAAAAAGTGCAAAGTTGAGTTCTACATGTTAGAGGTGTCCAATTGTTATGAAACTTTAAATTGGAGGTCCTTATATGGTAATTATACCATTGGTAACTTGGTAGACAAAAATGGACATGAGATAAGTGAAATAGAAAATTTTTAAGTTAGGGGCAATTTGGTAATCTAGTAATTAAAATGAATTAAAAGGGAAAAAGATGGCAAAAATCATCATCTTCTTCATTAGGACGAAATCAACAAGGGGGAAGCCATAGTTAGGGTTTTCAAGCTTCCAAGCTCCATAGTAAGTGATCCCAAGTCTCGTTTTTAATGTTTTTTACGTTTTTGGAGTCCCGGTAGCTTAATTTAGCTTATTCTAGCAATAATTTAACCTAGGGTTTATATTTGGAAAAATAACCATAGGTGAAAAGTGTTTATTTTGATGTTTGATGATAGAATATGAAGCTAGAAATTATGTTAAACAACTTTTGTTAGCCAATTTTAAGCAAAAACGAGTAAAACGACATAATCGGTAAAAATACCTAATGTTCATAAGTACATGTTAGAGTGGGAATTTGATGTTGGCATAGAAGAGAAAAATGTTCATCATGTCATAAAACATAAGAATAATGGATGAAGTTTAATTTCCGAGACTTGGGTCAAAAATGTAATTATGTAAAGTTTAGGGCAAAATTGTAATTTTGAAAAGTTAGAGTCAAGGGCTGTTTTGTTGAATGTGAGTATTAAATAAGTTAAATTTGCTATTTTAGATCAAGAAGAACGAAACTCGAGGTTAGACAAAGGGAAGAATAAAGTTGAAGACTAAGTTGTTGAATTGGACTATATTTGATACCGAGGTAAGTTTACTAAATAAATGCAATATTTCAATATTTATTATTAATGCTGTTAATTTCAGCAGTTATGAATTTATTTGATGATGATCCAAGCATGAAATGATAGAGAATTAAAATTTAAAAGTCCCGTTGATACATAAGGATGGTAATCGGATACGAATGTCATGACATTTGGGTAAAGAGATCCCATGTAAGACCATGTCCGGGACATGGCATTGGCATCCTTAAGGTCATGAGAGGTCCTCAGAAGACCATGTCAGGACATGGCATGGGCACCGAGACGAGAGGTCCCATGTAAGACCATGTCTGGGACATGGCGTTGGCACCGAGATGAGATGTCCCCTATAAGACCATGTCTGGGACATGGCATGGGCATCAGCATGAGAACATCCCATGTAAGACCATGTCTGGGACATGGCTTTGGCATGTTATTATCAGAAGAGACCCGAGTATCCTTATTATTCCAATGTAGCTCAACGGGCTTGTTAACGAATTATGTTCATGAAAGTTCAGTTTAAAGCATAAATGGCAAGCTCAGGTAAGTTATAAGAGTTAAGAACTTATTATACTATCAATTGATGTTCAACGATGCAGCAAGAGTTGAGTAAGTTATGTACACAAGTATTCTAAGTAAACAAGCAAGAGAACTAGTATGAGATTAACTAAAGAGTAAACTAGAGATATAGACATTTGAGTTTAATTATTTAAGTTAAATATTGTTATTTATTTGCTAGTAAACTTACTAAGCTTTATGCTTACTTTTTATTTCTCTTTCTCTTATAGTATTGCAAAGCTACTTCAAGGATCCTAAAGAAGTCGGAGATCGTCCACACTATCAACCACAACCGCTTTCGGTATTTTATATCGAATCACGTTTGAGTTATGGCATGTATAGGGATTTAGTTATTTTGAATGTTTGTGATTATGATTTTGCTAAAGAATGGTGTGTAAGTATTTGATGATGTATGGTTATTAAAATGGTTAAGTATGAAGGTATTTGTTGTTATAAGAGTCTAGGTGATAAATTATGTATGGAAATCATGAAAGGATGAAATTTTGCAAAGAAACAGAATTCAGGCAGCAACAGTGACGTGACTTTGAAAAATCACCCAAGATAGTATAAAATGAATTAGAGGGTGAATAATATATGGAATTAAAGCTTGTTGAGTCTATTTTCATGGAAAAATAACGGTGTAGCGTTATATTTTAAGATATGTGAATTTTCGTGAGACAGGGTCAGAACAGTTTTTGGTGTCCCCTGTTTTGAGTTTAGAAAATCATTAAAAATTGTACAAAAATGTTTATGAGTTATAGTTTATATGTATAGATTTCTCATTGAGTCTATTTTCTGTAGAAACAAGTAAGAACTTCATATGAAAATCCTACAGTGAGAAAACTTATTTTTAGTGACTAGAGGTCAGGGCAGTCAGGTGGTGAAACAGGGGAGACTTTAACTAATAAACTGTACTAATTTGCTGAACCAAAAATTCTAAAAATTTTATGGTGAGTAGATATATGAGTCTAGTTTCAGGAAAAATTTACGGAATTAAATTTCAAGTTCTGTATCTCAAGTTATAATTAATTTAGTAACTGCTGCGCGATTGGACAGATTTGCTGTAAATAGTGAAATAAATTTTCAAACCTAGTTTTTATGCTCCGAATTGGTAAGATAAGCTAAGTAATGTCTCGTGCTCGACTCGAAACGGTCTCGGTAAGGGTGTTACATTTTGTTGGTATCGAGCAGTTTAGTCGATTCTCGAAATATGCAGATGAATAAGAGTCTACCTATACATGCCATACTTATATATTTTGATAGTGTGACGACTCTGACGATTTTAAAATGTTTTCTTTTATAGTTATGGATCCCGAACGAGCTAGTACAGATGAAGTAGAGAGTAATGCGCCTATTCCCAGAAGGGCGGTGTCATCGATGTTAATGTTAGTGAAAGACCGCATCGATAGAGCGGGAGGAGGAGCTAGAGAAGCCTTCTTCCAAGCCATGAATGATTGGTTTGCCGAGTTCGTTCGTACGAATCCGGCTGTAAGACCTCCACCCCCTCAAGATTCACAGGTTCCCCATGTAGCTTCCCCAGCTGCAGGTATATTTATCAGGGAGAGACCACCTGTTGATAAGATTAGGAAGCAAGGGGCTGAAGAATTTCGGGCTACCAAAGATGATGATGCAGAAAAAGCAGAATTCTGGCTTGAGAATACCATCAGGGTTTTTGAAGAATTATCTTGTACACCGGAAGAATGTATGAAGTGTGTGGTCTCACTTCTCAGAGATTCAGCTTATCATTGGTGGAAGACTCTCGTGTCTATAGTACCGAGTGAGAGGGTTACTTGGGATTTCTTTCAGGAGGAGTTTCAAAAGAAGTACATCAGCCAGAGATTTATAGATCAGAAAAGGAAGGAGTTTCTTGAGCTAAAACAAGGTAAGATGTCCGTGACTGAATATGAACGCGAATTTGTCAGACTTAGTAAGTATGCTCGGGAATTTGTATCCACTGAAGCTAACATGTGCAAGAGATTTGAAGATGGGCTTAATGATGACATCCGACTATCCGTGGGTGTCCTGGAAATTAGAGAGTTTGTTGTTTTGGTTGAGAGAGCTTGTAAAGCAGAAGATCTGCTAAAAGAAAAAGAGAAAGGCAAAACTGGAGCTGAAGCGCAGGATACAAAGAAGAGGCAGATGAGTAAATCATTTCAGTCTATATCTAAGAGGCCCAGGGAGCTCTCTAGCGGATCATATTTTCCACTAGATATCCCGGCCAAGCAGGGCGTAAGATTTGAGGTTCTAGAGCTCAAACCACTACAGCCAGCAAATCTTGGCAAGATTTCGACCTCCTAGGCCGGAATGTCCTCAATGTGGGAGACGCCACCCGAGAGTGCAGAGCGGTGAAAATGTTTGTTTGGATGTGGAGCATCCGATCACTTTATTCGGATTGTCTGAAACAAATAAAAGAGAAGAGATAACGAGTGTGAGATCGAAAATGCTCCTACTAGAGGTAGACCGCAGAGAAACCCGAGAGTGGGAGCGAGTAATAGGAGTGCATCCAGAGATTCAAAGGTGAGATCGGATGTTAGAGCACCGCGAGAACATATGCTATTCGTGCTCGTGAAAAGGCGCCCTCTCCGATATAATTACGGTACATTTTCTCTTTATGACACTAATGTTATTGCATTAATTGATCCTGGCTCTACACATTCATATATATGCACGAAATTAGTATTTGTTAAAAATTGTCTGTTGAACCTCATCAATTTGTGGTTAAAGTCTCGAACCCCGGGCGGTTTGTGATGGTGGATAAAGTTTGTAAAAATTGTCCACTGATGATAAAAGGTATTTGTTTCCCGGTTGACTTGATGTTATTGCCTTTTGATGAGTTTGATGTGATATTGGGCATGAATTGGTTAACTCAAAGATGACGCAAAGAGTAAACGTAGACGTAAATATGTTGTATTGAAGTGCGAATGGAGAATTACTTGAGTTAAATCGATCGATGATGAATTATCGATGTAATTTCAATGATGTCACTCGAGGTGTGTCGAAAAAGGGTATGATGTTTATTTGGCGTATGTGTTGGATACTAAAGTATCTCGAGTCAAAGATACTGAAAGCGATGCCCGCTTGTATGTGAATTTTCTGATGTGTTTCGAGAGGAATTACCGGGTTGCCACCAGAAAGAGAAGTGGAATTTTCTATAGATCTGATTCCAGGAACTACCCCAATTTCCATAGCTCCATATCGTATGGCTCCTACAGAATTAAAAGAGTTAAAGGCACAGTTACAGGAACTTGTTGACAGAGGTTTTGTTCGTCCGAGTCATTCACCTTGGGGTGCTCCAGTTTTGTTTGTGAAAAAGAAAGACGGGTCTTTGAGATTGTGTATCGACTATCGGCAGCTCAATAAGGTAACTATAAAGAATAAGTACCCGTTGCCTCGAATTGATGACTTGTTTGATCAGCTGAAAGGTGTCACAGTATTCTCGAAGATTGATCTCCGATCGGGTTATTACCAGTTACGGGTAAAAGAGCCAGATGTGCCAAAGACAGCTTTCAGAACCAGGTATGGGCATTATGAGTTTTTGGTTATGCCGTTTGGGTTGACTAATGCACCTGCAGTATTCATGGATTTGATGAACCGGATATTCGCATCAGTGTCCGGACAGTTTGTAGTAGTTTTCATTGATGATATTTTAGTCTATTCTAGAGATGAAAATGAGCATGCAGAACATTTGAGAATAGTGTTGCAAATTCTGCGTGAAAAGAAACTTTATGCTAAATTCAGTAAATGTGAATTTTGGCTTCGAGAGGTAGGTTTTCTCGGACATATTGTATCCGCAGAAGGCATCAGGGTAGATCTGAGTAAAATTTCAGCTATTGTCAATTGGAGTCCACCGAAAAATGTATCTGAAGTTAGAAGTTTCTTGGGATTAGCTGGATATTATCGGAGATTTGTACAGGGGTTTTCTATGATAGCTTCTCCAATGACTCGTTTATTACAGAAAGATGTTAAATTTGAATGGACAGATAAATGCCAGCAAAGTTTTGACCGATTGAAGAAATTGTTGACGGAAGCACCTGTGTTGGTACAGCCAGAATCGGGTAAGGAATTTATTATTTATAGTGATGCATCATTAAATGGTTTGGGTTGTGTCTTGATGCAAGAAGATAAAGTAATAGCCTATGCTTCAAGACAACTTAAGCCACATGAAAGAAACTACCCAGTACATGATCTCGAATTAGCTGCTATTGTATTTGCATTGAAAATATGGCGGCATTATTTGTATGGTGAAAAGTGTCATATTTATACTGATCACAAAAGCTTGAAATATTTGATGACACGTAAAGATTTGAATTTGAGACAACGCAGTGGCTTGAATTGATAAAGGATTATGATTTGGTTATTGATTACCATCCGGTAAGGCTAACGTGGTAGCTGATGCTTTGAGCCGAAAATCTCTATTTGCTTTACGAGCTATGAATACCCGGTTGTCACTGTTTAATGATGGTTCAATCATAGCTGAATTGAGAGCTAAATCGACATTTCGTCAACAAATATGTGAAGCTCAGAGGAATGATGAGAAATTACAGGCTAAACGGGTGCATTGTGAGTCAGGTAATGATTCAGAATTTCAGATTGGAACTGATGGTTGTTTATTATTCAGAGGCAGAGTATGTGTACCGAAGAATTCAGAACTTGTACATAAGATTTTACACGAAGCACACAGTGGTATTATGTCCGTACATCCGGGAGGTAATAAAATGTATAATAACTTGAAAAAGATGTATTGGTGGCCGGGTATGAAACATGATATCTCTGAGTTTGTATCAAGATGTTTAGTATGTCAGCAGGTTAAAGCTGAACATCAGGTACCTTCGGGGTTGCTTCAGCCAATCACTATACCGGAATGGAAATGGGAAAGAATCACTATGGATTTTGTATCTGGGTTACCGTTATCTCCGAGGAAGAAAGATGCCATTTGGGTAATTGTCGACCGATTGACAAAGTCCGCGACTTTATCCCAAATGTATGGATTATTCTTTAGATAAATTGGTGAATTGTATATATCTCGAGATTGTTAGACTACATGGAGTGCCTGTCTCCATTATATCGCATGAGATCCCGATTTACGCCTCGCTTCGGAACAAATTACAAGAAGCTTTGGGTACTCGGTTGTATTTCAAGATCGCATTTCATCCTCGCATGATGGCCAATCTGAGCGTGTAATTCGGTATTAGAAGATATGCTCGATGTTGCGTATTAGAGTTGCAAGGTAATTGGGAAAGGTATCTACCTTTGATTGAATTTGCTTACAATAACAGCTTATCGCCTAGTATTAAAATGGCTCCGTATGAAGCTTTGTATGGTAGAAAATGTAGAACACCGTTATATTGGATGAGCTCAGTGAAAAGAAAATACACGGGGTTGATTTAATCCGAGAAACAGAAGAAAAAGTCAAGCTGATTCGAGATAGTCTAAAAGCAGCTTCCGATCGACAGAAGTCATATGCCGATCTTAAACGAAGGGAGATCGAATTTCAGGTGGGTGATAAAGTATTCTTAAAAGTGTCTCCTTGGAAGAAAGTTCTCCGGTTCGGTCGAAAGGGTAAATTGAGTCCAAGATTTATCGGACCATATGAAATCATAGAAAGATTTGGACCGGTTGCTTATCGATTGGCTTTACCACCAGAACTCGATAGAATCCATAATGTTTTTTATGTATCTATGCTACGACGATATCGGTCAGATCCTTCACATGTTATTACTCCGACGGAAGTGGAGATTCAACCTGATATGACTTATAGTGAAGAACCGGTCAAGATATTAGCACGAGAAACAAAGGAACTTAGAAACAAAAAGATAAATTTGGTGAAAGTGTTATGGAAAAAGCACGGGATTCAGGAAGCAACATGGGAACCGGAAGAGGCAATGAGGAAACAATACCCAAACCTCTTTACTGGTAAGATTTTCGAGGACGAAAATCCTTAAAAAGGGGGGGAGAGTTGTAATGGCCCAAATTTGAGGTTATTGGAACAGTGGTTTCGGGACCACAAATCCGATGAGGAAAAATTTATTTTTCTTATATTTTTATGGTCTATATTTCACGGAATGATTTTGTGAAAATCTCGTTCGAAAATTTCGACGTTTGGGCACTCAATTTAGTCAAAAGGACTAAATTGTAAAAAGTGTAAAAGTTGAGTTCTACATGTTAGAGGTGCCCAATTGTTATGAAACTTTAAATTGGAGGTCCTTATATGGTAATTATACTATTGGTAACTTGGTAGACAAAAATGGACATGAGATAAGTGAAATAGAAAATTTTAAGTTAGGGCAATTTGGTAATCTAGTAATTAAAATGAATTAAAAGGAAAAGATGGCAAAATCATCATCTTCTTCATTAGGACGAAATCAGCAAGGGGAAGCCATAGTTAGGGTTCTCAAGCTTCCAAGCTCCATAGTAAGTGATCCCAAGTCCCGCTTTTAATGTTTTTACGCTTTTGGAGTCCCTAGCTTAATTTAGCTTATTCTAGCAATAATTTAACCTAGGGTTTATATTTGGAAAAATACCCATAGGTGAAAAGTGTTTATTTTGATGTTTGATGATAGAATATGAAGCTAGAAATTATGTTAAACAACTTTTGTTAGCCGATTTTAAGCAAAAACGAGTAAAACGACATAATCGGTAAAAATACCTAATGTTCATAAGTACATGTTAGAGTGGGAATTTGATGTTGGCATAGAAGAGAAAAATGTTCATCATGTCATAAAACATAAGAATAATGGATGAAGTTTAATTTCCGAGACTTGGGTCAAAAATGTAATTATGTAAAAGTTTAGGGGCAAAATTGTAATTTTGAAAAAGTTAGAGTCAAGGGCTGTTTTGTTGAATGTGAGTATTAAATAAGTTAAATTTGCTATTTTAGATCAAGAAGAACGAAACTCGAGGTTAGACAAAGGGAAGAATAAAGTTGAAGACTAAGTTGTTGAATTGGACTATATTTGATACCGAGGTAAGTTTACGGTAAATAAATGCAATATTTCAATATTTATTATTAATGCTGTTAATTTCCAGCAGTTATGAATTTATTTGATGATGATCCAAGCATGAAATGATAGAGAATTAAAATTTAAAAGTCCCGTTGATACATAAGGATGGTACTGGATACGAATGTCATGACATTTGGGTAAAGAGATCCCATGTAAGACCATGTCTGGGACATGGCATTGGCATCCTTAAGATCATGAGAGGTCCTCAGAAGACCATGTGCGGGACATGGCATGGGCACCGAGACGAGAGGTCCCATGTAAGACCATGTCTGGGACATGGCGTTGGCACCGAGATGAGATGTCCCCTATAAGACCATGTCTGGGACATGGCATGGGCATCAGCATGAGAACATCCCATGTAAGACCATGTCCGGGACATGGCTTTGGCATGTTATTATCGAAGAGACCCGAGTATCCTTATTATTCCAATGTAGCTCAACGGGCTTGTTAACAATTATGTTCATGAAAGTTCGGTTTAAAGCATAAATGGCAAGCTCGTAAGTTATAAGAGTTAAGAACTTATTATACTATCAATTGATGTTCAACGATGCAGCAAGAGTTGAGTAAGTTTTGTACACAAGTATTCTAAGTAAACAAGCAAGAGAACTAGTATGAGATTAACTAAAGAGTAAACTAGAGATATAGACATTTGAGTTTAATTATTTAAGTTAAATATTGTTATTTATTTGCTAGTAAACTTACTAAGCTTTATGCTTACTTTTTTATTTCTCTTTCCCTTATAGTATTGCAAAGCTACTTCAAGGATCCTAAAGAAGTCGGAGATCGTCCACACTATCAACCACAACTGCTCGGTATTTTATATCGAATCACGTTTGAGTTATGGCATGTATAGGGATTTAGTTATTTTGAATGTTTGTGATTATGATTTTGCTAAAGAATGGTGTGTAAGTATTTGATGATGTATGGTTATTAAAATGGTTAAGTATGAAGGTATTTGTTGTTATAAGAGTCTAGGTGATAAATTATGTATGGAAATCATGAAAGGATGAAATTTTGCAAAGAAACAGAATTTAGGCAGCAACAGTGACGTGACTTTGAAAAATCACCCAAGATAGTATAAAATGAATTAGAGGGTGAATAATATATGGAATTAAAGCTTGTTGAGTCTATTTTCATGGAAAAATAACTGTGTAGCGTTATATTTTAAGATATGTGAATTTTCGTGAGACAGGGTTAGAACAGTTTTTGGTGTCCCCTGTTTTGAGTTTAGAAAATCATTAAAAATTGTACAAAAATGGTTATGAGTTATAGTTTATATGTATAGATTTCTCATTGAGTTTATTTTCTGTAGAAACAAGTAAGAACTTCATATGAAAATCCTACAGTGAGAAAACTTATTTTTAGTGACTAGAGGTCAGGGCAGTCAGGTGGTGAAACAGGGGAGACTTTAACTAATAAACTGTACTAATTGGCTGAACCAAAAATTCTAAAAATTTTATGGTGAGTAGATATATGAGTCTAGTTTCAGGGAAAATTTACAAAATTAAATTTCGAGTTCTGTATCTCAAGTTATAATTAATTTAGTAACTGCTGCGCGATTGGACAGATTTGCTGTAAATAGTGAAATAAATTTTCAAACCTAGTTTTTATGCTCCGAATTGGTAAGATAAGCTAAGTAATGCCTCGTGCTCGACTTCGGAAACGGTCTCGGGTAAGGGGTGTTACAGAAAACCCACAAAGGGCGCTTTGACCAAAGGTGGATCTGAGTTGAAAACCCGAAAAAGGGCGACTCAAATTTTGAGAAAAATGGGGCATGGACATCACCATTATCGAAGACTTCTAATGGGCATTGCTTCATTTTTGAGAGGCTACTTTATGGATCAAGGTCATCCTATACCGATACAGAATTTCAGACAGGATGGTATTGGAAAACGCATTGAACTTAAATGATAGCACGATAACTGAGGTCTAAAATCAATTCAGAAGCAGACACCACGTTTTGTCACCAAATTACCTAGAGGTGAACAAGGACTGGCATGAGAAATTACTATTTACCCTCATCGTTTGTCGAACATCTGTACTGGGGCAAAACCTCTCTTTTTGGTTTACAGGATTGAGGTAGTTTTACCTATTAAAATCCCCTCATTGCTTGTTGGAGGGATCCAATCGCGATGTGATCAGTTAGCCCTAGGAAAAGGGTTAAAAGCTATTCATCAGGGTCGGATGTACCATAAATAAATAATATGAGCCCATAATAAACAGACTCGTCTTAGAGAATTCCACGAGAGGGCTGGATGTTGAAAAAGATTCTTCCTTAACGAAAGGATTCTAAAGGGAAATGAATGCCAAACCAGGAATGTCCCTATGTTGTAAAGAAGACCATTTTCAGAGGAGCACTGATCCTGAGTGAGATTGTCAATCCTATAAACTCGGATCCAGTTAAGAAACACTTCGTTTAAAGAAGAAGGAATGACCAATGTGAAAACCCGCAAAATGCACTTTGAGTCAAACAGAAAATATATATAAAAAAAATGAATGAAAGAAAAAATGAAAAAGTAAAAATGGAGAGGCTAAGGGGAAAACCTACAAAGGGCACCTTAGGCCAAAGGGGATTTGAGTTGAAAACCCGAAGGGCGGCTCAAATATTGATCAGAATGGGGCATGAAGTGATCAAATTGGGGCATGTGGTGATCTTGCTATACCTGAAAGGGTAAGGCGACATCTTGGGGTATCGACAGAGTCCTGTAGATCTCCTAAACACATGTCAAACTCAGGAAAGTCTTCAGAAAGTTTGTACAGAGAAGTTCAAGCTGCGATATCTGGGGCGCCTAACCTTCATACTATTTATATATTGAATTTGTTGTTGTTCTTGGAATACTTCATTCTTTTTCAAGATACGTGTTCCAATCAATTCCTCTTTTATTCTTGCTACCCTTGATAATTCATTCATTTCGAGCTTGCTCTCAAATCAATTCTATTTCATCCATCATTATATTCTTTTTTGCAAACATGTTGCATTGGAATAATGATTAATGGACTAATAAAACTTTCACAAAGGAAGTTTTGCATATTACTCTGAAAAGTTTCTAAATAATATAGGAACCTGAAACAGGATTATTGTTTAGAAAACACCAAGTTTAAAGGGTGAAATATCTAAGAAGGAAGAGTCTAAGTTAAAGGCTATCTTTTCAGATTTTGTTGTCCAAACATTGATTGAACAAAATAGCAAGATGCCGTGTTGGTGACAAAGCTTCAATGAACAAACAGGCAATGATCACCGAGTGATAAGAAAAGGTTTTCTCGGAGAAGAAAATTTTGCGATTGTGAATGAGCATTTGGTATGACACCTTGGGAATGGGGTAAAAGAACCAAAAAAAACTTCACATTTTGTATCCTTGAATTGCGATAGGAGAAGATTGAGAAAAGCCATATCTTTCTACCCTTAGGTTACAGTGGGAGATTGATGGTACAAATTTTATGTCCCAGTGGATTGAACTTTGACGTTCACAGTGGGGGCCAATCAGATTAAGTGTTTCTTTGGATATGCCAGCTGAGCAAGAAGGCGTTATAGCACGTCAGTGATAAAGCCTTAATAAGCTTTTGCGTGATGATAACCTAAGCATTAAGGAATCATTTTCATGACATTTTGCATTCATTCAAATGTCATTCATACACATCTAATTAGGAGCATTTGATTCATTCAGATCATGTCATCCTAATCACTAAGCACAATTAGGTTCATAAAATAGAACATACAAGTCATGTTCCCCAGAGAACAGATCAATGAAGTTGCAGATCTTGCCTTCTTGCATTGACAGCGAAGTAGGTCGAAGACACAAACCTTGCCTCCCTCGTTTGTGGTGGATCTGGTTGAAGACAATAGATCTTGCCTTCCTGCATTGACAGCGAAGCAGGTCGAAGACACAAACCTTGCCTCTCTCGGTTGTGGTGGAGCTGGTTGAAGACAATAGATCTTGCCTTCCTGCATTGACAGCGAAGCAGGTCGAAGACACAAACCTTACCTCTCTCGGTTGTGATGGAGCTGGTTGAAGACAAAAGATCTTGCCTTCCTGCATTGACAGCGAAGCAAGTCGAAGATACAAACATTGCCTCTCTCGATTGTGATGGAGTTGGTTGAAGACAAAAGATCTTACCTTTCTGTATTGATAGCGAAGCAGGTCGAAGACACAAACCTTGCCTCTCTCAGTTGTGATGGAGCTGGTTGAAGACAAAAGATCTTGCCTTCCAGTATTGACAACGAAGCAGGTCGAAGACACAAACCTTACCTCTCTCGGTTGTGATGGAGCTGGTTGAAGATAAAAGATCTTGCCTTTCTGTATTGACAGCGAAGCAGGTCGAAGACACAAATCTTGCCTCTCTCGATTGTGATGGAGCTGGTTGAGGACAAAAGATCTTACCTTTCTATATTGACAGCGAAGCAGGTCGAAGACACAAACCTTGCCTCCCTCGGTTGTGATGGAGTTGGTTGAACACAACAGATCTTGCCTTCCTGCATTGACAGCGAAGCAAGTCAAAGACATAAACCTTGCCTTTTTCAGTTGTGATGGAGCTGGTTGAAGACAAAAGATCTTGCATTCCTACATTGACAGCGAAGCAGGTCGAAGACACAAACCAGATATTTTAGCTCAGCATCAGGAAAGGTTTTCACAACAAACCTGAAAAGCAAGCCTATCAAGATCTAGTTTTTCCCCACTTGTTCCATTACTACTACAATACTGGGATCGAAACTTCCTGGAAAAGATCTTATTGTTGGTTTTGATTTATATCTTAAAGCCAAACAATTAAGAATCCTTCCATATGGTATAAGGTACAAACAAATGTTCAAACCTTATGTACCAATTCCCAGGTTATTCTCAATTGATGCTGACAAAATTCAAGAAGTTGTTGAAGAACTGAAACAAAAGGCATGTGCAGACTCTCATTCAGATTTCCTGAAAAAATGCAACCATCCTTTATGGAAAAATTCAGAATTCTTCATCAAACTTCCTTTCAAGAAAAATGAAGACATTAATCCTACTAAAGCTAGCCATGTTGGGATGAATCCAGATCATCTCAAATTAGCTGAACAAGAACGTCAACAATTACAGACAGAAGGATTGATAGAAGCCTCAGATTCACAATGGGCATGTGAAGCATTCTATGTCAACAAGAGATCTGAGCAAGCTCGTGGAAAGCTAAGACTGGTAATCAATTACAAACCTCTCAATCATTTTCTTCAAGATGATCAATTCCCTTTACCCAATAGAAATTGCCTATTTTCAAGTCTTGCGAAAGCCCAGATTTTTTCAAAATTTGACTTGAAAGCAGGATTTTGGCAATTGGGTATAGATCCTGAAGACAGGCCCAAAACTGGTTTTTGTATTCCAAATAAACACTACCAGTGGACTGTAATGCCCTTTGGACTCAAGACGGCCCCTTCAAAGTTTCAAAAGGCCATGATCAGAATCTTTAGCCTATCATAGATCAAGCCTTGATCTATATTGATGATATTCTTCTTTATAGCCCTGATGAGCAAGATCATGTTATTCTCCTCAACAAATTCAAGCAAATTCTTTTTAATTTTGGAATAATGCTTTCTGAAAAGAAAATGTAGATCAACAAGCAGGAGATTGAGTTTCTTGGAATGATCATCAAAGATGGAAGATATCAGCCAAGTCCAAACATCGCAGAAGAGTTGAAAAAAATTCCCTGACAAAAACCTCACCCAGAAGCAAGTTCAACAATTTCTTGGGATAGTTAATTATCTTAGGGATTTTGTTCCCAAGATAGCCAAATTAACAAATCCTTTAAGAAAAATGCTCAAAAAAGATCCACCTCCCTGGAAGTCCAAACAAGCAAGAGTTGTTCAACAAATCAAGGAGAAAACAGCATGCTTGCCACCATTACAGATCCCGTTCAGTGACAAAAGAATTTTGCAGACTGATGCAAGTGATAAATATTGGGGAGCAATACTCTTTGAAGAAAAAAATAGAAAAAGACGACTTTGCGGATATAAGAGTGGAAGATTCACAGATGCAGAAATCCATTACCACTCTACCTTCAATGAAATTCTTGCTGTGAAATATGGAATCACCAAATTCCAGTTTCATTTAACAGGATATCATTTTCTTGTTGAAATGGATATGTCATCTTTTCCAAAAATGCTCAAATTCAAACAGAAGGAAGTTCCACACTCTCAACTTCTCAGATGGGCAGAATGGTTTTCCAGATTCTCCTTTGATGTTGTACACATTAAAGTCAAGGATAATGTTCTTGCAGATATCCTTACTAGATTACCTGAAAATTCAACCCAAATCCAAACTCCAAAGGCCATTGAAGTTTTCATGTTTCAACCTTCTTCTTCCTCAAAAGGAAAAAAAAATAATCTCAACAAACACCCTCACCCTTTCCCTTTCCCTGTAAACCAAATTCCCATCCAGATCACCCTCCAGAAGTCTTAAGCTTAATCCTAGAGAAAAAATTCCATAAAGAAGCCATGAACATGATGCTTTCTTATCAGTTAGATGTCTTTAGGAATTTTGGAGGATTATTTCTTAAGCCTTTAAGCCTTCATCCTGATTACCCATTTATAAACCCAATCAAGTTCCACTTTGGTGAGTTTCCTGAAGAATTAAAATGGTTGTTCTGGTATTTAACTCATCTCTTTCATATAGGGATTGAGTTCTTTATGCCTGATCTCCAACACTTCCTAACAATGGCAGTTCGCAATGAAGAAGCTCCTGAGATGAAAAACTTAGCCACATTTTTAAGATGGTTCTATCCTTTAGAATATTGGGTAGATATGCTCATGTTTGAATTTCTCAAAAATACCCGTGTCCAGTGGATAGTCATCATCTTCTATAAACCTCAATACTTCATGCAGAATGGACCAGCAACACAATTAGCCTCCCTTCCTAGCTCCTGGATCCATAAAACATATTTTGAAGAGGTTTATGAGAATCCTTTTAATCTCAAGAAATTACAGAAATATTTGTGTCAGATCAATAAGATCATTCCTTCAGAAATATGGCCCTCAGGAAAGTCACAAGCACCATGGGATGTTCAAAGGAATCCACCGACACCTTATCAAAACCAGTTGAAAGAAGCCCTGAATGAGTATTGGTCCAACATACCAGATCCAAAAGAATGTTCTCAAGATTATCCCATGCATTGCAGCCAGATAATTCAAGACACATATATATGGAAGGATATACATGAAAAGGGACCAAGTGTTTCACCAAGTATTTCAAAAGCCCCACTATTTTCCAGATGCAATAATGATGATGTGATACCACCAGATGACCTGGAAAGAAGGATTGAAAGGCTGGAGCTTAGGTGTTACAAAGCCCGTGAAAAGAAAAGACAGAAAATAGAAGAACTAAATCTTACCTCTGATATTGATACAGATTATGACACAGATACAGACGTGTCAATAGTGTAAAAGCAGATTCCTCCTTATCTGCTTAAAATTATTATGTCTCTTTACTTTTGTAAAATATGCTGAGTCATGTTATTTACTTTAATGAGTGGTGTAAAAGCAGATTCCTTCTTATCTGCTTATCTCAATCCTCCTCCTCTATATAAGGATGGAGAAGCGTCAGTTGTAATATAAGAAGAACTAGCTTTGAAATAAAATCCAGACGAGTTTTATAAATCTATGGCTTTCTAAACCTCTCACATATCTTCTTACTTGAAAATATAATTTCTATGGAAGAAAATCTCTCATGAGTTTAAAAGTATGCTCTGTGCTTGCCATACTTATGGATCCTGCACATTAGAAATTAAACATGATAAAAGATATTATTAAGTTCAGTTGAGTTTGAAGAAGGAGTTCAGTGATTAAAGATGATTAACAGCTAAAAGGCAGTGCCTTGTTGATGGCCAAAAAAGAGATGAAAGGCCTGTGTTTTGGCATAACATACCTGCTGTTATAAATCGTTAATTTTTTACGTGTCAACTCTTTATCTCTTTTCCGCACCCTTTTCTCCATCAATCATGTTGCAAGAGTGTAAATGGAGTTTCCTTCTTATTGGAGACATTTAGGAACACATTTAGCAATCACCTATTTAAGAGTTTACGTCTACAAGTTGGCCATGAATAATACTAAATTACGTCTAAACCTGTACAAAACAAAACCAATACATGGTCAACTCTATAATAAATACTAACATAAAATTTGTAAAAGATCTCAACTCCACCCATTTTACTTGCAAATAATAACGGGTGCTATAACACTACTCCACCTGTATATGTATTTGAACCCACTGTTGAGTTTCAAGTTTTGCAGTTAATTGGATCTGCTATCACCCCCCCTTTTGGACCCGATTCCCGAAACTTCGGTTCCTCAATGATTTTCTCCCAACATCATTCCAACCACTAGTAGCCATTGAATCACCATGTAAAGGGAAATAAGGAGGCGATGAGGCTCCTTTCAGTACCCTTTTAGTGGAGAATTCCTGGGTAATTAACTGTTCAGCTGAGGATGCATTTCCCAAGGGTTCACCGGAGGAGGATGCAGGAGTTGCTTGTGCCAGACCCTCTTCCATTTCCATATTACTACCCACCACATCCTCTTCTGGAGCTATCTTCCAATAACATGCGTATGCAGCGACACTAAAGAAAGCCAATGAACCTAAGCTTATCATCGCCAGCATCAGAAAATATCTGTCCAGATGACTTGTGCTACTTTCGTCACCAAACCACCCTCTGAAAGCATATATGGTTAATATACTAAGAAATTTCCCCATTCCCATCACGATTTCTTTGAACAGTAACTCATAAACTTTCATGGATCCCGGGACGAGGTTATAGAAACAACCCTCCATCCCTGCCTCAACAAGTCCGCTCATGATTCCTAACAGTAAATACTGAGGAGTCAACCACAAAATACTCATCGGAATCTTCTCAACTTCGCTTTTGGGGATCCCATATTCTTTGATTAACTTCAATCTGCGAACCTCCACCTTCCAAGCTGTTATGCAACACAAAAACGAAACAAGCATTCCGAGTGTAATTCTCATGACAAAAGCACGCTTTCGTTGGTTTTTGTTACACAACTTAGAGGTTACAAAATCAACCAACCCCGCAGTTACAAGGTTGTTAAGGAACTAAGGACAGAGAAATAATTTAGAGGAATTTTGAAACCGTTGCCGATTCCAATTTCCAGATAGTCACTTTGTTCGAGGAAGAATGTGGTGCCGGCTGCCTCCACCAGACAATAGACGAGGAGTGTTATCCAAAAGGGGACTAATCTTCTCCAGCCGTTCATGATCTGTAATGTAATTTTTCTTTCGGGTGGTTTTTTGCTGTAACACCTAATGCCTTGCACAAAGAACAAAGAAGCCGTTCCAGTTATTATTGATGAAATCAGGATAGGTTTCTTCAATGATAGGCGGCTTGAGATTGAAACTATAGTAAAAATGAGGACACCAAGAAACCAAGAAGTACACCACTAAAACTGGTGTCGAGCCTCGGCCTTTTCCCGGTTCTGATACTCTGCCTCTGCCACTTGGGAGTTCTGGTTCCGACCAAACTGATCTTTGAGAAATGCTTTCAGAGTTGGACTTCGTCCACCCTTCCCCAGGGTTACAAGTAGCAGTGCCACGTAAAATATTCTACTGTCTTTATACTCAAAACATAATATCACTAATCTCTGTAATTATTAAGAGTATCGAATTAGTTCCTTTATACTATCTTATGACAGCTGAAAAGCTAGCTTTCTAGTGATGAATAAACGTCCCCACTCACAGTGATGAAAGCTGCAGTGGTGTAACCAACGACCTTGAATCGACCCAAACGTTCGTCTGCTACATATGCGACGATAGCTGCAACGAGTAGTGATGCGCCTTCTTGGGCATTGACAATGGCGGCAGCTATTGGGAGACGGTAGCTTTTCCAATTGCTTGTGATGTAAGTTATCAGCACGAAAAAAAAATGCATGCTCTACAAACGCATGACTGAAAACTAAACCTGCATTTCGTGTATAAAACTTATCAACTCATTTTAGCAAATGAACTAAAACGGCTAAAATTACCTGAGATGAATAAAGCAGCTTTGGAGAAACAAATATAATAAGACGCCCAGTTGGATACTTCTTGCCCCATCTCCAACAACATTTTAGCTACTGAATCTGAATTTTTGCAAGTGTTTATAATCATTTAACTTGTATTATTATATTTATAGCAACCCCTACCGTGGAAAAATATTACTACCGGCCGCAATGAACCAACCGATGATCTACCTTGTAAGTGCGTGCATGTGAACGGTGGAGCCCGGTTTTTAGAATAACATTATTTGCGTAACGTGTACGCAACCATATTAAATACATCCACTCTTTTAGGGTTGTACAGGGCCGGACTGGGTAGGCTTGTTTTCTGGATCTGTTCCGGTTCAAAAAAAATAAGATTAAAATTTTGTTTTAGTTCAATTGGAATAAAAATATTAAAACTCGAGTTCAATTATCTGTATTATAATTTTTACATTATATTTTATATAAAATTAAATTTAAAATATAATATATTAAATACACTAAAAGATTAAAATAAATATTTCCAAGCAAATAATTTTTTTAATTTAAATAATACTAAGATAAGTGCAACTTAACATGTAAATATCTCTAAAATAATAGCAAAATTAATAATAAAATAATAAATATATAATATTCAAATAATAACAACAATATAATAGCAATATAATAACAAAATGATAGCAAAATAATGAAAAAAAAGTAATAAAAAAAAGCAGTAATTTTTTTTTTTGCAAATTTAGGTCAGATCAAGCCAGGCCCAAAAAGCTTACTCGAGGCTTGACCTATTTAGAAAATGAGCTTGATTTTGTCCAAATCTATTTTTTGGATCTATATTTTTATCAAAACCTTTCCACTTTTCGAGTGACTCGGCTCATAAACAACTTACACTCTTAAAACAAAAATAATGTTTCCGAACCAAAAAAACAATTATATTTCCTCCCATAATAATAACATACAACAATTGTATTCATTTTCCTCCGTCAATTGTATTGGGTATTTTAATTAAATTTTATAATTTTAAATGGGTGAGAATCTCTATCTGATTAATCAAACGTATTATATATATTAGTATTTATTAAATAGTTAAAATGTTTTTAACATAAAATATATAATTACAAATTTAACTTATAATTAATTTGATATGCACAATTTATAAGAATGAAACATGGTAATTAGATTATTAAAATATTAATCTTACAAAAATAAAAAGATTATGAATGAATAGATCTTTCTCCTTTTAAATATAATATGGACATGCTTAATAATATAAAATAATTTGGAAGTTAAATGCAACTTACTTATGATAAATATAGGTTTATAATTTTTATTTATTTATACAACTACTAAAGAAATACAAAATATATCAAACAAGTAAATTAAACGTTGAGAATAAAACTATTTTACCACTTTAAATAAATAAATCAAGGTATAACAATTATTTAACCCAAAAATTGATTGCACGTGATGATAATCCATAAAGACATATGGGCAGGACATTGAAATGAAGTGGACGGGTCAATTGGTAGTTGGTACAATGTCGGTAAATTTATTTCTATTTTTCTCTGAGACATTCACTTCAAGTCCTGCTATCCCGGTTGGCGTGGCTTATTATCATCCCCACAAAGTTCAAAAAATAACTTTTATATATTTGTTTGTGTTTTAAGAAGTTTATAATGGATTATTTTTAGGGTTATTCTTTTAAAGGAATACCTTATCCCTCTCATCAGACTCCTAATCATGATATCAAATTAACTAAACATAAATTTAATTTAAGAATACTCGAAGATTTAAACTTCTAAAACATTTGAACTCGGATGCGTGAAACTCTACACCCAAATTTTAATTATCAATATTACTTACATTTTATATTTTTGAAGGTACACTTTTACTATTTCATTAATACTTGTTATTTTTTATAAAAATATTGCTTAATCATAATACTCATTTATTTTATGTATTGTTCATATTTTAATTTTTCATTTTGTCTAATTGATATTGTTAAAATAATTTACAATATGCCGCATATTATAATTTTATCATAATAATATTTAAAGTATATTTAAATAAATTTGGCATGTAAAATTTGTTGTAGGCTGGGTTGAGCCCCTTCATATATTTGCATTATTTTATGTTATTTATTTCATTGTTTTGGATTAGTATTAAATATACTTTTTTTTAATTTCATTAAAAATGTATTTTTTTCTTGTTTAAAAAAGAACAGTACAGGCTATTACATAACAATTAGTTTAATAGTAAATAATCCGTTGAGGTCTTTATGTAGTGCATTCAAAGCAAAATCAAGAGGTTGAGACTAACAATGAACGCTAATGCCCCATTCTTTCTGTAGCATTTGCTAAGCAATTAACTAGCCTATTGTCATGTATTTGTATTTTTTAAATATTTTTAAATATTTTACTATACCCCTATAGGACACTTATCAACCCCTTTACTCTATTTGTGGGGTCTAAAAACTCTACTAACAGTGTACTAAATAATTTTCCATATTGTTTTATGTTACTTATCGTGCTATATGGTATGATTAGAATTCATGTTTGTATAGTATAAATAGTATAACTCTTGGCCTAGTGGTAAGAGCATTTATATTGTGGCATAAGAACTTGGGTTCAATCCTTAACAACACCACCTCCACCCTTAACTATCAAAAGAAAATAATAATAACTTCTTAGGTTCTAATCTTATTGTGTTAAATTATTGATTTTGTTTAAGAATATAAAAGGACAAAAATACCCACATAATAATGCAACTTTGTACAAAAGCACTTTCTTTAGTCATTTTTTTTATCCAAAATGACAACTTAATTATGAACTTAAATAATAGTATTAAAATATAAAATTATTATTATAATTGTCGATTGAGTCTTAGCTCGGTTAGCATTGGCATTGTTGCCAGTGCAAGAGTTCGTGGATTTGAGTGTTCTGAAGCGCGTTTATCCCCCTATTTAAAAGTTGGGATGAGTTACTGTTCCTAAACAAATTGTGACTAAACTTTTGTGCTCCATTATTTGTAGAACCCTGACTACATTGCATTCTTGTTGTTGCTAGTCCCTCAAGCTTCACTACATTGGGATGATCCAACTTCTGTAATATCATTATTTTTTTGTGCCATAAATTTCACACTCCCAGGATCTGATATGTCAAACCGAAACTTCTTCACTTTTATGCTCCATTACCTGTAGTCCCTCAAGCTTCACTACATTGGGATGATCCAACTTCTGTAATATCATTATTTATTTTGCCATAAATTTCACACTCCCAAGATCTGATATTTCAAACCGGAACCTTCTTCAAGTCAACTATCTTTTGTATCATTTTCTTACCATAGAATTGACCATTTTTCAAGTTATACTTGCATCAGTTGCTCACAGAATTAAGGGCAATAATACCATCAACCTTCAATAAATTCTTGTTACTTGGATCAAGTGTGGTAAAAAGCAACTCAGATCATATAAAACAACCAACTTGGTCCTGTCTAGTTTAGATTATTCAACACTCTAGCCAAGCTAGTAGAGAATGAGAGCATCAAAGATTTTAGTGAATCTTTTTCTTTTTTTTTCTTTCCAGCACTTCCTTTGCCGACAAAATTGTTTGCAACACATGCATCGATGATATCATGTGCTTTATGATATCATCAAACAGGGAAATAATAGTGAAACTAGAAGCCCTGATCATTGAATTGTGCTTGTCATTGTTGTACAAATAGCTGAAACTTGAGAGTGCAATCCCCTTAACACTTCCATGGGAAAAACTGAAGAGTTAAGATTGGAATATGCAGACCACTAGCATTTTTGCCATTTTAGAATTTAGAAGCTGCAATGCAAGATAACGTATGACAAACAGAACTTAAGAAGGGTGTAATACTCCTAACTCATATCCATCGTCAGAATAGGGTTATAGAGCATTATCGGAGTTTACAAATTAATTTACTGACATTTCATTTCATCAAGCATTCATATTTATAACCAATCAAAATCAAAACATTAATGAGCTAACATTGGCCAATTTAACTTATATATGTCATTATAACCAGAATCAAGTCATCCAAAATTACCGATAGAACCAATGGATAGTGTGATATATCTTCGATAAGCTTCCAACCCAATCTAGCTTTCGATAATCATTTCAATGCATCTAATAATTATACATATTACCAATAACAATTCAATTCCAATAAGAAAACACATATTTATATAATATTAATCACCAAATAACATTCACTTTAATTAAAATTATACAGAATACAGTTCATACGAACTTACTGTGCTAAATTGCAAAAACACCAAAATTTAGGGACATTTTGGTAATTTTTATTTTCCTTGAAATTTCCACCCAATCTTGATCTAAATTAATATTTCATTCAATTTATTAATATAAATAATAAAACAATTCATTTCATGCAATTTGATCACTTTTTGACATTTTTACAAAATTACCCTTAAAATTTTACTTTTATTCAATTTAGTCCCTAAACCTAAAACATGCAAATTAGCCATTTTAATGAAAAATCATGCTAGTTGAATAATCATATATTTTCCTCCTCCTCTTCTCCATTCCACATCCTTAATGTATATAACATGCTTATATGTAACATTATCTATAATTTCACTATTTATTTATATGTTCATTCAAAGCTGTCCACTTGAGTCATAGTCACTAAATTATTTATATCTTGAGCTACGAAACTCCGAATTAAGATCCACTAAATTTATATGAAACTATACTCACATATCTTATTACCATAAAACTTTCAGAATTTATGGTTTATCCAATAAGTACAATTTATTCTTTAAAGTCATCCCTATTCTACTGTCTGACAGTTTCAACCCTTCTTCACTAAAAATTAATATCTCCTCGTACGGGATTCGGATGATGTTCCCGTTTTTTTCTATTGAAAATAAACTCATTAAGAATTTTAAAAATATAAATTCTAACCCACAATTATTTTTATACAATTTTTAATTATTTTCCAAAGTCAGAACAAGGGAACCCAAATTCATTCTGACCTTGTCTCACAAAATTTATTATATCTGATGATTTACAATTCTATTAATTACACCGTTTCTTCTATGAGAAACTAGACTCAATAAGCTTTAATTCCATATTTTTTAATCCTCTAATTCGATCTCCACAATTTATGGTGCTTTTTCAAAGTTAGTCTTTTGCTGCTGTCCAAAACTGTTTTAGTGCAAGATGTTGATTACTAAGTTTATAACTCCCTATTTTCCTTTCTCTATAATATTTCCCATCACTTTTACACTTATTTCCTTCACTAACATATCAAGAACATAAGACCTTATATAAGAAAAATCTACTATAACATCATTTCCATGCTTTTTCAATAATATCAAACTTAAAAATATATTGAAATCTTGATTTTCTTACCTCGCCCTTTTAGTTTCAAACTTTAACTTAATTTTCTCTCTCCTCCATGTTCTATTTCTTAAATCTAACTTGATATTTTAGCTCCCCATAGTCTCCTTGTTATCTTTCTCTCTTGATGGATATGGAAATTCTTTTGATTTCTAAGTGAAAATGGTGAGGATTTGGTGAAAGGACCAAATTGTAAAGAAAAGAAAACTTTCTTTCTTTCTTCTTCTTCTCACGTTGGTGCATGGGAAAGATGATGATAATTCTTCATCTTTCTCTCATTATATATTAAATACAATAATAAAATAATAAAATATCTCATTAAAATATTAATAAACTAATATTTATTTAATTAATTAATCTAAAATATCACCAACATCATCATTGCCTTCTGGATTTCTCTCTCTTCTAATTGACCATTTTGCCCTTTATAATCTTTAAAAATTTTATTCTTGAGTTATTACTTAATTTTGTAAAATTATGATTTAGTCCCTCAAAATTTTTTACCTTTTCAATTTGATCCTAATTCATCCATTTTCCTTATTTTACTATATCAAGGGTACCTACTTTATTACTGTAGTAATTTTCGGGGTATTACGAGGGGCTTCATCATAAAATGTAGAAAAAGAAAACAGTCCAATAGGATGTTGCCAAGTCATGATACTGATCCCACATGAAGGGTGTTAGCTATCTGATTTGGCTAACTTGTCTCATCTGTCAGACAGCAATTGGGAAGGGAGGATCCTCATTCCTCTCACCTTCTAAACTGCTGCTGCTACCCTTAACCCTGAGCAACAGGACCTAAACCTGAATCTATCATATTTGGTAGACATTGATAAGTAAGGATTCAATCAACCCTACATTTTTATCTTATAATCTCCTACATCCTACAACTTCAACTATGGATCATGGAATATTTAGCCGTTGAACAAACTTTGTGAATTTTTGAAATAGTTCAACAACTGTGTGATCTCTTTTGCCTGTTGGAAGCAAGCACCCCGAGGCATTGATTCAAAATTTTCACAATAGATTTTTAAAATTGCCAACTTGTTGCATGATATTGTTATTTTTGGCCTTTCATGACAGACCATTGATTATGATACTATGCTGCAATTTTGTTTTTTTTGTTTTTTTATTTTTTTTTTCGTATTTTCCTCTAATCATATGGATTTTATTTTTCTGTAAAAGAAGTTATTTAAGAAACATTTTTTATGTCTATTTGATGTGTAATTTATGTCTATTGTGAAGTTTTTCATCATTCATTATGGTAACTTGTACCTATTTCCTCTGGTGCTACTCTGCCCTTTTTTTCCCACTGAGATGAAACTTTTTTATTATATATATATAAAATATTAAGGTATCCTGCCACACCACTAGCAGGCAATTTCTCCAACTTGGACTCACGATAGCTGTGAACACCCTTGGCCAATGAACCAAACACTGGGGTTCAGTCCAAAACTTTCTTTAACCTATCGAATTAACTAGTTTCTCCTAGCCTTTTTACATTTTATCATAAGAAGCTATTCAAAATGTTATAAAAACTTAATTACTTCATAATCAAATTAATGCCACAATCAGAGGGCTCACTAACTGATTTAATGTGGTGTAAACATGATGAAATGTGCCCATTCCTGTAGCAATTCATAACTAAAATTACAAGCAAGGTGGCTAGTATTCTGCAGAAAAAAGCTACAAACATCAAAATGAAGAACTTGATGACTTGAAATCCAAGCAAATTGTTGAGATACAGCTTGTTATAATTGATTGGTGAAGCAACAAGAATGGCAAACAACTTGCTCAAAAAGTTGCAGACAAAACATTTGATATAACTTACAGAAATCATAAAGTATGAATAGCAGCAGCATTGTGGTATACAAGAAAAAGAGTCATTCCAAATCTATTATCCCGAAATTCGAGAGCATGATCTTTACTTGATCGACAAAATCCGAGCCTGTTGCATACTCGGTTAACATCCCAACAGCAAAACCAAACATTGCCCATCTGCAACACCAACATCCCCAAAATCAATTACAAACAGTAAGTATTTGTATGTCATTACAAGCAGCAAGGATAAGGGTTTTAGAACAAGTTAAATGCAATAACAAACTAAACAGAAAATGCTTAAAAATGTGAAAAGAAAGTTCAAGTTTTAGAGTGTGTCTGTGTTGGCATGTACATACATACATATAATATATATATATATATATCTTCTTCCAAAGAAGATATTTGGTTGCTTCAATCAAAATCCGTTATTAGTGGACACTTCTGTTCTATGAACTATTTTCTCAATATCAAGCAATGTGCTCATAACTCATATGCTATGGCTATGGCTATTCTGCTAAAGTTATCAAACAGATTTATAAGGTTTTGAAATCAAATTTTAAGAATATGATTGATAAAATCCATATCCACACACCCCAAATCTCAAAACTTCCATAAGATGGCAAATAACATATCCGCACCAATGTAATTGTTGTTCACTCGGTTCTTAATTAAGACAAAGCAAAATTAAGGGTAAAAATAAAGGGCATAAATAATAATTCCATTTACCTTCCATTAGCAATCTCATTCTTCCCAAGGAACCCAAAGAAAGGCCCTTGACTAGATTCCTCAAGCTTCTTCTGCTTAAAGTATTCTTGCAACTCCTTTGCCTTCTGTCTCTGAAACTCCAAAGTGATCACATTCTGGTCCCCAACACCTGCCGCTGAAGGCGGCGGAGACGGAGGGGAAGAAAAAGAAGGAGGTGTCGGTTGTGGCGGAGGAGAAGCGGAGGGAGAAGAAGGTGGGACGGGTTTCAAAGGAGGTGGTGGAGAAGGTGCCACAGGTCTTCTCAAAGGACCCTCAGTTTGAGAACTTCTTATCGTCACAATATAAGGCTTGGGTGGTACAGACAATCTACAACTGGTCGAAGATGAGGTTGATGAGGAACATGGAGGTGAAGCAGAAGAAGGGTTTGGGATTTTCAGACATGAGATTGAGGTTGCCATAGACATTAGTATTAGGTGGTTGTTTTTTCTTGGTTTATCTAAACTCTGGGGATTTTTGTGTGTACTTTTTATGATCTTACAGGGTTGAGATTTGTGTCAGAACTTAGAAGTGGGGTGTGTGGATAAGGCGTCGCCAAGTTTCAACGGACAGATGGCTTTGAACGTATGTGTAGTTGTCCATTTCGACATGAGACCATTACATAGAATAAAATTATTATTTATTATTATAAATACATGAGATAAAATAGTATGAAATAAATAATATAAAAATGTTTAACACATATTCTTAAAATGTGCACACAATTTCCATGAAAAATAACAAATAAAAATTCTAAATAAAGAATAATTATTAGATTAATATTTGATACATCAGCATTATATATATTTTTTCATTTTATAAGTTGTTTTAAAAATTATCATGTATATATTTTTAAAATATTTATTTTTTAATATTTTATTGAACTCTATAAGAAACTTGTCAACCTTTGAACTTTAGTTGTGAAGTAAAAAACTACATTGATAGTATACTAAATATTATTCCATAATTATTTAGTTTAATTTTTTAAATGAGATGAATATGCAACTATTTAGTTTATTAGAAAATGGGGGGGTTAGTATTTGAAAATTATTAGTGGTAAAATCATTTTTTAGAGCTTGAACTTGGTAATTATTTTTACATTTAGGCTTAAACTTTTTTTAGTCTTTGAACTTGGAAATAATTGACAAGTTCAGATTCTAATGTAAGAGTGATTATCGAGTTCAATGACTAACGTAGGCAAAAAAAAAAAGAGTTTAAGCCCCAATGTGAGAACAATTGTCTAGTTCAAACCCCAACATGATAACAATTGCTAAGTTCAAAAATTAACTTGGATAATAAAAAAAAAACTCAAACAGAGTTGTTGACAAGTTTAGACCCAAGAAAATGATATAACCAAATTATTGAATAATCAAAATTCTCTTTTTTGCTTTTCTTAATTATTTCAAGAAAGGTTGAAACTAGAAAATTGGCTTAGGGAACAAAAATGAATAATAAATATTTAGAGGGTTAAGTGTGATTTTATCATTAAATTAATTTGTGATTTCACAAAATTAAAAGGGATTATAAACTAAATTACCAATTTGGGGGGGGGGGGGCCAAAGTCCATTGCCCCTGTTGTCGCCCCTCGTTTCAAGAGTCTCCACCATACTAAATCCAAATTTATTTTTTTATTAGAATTCAGAATTTTTATTTTTCTAAATAAATCTTGGGTTTGTGTTTGGAGATTCCTTTGGATCATTGGACTTTGATTTCAAATTTTTCCCCTCCAATTAATTTGTTGAATTGAGGGAGCTCCGGAGAATTTAAATTATTTAAAGACTATCAATTCTTTCTACTTAGACTTGTGACAGCTCTTCAAACATTTTTTTTTTCTTAGGATTTGTGGGAGCTTTAAAGAATTTAGAGAAATTTGGATGCACCACTAGACTAAATCATTAAAACAGCAATATCGATTAAATTATCTATTTCAATGATAATGTAATAGTAAAATTAAATTTAGTAGTAGGACTAGGAGATGCATTTAATAAAAGTGTGTATAGGTATATTATTTATATATATGTCTTAATAATATTTATAAACAATACATATTAACTCTAAAAACAATACATATTATTACGTATATTAATTAAAATTTTAATTTATTAACTAATTATACAATTATATAAATCTATTATTATATTAAATAAATATCTTAAAAATAAATTAACCAAGTAAAATATTTATAATAAATAACTTAAAATATATTTTATAAAAAATGAATAAAATTAGAACAAAAAGTATTGCCAGGAAAAAATGGTAGAAAGTAATTATAGAGGGTCCAATTAACACTTGCCAGAATTCTACCTAAAATATCTAACGATTTTAAGTCTCTTTTTTTCGCAAACCGTGACAAATGGTATATTTTTAATAGATTCATTTAGATTGATATTAATATAATTATACTGATAAAATTTTGAATCAATTTAATATTTTTAGCGCATTAATTTAAAATATTGTGTAATAGCCCGATTTTAGGCCTAGTCGGAACAATGGTTTCGGGACCACAAATCCGACGAGAAAAAAAAATGTAATGGCCTAAATTTTCAGAGGTGTCGGAACGGTGATTCAAGATCACTAAATTCGACAAATGGGTAGAAAATATTATTAATTTAGTAAGTATAAGTTAAATGTGAAGTTAGGAAAATTTTTGAAATAGTGAATAGTGCACTAGAAATAAATATTAAAATAATTAGAATCGAAATGAGGTATCAAGACCTCGGGGATTTTAAACCGAGCCATAAATATTTTTATAAATATTTATAGAGTGTTAAAAAGTTAGTATTAAAGTTTCGTTAAGAAATTTTAAAGTTCCGATAATTAATTGAACAAAAAGGACTAAATTGTAACAAATGCAAAATTTTAGGAAATGATTAAATAACTTAAATGATAAAAGGAAGAGGGCTTAAAAGGTAAATAGACTCAAGGTCTATTTGGGCTGGACGGCAAAGGCATGAAATCAGCAAGAAAGTAAGAAGAATTAAGGGAAAAATTGGAATATTGCAAAATTTGCTTAAAAAAGTTAGGACCAAAGTGGAATTATCTAGATTTCTCTTCATTTTTCTGAATTCTCATCAGCTAAAACACCATGGAAGGGCTTATTCAAGCTGGTTCTTCATATTTTTATTACAAGTAAGTTCAATTCTTGACTATTTCTTAAAATTTTTGTATTTTTATGACTTTTACAACTAGGCCCACTTGTTAAATTCATTAGTTTTGATTTTATGAAAGAATTTGAAAGTTGATATGAATATGTGATGGAATTGTATGATTATTTAGCATGAAATTAGAGCTTTAAATTGTTCATATGCTGATTTTATTGAAAGAATTGAATAGAAAGTGAATGTTTGGGACCTAATAGTAAAAGAGTTTGAAGATAGAGTTCTATGTAAATTCTGAATTTCAATAGTTTTGTAACAACTTATAATATCTAGGTAAAGTATTAATTTAGAAAATTATATCAATTGAGGGGTTAATTGAGAAAGAACCGAATTGTATAAACTGTGAAATTTGGGGCAAAATGGAAATCAACATTTTGCACTAAAGCAGTTTTGGACAGCAGCAGTAGTGTAACTTTGAAAAATCACCAAAAATTGTAGAGATTGAATTAGAGGATGAATAAAACATGAAACTAAAGCTTATTGAGTCTAGTTTCTTATAAAAGAAAAGGTGTGAGCAATGGAATTGTAAATCATGAGATATAATAGATTTTGTGAGAGAAGGTCAGAATGAATTCGTGTTCTCCTGTTCTGACTTTGGAAAATCATTAAAAATTGTAAAAAAATTATTATGAGTTATAATTTATATGGTTAGAATCCTTAATGAGTCTATTTTTATAAGAAATAAACAAAAACATCATCTGAATTCTGTACAATGAGATAATTAATTTTTAGTGAAGAGTGGTCGGAACTGTCAGACAGCGAAACAGGGGAAACTTTAAAGAATAAACTGTACTATTTGGCTGAACCAAAAATTCTGAAAATTTTATTTTATGAATATATGTGAGTCTAGTTTCAGAGAAAATTAACGGATCTTAATTTGGAGCTCTGTACCTCCGGATAAAAATAATTTATTGACTCTGACTCGGATAAACAGTTTTAAATATACATGTGAGTGAATAGTGAAATTATAGCTAATGTTGTTTAAGTGTGTTATACACATTAAGGATGTGGAATGGAGAGGAGGAGGAAAAATTGGGAAATATATGAATGATTTGTGTATAATTGGTCATATGCTTGATTTTAATTGATAAACGATGAAATAGAAATGATGCTTATATTTGTGCATTATTGGTCATGGTTTAAGCTCATGTGTGAAAATAAAAGTTTCATAGTATGTGTGTATGGTATATTCGGTATATGATTTGGCATGAAATAATGTCATTAATGGTTTATGAATTAACACATGTTGGTAAGTCTGATACATGAATAAATGTTGTGCTCATCCATGCTTATAATGCTTATGCTATACGTGTATTTGGCTAACATATTTGGTGTATATGCTTAGGCTTTGGCCAAGTAGTGGCTAGATTATGCCACGTTAAATTTATAAGGTATGCATTGAAATGGTTTATCGTGTGGTTAGTTCCAAAAAGAGTTATGTTTAAATACACTAGCTTGCAACTATGGTTGAATGATATGCTTATATCTTGTGTGATGTGCATAGAAACAAGTGTGGAAAGATAATGAAATAATAAGTTCATATGGCTGAAATTTAATGATTAAATGTTAATTTCATGAATTATACAATGTATGATGAAATGTATTTATTTTTGAAATGAGAATAAAATAAAAATGTGAAAAATCGAATAAATGATCAAATTAAGCGGAACGCCGGATTTGAGTACTTCTGATCAAGTGACAAAGTGATAAGTGGTAGCTTTAGCTACACTTATCTGATCAAGTGAAAAAGTGATAAGTATTATACTTATCTGATCAAGTGAAAAAGTGATAAGTGTTATACTTATCTGATCAAGTGAAAAAGTGATAAGTGTTATACTTATCTGATCAAGTGAAAAAGTGATAAGTGGTAGCCTAGCTACACTTATCTGATCAGGGACAAGTGATAAGTGATCATACATAAGACCATAGTTATACTATGGCAAAATGAAAGTGAAGTACTCAATTTTCCGTAACCGTTCCCTAATTTGATTAAGGATGGTAAGTGACAAATGGGCCCAAAAGAATCAAAGTAAATGGATAAGTGGTAGTGTATTTATATCAGGACGATGTTGTTATTCAAGCTAAAGTGATATTTTCATTGCAAAATTGAGAATTTCATAAATGTGTTATTGAATTGTATAATCAATAAACATTGAGTTAAATGGTAAATACGTATTAGTGTTGAACTTGATGTCATTGAATTGTATGTTAATTAAATGGAAATTGCTAGTGATATGATCTAAATCGTGAGCATGAGAAATTGTGAATTGAAGGAAATAAAAATGAAGCATTGAATTGCATGAGTATGTATCGGGTCTCGTAAGACCTAATTATTATGATTATAACATTTTGAGGATATACTGTGAAAAGTTATAGGAGCATGTTAATTATTTTGAAAGTTTTAATTTAGATGAAATTTTATAACTCGGTTAAATACGTTTACAAGTGTATGTGTTTTAGTAATGTCTCGTACCCTATTCCGGTATTGAATACGGGTAAGGGGTGTTACATATTGTCTATATTAATATATTTAATAATTAAATTTTTTACATAAAATATTTCCTTTTGTTTTACTCTAAACTTAATATACATGATTTATATAAATGAAACATGAAATATGATTGTTAAAATATTGATCATAAAAAGAAATTAATGAATTCATCGAATATATATATATATATATATATATATATATATATATATATATAAATGATAAAAAGAGTTCGGTTAATATAATGAAAGAAGAAAGGTTGTTAAATGGTTAATATAATAAAAGAAACTTTACAAACGAAAACCTCCAAACGGATAAAACTATTGACATACCTGAAAAATAAAGTTAACATTGCAACATTTTAAATTAATCTGTAAAGTGTTTTTTTTATTCTATAAAATAATAACAATAATAAATTTAATCATTATCATTTATATTTTTATCAAATTAATCTTATTCTTTTAGTTAAATTTAATCTTCAACCTTTTAAAAAACTGAATCATTGTTTTCTGATGAAAATTTGAGTAAAAATTAAAATGTTGAGCATAACAAGTATTGCCATGTCCAAATAATACATAAAGATTGCCACACATTTGCCATGCCAACATAAATCTAATATTTTAATTGATATTTTCATTAAAATTGATTTAATTAATCAATACTCAAATTAGGTTAAAAATAAAGACCAAATTAATAAAAAAATTAAATATTAAAAACTAAATTTACTCAAAAAATTATTAGACGATGCTGAATTTTTTTTTAAACATATCCACTTAACTATTCATATATGTATGACCAAGTAACTAAACTATTCAAAGAACCGGAATAGACTTGGAAAATATATCCACACAAACCTACACAATGATAATAATACACGTGGAACCTCGAAAATTCCTGAAACCACCTCTTTACTATTAAGTTACACATTAAAAAAAACAAAGGTGATGACTCAGACGGAAATTTTAATTGGATAACCAACCGGCTACATCTTAAAACATCAGAAGAGCGTCAAGTAAACAAGTAAAAGTACTAGAGAAACAAATTGAAAGCCTGGGAAAGATGATAAAAATGAAACATCAAATTATTAAATATTTAAATATAGACACAAAAATATCAATCCAACTAAGGTGGCCCAGAAAGAGGGCTCCTTTTCTACAATTAAAAAAAAAAAAACATTTTGCTTCTTCTTTGCCCAAAATTCAATTGAACATTTCCAAGATTAACCTCTTTTACCTGACATATGCATCATTCAACTCAAGATATGACCCAAACTACATAATTGTACACGAACAACTTCTTTCACTTCCATTATCAAATTCATCGTCCGATCCACCTGTTTCACTGACATTAGACAGAAACGTACAATTTCATCACCATAGTTCAAGGTAATCTTATGATAGACTCAAAAAAGAAAAAAAGTGAATAAAGACTGAAAGAGCGAGGGATTGGCATGCAAAAACATGAAAAGAAGAACTAACAAGGAGGCTATTTGAACAGTTAAATAAAAATAAACAAGAAACCTAGGATCTTCACCATCTAGGAAGTAAGAAGCGATACCTGGCTATGGAATTACTGCAAACCAAACGAATGTGCACTATGGATAACATATTTAACAGTTTTGGAATAAGGAACTGAAAGGAAAACTGGTAGGTTACTTATTAAAATAGCCATGCCAACGGCATACAATGCACACATTTCTTGCGAGTCTTTTGACAAAATACTTGGGAAAAAAAACAGAGGATGAAGGAAGACTGCTAAGTGATTATCTGCCTAGTGCTATATAAGAAGACAATATTACCATTCCAAAAATGCATGCTGACATGCATCTAATAACAAAATCACATTCAACAACTCAACTAAAACCTAAGGGGATATATATGTATTAAGTATGCATGTATATTTTACTAGTGCATACCTTGGAATTCTAAATGAAAGTGTAATCCAGGAGGGAAAGCTCCTCCAAAAACACAGGTACGTTTTATAACACAATTGTCTGGTCCTCTATCATTTTCAGTATGGACCAGTCCTCAAAAACATAAATGCACCATTGATATACCAACCGTACACTGTAATCAATGACAAGCAAGCAGTGATCCAACATTGATGTATCACAACACCTTGAACAACTTAAAGGCGTTCACACATAGAAAAACCATTAACTCCAAATGTAATTAATGTTCAATCTCTACCGACCAAACACCCCTTTGCATGGATTTAAAATAAGATAATCAGCTGTCTTCCTGTTTAGTTGCTTTCTGATGACCAATTAAAATTGATATGAAAATTACTTACTACTTAAATCCAAAGTACACGTAAAAATTTGAACATCACATAAAATTTATTGAAAAAAGTTCTAAAACTTTCAAATTTTGAGTTTACTTTTCAAGATCCATGATAAATCTAATATCTTTTCTATAAATGAAGTTGACATATTAGCTACCCAAATGATACATTCAAGAGTACGTTCTCCTTAATAAAAAGAAAAAGAAGAAAGATTATTTTTCCTCATAGAATAATCACAGTGATCTCAGTGATCCATGATCAATCCAATATCTTTTCTATATAATGAAGTTGACATATTAGCTACCCAAGTGATACATTCAAGAGTACTTATTAAAAAAAAGAGTATTTTTCCTCATAGAATAATCTCAGTGATCTTGAGTAAAAACTCAGAAGTATGCCCACAACTTTAGCATTTCTAATAATTTTCTTCTTAAGCTTTAAAATATTTTAGTCCCAAGAAAATTTACTTTCATCTATATGCTTTTGAAGGCTGTCATTACTCATCGTAATAACACAAATTACCACCTACTAGGAAATAATGATGCATTCCACTCAATTTATTCAAATGATAACTCAAACAGGAGTAGGGCATGTTAATCACATTTTGAAAGCCTAAAAATATGTGTCGGCTTCTTACATAACCTCAAAAGATCATATATTTGAGAACCAATGCTCTAAAATCAGATCTATGTAAATCATGAACCAGGAACTATGCAGTATGCACTCATGCATCGTAACTAAGCAACCAGTAGCAAGGCTTCCTATACATTTACAACCAAGAAACCAACCCAAAGTTTGACAAAATTTAGCATCAACAGAGAAGTCCAATTCATATCTATGGGGCATGTTGTAACATCATTCAGATCCAATTTCAAGTTTCCAACATGTTATTTTACTGTTCAAGAAGTAAATACCCCAAATTCAAATTTTCTATTGTTACCATTCTTTGAAGGAAAACTATGTATCAAAATAAGATTGCACAAAGCTGTTTTGATTTATAGTATTACACAAATTGCAATGGGTGTCAGCAGAATTCAGAGAAAGTTTTAGTATTTTCTCAAGCAAGAAAATTTTGATATGTGAATGATCACACTATTTTACGACCCATGGGGCATGAGTGTCCATAGAATCGGGGATGCTATTAAGTATTCAAAACTCCCTTAATAACTAGCTATAGAACAATGAGAAGTGTAAGTTCAACATGCACATAAACTAAGACAGAAAACATATCATGATAGCATATAAACTTTAAAAAAATGTTACTGCATTGCCCTAGAACCTTAATTAAGAGCAGAATTTATCGTACCTGGGCTCAAATTCCCTGATTTCAGCTAGCTCACTACCATGAGCATCCGTCCACTGTACCTTTCTTCGTTCTGGATGACTAGGGATATCACCATCCTTGTCCCCTGATGCCTCATGGTCATTAACATCCTCAACAGGAATGAGAGTATTGATTGGTCGCTTCTTCAAACTACTTTTAAGGGCAATCTCTCTTACATTACTATTTCCATCATCAAGTTGACTTGCGTGATCATTAGTTTTATCCAAAACATGAAGTTCCGGCAAGACATCCTGCTGTTGAACAGGGCCAACTTTCAAAGCCGATGCGGCATCAAGTCCAGCGGAAGTGCGACCAAAGCAGACAAAAGAGGTGCACCCTCGGGAGAGCCGGTTCTTGATGGAAGCCAGTTGATTCAGGTCAGGTTCAGATTCTTGGTCCACCAACTGGTAATGATTCCACGGCGAAACTCTCATGGGCTTGTCCTCGTGTTTCTGACCCAAGAGAAGAAGGGCCAAGCCCTTGCTATACCCAGACACTGAAGAACTGAAGAACCCTCCTCCTTCTACTGTCAATAACATGAGTTCTTCTCATCTGGGGCAACCAGATAACACCTTTGTTTTTCTTTTCAACAACCCTCAAGTTACAACAAATTGAAGCAAACTAGCCCTAACTCCTTCATCCATCCATATCTCACAGTCAGTGAAAGTTATGAAAATTTCCCAAACAATCAAATTTAGCAATCAATTAAAGGCAAAGCTCTTAAATTTCATATGTAGTTACTAAGGAAGTGCAAATCGAAGCAACCAAAAGTTATTGCAGACATAATAACTATTGAATTCCTTAAAATTATCAACAATGTCAATCCTCTTTAAATAATTTACTACCATACATAATTAATATCCATGAATTTATTAAATAATTATTTAAACTTCAATGCATTAATTTTATTGTTTTTAAGCTCTAAAGAAAAAAATCAACAGAGTTAGTATTTTATACACTGGACCAGCTCACAGCAACACTCAATAAATATAGAGAAACTCTTAAGAACATCCATGGCAAATAGAAAATAAAAAAATTTAGTGATTTAAGATCTGTCTACTTTTGATGTAACAAGGGCCAGCTTAAAGCAGTGCTCTCTGTTTGATTGAAGTGAAACCATTAAAAATGGAACACATAGAAGATGACAGTGAACATCTAAAATTAAAAGGAGAAAAAATGAAATGATTTGCTTTCCTTTCACTTTCTCGGGAAACAAACAAGAAATCAGATAAAAAAAGGAGCTTTAAAATTTACCTGATGGCGATTAAACGGATCTGAAGAGTAGAAGAAACTCAAGAAAATCAAAATTGGCGGCGCCGGAATGTTCGATCGCGGCGAACGTACGAATTAATCGACGAGATTTTGAAAAAAGGCGAGGCAAAATAGGAAAATAAAAATAAAAGCCGAAGAAAAAAAAAAGAAATATTAGAGTCGGGGGAAATAAAAAGAAAGCGTTTATGTTTAGTTGCTAAAGTAATCCTTGTAAATATAAATAATTTAAATATAAATATAATATATATTAAATTATTGAATCAATCATATTTATTAATAATTTTTATAAATAATTCTAAGTGAATGATAAGGATAGTGACATCCACGGCGGAAGATAGCGATTAGCGGTGGGTCCCATTTTTTCTTATTTGTTTTTTGGATCTTTTAAGAGAAAAAATCAAAAAAAGAAGAAAGAAAGATATGATGGGAAATTGTGTGTTGGAAAGGTAAACTCATAATTAATAGGGATTATGATTTTTTTGACCTCTTAACTTTGTAAGAAAATTATTTTAGTGTTTTATATATTTTAGATTATTTTAGTAATTAAATTTGTATTTTTATCAAAACACCTTAAAATAAATAAAAATTTATATTTATTAATTTTATTGATATGGTATATACATGACTTACCACGTTAATAACATATTAAAAATTAATTAAATATTAACTTGTCATCTATATGGTAATCCACGTATACGCCATGTCACATTAACAAAGTTAAAAAGGGTTAACTTTTTATCTATTTTGATTTATTTGACAAAAACAAAAAAGTTAAAAAGATGAAATTTTAAATGAAAGGTTAAAATAATTTTTTATAAAGTTGGAGGGTCAAAAAGTTATTATACCTAATAAAGGAAAGATTGGCTTTGTTTGTTTATAATAACATTGCTGTTGAGTCTTAATCAGTAATGAAAATTTTTAACTTTTATCAACCAAGTCTTAGATGGTTAATCTTATTGTTATTGTAAAATTTGAACAACAAGGCTTCGAATAAATTTAAAGCATTCCATTCTAAGAACAGCGAATTTTGAACTACTTAAATAGTCTTTGTTAGTTCCTGAATTCATATACAATTTGAAAAATTAAAATGACTCTAATTTCGGATTGCAAACTTGATTGTTGGGTAGATACTCCTATTCAATTGGGATTCAATATTAAATACTCATATTGACACATATTATAATTAAATTTAAATATTTTATAAGTTAATCGATTTCAAAGAAAAAAATGGTATAATTATGTAATCAGTTACCATCCATACCTAATCAGATTCCATCCATACCTATTATTAAATTTAAAAAAATCAAAATTATTTTGAAGTTTAATTGCCCTGGTGACCCTTTGTTGATGGAGGTCAAAGGAAGGCGGATTAAGGTTAAAGTTGGTGGAATAAAGCCATAGCCACATATTCCTAGCTATAATGGTTTTAATAATGAGCTAGTGCTAGGCAGACATGGTCTTAAGCAATAAAAGGAACTATGCATAGTTTTGTTTCTTTTATTATTTTGTAAACCCACTTTTTTTTTATGGCTATTTGTCACAGTTATCGTTGCATCATCAAATTCTTACCGCTATGCTATTTGACTGACTTTTACAAATATACTTTTGAATGATTGAATACAAGTTTTTCAACCCAAAAACAGAAAACTGTGTGTGAAATATCGTAGAATTAAATTATTAAAATTGTTCAAAAAATAGTTTAGAATATTTATTTGGCCATTGTACTTTGTACAAGTTTTTTTCTTTATACTATAAGATATTTTAAATATTTTTCAGCGCAAACCATGTTTAAAATTGTTTTGTATGAAGCAGTTATCAAAGTATAATAAGGCTGTTGTAGGATTTCATAGCTAGAACAAAGATTCTACAGAAACAAAATGATCAAATCCAAATAAGCAATCACAAGGAATTCTTATAAAGTAAAATTTGAGAGAATTTTAACAAGCCCTTCGAAATATTTTTTCCCCTTAAAAAAGTAGCTGAATTTTGATTGAACAAAAAATGCTTTACTATGAAATTTAAACCCTCCAAGCAAATAGAACTGAAACACAAACCGCGCACAAAGACAACACACTACACTAATCTTTTTCAAACGCCTTCAACCAGTCACCTGTGCCAATGTGCTTTTTATTTCTGTGTGATGTTTAACAATCTTTATGTCATGCTTTCTTTACTTGGGTAACAGCAGCGACAAACAAAATGGTGATGCACCAAAAGCCCTTCCTGATCTTGTTAATCGTTGGGGGTTCAAAAGGAAGTTACCTTGCATTCTCAGTAGGTAGATTCATGAGATGGACTATCGGCATGCATGTCCATTGAGGAGTCATTAGAGCTGAGAGGATTTGAATCCCTAGTCTGGTTTTGGAGAAAGCTAGGTTCATTGTTCCTGGCTCCATTTCCTGAAGGAAGGCCGCCATTAGGACAGTAGCCTTCTTGAGCAATGTGGTAATGCTGGAGACTCCGACGAACAGGACTTGATAAAGCATTTGAGAACACTAAATTTTTGGACTGCTGATCACAATGGTCAGGGCGAGTTCCCTGCACAGCAGTTTGGCCAGATGAGCCTGTAGAGACCATGAAACCGGTATTCATGAACTGCATTGCAGGCTGGGAATGCTGCTGTTGGCTTGGTGCTCTAGGTGACATTGATGGCTCTTCACCATAGTCCAGTTCATTCTAAAAGCGGATCACACAATATTCAGATTTTCAGAAAATGATAGAAGTTATCACAAAAAGGAAGGATCAGAAAACACACAAGGGTAACTCGTGCCGAAAGGATCACAAAAAGATCCCCACATTTCAGAAGGGAGAACCAACCCTTGCTATCTTCGAAACAAATATACTAGCATTTGCAAAAATCTTTAGAGGCCAAAATTAGATCACAAAACTAACCATTTTTGCTTCCAAGAGCAAATAATGCGTTTCACCATCAAGGTACTAAATACTGATGTCACTCAAGGACATTTGGCATCTAGTTGATTGGTGTGCAAACTTAACTACCGAAGAACATAATAATACTCTTGCAAGTCTTTCACCCTTTCTGATGCAAAATATGAGAACTAAACAAAGACAGATTTGTTGTTTAATATGCAGTAAATATATTGAAGTTACTGTTTATAGCAGTGATCTTTGTACAAGCACTTGATTTTGACACTTGAACAACATAGATGACCTACTACATTTTAGAATACTATAGTGTAATATGACGATGCACATGCAAGGGAGAGAATTAACAGCAACAGATTGAAAGGAGGTTGCCCCTGCACATTCATGTTCTGTGTTCGCAATTGTAATGGCAGCTATCTTACTTCATGAGTCATTGATCTATAAGTGTTCTTTTTAGTGTAAAAAGAGACCTCTAACCAGCCAACATCCTTGGCCAAAGTACAAAAACTGAATCAGCATGCTGGTTGTGGCATATTTTATGACTAAGGTCACCTCTATATTCTATAACAGTTAAGTCAATATCCTAGGGCAAGTACTAACAAAGAGTTCTATGATTGAGTAGGACGAATAACCAAAATAAAGCAATATAATAATTTCATATCGATGTGTTCAAAACCAAAATCATAGAAAATAATGATTTCACCAAATTGTGAAGACCCAGGAAATCAACCAAAGCTTATTACAAAGGTACAAGGCTCTTTTGTTTTATTTGCAGAAATATTCACATCTCAGAGATCAATGCAATAAATTTGAAACTAGTACTAGTACCATTAGTCATAAAAACATGCAAAATTGGATCCAAGATTCTTAAAACTACTTCCCCATGTCATTATTTTATTGCAACAAGGAAGACTTGCATGCTTTCAGCATTGACCAACTTGCGTGCAACTAGATTAAATTGTCTCCTCCAAGTACAGGGAACAACAAGATCTTATACAAGTCTAGATAACTTTCTTTGTTCCTTGTTTATAATTTTCCTTCAAATAAAACAAAAAACAACGTTGCATCTCACCACTTCCAAACAATTTAAACAAATGTCAAAAGAGTAGTACTGCACAACGTTTATTTCCAACTTTCAAGTTTGTCTACTATTTTTCAAAACCCAAAACTAGCTGCAAAATCATTTAGATAGAAATAAGAAGCATGCATGAGTTGATTCAAATGTTGTTTATCTTCTCATAAGAGTCTAAGATAGAATTACAACCAGATAAAGATTTAACAGACCAGAGAGTTCTGCATGATAAATACTGTAAAAAAACATAATTGACAGAGAAAAAGAGGAAGTACTTTGTCATTCAATGTCAAAAATATTAACAACAAAGAAAAAGGGGTATGTCATTCAATCTTGAGAGGAAGACTTAGATGAAGTTGTCATGAGATACAACATTCAAAGAAGGACAAACCTGAAGGTAACTGAGGATATCCATTGTTGTAACTCTTGATCCTCCCTCTTGTTGTCTCCAAATCCACTGATAGATTTTTTCCTGAAAACAAGTTCAAATAATTCTATTAGAGAACTTCCAAATCCACTAATAAATTTTTTTCCTGAAAATATGAAATAACCATATTAGCGGAACTTCTAACTCGCAATTAGAAGCCCTTTACAGATGACTAATTGAGCAAGTTGACAAAATAAAACGAATAATTTAACAGCTGAAAATTTATAACTCAGTAGATTTACGCTCAATGTTGTGTGAACAAAGCATAGACCCTTGCTCTTAACAAGGGAAGAGTAGAATTTATAAGAAATACTATGTCGTCATTGGAAGATAAACTTCAAAATTGAATTATGATTCTAAAGCATGTCTGAGCGCATGAGTGTGTTGACTTTACCAGAGATTTAAAAGACATCCAAAGTCCTTGTTAGAAGATAAACTTCCAAATTGAATTATGATTCTAAAGTACGTCTGAGCACATATGAGTGAGCTGACATTACCAAAGATTTATAAGCTACTGTCAAGCTGCCGGTACACCCCCTAAATTTCAATCACATTTATTAACACTAAAAATTTAAAATCAAAACCCCTGGAACAGGTTCTAATTAGTTGGTTACATGACCTGGTGGCTAACAAGGTTCAAGCTCTAAAAGGAATATACTTGAGGACAAAATATCATGGTTTCATTAGCTTCACTTTTATGAGGCAGCAGAGACTAAGCTTATCCTTAAACAAGGAAGAAAACCTAATCTGATTCATAGACTCCAGCATTTTTCCAGCTGAATCGTTGCAATTAGCGAGTACTGAGCTGAAAGAGGAGAAGGGAAATTCTTTTGTTAATTTGAAACCCCTTGTTAAATGTATCAATTCCCACCAAAGATGGGCTCAACTCAAATTTACCATGACTTATAAGCATCCTCAAGCGATCAGTTCCACTCTTTGCTAAATGCACAACATATCGGCAACTGCATTTGTTCTTTAAACAAAAATATATTATTATCATTTAGGTTTTTCAGCCAAAACAAAATGCACACCATGTAAAGCACACAGAGACACAAATGCAATATATCCAAAAACGCAAGCAAACAATGAGCTAATAAATTTATTCCAAACCAGTAAACCCCTAAGCATATTCGCATTAAAAATATAAAATTTAATAATAAAATCAGGCTTGATTGATCAAAATAATAAACTTTGAGCCGCTCAAAGATAGACACGCGATAAAACGCAAAACCCAGATATAAAAGTACATAAAGCTAAGATTGCATGCAAATAAATAACCCAAAAATGAAGGAATATGTGTAAATATGTATATGTATATGTATATGTATATGTATATGTATATGTATATGTATCTGGAGATGAAGAGAGGAATTATACAAGGCCATGGCGTTTGCCAGCTTGGAAGGAGAGTTTTTGCTGATTCATGGTCTGAGTATAAAGGTGAGACAAGGAGTTAGCGGCGCTGCAAAAGGAGGCGTACATAGTCCGATCAACCTCATCGAGGCTCGTCGCTATCGACTTCCTTTTCTTCCCCATTTATCCCGATTCCCTCTCTCCTGCGATCGACAGGGGTTCTCGGTTGCTTTTTGGCGATCGATGAAAAGAGAATTTTTCACCTTTCCATTTTGTTTAAACTTTTTTTCTTTCTTTTTTCTTTTTTTTTTTTTTGTACTTTGTGGTTTGTGGTAGAAGATTTGAGAGAAAGCTCGCTTCGTTTTTATACATGTTTTTAATGAGATGATGGTTGAAGCAGGAGGCTTGAGAGACACTTCACGGCAATGCATGCGATCGGGTTGGGCCACTCATATAAAGCCCGTTTAGGCCGCCTCATACATTAGCTTAGCTATACCGCACGAGTGAGATACGTAAGCAATGGTTCTAGGAAATTTAGGTCCATTAAAGTGAGATTGATTATTATAATGGTAAGATTAAAATTATTGGTGGGATATGTGTTTAGATTTAACTATAACAATATTTTTAAAGTGAAATGTGATAAGAATAGAAAATAATTTTTATTTGAAAATATAATAAATAATTAAAATGTTTAAAATACTAAGTAATGTATTATATATTTATTTAAAAAGTAATATATAATTATTTAAATTTATTTATTATATATATAAAATATTGAAAATATTTAACTTGAAATAATTGAAAACTAAAATAATAAATAATTTAAAAACTTTTAATATAATTGAGTCTTAGCTTGATTGGTATAAGTATTGTTGTTAATATAAAAGAACGTGAATTTGAGTGTGTTGAAACGCATTATCCTTCTAGAGGGACTATGAGACTTTTTTTTTTTTTGAAAGTTCAGAAACTCACTCCCTCCTTATATGTTTTTTCTAATATATTGAGTGGCTCACTCAATTGATCCGAAAGAAGATTGATGAGGGCATTAGAAACCAATAAAAATGAGCAAAGACGTTGTTGGTGATTTCTCTCTTAGCTCTGGGCATAAGATCAATAATTAAAAGACTCGTATTTTCTTCTCAAAGAACATGCAAACTAACATAAAGACTTCTATTAGTAGTGCCCTTAGTTTAGTTAGTGTTATAGACTTGGGAGATATCTTGGTGTTCCTCTTCTCCATAAAAAAGTAACTAATGCAACCTATCGATAGATTCTTCAACAGATGCAACAAAAACTTACAAGGTGAAAAGCTCACACTCTCTCTTTTACTGGTAGAGTTACTTTAGCTAAAGCGATTCTAAATTCAATCCCCATTTATGCAATGCAAATTGTGGTCATTCTTAAAAGCAGTTGCTTCGAGATGGAGAAATTATTCGTAACTTCGTTTGGGGACAATTCATAAAATAAACTGAGATTCATCTTGTCAAATGGGGAGATGTTTGTAGGGTGATTGATTGCAGTGAACTAGGCATTCGAAAGATGGAATTTATTAATGACTCATTTCTTATGAAGGTTGCATTCTTACTTGTATCTAAGAGGGATGTTCTTTGGGTGAGAGTGTTATAGTCCAAATATAAGTCTTGAGTGTTGAGAGGTTATGCCTTTGATTCTTTGGAGTTCAACAGGTTGCAACTTTGGAAGGATGTTTGTGGTGTGTGGGAGGATGTTAGAAGAGGTATTATATGAAAATTTGGTATTTGCAACAATATTGATTTCTAGAGGGATAGATGACTTTATGATTTTGAACCTCTTATTGATTATTATTTAATAAGAATTTGGTATCGGATTCACATGTACCAATCAATTAGATGTTAATACTGTTAGGGAATTGGATCGGAATCAATTCGATAGTTTGCTTTCGTTTACTTGTCTTGCAAAAGTCATAGCAACTCTGCCACCTTGATGTAATGACATCAATAACTTCCCAAGCTAGAAACGAGAGAAGAAGCATTTTACAGTTAACTTAAGGGTGTAAAAAGCCCTCAAACTTTTCAAAAAAAGCAATTAAGTTCCTACCTTTTTTTGCACACAATTAGGTACTTGAACTTTCAAGATGCATAAAAAATGCCGTCAAACTTTTTCAAAAATAGTAATTAAGCCCCTTTTTATTTTGCACTCAATTGGGTACTTGAACTTTCAAAATGCATCAAAAAGGCCCTAAAACTTTTTCAAAAAAAAGCAATTAAGCTCTTTTTTTTGGCACTCAATTGGGTATTTGAACGGTCAAATGCATCAAAAATGCCCTTTGACCATTAACTTTAACAATTAACCGTTAAATTTAACTACTCCTAATTTTTTCAATTAAAGCCACCCGTGTCAACCACGGTGTGACATGTGGCAAAAAAATTATAAAAAACAAAAATCAATAAAAGTTATAAAAAATTAAATTTTAATAGAAAATATATAAAATTTATTAAAAATTAGAAAATAAATTTATAAAAATCATAAAAAATTATAAAAAATTGTAAAATTTTATAAAAAAATCATTAAAAATTTATAAAATGCATGAAAAGGACCTTTAACCATTAATTTTAACCGTTGACCGTTAAAGTTAACGACCCCCAAATTTTTTTAGTTAAAGCCGTAATGTGTCGCAACACAGCGTGGCATGCGACGAAAAATGACAAAAAATAAAAATCAATAAAAGTTAGAAAAATTATAAAATTCTTCTTTTAGTACAATAATTTTTATAATTTCTTTTCTATGATTTTATATTTCTTTACTTTTTATATTTTTTACGACTTTATAAAATTTATAATTTTTTATATTTCTATATATTTATAATTTTTTATGATTTTTATAAAATAATACAATTTTTTATGATTTTATAATTTTTTATAATTTTAATATTTTTATAGTTTTTATTAAAATTCAATCATTTTATAACTTTTATTTATTTTTTTATTTTATCATTTTTTGCCACATGTCATGTTTGTGGTTAGACTTGTCCATGGGCAGGCGGCCCAACTTCACTGACGGCCCGCTTGAAATATGGGAGGATTCGGGTAAAATATAGGCCGAAATATGGGCTTGGACAAAAAACGAGGCCGTTTAAAAATGGGCGGGCTCGGCTCAACTTTTTGGCTGGGGCCTGCCGCCACCTTGAATATAATAAATATATTTTTATTTTTATTTTTAATTTTAAAATACTTTAAAATATTTTTATTTTAAAATATTTTTTGTGTTTATTAAAACCGGGCGGGCGGGCTCGGGCTTATTTTTTTCCTTTGGGCACTGGGTAAAATTTCAGGCCCATATTTCGGGGCGGGCTGAATTTTTTTCCGGGCCCGGCCCGGCCCATGGACAGGTCTAGCTGTGGTTGCGACACATGGTGGTTTGAACTGGAAAAAATTAGGGGTGGTTCAAGTATCCAATTGATTGCAAAAAAAATAAAAACAGGGGCTTAATTGTTCTTTTTGAAAAAGTTTGAGGGTTTTTTTTTATACATTTTGAAAGTTGAAGTACCCAAATAAATGCAAAAAAAGTATGAGCTATACAGCCCAATTTATGCCCGGGGCCCAACAAGCAGAGTGTAATGGCCCAAATTCAATGTTATCGGAATAGTGGTTTCGTAACCACAAATCCGATTTAAAGAGAAATTTATTTCAATATTTTTGCATGAATATTGGTATGATAGGAAAATCGTATGAAAATATCAATAGAAAAATTTTACTGATTTAGTGGTTAGTTAGAAAAAGAAATTATTGAAGAAATTGGGTAAAAACAAGGTATCGAGACCTCGATATCGTAAAATTGAGTAAAAAATATTTTTATAAATATTTATGAAGTGTTGTAATATGGTATTAAAATTTCGTTAGAAAATTTTAATGTTTGGGTAGTCAATTAAGTGAAAAGGACTGAATTGAAAAAGATATAAAAGTTACTAGAAGGATAAATAGCTCAATTGTTAAATGAAGAGGGACATAAATTGCAAATAACCCCAAAAGGAGATATTTTGGGCGGCATACGCTGAGAAAAATCAGGAGAATTGAAGAATTAAGGATAAAATTGGAATATTGCAAAATTTGATTTAAAAGTTAGGACTAAAGTGGAATTATCTAGATTCCTCTTTATTTTTCTGCATTCCCATCAGCCAAAAACGTCCTAAGGGTTTCTTCAAGCTGGTTTTTCATAATTTTTGCACCAAGTGAGTTAATCCTTGCCTTTTTCTTATAATTTTTGTGTTTCTAAGACTTTTACAACTAGGTCCTATTACTAAATTCATTAGTTTTTGATTTTATGAATGAATTTGAAAGTTGCTATGAATATGTGCTGGAATTTTATGATGAAATAGGATGAAATTGAAGCTTTAATTTGTTTATGAGATGATTTTATTAGGTAATTTCAATAGAAATTGATTTATAGGACCTAATTGTGAAAATGTTTGGAATTAAAGTCTAGTACTAAAATTCTGATTTCCAAAGCTTATAAAGTAGTTTAAAGTGATGGGATAAAGTGTTAATTGAGAAAAATCAACTCAATTGAGAGGTGAATTGAGCAGGGATGAAATTATCATTTATTGAAAGTTTAGGGAAAAATGGTAATTAACATCATACACTAAAACAGTTTTGGACAGCAGCAGTACTCTAACTTTGAAAATTCACCAAAAATTGTAGAGATCGAATTAGAGGATGAATAAAATATTAAATTAAAGCTTGTTTAGTCTAGTTTCTTATAAAATAAATGGTTTAATCAATGGAATTGTAAATCATGAGATATAATAGATTTTGTGAGACAAGGTCAGAATGAATTTGGGTTCCCCTGTTCTGAATTTGGAAAATCATTAAAAATTGTAAAAAAATTATTAGTAGTTATAATTTATATGGTTAGAATCCTTGATGAGTCTATTTTCAGAAGAAACAAACAGAAACATCATCCGAATTCTGTACAATGAGATAATTAATTTTTAGTGAATAGGGGTCGGAACTGTCAAACAATGAAACAGGGGAAACTTTAAAGAATAAACTGTACTTAGTGGCTACACCAAAAATTCTGAAAATTTTATGGTAAGAATATATGTGAGTCTAGTTTTAGGGAAAATTAACGGATCTTAATTTGGAGTCCAGTAGCTCAAGATATAATTAATTTAGTGACTATGACTCAGTGAGACAGCTTTTAATGCACTATAAATAATAATGGAATTTTAGAGAATGTTACATATGAACATGAAATGTATTAGATTAATGATCAAATTTATTTATTTAGATCCGGAAAATTCAAATACGAAGCTAGATCGAGGAAAAGAAAAAGTTCGGGATTAGTAGATTTTTATTTACGAACAAGTATCGAGGTAAGTTCGTGTAACTTGAATTATGTTCTTAAATGCTTGAAATGTTTGTTATTGTTGTGAATATGAGTTGTATGTTTATTGTATGATAATTGATGAAGTATTGATATACTTGATGAAAAGAGGAAATAAATCCCTGATGAATGAAAGGAAAATTCGATGGATCTCTGAAAAGGAATTGACGGTAAAAAGGATCTAGCCCGGACGGGTGATCCTATTCTGATATAGCCCTCCCGAAGAATATGTGGAAAATGGATTTAGCCCGGACGGGTAATCCGAATTAGGTCTCAATTTAGCTTTGACTGTAATTCAGATCCAAGCTCATTAGAGTAATTGTCGTTGGATTTAGCCTGGACCGGTAATCCCGACAATACTCTATGAGTTTACATTCTGAGGATTTAGCTCGACTGGTAATCCCGCTGTAAGGATGAGGTTCGCGGGAGTGTGCTCTCTGAAATGGAAATGTGCGCACATGAATATGAATTGACGGACCCGGATTAGTACACTAAAGTGTACCTCTGAAAATCCATCAAAATTCCAAGTAGTTCAACGGGATAAATATGGAAAAATAACAAGGGAATGGAAATCATGGAATTGATGAGCTCATCAATCATGGTATAAATTATTGATACATGGAAATTATTGGACTAATTTGAATGTTGAGTTTGTGCATGATAGGGGAATAATGTATGGAATGGGTGTATGAATGTTTATTACATTGTATGGAAAATATTAGGTAAGTATAATTCTTATTACATGAGCTTACTAAGCACAAAGTGCTTATCCTGTTTCTTTTTCCCATGTTTTGTAGTGTTAAGAGCTCGGAGGTCGGATTTGGTCGGAGAAGCATCACACTATCAACGTCAAGATCTCGGTACATAAAGAAACTTATTTTGGAAATCAATGGCATGTATAAGCTAGTAAAGTAGATGTTAATGTGGAATGAATGTATGGTTAGCCATTGGTATGGCTAACAAATTTTGGTTTTGGCATGTGATAGATTATCTTATGAATACAATAAATCTATCTTGAAAATATGTTGAAATGGATTGGTTGTGTTGGCTTGGTCTCGGTTTAAAATTTGCAGGGAGGATTAGATATTTATAAAGGGGTTATATTGAGTTTAAAAAAAATCAGTAAAATCTGGTAATACCTCGTATCCTATTCCGGCGACAGATACGGGTAAGGGGTGTTACACAGAGACAAAACAAAAAACCCAAACTATTATCCAGCCCAACACCAAATAAAAAAAGAAGAAAAAACCCTAGCCCTAGGTCTTCTGCCGCCAGTCTTCTAGTCACCTGACCTCTGTGCCCCGCTGCCACCACCCACCGCCACCAACTCGGTCAATCACCTGCAAAATGGAACAAACACGCAAAGAGCAGCAAAAAATAGAAATAGATAGGTTATAAAAGCAAAAACACTACCTTTGTAGTTTTTTCAACAAAAAACGGTTAATGAAAGCAGATAAAAAAAAACTAAAAAGGTTCATTCCAAAGTTCTCTTTCTTTTTTTTTCTGTTCTTGCTCTTTTATTTCTATTTTCTGTTGTTTGTTTTTTGCTTTTTAACTAAAACAAGACGAAAAAGAGAAGAAAAGGGACGCTTACCGGTCTCGAAAGCCCGTCTCCGGAGACTACCTTCGGCATTGGAATCGGACTGAAGGGGGGTAGGAAAAACCCCTCCTTTTTCGACTTTTCAGGACTGAAAGGGTAGACCTTTAGGGGGTCGAGAACGGGGTTAAAAACTCACCTTTTCTTGCCAAGACCACCTCTCGCGACGGAGCCTCGGCGTTGGTGGCCGACGGTGGTGCCGGACAGGGAAGATGGGGAGGAGAACCGAGAGTTCTCTATTTCTTTTCTAAAATGGAATGAGAATATGTTTTCTTTTGTTTTTTGCTATTTATATAGGCCACCATACGGCGCCGTTTTGGACTGGAGTGTTATAACCAAAACGACGTCGTTTCGCCTAATAACCGAAAACCCGACCCGATGGACCCCAAAGATCCGCGTGTTTTGGACGAATGGTCTATTTACCCTTTCAGTCCTTTTGCTTCTGGGCTTCCCTCCAATCTGGTCCCTGTTTTAGTTTTTCTCTTTTTAACTTTTCTCCCCTGGGATTTTGCTTTGTTTTCATTTTAGTCTTGTTTTTTTATTGTCTTTTTATTTTTATTTTTATTTTTTTTTAAATTTAATTAGTTTTATTATCATTATTATTGCTTTTATTTTTATTATTTGCGTTATTATTATTTACCCATTTGTACTGTTTTTAGATTATGTTATATATATACATACTTACATTTTATACATTTTATATTTTATATATGTATATATACATTCATATTTTATAATATGTGTACTCATATAATTTTCCAAGTTTACTTACATATGTATATCTACTTAGATATATATTATTTATACTTTATACTTTAATATACTGAATACACATATTTTATTTTTATGAATATATATACACATTTATCTTTTATTATTTTATGTATATAGCTGCACATCTATATATATATATATATATTTTAATTTTCATAAATACATACTTATATACATTATATCTTATACCTTATATTATTTATATATCTTTATATACGCATTTTTAATTTCCATATCTATATACTTTATATCTTATTTATTTATATATCCTTGTATACATATATTTTATATATTTTATAATGCATACATGCACATAATATATATATGTACGTTTTATTTGTATAAAAACATATACATTTACCTACCTTTATATTTTATATATTTCATAACTTTATACATATACATAAATGTACACATACATATTTACATATATTTTTACGTATATAAATTTTTCACATTTTCATAATTTTATGCACACACATATATCTTTTACTTTTTTTATAATCTTATTCATTTATTTATTTATTTCATTTTCATTATTGATTTCAATGAATGCTTTAATTTTATTTGCTTGTATACATTGCTATTTCAGTATGTTATTGATTTGTACTTTGTATTTATCTTATTTTTGTTGCAATTGCTCGTATTATTTTTGCACTATTGTATTCAATATCGCCTTGTTACGAGTATTAACATCGTGTTTTATTATTTCATGTTAGATTAATTTATTTCAATGCATAAATTGCGATTTTTGAATAAGCAAAATCTCGTATTTAGATTTGAGAAGGTCGTACCCTAACTTACTGGGTCTCGATTTTCACAATAAATAAATACACGACTCTTTTCAAACTCAAGTTTTAAATGATCTCGGGATTTGAAAAAAGAATCGCGTCCTAACTTACTGGTTGTGATCTCGCTTTTAAATCCGAGATAGCTAAAATACTTTTTAAATAAGCATTTTTTGCGTATTGGGAATTCGAGATATTGTGTCCTAACTTACTGGATACGATTCTCTTTCTCGATTAACGTAAAATATGCTTCTTTTCTCAAAAATTTTTAATGTTCAATACAAAGATCGTATCTTTAAAATTTTTCCAATTTTTCAACTCTCGACATCAAGACATTAATTAATCAACTAGGTACCAATTTTTGGGCGTTACGAGGGTGCTAATCCTTCCTCGTACGTAACCGACTCCCGAACTCATTTTCTTGAATTTCGCAGACCAAACTCATTGTTTTAATAAAATTAAATTGTTTATTAAAAACAATCTCTTTTCAAGGTGATCCAATCACACCTTATCAAAAAAGATTGGTGGCGACTCCTGTTTTCTTTTTTAAAATCCAAGTCGACCCCGTTTTTTATCCAAAACTGGTGTCAACAGCTTGGTGACTCCACTGAGGAACAAACATGAGAGTCAAGCCACGAGTTGATTACTTTTTTTTCTTTTTGTCAAAAATCAAAAACTTAGTTTAAATATACGATCCTTTCGTTGAATTTTTATTCATCTTTATTATGATCTTCATCATTGTGATTCATAATCGCTGTGTTTAATTTCGGATTTATTTCTGCGCTTTGCATTGCATGACCGTTGGTCACACCTTCTTAAGTGGGAGTGAGAAGCTACACCTTCGTGAGGTTTTCACCTCCGCATGGGATAGTGAATCGCTTCCGGAATACATTCGTACCTATGTCTTCGTGAGATTTTTATCTCCGCATGGTCATAGGGAAATGTATTCCCCTGAACTGAACTCGGTCAATATGAGCCTATAATGGGTGAGGATCGAGGAATCTGCTGGTTCGAGTACCTTTACTTTAAAACCAAACCACATATAGTGAGCCATAGGAACCCACCTAGATGGAACTACGCCAAACCTTAGTGCTTACCCAAATGGATGCTTTATTTATTGTCATTTACTCTAGATCTTGTTCTGTGTTTAATACTGATTTGTTTGTTTGTGATTGCATGGCATTTTCATTCTAAAAGAGGTGTCGATTCACGTTCAGTATCAAGATAGAAAGCTTATCATGGGAAAGGGGTTTTTTGATAAAGTAGAAGATAATGCGGCTGTACGAATATGGGCTGAGACGACACAACGGGAGAAAGGCGATAGTCTTACCGAGGGGCACGTGTCAGAATTGTGGGATTTCACATGTATCAGTGTAATCCAGAATGACCTTCGAGAAATGAAAGAAGTCTGGGATCAATGGGATGATGAGACCAAGCAGCTGTTCTATTGTAACTACGGTGACCTGCCTTATCTGCTCAGTATCAAAGTGGACAAGTATTTATTTCGAGCCATTGGTCAATTTTGGAATCCTGCCTACAGTTGTTTCACTTTTGGAAAAGTGGACTTGACGCCTACTCTGGAGGAGTATACGACCTTGCTTCGGTGCCCAAAGACTCAAGTCGACAAGGCTTATTCTAGAGCTGTTGGTGCCCCTCCGTTGTTAAAGAAATTAATGAACATCACTGAGATGAGCGAGCAGTGGGTTGCTACCCGAATCCAGCAGAAAGGCGACAGTAAATGCGTTCCTTGGAAAAGTTTGCGAGATTTGGTGCTAGTACATCCTGATCTAAAGAAAAGGGTCGATGTCTTCACTTTAGGTATCTACGGACTAGTGGTCTTCCCCAAAGCATTAGGACACATAGACGAGGCCGTTTCTGATTTATTTGATCGGCTTAGTAAATGGGTTACTCCCGCCCTGGTAATACTGGCTAAAACTTTCAGATCCTTGAATGCGTGTCGGAGAGCAGGTGAGGGAAGGTTTATAGGATGTGTGCAGCTCTTATTGGCATGGTTTCATAGTCATTTCTGGAAAGTGGAAAAAGTCTCTTATCGTATATTCTCTGATAGCTATTCCCCTCTAGAAGAATTGGTAGCTACACCAAGGTGAGATGACGTCTCAGAAGAAAAATGGATGGCGATACTCCAGAATCTTCAAGATGAAGATGTTGAATGGAGGGCTCATTGGTTGATTCTTGATGAAATTTTATATCGGTGCGGAAATTTTGACTGGGTTCCTTTGCTCGGAATATGGGGAGATGTCGGATATGCTCCTCTACTCATATCAAGACAGTTTAGATCACGATAATTCATACCAGCAACGCAGGGACTGACCCAATGTGAATTTTCCTATAGGGAGGACAATTACAAGAAAAAAATTCGAGAGATGTCTAATGCATGGAACCAAACTCATCGAATGAAGATCTTAGCTGTGGGTCCGGCAATGACCCCCGAGTACAGTCAATGGCATGATCAAAAGGTCAACGACAATATTTCGGTGTCAAATCCAGAAATTGCTCGATCTTTAGAAGAACACCTACAAGTATTGCCCTCCGAGATAGAAATTATCAAACAAGAATTTGAAAAGAGGAGTTCGGAGTTAGGAAAGAAAATAGAGCAACTAGAAGAAGAAGAAATGCAATTAGGACTGGATGTGGACATTCAAAGATTAGAGGTCGACAAATTGAGAAAAGGAAAGAACAAGGCAGATTAATATTTAGACAACTTGAAGACAGATTACAAGAAGTTGTGTAGGTCAATAAGAACTGTCGGCTTGGGTAAAACGTCAGAACAATGGCGACAGTAAATCCAGGAGGAAAAGACAAAAGCTAATCAATGGGAAAAGAAATTTCAGGATACTCGAGTTCGAGAAGTTGCTTTGGAAAAGAGTCTACTAGTCTGCCAAAACGAGAAGACGGAGTTAAAGGTCCGAGTAACTGGGCTAGAAAGGTTGCTTCACCAACACCGTAGTCGTAATTCTACGATTGAATTAAAGGCAAGCTTGGACAAAATTGAAGAATTAAAGGGACAAGTAGGAGAGCTTGAGGATGCATTGCAAAATAGCGAACTCCGAATAGAGCTTCTGGAAAAAGGTAATGAGCAGTGGCAAGGGCAATTCCATCGGTCTCAATATCAGATTAGAGAAAGAGATTATATTATGGGCGAGGCGAGGGCTCAAGTACGCGAAGTAGCTGATCATCTGTAAACCCTAGCAGTTCAGGCTGATCTGTTAAGTTTAAAGTATGAGTCAGAAACGGACCGGGGCCGAGAATTAGCTTGGCTTCTTAGAAAGGTTAAGGCTTTAAGTATAAGGGCAAAGCCGTATATGTAATCTATTTTATGTAAAGAAACTTCTTCTCTAGTAAATTTTTCTAATGAAGTTGAATTAGAATCAGTGCCTCTTTTTTTTTGCATTCATTTCATGCATTGCATCGCATCATATGCATTAATGACCATTAATGAAACCTAATTAAATAAAATTATTTCAGTTAACCTGGAAAACCGACACTGTTACGGCACCCGTGCTAAGTCAAAAATTATGAACCAAAGGTTGGAAAAGCTAGAGCGACTTCAAAAGGAAATGCTGTAACACGTCAGTCACAAGACCTTAATAAACTTCGAGTAATGATAACCTAAGCAGGATCATTCTCGGAAACAATAAAATTCTGCATTCATGCAAACACCATTCACGCATGTCTAGTTAGGAGCATTTGATTCATTTTGGTCATGACATCTTAATCATTAGGCATAATTAGGTTTATTATATAGGATATGTTCCTCAGAGAACAGATCAGTGAATATGATAAATCTTGTCTTACTGCATCGACAGCGAAACAGATCAAAGAATCTCAGATCTTATCTCCTTGAGATTACAACGGAGCAGATTGAAGCTAGTAATCCTATCTCCCTGAGATTATAGTGGAGCGGATTAAAATAAAGGATTTTATCTCTTTGAAGTGACAGTAGAGTGGATCGTATCAGGTCTTATCTCCCTGAGATTACAGCGGAGCAGATTGAAGCTAGTAATCCTATCTCCCTGAGATTACAGTAGAGTGGATTAAAATAAAATATCTTATCTCTGAAGTGACAGTAGAGTGGATCGTATCAGGTTTTATCTCCCTGAGATTACAGCGGAGCAGATTGAAGCTAGTAATCCTATCTCTCTGAGATTACAGTGGAGCGGATTAAAATAAAGGATCTCATCTCTCTGAAGTGACAGTAGAGTGGATCGTATTAGGTCTTATCTTTTTGAGATTACAGCGGAGCAGATTGAAGCTAGTAATCCTATCTCCCTGAGATTACAGTGGAGCGGATTAAAATAAAAGATATTATCTCTCTGAAGTTACAGTAGAGTAGATCGTATCAGGTCTTATCTCCTTAAGATTACAGCGGAGTAAATTGAAGCTATTAATCCTATCTCCCTGAGATTACAGTGGAGCGGATTAAAATAAAGGATCTTATCTCTCTGAAGTTACAGTAGAGTAGATCGTATCAAGTCTTATCTCCCTGAGATTACAGCGGAGTAGATTGAAGCTAGTAATCCTATCTCCCTGAGATTACAGTGGAGCGGATTAAAATAAAAGATCTTATCTCTCTGAAGTTATAGTAGAGTAGATCGTATCAAGTCTTATCTCCCTGACGTTGCAGTGGAGTAGACTAAAACCACGAATCTCGTCCCCTTTAAATTGTTGCGAAGAAGATTGAAGCTACAAGTCAGATTTCTCTAAAGTGCAGTGGAATGAACCGAAGCAACAAGACACAGCGGACTGGAACGAAGCTACGTGAAAAGAGAGGCATCAAAGGAAGTCGAGGCTCGGTGAGACCGGGCAAAATTGGTCTTTCCTAGTCTTTGCTCTGTTATCGTTACACGACAACGAGCAAAGAGGGGCAGCTGTACAACCCAATTTATGCCCGGGGCCCAACAAGTTGAGACAAAAGAAAAAAAACCCGAACTATTACCCAGCCCAGCACCAAATAAAAAAAGAAGAAAAAACCTTAGCCCTAGGTCTTCTGCCGCCAGTCTTTTGGTCACCTGCCCTCTGTGTGCCGCTGCCACCACCCACCGCCACCAACTCGATCAATCATCTGCAAAATGGAACAAACACGCAAAGAGCAGTAAAAAAATAGAGAAAAAATAGAAATAGATAGGTTATAAAAGCAAAAACACTACCTTTGTATTTTTTTCAACAAAAAACGGTTAATGAAAGCAGATAAAAAAAAACTAAAAAGGTTGATTCCAAAGTTCTCCTTTTTTTCTGTTCTTGCTCTTTTATTTCTATTTTCTGTTGTTTGTTTTTTTCTTTTTAACTAAAACAAGACGAAAAAGAGAAGAAAATGGACGCTTACCGGTCTCGAAAGCCCGTCACCGGAGATTACTTTCGGCGTTGAAATCGGACCGAAGGGGGGTAGGAAAAACCCCTCCTAAAGGGTAGACCTTTAGGGGGTCGAGAACGAGGTTAAAAACTCATCTTTTCTTGTCGAGACCACCTCTCGCGACGGAGCCCCAGCGTTGGTAGCCGACGGTGGTGCCGGACAGGGAAGATGGGGAGGAGAACCGAGAGTTCTCTGTTTCTTTTCTAAAATGGAATGAGAATATGTTTTCTTTTGTTTTTTGCTATTTATATAAGCCACCATATGGCGCCATTTTGGACTGGAGTGTTATGACCAAAACGACGCCGTTTCTCCTAATAACCGAAAACTCGACCCGATGGACCCCAAAGATTCGCGTGTTTTGGACGAAGGGTCTATTTACCCTTTCAGTCCTTCTGCTTCTGGGCTTCCCTCCAATCTGGTCCCTATTTTAGTTTTTCTCTTTTTAACTTTTCTCCCTTGGGATTTTGCTTTGTTTTCATTTTAGTCCCGTTTTTTATTGTCTTTTTATTTTTATTTTTATTTTTAAAAAAAATTTTAATTTGTTTTATTATCATTATTATTGCTTTTATTTTTATTATTTGCCTTATTATTATTTACCCATTTGTACTGTTTTTAGATTATGTTATATATATACATACTTACATTTTATATTTTATATATGTATATATACATTCATATTTTTATAATATGTGTACTCATATAATTTTCCAAGTTTACTTACATATGTATATCTACTTAGATATATATTATTTATACTTTATACTTTAATATACGAATACACATATTTTATTTTTATGAATATATATACACATTTATCTTTTATTATTTTATGTATATAGTGCACATCTATATATATATATATATATATATATATATATATATTTATTTATTTTAATTTTCATAAATACATACTTATATACATTATATCTTATACCTTATATTATTTATATATCTTTATATGCGCATTTTAATTTCCATATCTATATACTTTATATCTTATTTATTTATATATCCTTGTATACATATATTTTATATATTTTATAATGCATACATGCACATAATATATATATGTACGTTTTATTTTTATAAAACATATACATATACCTACCTTTATATTTTATATATTTCATAACTTTATACATATACATAAATGTACACATACATATTTACATATATTTTTACGATTTTCACATTTTCATAATTTTTGCACACACATATATCTTTTTACTTTTTTTTATAATCTTATTCATTTATTTATTTATTTCATTTTCATTATTGATTTCAATGAATGCTTTAATTTTATTTGCTTGTATACATTGCTATTTCAGTATGTTATTGATTTGTACTTTGTATTTATCTTATCTTGGTTGCAATTGCTCGTATTATTTTTTCACTATTGTATTCAATATCGCCTTGTTACGAGTATTAACATCGTGTTTTATTATTTTATGTTAGATTAATTTATTTCAATGCATAAATTACGATTTTTAAATAAGTAAAATCTCGTATTTAGATTTGAGAAGGTCGTACCCTAACTTACTGGGTCTCGATTTTCACAATAAATAAATACACGAATCTTTTCAAACTCAAGTTTTAAATGATCTCGGGATTTGAAAAAAGAATCGCGTCCTCACTTACTGGTTGTGATCTCGCTTTTAAATCTGAGATAGCTAAAATACTTTTTAAATAAGCATTTTTTTGCGTATTGGGAATTCGAGATATTGTGTCCTAACTTACTGGATACGATTCTCTTTCTCGATTAACGTAAAATATGCTTCTTTTCCCAAAAAAATTTAATGTTCAATACAAAGATCGTATCTTTAAAATTTTTCCAAGTTTTCAATTCTCGACATCAAGACATTAACTAATCAACTAGGTACCAATTTTTGGGCGTTACGAGGGTGCTAATCCTTCCTCGTACGTAACCGACTCCCGAACTCATTTTTTTGAATTTCGCAAACCAATCTCTTTGTTTTTAATAAAATTAAATTGTTTATTAAAAACAATCTCTTTTCAAGGTGATCCAATCACACCTTATCAAAAAAGATTGGTGGCGACTCCTATTTTCGTTTTTAAAATTCAAGTCGACCCCGTTTTTTTATCCAAAACTGGTGTCAACATGAGCTTAATTGTTTTTTTTAATTGAGGACTTTTTGTACCCTTGAACTTTTACAGCAACTTATGAAGCATCTTACCTGAGGCTTTCACCGACCCATGATGGAAGCTTATTTGGGGTTTTAGAGGTTAATAGTGAATTAAGTTATTCTTATGGCTTGTTTTTCATGGGAAAATCTTGAAAAATGAAGGAAGGGTGAGAAGACATGAGTTTTAGTGCTATATGCATATTTTGTGAGTGTGCTATTGAGGATATAACTTATATTCTCGGGAGTTATTTTTGGGCTATTTTGACTTGGATGGATCTAATAACTAAGGTTGATAAGTCTAACGAGTTTTTTAGTTTTGAGTTTAGGAATTAGATGGCTTTGAATATGAATAACAGAGATATGTTGTTTGGGTCCGTTTGTTGGGAACTTTGGAAATAGAGCAATGCTTTGTTATTTGATGAAAACTTTGTTGAAACTGAGAGCATTATGGATAGAAGCTTGCGTCTTAAACATGAAGTTGTTTATGTGTTATAGATGGCATCAAATGTTATAGGGAATGATAAGAGGACATGGAGAATGATTCGGTGGGTGCCACCTCTTGATGGGTTCATGAAAATCAACTCAGATGGAGTTTATTAAGGTAGGAATGGGCTTTGGCAACATCGCGTGGGCCTATGAAGGACATCATCAGCAATTGGATATGGGGTTATGCAAGGAATATAGCAGGGGCGATGCCAAATAATTATTTTAGGAGTTCGAAATTAAATTATTATTTTTATAATTATAAAATGTAATTTTATTATTTTAATCGCGTATATTTTTATAATTTTAAAAGATTAAATTAAAATTTTATCAATTTTAAAGGGTCAAAATATAATTTTATTTTTATTAATTTAAAACTTAAAAAATTTTAAAAAATCTAACTGAATTTTTTTATTTTAGAGAGAATTGGGATCAGTCAGCTCCCCTAACTACGCCCATAGAATATAGGTTACTGTAATGTGTACGATACTAAACTTAGGGGAGCTTTCGATGTGCTTGATAAGGCAAGGAAGATAGGTGCTCGTCGGATTATTTGGAGCTTGGCAACTTAGCGGTTGTTAATCAATAAAGGAGATGATTAGATGATAGTAATGCTAATGCTTTGCTTCGACGTATATGGTAGGAAGGGAATGGAAGGTGGTTATCCAGCCTGCTGACAGAAAAAGTAACTTTCTAGCCGACGATTTAGCTACTTTTGCTACAACTCTTTGTCTTGGGTTCTGTACACTAGCTATTTCTCTTGATGGAATTCGGTGGGCAACGGAAAGAGATTGTTCTGGTCCAACTATTCCTAGACTAGTTTTGATGTAATTTGCTATTTTTCTTATATTTTGCATTCTAACATGATATTTTTAATATACATTATCTTAATGTTTGTATTTTTAACACTTTTTTAATAAAATAAATATTAAAATTATACATGAATTTTGATTCAATGTGTAATGTTATACATGAATTTTGATTTTGTGTGATTTTATACATAAAAATTAAAAAAAATTATAATTAAATGACTATTGTGTAGTTTATCTAAGTATTAAATGTGACATAATCTCGTAAATTATATTAAATTATTAAGAGTGAATTACATCAACAATCACTCAACTTTTAAAAAATAATAAATCGGCAACTAATATTATCGAAAAGTGATAAACCAATATCACTCATTCACATTTTTCGTTACAAGCTTAATAGGACAGGAAACATGGTAGTTAACTAGATGACGTGGCCAGTTAACTTGCCACGTTAGACATTTTCATGTCATCCCTTTTACACGCCACTATTAAACAACAAAAACAAAAGGAGAAAGGGAGGCTTTTTCACTATTTTTCTTCATCCTTCTCGGATTTTGAAGTCTTGTTCAAAGCTTTGAGGTCTTAATCTCATGATTTTCAAGGCCTATTGAGAAATCTAAAGTGAGATTTGAAAAGAGACAAAAATGATTCATTTGGTAATGACGGTTCGTTGGAGAAGGCATGAACGACGGCAACTAGAGTTAAGGAAAAAAAAAGAGACAAGAAGAAGAGAAGAAAAAAAAGGAACAGGGATTCAACAAAGTTGCCTGGGGCACAAAGATTCAAAGGGACAACAACGAACTGGGTGGTGGCTCCACCTTGGAGGAACAAAACGTCCATAGACTATTTCTTCTCTTCTTTTTCTCTTTTTCTTCTTCTATTGCCCAACTAGAGCTCTTAAATAGGGTTGTTTAAATGACAGCTAACCCTCCAACTGATCGGTTAATGACAGCAAAGAGGCAATTAAATGCCATGTCACTTTTTCATCACGATTGTAACAGAAAATACATGGTAGGACTGATTTGTTATTTTTTGAAAGTTAAATAACTATTTTATCATTGAGATCAAAGTTAAGTGATTGTTGGTATAATTTATCCTAATATTAAATATGCGAATAAGATATTAGTGCGCCAAGTCTTTATCCACGATCCTTTCATTTTCCAACCAACTTATGAAAAATTTCCTACTCTCACTGTGTTTCTGTTTCTCTCCAACTTTCTGGCGATCCAAACAAACTAATTAAGGCCCCGCTTCATTACAGAACCCGCCTTTCTCACCATTTTCCAAACATTCATTTTCCCTTCATTTTTCTCTCTTTCTTTCCGCGGTGTCTGCCTTTCCCCAACGGTACGATCCTTCGTTTTCGTTTCCCTTTTTGATGCGTTAGATCTGTTATTTGCTTTCTTCATTCATTTCAGTTCTGCAGTGAATCACTGCCTTTTTCTTAGATCTATCGTCTAATTCTATCATTTTTTGTCCCTTTACCTTATATGGATGTCTCTTCATTGATTTTTTCTGGTGAGATTTTTAGTGTTAAAACAGTTCAATGTGGTTCGCTTTGCTTTTATTTTTCTTGTTTGTTAATTAAGGAATTCTAAATAAATTAATTTAGTTCAATTAACTCTAATAATTTTCTCCTTTCTTTTTCAATCTTGTTTATTTATTAATATAGAATGTTACAATATCAGGAAAAAAATAAAAGGAAATCTAGTAATTTTATGTAAATTCTTTTTCTGCATTAATTGTGTACATAAGTTGATCCAGACAGGTAAAACAAATATTATTGTATAACTCAAAAATAAACAATTGGAGTTGAGTTGATTTCGTGTTTAGCCATCATCGTCACAAAAATCATTAGCTGGTCTGAGTTACAAACTCGTATTTTTATTATATTCATGTTATTTATAGGAGTGTCTTTTCAGCATGTCTTTGTACACTTTTACTAGCATTTTTATTTGTGATTTCAATAGATTTGTTGTTTTTCGGGTTTTTTCTTCCTTATTTGTTGATATTATTTTTGTAGAATTTGTTGCTAACATTTTTGGAAACTCTTGGACAACCTATCAACATGGATGGATTACTTGAAGAACGTTGAGTGATATCTGTAAGGGTTATCACTTTCGAAAAGATATAAGATGGCTCCAACTAATAAGGCTGAAAGAAAAGCAGTTGTAGATGTGGCTGCTTGGATGTTCAATGTTGTCACTTCTGTTGGAGTTATTATTGTCAATAAAGCCTTAATGGCTACTTACGGTTTCAGTTACGGTAAATTCCTTTTACGCTCTTTTTAATTGCTCTCTCCCCCCCCCCCCCCGCCCGGTATCTTCTTTTACGCTACAAACAGTTATGTTGTGGCTGGTAATAGTTCAAATGAATTTGGAATACTCTGTCAAATTCTCTAATCTTTAAGACAAATGTATGGAATCATAGTGGTGAGCTACTGTGAATCTGCACTTGAAATGAAAACGGATAAGAATAGTTTACTAAAGTTAAGTGATGGTTTAACAGTTGTGAACATTATGGTGGAATGGTTCTAAAAGTTTGAAAATTGAGATCGTGGAGTAGTAAGGCTGCAGAGCAGATGAGCGATCTTACAAAAAAAGAACTGTAGGATTGGCCTCATCATACAAAGAAATGAGCATGAGGTTCAAGCTTAGAATATGTTGGTGTAGGTTTGTGGGGGTCGTAGCTTATAAAAGGTGGAGATGGTGAGTAGCTTGGGCTATGATGACCTTCCCCACAGACACCTCCATTTAATCTGTTCTAGAAGGAGAGGAAATGGATCGAAGTAGTGGAAAATAATTCAAAACCAAAAACAATGTTATCACGGTTGCGATGAAGAGGAAACTTCGACTTGGTAGTAGCTTCGGATTAAGCGTAGGATGATTGTGATGCTGGTATAATAATCATCTGCAAGTAAATAAGCTAAAGATTTCCTGGATTTTGTTACTTCATGAGTATTCTAATTATTCTAACTGCAATAAGGATGTAATAAACTGTCATTAATTCCATTGTATTTGATTGAAAATTGTTCCAGCCACAACATTAACAGGTTTGCATTTTGCTACCACTACCCTGATGACAGCTGCTCTAAGATGGTTTGGATTCATTCAATCTTCTCATCTCCCCTTGTCAGAGCTTTTGAGATTTATTTTGTTTGCTAACTTCTCTATAGTTGGAATGAATGTTAGCCTGATGTGGAACTCTGTGGGATTTTATCAGGTAAAATTTTAGCATTTGATAAATTTTACGAGTTGTGTTTCTCGTATGATCTGGAAATAACAGATTCTCTAATTAAATGACAGATTGCTAAACTGAGTATGATTCCTGTATCCTGCTTTTTGGAGGTTGTGATGGACAAGATTCGGTACTCAAGAGATACAAAGTTGAGCATAGCTGTTGTTCTTCTGGGAGTTGGTGTTTGTACTGTCACTGATTTGAGCGTTAATACCCAAGGTTTCATAGCTGCCTTTATTGCAGTTTGGAGTACTTCTCTGCAACAGTATGTAAGTTAGTAATTCCTCTGCATATAAATTGAAGCTTCTAACATTTTGAACTGCAGTATCATTTAGAACTTAAGGTAATTATCATTTTATTGTTTTGTATTTCTGCAGTATGTTCTTCACCTCCAAAGAAGGTACAATCTTAGTTCCTTCAACCTACTAGGATATACTGCTCCTGCACAGGCTGCAACTCTGTTGCTATTAGGTCCATTTCTGGATTATTGGTTGACAAACAAGAGAGTTGATGCCTATAATTATAACCTAGTATCTCTGGTAAGTGTTCTATGCATTTGTATTCTTTGCTTTTATGAGTTTTGTGCATGATGGTTGTTCTTCCTATCATTATAGAACAATATTTACTTGTTTCAGAGTTCCTATCAGAATCTTGTTTATGAACAAAGTTGATTGTGGTCATGGATGTGTTCATGTGTATAATGGAATTCATGCAGTGACCTAGAGTAATATTTAATTTGCAGTGCATATCGTTCTGTCATTGCTTGCTTATCTGCATGCATCTCCTAATACCACTTAGATTTCATATGGTGTCTTACACCTTCTAAAACATCTATTCTCTACATGAATTTACGCATGCGTAGTGGAAATATTTTTGTTGAGTTCATTCCTATTGAGGAAATCATTTAATATTTGATATGATTTAATAACATGTAGCGTATATCAAGAGATATACTCTCCTTTCTCTATTTAGCTGCTCTGTAAAATTGACCCAGATCGATATAATATTCGAGTTATAGGTGCACTTTTGCTCATTCCAATTTGGTTCTGCTGCTTCATTTGCAGCAGCCTGCTCTTGTTACTTTCCGCAAGGTGCTATGAATGCGATTCCAATTATAGCATGTTCCAGGAAATAGTTCCTCACTACAGTTCTTGTTTTGTTTTATTTTTTTGTTTTTTGTCTTTGCAGATGTTCATAATTCTTTCATGTACTATAGCAGTAGGAACAAACCTCAGCCAGTTCATCTGCATCGGCAGATTTACTGCAGTGTCCTTTCAAGTACTCGGGCATATGAAGACAATCCTTGTGTTGATCATGGGATTCTTTTTCTTTGGGAAAGAGGGTCTCAACCTGCATGTGGTTCTAGGCATGATCATAGCTGTGGCCGGAATGATTTGGTATGGAAACGCTTCATCTAAGCCTGGTGGGAAGGAGCGCCGGAGCCTCTCTGTCCCTATCAGCAGACAACAAAAGCATGCTAGTTTCTCGGATTCTAATGAACACGACGGTAGTGTCTAGTTCTCCATGTAGGATAATTTAAGCATACAAGAGTAGCTGATTTCATATAAGTTAATTGGTTATCCATGATTTCAGAAAAACCAACCATAATTTTAAATCAATTTTTTATTCTGATTTTTTGTAAGTCTTATTCTTTGGTATATTTGGTTCACTCAGAGGGAATGTAACACTTCCAATAGGATTAGATACTTTTGCCTTTTCAGGAATATAATTTATTTAAGTATTTTTCAGGTAATTTTAGGAGTTGAAATATTCAAATAAAGTTATTATTATCTTTTATTTTAATTTTAAATTGCTTAAACTTATTTATATTTAAAATGTTTACCTCTATAAATAAATAAAGATGGAGCCATTTAATAAGCATCCCTTTATTAATGGCTCCACATCATTTTAATAATAAATGAGGTGGAGCCATTTAATAAGCATCCCTTTATTAATGGCTCCACATCATTTTAATAATAATTAGTTCAAGTCAGCTATGAGCAAACCTCATAAGCAATGACCAGACAGGCGTACATGAGCAAACCTCGAAGGAAAGATTCAACACGAAGATGAAGTGATGAGGAAACTATTAATGCTGCATTTTACACTAGAATATTAAGAGATCAAATACAAGGAATATTGTGGTCCAAAGAAAACGATGAGGGATTATCCTGGACAAATCAGAAAGTAAGAACAACCTCAGCAAATACCCAACCTTACAGGAGTCGGCAGTACACTTTACTATTGTTTCGTACCTGTTCTTATCTTTGTCGCTGTATATAAATAAAAAAAAATCCTATTTCTTCCTGTAATCCAAGCTCATCTGTTTTCAGAAGAGACACTAACTGAATCCTTAGTTAAATTGAAAACTCGTAATGTGATCGAGTCATCCATCAAGGTTTTTTTTCTTAATAAAGGAAGACTCAATTTGAGAGTAGAATAATATGTCAGAAAACGATACTTTATTTGAGAATAGAATTTTGAATTCTCACATCTAGACCAACTCAATTAAGCCCAATGTGGGAGCATCTTTAGAGTTTAATTGAAAATTTACTATAGCTGAAAATATGGCAAACCAACACAAATTCCAAAGACAATTATCATTCAAACCAAATTAAAAACATTTAATCTAAAAATATTCAGTAAAGCAAGTATTCCTAATAGCAACCGATAAAGACCCAACACTACTACAGTCTTACCACTTGTCAAGAAACAACAAAAAAAAATCACATCCAAAATTTGTCTTCGTGCAAACAGTGCTTACATTCAAGGAAATGAACACTCTGCAAGACTACATCAATTTTTCCAAAATATATATGAAGCCTTCAACGCTTCTTAGACACACCGACAGTCTTCCCTCTGCGACCAGTAGTCTTGGTGTGCTGACCACGGACGCGAAGGCCCCAGTAGTGCCTCAAACCACGGTGGTTCCTGCATGACAGTGTAAATCGTTAGCTGCCATCTTCATCTCATTCCCCAAAAGAAAGGAAAGTAAACAAAGATACTGTAGTGAATAAACCAAAATGCAAAACACTTCTCAATTATATCTCAACACCCACAAATGAAACAAAGAGAAAAAAGTAGGAAAGTACAGACAAAAAATTTTAGCCAATAAACATTTAAACATGTATGACTTTAAATTTTTTAGTTATAAAAAATAAAAAGCCGTTTTACAGTTTTTAACTTATTCATTTTCTATGGTTATTCCATGTCTGGCTAATCACATGGGAAATAAACAACATAATATATTACAACGTTCAGATTTTCTAAATTTTTGTCAACTCCGTTCCCAACTTAATCAAAATAAAAAGATCACCAAGATGCCATAAAAATGAAACAAGCTATATAAAGTTGATAAGAAACTGCATGTGCATCCAACAATCTTGCCCACTTGCATATAACGCAAAGGAAATGCCACAAAACAAGATCATTTTGTCTTAAGCACCAAATGATTCAAATGCAAGGGAGGCAGAAGAGAAATCTCAAATAAACAACCCAAATTATATAGTGATATGCTTGAAAATGGTTATTAACAAAATCAAGAAAGCAAATGATGCTAATAAAAAAGGATATATAATATACTGATCCAAACATATAAACACAATTTAAACAGTAACTCTTGTGCTCCAATAGAGTTGGCTTGATCATATCATTTTAAGCATATAACACAGAGTCGGCACATACAGATCTTCATCAGCACACATCACTAAGGACATAACTAACCTGATCTTCTTCAAACGCTCCAAATCATCCCTCAACTTCATGTCAAGAGCATTAGACACGACTTGGGAATACTTCCCGTCCTTGTAATCCTTCTGCCTATTTAAAAACCAGTCAGGGATTTTAAACTGCCTGGGGTTTGCAACAATGGTCATGAGATTGTCCAACTCCTGTGCAGTCAATTCACCAGCCCTGATAACAAGAAGTAAATCAAATAACACCTCCACAACAAACTATCAAAAACCGAATACCATTCAGCAACATCCCCATGCCAAAGAATGTACTTAACTAGTTGATCTAAAGTAAATTAATCCTTTCACATCTAAGCTAAAATTAATCATCTCAACATGAAACACCTAGAGCTAAAACATATATCGTCTAATTTTAGAGCCATAAAGCATCATGGAACTAATCCTAAATGACCTAGAATTGTCTAAAACTTTTAGGAATAAAAAAAACAAACCTCTTGTTCATGTCGACATCAGCCTTCTTGCAAACGATGTTAGCGAATCGCCTTCCGATACCCTTGATGGAGGTCAATGCAAACATAATCTTCTGCTTCCCATCAACGTTGGTGTTCAGCACACGTAAAATGTGCTGAAAATCTTCGTTGGCCACCAAAGACTACACAAGCAAGCATTAAAATGAAGTTAAAAGCTATAATCTTCAGGGGAAAAGACACACACACACACACAACACCAAACTTAAATAAAGTAAAACACATTTTAGAAACTCTCATAACAGCCTCCTTCAACCCCCAAAAGAAACCGAAAAAATTGAAGTAGATTTAGATCACTGAATAAGATAAAAGAAAAATAGAGAATCTGAAAAGTTGCGCAAAGATAAACATAGCAATTAATGGTAAAAGAATTGGAAGAGAAAGATAGAACCCTAATTACCATAATGTGAGGAGATTTGGGGGTAGATGAGGGAAGAGACTCTGGGGGACTACTTATCTGAGGAGAATAACCGTGGGAGCCAAACTAGGGTTTTATACATTCACGATTCTAGGTTTTTTTTGGGTGAGTGACATTTGCGTTTTCTTATTTTTATTAATTTTTCAAAATAAAATATTCATTTTTCTTATTTTTTTTAAATTAATAGTCCGCTTGACCGAAAGAAGTCAATTGTTTATTTGTTTTACACAAATTGAGTTTCAAAACATATATACTCTGAAAATGTTCACAACATTTTCAAACTTTTATTAAATTTTTAGAACAATGTGCTTATAATTTTAAATTTTATAAATAGGGTTAAGAGATTTTAAGTATTTAAAAAAGTAAATTAAATAAAAAAAGAAGATAAATGTTAAATTTTCAAATTTGCTTATCAAATAAAAAAATACAAAATCAATGTATTAAATATTAACACTAAATTTTTTATAAATAATATATTTGGGTCTGATGCGAAAATTATGAACTTTTTAATGTTTGAGTAACACAAATAAAATATTTTCGTTGATTATTTTTAAAAAATCACTTTGCTGATAGTAATATTAATATTTCGAATGTTAATATTAACTGAATTAAATAATATATTTTATAATTAAAATATTAATTACATAATTCTCAAAATTTTAATTTTTTAATTAAACCCTACACGTACTACTTCACATCTCTCCTTTTTCTAAATATTTTATTGCACTCTCTTAAAAGTATATATTACTCATTGAAACCTTCTAAAGTATTTTTTATACCATTTTATTGAATTACGTTAATTTTCCAGAATAATTTATACAATTATGTCTGTTTGGAATTGAAGCAAACCATTTACCGATCAATAATCGATCCTTTTTGGTTGTTATGAAATAGAACTGAACCATTACAGTTTTGGGGGGCCTTAATCTTATAGATGACGAATTTCACAACTAAATACTCAAAATTTAATTTCATTTACTCTCGAATTTAAAAAAAAGAAAAAGAAGATTAAGCAACGAGGTTAATAATATAAATAAAGCAGCCAAAAACAATGACTAAACATTTTATGTACTGATATATGCTGAAGAAAAAACTGAATCATCCAATCAGTTCATCATTCTAATGAAATAAACTAAGTTAAACTGAAATTAAATATCGTAATCCGACAAACAAATCGAAAACTCAGTCTAAATATCTTACAAAGCTAAGCTTAAAGCAAAGTAAGATTAGACACATGAAACCTCAGTGTGGCATTTTTATCATACACTAACCTTGCTTGAAGAGTTTCATGGCATTCAAAGCCTTCATCCTCATCCCCTAGGACTACTCGATGAGCTGCATTTTCTGCCCCAACCATGTGGTTCAAGCAATTTGAAGCAAGTCTAAGTCTTCTTTGTATTCTCAGTTTTAAAAAAAGAAAAAGGGTATTTATACTGATAATCCGAAAGTTAATCGATGTTATATGGAAATATTACATCCTAATTCTTTGGCAGCAGTGTCGAGGAACTGTATAGTCATTCCTCTTGCAAGCTGACTATAAACTTCCCATGTTAAGCACTTTTCGATATCAGTTTGCCAGTTGATGGCACCTATATTGAAGAACTGGTAAGAGGGACCACGGATACCATATATTTCCAACTTAGATTTTGAATTGATTGAACCTATATGCAAAATATTGCGAAGGACTGATGTGCTGAGAGCTCGAACATGTGCGCTTGGATGAGAAAGGCATCGAGTCGTAGCTGGTAGACGACACTGCATGGTTTGGAGAGATTATCACATCAGCAAAGATCTTGCAGTGACATCAGGGGAAAGAAGAAAGACTACTTTACTATTCGCCCCATTTCGCTCCACATTAACAGGCATTGGAATTTATAATGAACAAGTTCAAAGCATGTTTCGACTTTAAGGTTGAGAGTATATCAGAAACGGGTATTTGCTCACCTTTAACAGGTTTGAAAGTCCATCTGCTACTGCCAGTCCTGATTCTCCCCACTCGAGTACCGGCTGAACTGCTCTAGCTGTTGCTTCCAGCAGCTGCCAGTTTTAGATGAGAACATCAAAGATATTAATGAAACTTTGGAATAAAATAAAATGCATTTGACTTCTTTTAAACATCAACCCAAACTAATTCAAGTAAATGGAGAGCCTAACTTGAAATATAAGACCACAACCCTCAAAAAATAAAACGAATAAAGTACTCTACTTCAACAAGGGCTTACACATGTACAACCTCACAAGGGGTGGACAACAAACAAAACTGGACTTTACATACCAAAACAGGAAACCTAAGACTTAATAAATGCAAGATAAGACCACTTATCACTCCATGTGTAGCTTTACAAGGGTCTGCATTTAGACAACTTCACAAAGGATAAAACACAAGGACATAAACACATAAGCTATAATACCATGTTAAGCATCCAATCCAAAACCAATTGGTGTAAGTGAAGAGGCCCAACTAGAATACAAGATTATATGAAACCCAAGACTACAAATGTGGTATGTTATCACTTAACAACCTCAAAATATCACAAGCGTTCAATTAGAATGACACCAAGATTGGCGAATGACTCTCTATAAGCAGAGATAGTTACAGTACCTCCAGTTGTGGTAAAGTACAAGCTTCCCCATCAACAAGCATACCATCTGTGGCACGTAGAAGTAGATCAGAAGCACTTGCCACAATGACCAATGATTCTGCGCTATCATGATTTCTCATCAGCTCGACTATCAATTTTACAATTCGCTGGTTGATTCTCCACATCTTCTGACCTTGGTCGTCATCTTTGGCAATCCAAGGCTGCAATTCCCTATCCGCCTGACAAGAACACAAGGCCATGAAAGTGACCAAACAGATGGAACAAATGAAGTTAAAAAACAAAAAATGAAGACAATGAGGCTATTTATGGCTGGTGGTTTGGTCACCATCTGCATGAGAGTTCATCTGATTATACGGAAGTGTTTTATGGCAAATGGTAGTCCGGGATTTTATTATCTTAATTATGAACTGACATCACCTTTTACAAAACATGCGGTGTTCAAATCAGCAGCCACAAAGAAAAGCAGGCCATCTGTTTTTCTAATTTTAGACTAGAATTATAAGATGAACAAAATTTGGACCTGAAGTACAACAGCTGTAGTTGCTTTTGTCGGTGATGCTGATACGACATTGCACAACGCATCAACCACCTAATTCCATCCAAGAAGGATAGTCAGACAAATATATTTCTGTAAAACCATAATGATGCATTTACAGATGAAACATGGGGCAATTACATGCATCATAGAAGATATCAACAGTGGCAAAACTGGGGGGGCTGGGGCTAAAATGAAAATTTTCCATATGGCACCTTTAAAATTTCTAAAATTTTAAATTAATAAAGGTAAAATTGCACTTTAGCTCCCCCCCTAAAAATATAAAAGTTTGATTTAATACTTTAAAATTTATAAAGATATAGTCTATTAAAATGGTGGAATTGCATTTTTTCTATAGTAAAAATTACAATTTAATTTCGCCCCCACCCCCCCAAAAAAAATTTTCTGGTTTCGCCCCTAGCTACCAATCCACACAAGTATACCAAACCATATCTTCTGTTTAGAAATTTAAAAGACAATGAATAAAAATTATGGAATCAGATACAACAAATCTTTTTTTACTAATTTTGACAATTACCTGTCTCCATCCCTGCTGGGCAGATGTGCTTTCGGCACTGGGTTGTGTTTCGGGCGCTGCTATCAGCTTGTGCCACAGTAGTGAAACTACAGAGAAACATAACTCTTGTTTCTCCACAAGCACTGATCTCAGAAGAATTTGTGCACTGCAATTGAATCCTATGTGCCGGTCCCTGGTGAGAAAATTGGCCAAATCTGAGGCATCTAATGGGAAACCTGCTATACCTTTGCCCAATGAATTTCCTAAGCCTTCATCTGATGCTAACAGTTTCTCAGATCTGAGATTATTGTCTGAACAAGTTGAATCTTCACATTCTGAAGCAGATGATTGCCCAGGATCAAAGCAAGTGGCACTTGAACACTTGTTTTGTTTTCTGTCATCTAAACAAGGGGAATATTTTCTAACAGGTGCATATATCAATTGTGCTTCTAATGGTTCGGCCTTGTTAACAATGGATGCAACAGCCTTGCTGTGAATATCGATGAGATTATATAACGATGATGCCCTGGTGTAAATTTCATTGTCCCACTTGCAGCGCATTAGAACAGAGAGTGCATACATGCAAGCCTTTGACCGTCTAAATAGTTCAGAAATATGAGCAGCAACCATAGCTGCAGCAACTATTTCATTTGAACTATAACCCCATGAGGTGCCAACAGAAGATGGCTTCAGCGAAAAAAGTGCCTCTAAAATTGCTAAGATTCTGTGAGTATGATGAATAGCAGAGTCAATACCATGTCCATACTCTATAGAAGATCCATTTACTTTTGCAGGGTTGGCCATAGCTTGAACATCTTTAGCAGTTGAATGAGTATTTCCTCTTGTAACCAAGGGGAACAACTGAAGCTCGCAGGCAAGAGCACAGACAGCAGCCAGCACATAAGAATCAAACGCAGCTACAGGCCCTTGTTTTTTTGCTTTTCTAGGTTTAATGTCTTTCAGCTTTTCAGATTGTGCCTGTGACTCCTCAACGCCCTCATCAGGAGGAAAACTTTCTTCACCTCTTGGTCTCTTACTCCCACTGAACTGAGCCTCATGACTAACACACACAGTTAAGACAACAAAAAGTAGGCGTGAAGCGAGCTCTATAGAAGCACATGATTCTAAAAACAGCGAATGCACCATTGTACGAAGCTCTGCCACAGCGAGATTCTTTGAGGCAGAACCTATGCTGTATCTTGTTTTTCTGGTTTGCTCCCTGGGGGATTCAGGTGGAAATGTTCTCTGAAGAATAGCTTCTACAGTCGCCACAAATATCTTCATGAGACATGCTTCAGAAGGACTTCCACGTGGAAGGTATTCGAGCACCTTAAGAAGAGGTATGTATAGATTCCATGATAGTATGGGAGGCTGCAATGGGGTTGAAACAATAATTTCTGGAAGATCAACAGCTGAAGAGCTCAAGGGAATCAGACCATAAGCAGCTTCCCATATTGTACATATTCTCCATTCCACCTCTGGTCCATGAGCGCAAAGCATTGATGCAATCCCTTGAGCAGTAGCTTCAATAGTTGCTTCAGCTGCAGGCACCTCAATCTGATGAAAAAGTATTTTGAGACAACTTTTTCAGTACTTGTGATCATGCATCATTGAATGTATAGACCCATGCATATTAACTACTTAGCAACAAAAGGAAACATAAAAGCTAAATATTGGATGATAACATGCAAAATTTTGAAGGGGACAAGTAATACCTGCTTTCTGTAACATGAGATATAACCACCAGAAGGTTCATGTTGAACTTCTACTCCCTCAACTTGTCTTATTGGAGGAAAAAGTAGTGCGGGCTGCGAAAGTATGCGAAAAAGTAAAGCTGCAGCAGCATCAGCAGCAATACCTGCCCTCATAGACATTGCAGTCCCAATTGCCCGCAAAAAGTGCAAATGCATCCAATTTCGAGGAAGCTACAACAACATCCACAAAATCAATTTGCTAAGACAAATAGAATGGTGATAATTGAAAGAATTATTGCATCATTTTTTAAGAAATATAATTATATGTTATTTTCCTAACAAACAATTGGCATCAGAGCAGAATACTTCCTCACAAAAAACTCTAAATTACGGCATATGTCATACAATTTAGTACTTTACCTCCTGACATTCACATAAGATTACAGTCTACCACATTGACTAATAACACCCACCTAAAAACCATCAGGTTTAACGTGACAACCATAGGTGTTTTAAGTATGAGCTTCACAACTGTTAACTGGACAAACACCCATTGGGTAGGTTAAAAGTTTCTTGCAAGCCTTATATTCAAGGTTTTCCTCAAAAAATAGAAGACAAAAAAAAGTCATATATTCAGGGTCACTTCTCAATCCATAGTCAAAAGCTTTTAAGCTGGATCTGAACAATAGCCATGTTATATAGTGCAGCAACCTCTAATGAAAACACTTTTATACAGAATGGATGTGCAAAACATAGTTCTCATGCATCTAGAAATACCTATTCAACCCATTTACACAAGTGTTTCATTGGAGGTGCAAACTGATTTTCAAGTCTGAAATGCTACTAATAACTAATGGAGAAACTATGATTAGTGGATCTAATTTTTTCTCCCATTTTTTAATGGCTGGGATAACGAAAACAGCACCCCCCCCCCCCACAAAAAAAAAGCACTAAAAACCCCCAATGGTAGAACCACCAAGCTTTGTTATTAAGGACTATATCTTTCTTATCCATATTAATCTCATTAAGATTAGCCACAACCTTCACGTAATTCTTTTTAGCATGTGGTTGAACAATATATGCTGACAAATTTAGCACTTTCATTAAGCTAATATTCATAAATTCCTCTTGGATCTCACAATTACGGATAGCAAAAATTCAAGATGATGAAGATGAGATCCATATAAAATTCTAGTTTGATGTTGCAAAGTGTCATTTTATATACATGCAGTGAAAAACATTTAACTCACCCTTATACCAGTTGCATAATCTTCGGCAGCACGAAGAAGTTCCACAAGCTGTACAGCAGCATCAAGTGCATCTGGAGCCCATGATGGTGGTGCTTCAAGAAGCCCAAGAAGAAGTCTTTGGGTCGCACTTGGAGTTGCAATGGCATAGTACCTGAGAAGGAAATATGAGATAATTGCTAGAAAAATAAGAAGAAAACTATATCATTTGGACACTAATACCAATTAGCAACTAGACATATCGGGTATTCATTTACATGATACCTTTGTCGGTTACCATATTACCAAGCACATATTTTAATCAATGTTAATATTTTGCGCACTAACATAGACTTTTGCATTCGCATTTGATAAACACTTCTGTTCCAAATATATGTCCTAGCGTCACGGGCCTAGATCCACTTTGGCCTGTGACACTAGTATGAATTTCAAAAGACCCCAAAATATTATTTCTTACCTTTTCGAGATATTCTAAAATCCTAGCTTTTTCCATACCAGTAACAGGTATTACATATTTGCTTTAAGAATATCAAATGTTGGCACTACAGAGGCAGTTTCAGATAGAAGGTGCATATTTACAAAAGCACACTAACACTGCAATCTCCATGCAACCTAACTTCTACCCCTTCTCAGAATAACACAAAGAAACAGTTATTCAAACATCCGCATTCCTGATGTAAATTTGGAAATGAATTGCTCAGTTCCCAGTAAAGAGAGCAAAAGCCAAGACTTACAAGCTATGACTATGTACGCCTACCACAAAAAGAAAATCCTTGAGTAATGTTGTCAAAGAGAGCTTGAAGGTTCAGCAACTTACCGATGAAATAAACGTGCATATGGTTCAAGAGCCGGTAACCCAGCAACTAGATGCTCATCCAAAGCTGTTGTTGGGGGAGGAAGTAGAAGTGCAGGGACTGCTGCAGCCGTTAAACTAGCAGTTTCGTAGCGTGCAACCTCTTCGTCGCATACGCTTAAAATGACACCAGCACCATTTGCAACGGCCCATCTTGGGGTTGATGGCATAAGCTGAGGATGCTTTCCAGATCCCCGAGAAGAAGCTTTTGAGAAAAAAAATAGTCAACTGATGAGTCCTCAGGCCTAAAATATCTTATGATTTGTTATTAAGAAACAAAACAACTTAAGGCCATCTTTATTTGAATATCTTGATACACATCCACAAGTCCATCCATTATTACGGGTCTATTTTAGTATTTCTCACATCAATTAGCACACACCATTTAGCACCAAATTATGAAACTGGAAACAACATAACCAGACAGTAACAAGTGAGGCCACTAGTGACACTTTGAAGATATACCAAACAATGAATTCTCGCTTATGCCTTAAGCCTCAAGGTAACAAAAGAAGACAGGAAATTTACCCAGTTTGCTTATAAAAATTAGCATAGAGACTGGACTGCAAACTAGCTCCTACTAAGTAATAAGTGCATCAAAATAAATTTTCTTTACACTCTTTTCAAGGGGAAGAAGAACATTTATTTTGAGTCGTTCTACAACAGAAGCTGGGGCATCAGTAGTCAAGATAATATGTATTTACTGTCAACATAGAGACAACCAAAAATTTCAACTTATCAACCAGTCACATGCAAACTACTCTTTAGAAAATGTATATAGTGCTTCATTGCAGTACAGAATTTCCAAAACCACATCCTGTATGAGCCTTCCACAGATTACCACATATATAGTTTATATAATCAGTTGTAGCTATAGCTATATATGGCTGGTTAAGAAGAGAGATATATCCTATTCCTATCATTTATACCTGAATTTTGATTGGCAGGATTTTTTAACTGTAATCACATTTGTAATTCTTGTTTTTATTGATGATTTTTGTAGCATATATATGCACTATGTATAACATAAACAAAAAAAAATATTTTCATGTTTCAACTTAACCTTGCATTTCTACCTCGTCTAATTTTTCATAATTGTTGGAACTTTTTCAACCATTATAGAAGGCTCGAGTTAATCAAATCTAGAAAATATCCATATCTAAAAACCTGAATTTCCCAATGAAAGAAACAAGTTTATAGCAAAAAAAGGGCCAATGCTTGAAACAAAATTTATAGTTTGGAGAAAAGTTCACATGCAAGCATGTGAAAAAATAGCCACTTCACTTAAATGTCACAAACAGAGTTAAATTCTTGTCTTGTATTTAAGCCCAAAATATTTAACTAACCAGTAGTAGGTGGCTTGAGGTCTCCAGCTGCATATTTGCCCATAACACCACTGCACCTGTTAACACATTTAAACAACTGTCAGCTTCAGACATAACCCCATAAAGTTCTAGGCAGTGAGACCTACTCACAGAATGAATCACGCAAAGGCATTTAAAGTTGATGACAGTTATATGATAAATTGAAGTACTATTTAGTTACTTAAAAGCAGCTTTATAACTCAGAAGCACACCATCCATAAATGAGCAAATAAAAGTCTTAAGCCAGTACTGAAGCCTTGGCAAAAAAGTTTAGGGGAGAAAGAAAGAATTACAGAGCAGTTTGAAATAATCATAGTGCTTAAGCAACGTAATACATGTTATAAAATGTGAACAAGCTGCAGCACCAGCAAAACATAAAGATATCCAAGGCAGACAAATGGAAATTGTATCCAAGCATGAGTGTCTATTCATATGTACCTACCAATAAAATGAAAACAGTTAAATCAACAAAAATCGTCTCCCAACATGTGTATTTTTTTTTCTGAGAGTCCATGTTTATTTTTAAATATAAATAATAAGTAGTTTGACTTTATCCTGATTAAAAATAACAAGAAAAGTAAAATTAGAGTTTCCTGTCCACAAAAAACTAGATACTTCTTTCTCAACAAATTCTTAAAATTATTCCAATAAATAACCTGTTTTGAACATCTGTGGATTTGCTGTCACAGAAGAACTGTAGAGTAATAATATACACCAACAACTCTCATAAGAAATATTATATCAACTTCCAACATGCATTCTTTTATTTGCCAAGACTAGAGCATAAATCACGACAACAGAAATTTACCAGAATGCCCTGACAACATATTAGCTACAATATGGACTTAGGTATGGGTGGCTCGCATAGGTATGTGTCTAACTGTCACTCGTTATTTGCTACTTTTGGACTCGCAGAAGCAGATAAAAGCATACACAAGATATGGTTATGCAAATGTCATAAAATTTTATAAGAGAATCTTATATGTAAATAGAACTTATTTTATATTTTACCCTTATAAGAAAACAAAATTTCATTTTCTTTTCCTTAAACTTGTAATAATCTAAAGGGGCTCAAACACACCCATCACTTGGACCATAAAATTAAGAATGAGCAAAAAAAAAACAGAAGAAAACCCAAGAGATGATACTCAGCAACCAAACAACCAATAAATGTTTTCAATCGCACATTGCACAATTCACTAGATGAGACAGGTAAAAAGAGCCAGTCCGTAACTACACAAAACCATGCCTGAAAACATCCTAGCTTGGCCTGCATAGGCACCATAAGACATCACGAGGAAGAAGAAAAATATTGAAATAATTGCCACCAAAGGGCATTTGACAAGGCATGTTTGATTCCATGAGCTTTTTTAAAGAGTAAGTGAAATGCATCAAACTCTCACATCTCATTTGCCTAACTATAATGGCAATCTTAACTACCACGCATACTACTTACGAAGCAAACTTTTCTGCTGCTGCTCGTAAGCCAGAAAACATACTACTCTCACAGTTCCCAGCCTTCTACTGATTGTTATTTATCGCTCATATTTCTTCAAACTTACAAAGCAAACTTTTCTGCTTATTATACCAGTTTCCCTTGCAAAACCAGTAAGAATCACACATAGAAAATAACAGATAAAGTTATAATTCAACCACCAACATGCTTTTAGTATTGAAATGTTACCACTAACACCACTTCTATCTTTATAGAGGCCAACTGATGCTTCAAACTACTCAGAAAGGTCAACATTAAGTTATATAGAAAGCACTCACCAACGGAAGTAATCACTTCTTATACCCAGAGGTGCAGCGAGCAATATATCAGTAATCCAGGGAGACAAAGGCCTTAAAGGCTTCCTCTCCTGTTGCATCAAAGGTATCTGAAAGGATGGTTCCCCATCTACAGATTCACTTGTCGTAGCTTGGCTGCTGCTGTGGCTTCTATCTGTTTCATTATTTTGTGGCTCCATTTTATATATTGGACGGTTGTAATGAGTCAGAATTCGCAAGATCTCTCCGCATGCTAGAGCCCACTGTTCAGAATACTCATTCTGTGAAAAAAGACAAATGCCACAGATATGCCCTTGGTCAGCCTCAATGATTCCTTATATAGTTAAAAAAGGAAAATTAAAGAGGGCATAGAGAATCTAATATCTAAAAGGAAAACAGGGAACAAGAAAAACAGTTTGAGAAGCAAAGACTATCTTCTTTGTTGAATGAAGAACTTTCGTATGATACCTCACTACTTGGGCAAACTAAGGAGATGAATGACGCAAAGGGCAAGGAACTCTTATCATACACCAGCGAACCATCAATGATTCCTGAAATAATTGGAAGAACAACTGCATGCCCATGTTCTGGATGGTGAAGGACAAAAGTTGCTGCAAACCAATTATTTTAAAGAATTGATTATTCTCAGTTAAATAACATAAATAAAATCATATGAATATATTAATTTAAGAAGAAGAAGAAGAAAGAACCAATACCCAGAACATCATCAAAAAGGCGTTGCTCCTTAGATGGATAGCGGGTGCGAATAAGCTATTACAAGAACAAGCAAATTTTGTTAGATATATAAATCTTTAACCATAAAAGACTTCCCTCTGTTGAAACATTGATAATAAACAAATTCGTTAAGTATCTTTTCCTTCATAGTTGGAAACTGTGAAAAGGTTGCACAAAACAAACATACCTCAGCAATATCCTCAGGGAATTGTTCTGATGTGAACTGACCAAAATACTCGACATATGCAGTAATTTGAACCTAAACAAGGAGAAACATAATAAAGCATAAGAATTTATATTAGCAAGAGATAATCATGTAAATTCAAAGAACCAGAAAGACGTGGATGCATCAACACAAAATTTAAAGAATTCATGTTTGCATTTCAAATGATATGATTCAACCAGGATACATTTTACATGCATGAACTTTCCAATGATCCCTCAAGCACATTACAAAATAAAATGACCCTTTATAAAGCCAAAATTTTCATAGATTGTCCTCAACCTCTTCCAACCATAAAGCCAATTCTATCATATTCTCTTCTAATAACAATATAAACAATTCAACTCAAGTTCAAGATATATTCCTTGTTTGATAAATCACCGTCTCCAAAATGAAGTTTTATTGCTAGAAGAGTCTTGAAAAGATAAACATGATGTATAGTGTTTAGCCATGGGAATCCAGTCCGCATATCAATCCAATGTTTTGCACGAGATAGATTTGTAAAATCACTCAGAATATCTGCCCCAAGCATACCAGGAATTCTACACGGCAAACCCTTCCTATGAATTAAACCAGTAATAGACATAGCTGATCTTCTCATTTCAGATTTCATATTTGTTCCAAATTAATGTTAATTCTCACTTAAATATATCTTTTAAATTCTAATAAGAATAAGTGAAATTGCAAACTGTTTTTCTTCTTTGCGGTAGTAGGAAACTAATTTTCCTCTATTTGCTTCAAATTGAGCCATATCATAGTGTATGTTCCACTCAATATCTATTGTAGCTAATATTCAGTAACATATTCAACTTTCGCCACCTATTTAACCAACCAAGGTTTGAGGTAAACCAAGCATGAAAGTAGAAGGGGAATTTAAAATGATTGGAAGATGCAACAAGTATTCAATAATCCAGAAAGGTTCATGCAAAGAAAACAAACAACAGGATGAGAACCACACGGTACCTTTCGTTCTTGAGGGTCTTGCGGCGGCGGCCAGAACAGCGATGAGAACTGAAGACCGTCAATCCACCTCTTAGATGGATTAGCCATTTAGAGTAAACAATATTTATCTTCCAAGTATACCTTTTTGAATCAATCACCAGAATAATCAACAACAACACACCAGGACCTACGCTTCCACTCTGCAACTGCTACCAGTCAAGAATCAAGATTTCGTAATTCAACATCACAACCCTGTCAAGCCCTCAGATTCCCACAAAATATCCGTTAATAGAAGAAAATTAGAAGAAAAAAATGAACCTGTACGAAATTCAACAGAAGAAACTATTGCATCTCTCTCTAAAAGGACTGAAAATTCACAACAGTAAAATTAGTCTCTACAACGTCTCAGCCTTTAACCGTCCAAAGCCTTATAAGACAACTGTTGTTTAACTTATAATCAGAATCTCTAACTTGACTGCAAAAACAAAGTGAAAATAATAAACAGAATTTAAAAAATAGTAATAATAATAAAACAAAATTTTATTAACATGGGTAAAAATTCAAATCACTTGAACATGGGTTTATAAGAAAGCTAAGAACATTGTCTATACAATAAACCTACCTAAACACTCAGATTAATACATGAACTTGATGGTTAACACTCAAAAAAAATCTTCAAACTTTACTAATGATAGAAAAGTACAATAAGCGATTATTATTTTAAGATAAACACACACACATACAGCAAATCGCCAAATCAATCAAAGAAAAAACGAAGATTAGATCCAAGACCCATTTTTAGAGTACTTTATAAAAACATAAAGAGAAATAGAATGAAAATTTCCAAACTTGGAAATTAAAAAGATAAATAAAAAAAAAGTTGGAAACTGAGTAAGTACCTGGGCTTCGGTTATCAGATGCTAAATATTTTCCTGAATTAATTTAGATTTAACGCTCTGTTTTAAACAAATGTGACAGTAAATTTAAAGGAAAAATAAATAAAATTTATGGAAAATATGAGGAGGTGGTACAGTTTTTGGTGAGTGAGAGAGAGAAAGAGGAGATCTTTAGAAGGGCCGTTCGCTTAAGATTGCTGATGACGTGGCAATGATATTTTCCTCTCGTCTCGCAGACTCCCCATGTCATGTCACCATGCATGATACCCCCATCCATCCCATGGTGATGGCATGAATACTACATAGCTTACATACGAGGTTTTGAGAATTACGGTGTTGGCCTTTAACGTGTCGAAGTTGGGACTTGGGAGATTAAAAAATAGAAAACGACAAACCAAGTTGTAATAAAATAATAAAGAAAATGATGGGATTGTCCGACTTTGAATTATTTTAATATTTTGGTTGAAAGTCTGGGTTTTTAAAAATGGTTTTGTCGGAAGATATTTTGGGGGAATTGTTTGGTGAGGTGTCTTGTTATTCTTGCTGTGTACGTCTATTATTTATGACCTTACGATTTTGCTCAATCATTCATCCCGTGGTTTCACTGAACACCTATTTGAATTTCCATTTTAAAATTGGACTAATACATAATTTGGTACTTAAATTTGATATTAATTTTTAAAAAGGTACCTATATTTGATAAAAATCATACATTTTGGAAGGTAATAACGTTAATGTTTTAGCGTTTGATTTCGATTTTAGAGTTAATTTGATGAAAATTCGTAATTAATTAATAATATTTGTAATTAACTTTTATCAAAACAACCTTAAAATCAGTAAATAAAATAGCATTCATCCATCTATATTGACAAATTAAAGACAAAATTAAATAGAGTCACAATTAATATTAAATTTATTTTATTAACAAAATCATGAAAAATTCAAACCTAATAATATTAGACTTTAATCAAATCAACCTTAAAACCCGAATTAAATGCTAAAATTAACAATGTTACCTCGGGATACAAAAATATATAATTTTGTCAAATCAAATATTATGTTAAATAAAAACAAAACACATGTGACACATTAAAAAAGTGTCAACTCAAGTATCAAATAATATATTAAGCCTTTAAAATAAAATGTTGGATTTTACAAACTAATAAATCTAAAATACCCTAAAATTTTGTATCTTTCTTAGTTTAGAGATTTAGAGTGAATTACATAAAAATGTCAGCTTTTTAAAATATTTATTAGATTAGGCCGGTTTTTTGTAAAATGGCGGGAATTGATCGAAATTATGAAAACACTATCAACTGTGTCGTTGGACTTTCGACTTGTTCTTCCGTTCCAACCTCTCAAACTAGATCATATGTCAACCTCCAAAGGCCTTCATCAATCCTTGCAAACTCCGCATATAACTCGAGAAATGGTGAACCACTATCAATATGCGTCTGCACCATCTCCTCCAACCCCCTCACGCCTCTAATACCAAAAGCGTCATATATGACAAATTCGATTGAAGCAGAGTTGGATCCTACAATTTTTCGCCTAATTATTCTACGCAGCTCTGGCAATTGTATGTTCGGTTTAAAAGCCAACTGTAATGTGTTCTTTGATAATAATAAAAACCTCATTCTCGATGTCACACACTTCACCGTCGTAATAAAACAATAATATTAATTCTTCCAGTCATTTTCAACGAAATAACCTATTCCATATGTTTGAAACAAAAACATTATGCAGAAAAATAATGTTGTAATTAAATATGAACAACAAAAATCGATCCTTGATGCAAATTGTGTGGTAGCTCCAAATTATGCATTATGTGTGAACTTCCTATTCTTCTCATTCTTCTTACAATTTTTGTTTTTGCTCGTAAATACCTTATGTCACTCAATGCTGAAAGTCACCCTTTTATAAAGCTGGGGTGAGAGGCAATTGATTCAAAAAATTTTCTTGGGTGAGTGGGGAGTTGAAAATGCTAGAGGGAAAACACTCTACATTAAATTATTTTCTTGTATCCAGACTAATACCAACCCAACCCATTTCATTAGTAAAATATGACCAATTAACCAACCAACAAAACTACTTGTTACAAATAACATATTGTTGTTGCATCGAAACATATAGGTGTTGACTAATCTAGCAAACATTGAACTTGATAAAATGAAATGGTTGAATAATTGAATAATGAGATTATTCAAGAATATACATTGAACGCTAAGATTACGCATTGAATTGCTGGTAGGACGTCTATAATCAAAAAAGTCTTTGTGATTGTTCCAAAAGAAACGAAACAAAAGATACGGTAGAGCTAGGACAGTTATTGTATGAGGTTTACCCAATGCTAAATGCAGAGGTACATAGTAGATTGATATGAACATCATGAGCTGGCCTGCAATAAACCCAATTGTTGCTAATACTCCCTTTTCGATTCCTTCTTCTCCTTCTTCCGTAACCCGAGCTCGTAGAAGGAAGATATAATATTTAACAGCCTGATTTTTAGTGGTGTCGAAAATAGTGGTTCGAGGCCACCAAATCCCGCACGTAAGTTCGTAAATATTATTATTTAATATTTACGAGTCAAATATGGTTTTAGAAAGGTTTTTGAATTATTAATTTATGCTTTATAAAGATTTATTCGGTTAAGTGGTTTTAGAAAATGAGGTATCGAGACCTCGTTTCTATAAACTGGGCTTTTAAATATTTTTATAAATATTTACGGGGTGTCATTAGGGTGGTATTAAAGTTTCGTTAGAAAATTTTAACTTTTTAATAGTTAATTAATTAATAAGGACTAAGTTGAAAAAGGTACAAAATTTGTGAATTATAGGAAATAGTGATTAAATAGCTTGATAAATAAATAAGGGAAGACTTAAGGAGCAATTAAGCCTAAAGTAAAGGCATGAGGCGGCATAAGCAGAGAAATAAATAAAAATAAAGTGAATCAAGGGCAAATTTGTAAATTTTATGAAATTAAAATTAAATAAATTGGATTCTAAAGTTTTCTAGGCCATTCTTCTTCATAATTTCGGCCAAACAACCATGGGAGCTTTTAAGCTGGTTTTGCATATTTTTACTGCATATCAAGATCGGGTGGAAAATCGAGAAAAATGAAAAATTACCAAAATGCCTCTGAATATTGGTATTTCTGCAATTTATCCAGGTAAGTTTGTATGGTTAAACTTTAATGTTTATTTAATAAATTGATGAATGTTATTATATATTTATTCATATCTATTGTTGAAAATAAAATTATTGTTAAATTATGAAATTGAATTGAATGTTTAAAACGAGTGGAACACGGGATTGAGTACAATCGTTTTGTGGCAAAGAATGAATTGACGGTAAATGCAAAGGATGAATTGACGGTAAATGCAAAGGATGAATTGACGGCAAATTACCCAAGTAAACTGAGATTCAGCATTTGTTGCAAACTTTCGTGTTTAATTTTCGTTTAGCTTTCATGAGCTTCTATTAACTCATATGAGTTTCCGTTTAACCCTAATGGGTTCCCGTTTAGCTCTTATGAGCTTCCGTTCAACCTTTATAAGTTTCTGTTTAGCACTTATGTGCTTCTGTTTAGCCTTCGGGCTTCTGAAAACGATGTACTTATATCCGTAAGCCGTTCTCCGATTCGGTAAGATTTGATAAATGACTTATGTGATCCAAGTCAATAAACCCATAATTTTGGACACGGTTTGAAACACAGGTGTGTCCCTTGACCATGTGAGCCACACAGCTTGACCATACGACGTGTGACCTCTACAATGTTGAAAATATTAAATGCTTTTGAATTTTTTTTTTGTGTTTTCGATTTAGTCCCGATTTGTTTCTGATGCGTAATTTGAGCCTCAAGGGCTCATATAAGGGACAATATGTATCATTTTGATTGGTTCTTAACATGAATGATATATGATATGAAATGTATACATTTTTTGTCTGTTTGATTTGTAAATTCTGGTAATGCTTCATAACCCTGTTTCGGCGATGAATTCGGGTTAGGGGTGTTACATAAGAGGGACCTATGGATAGTGTTGATGCGGTCTTTGAAAGCACCAAAAATATCCTATCCCTAATAAATAATGAAAAAGAATAGTAAAAGAGAAGTAAGGTCAAATCCTCAGGGACTGGATTTGCACAATATATTGTTCCGTGGAATCCCGAGCAAAGTCTTTCCCAAGACAACCTGCGTTCCTGAAAAAAATAAAAACAATAACAGAATTAAAGGGTTGGATCTGGAAACAAAAAATAAAATAAAAACAGAATTAAGAAAATTGAATAAAAAATTAGAGAAATTAAAAATAGAGTTGAGAGAAAGAAAGTTCTTGTGGAAGATTCCAGCCTCCAGTTGTCTCGTTCCGCCTTGGGTTCAATCCTCGGCTATTAGATGATCCTTCCCAAACCGAATAAGCTAGTTATAGTGGAAGAGGACTCCTACGACCACCAGCTCCAATGATTTAGACTTACGATGTGGTGGAACCTGACTCTAGCCAACAATCGCTTCTGTGGGATTGTCTTATGCTAGATCAACGTTTCTCAATGGCGAATCCCACGCTATTTTGTCTCTTGGGCTCACCAACCTCTAACGCAGTAAGCTAACAAACCATCTGTGCAACATTCTCAAAACATAAAAAGCGGCCGTCTTTGCATATGTTGAAAAGCTTATTTCTTTAAGGACATGGACAAAAGTGTCAGCCCCGTAATGCAGAGAAACAATGAATACTTAACGAGGAGGCTAAGTACGGATTCAAAGCCTCATGAACCCTTTTGGGGATTTTTGACAACCTTCGGCTAGATGGGTTTAGTGGCTCATAGTTGTGGTAGAAAAGAAAATAAATAAAATAAAAATAAAGATTTTATTGAAAAGAAATATGAGAAGAACAAAAGCTTAGACTTTTGGGGAGAGAGTGTTTACAGGAAAAAGATTGGATCCTTTTTTAAGTCACTTCACCCCCTATTTATAGTGCTAGGGGAGATAGTCTAATCCTACTTAAATTCCTAAAATATAAATACATTTAATTGAAGATAAATAAAGATAAAATAAAATCCTAAAAATAATCCTTAATAATTATCTCAATATTAATTATCCTAATATAATTAAAATAGAGTTTAATAGAATAAAATCTCTTCTTTTGCATTTCAACCCTAATTTTTATTTTACTATTTATAACTTCAGTTTAGTTAATTTTATGTACTTTTCTTCACCTAAGACAATGGCTCCTTTTTTTTTTTCCTTTTTAATATACCTAAAAATTCACTGATAACATATTAAATAATAGTTTAAAATCAATTGTTTTTAAAGTTAAATATTTTAAGAAAATGTGAGAAATTGATCTCAAACTCTCATATTACACAACAAAATAATTTTGTTATTATACCAAATATTTATCTTTAAAAAAAATTAAAATTACACATACATTAATACAACTCTATTCAAATTAGTCCCTCTAAATTTATGCACAACCGACCCAATTTGGATGATGGTGAGTGTTAGTTGACTTCTTCAAATGCTGTAAATGATCACTCTCCACTTTTAAGTGGGAACAGCACCCAGTTTACTTTTTTCTTAAACATTGTAATTTACTAATTTAGTTCATGATTGTTTAGAATTTTAGTACATCCATCATCAATTATCATTAGATTTTGTTAATTTAACGACTCTATTTATTTAAATTTAAATACAGATTATTTATTTTTAAAATGTATGGTTTCTTTTTTTCATGGACTTGCATTACAATTTATATAATTTGAGAAGAGATGTTGTATAATTAAGTAAATGCAAAATTCAGGTAATTAATTCCCTTGTCTTTACTACTGTTTTTATTTGAATATAAAGGTTTCTCAGTGCTTATCATCTTTGACACATTTTGCTATTTTTTTAAATATGTAATACCTTTTGTCATTTAATATATATTTTATTTAGTTTCTCAAACGTATTTCTTATTCATTTAAAAAATAATTAATTGAGTGACATTTATATTATTGTTAGTGCAGGAGGACATGGATTCAAATATATTAAAGTATGTTATCTTACTATTTAAATATTGAAAAAGATTATGAATAGTTTTAAATATTGTACTAAAAGAGTAAATATTATAAAACTTATAATAAAATTAATGTTTGAAAATAACTGTAGCTAATATTATTTTCTTTCCAAAAAATTGACATATTTTCCTATAGGGACATGGTGCAAGATGATGAATGCAGTGTGACATTCTTTATATTGAGAGATATATTTTATGTAGGGGTAAAGTTGTTGACAGATAAGACTAAGACTGAAGAAAAGGTTAGACTAATGTAATCATCTCAAAAGCATAACTTTATATTGTGAAACCCTAAATTTTAATTTTTCAAGTAAATATAAAATAATCAATAACTTTATATGATATTTTTAGAAAATATTTTTATATTAAACTTTTAAGTTATTTTAACTATTTTAAATATAAATATTTTTATATCATAAAAATTAACTATAAATTAAATAAAAAATTTGGTTCAATTTCAAGTAACCACAGTTTTTAATTTGCATTTTATAAAATGTTCAAACACCTTGAATTGGTTTTATTTTTCTTATCCAACCCTAGTGAGATCGTTTCAATAAGATTGAAAATAGTAATGGTAACGAGATTAATTACTAAAGCAATGAAATTTGATACTATAGTAAATAATATTAAAAATAATAGTGATATATTTGTTTTCGGATTCAAACATAGAGGTGATGGCCTATTAGAAACATTAAATCAAATTTATGTAAAATAAAATTTGTAATATATTTGAAAAGTTATTAAATATTTAAAAATATTAAAATTAAAATAAATATAAAAATAATATCTTTGAACTAACTATTTAAAATATATATCAAATTATTAAAAATTTTGAAATTTAAAATAATAATTATAAATGGAACTATAATTTTTAAAGCAAATACAAAAAAGAAGAGAAAAGAAAAATAAGGATAAAAATGGAAGTTGTTGTTCAATGGGTTTTACTGAACTTTTTTATGGTAATAAAAAAACGGGCACATAGTTTAATGGCATTGAAGTTTGCTAATCAACGGTGCGATTGCACTGAACTACAATTACAATGGTTTTCAAAGGATGCCTAAGAAAGTTACTTATCGCACATAAAGAAGACATCTAGCTTAGCTAGAAGGTTCTACACCACCCATTGCGCATTCGACAGGTAAGCTGTTATCATAGTTCGCTTAAAGATAAAACTTTGTTAACTAGTAAATGATGTTTTTTAAACAATAAATATTAATTTAATTTAATTTAATTGTTTTGAATAATATAATGATAAAATTAATTTATTTAATAATAAAAGGTTAATTTAATCATGTCCCTACAATACAAAAACTTTTTAAGTATATTCACTTATTTAGTTGTATTGTTATTATCTTTCGTGCTTCAAACTTTTCACTTTAATTAAATATCAATATGTGGCTAATGAAACTTTAGTATTGTCATAAAAGTTAAGGCTTGGAGTGGTTGAATACCTAAATTTAAGTGTGTAGGTTTAATGTATCGTTAATTAAGTTTTAATATTATCAACAAAATTAAGGTCTTGAGTCGTTGAATACCTAAATTTAAGTGTGTGTTTAGAGTTTCACTTATGTGTGAAATCTATCCAATCATATTTAAGTTTTAAATATATTTTGTACTTTTCTATTTGAATTATTCAAAAATTTTTATTATTGTATTGCACATAGTAAATTAATATTGAAATTCCAATATCATCCCGTTGCAAGACATTGGTGGACACGATCTAGCTAGTAAGCCCATCATTGATTCCTTCCAAGTCAACTTGTTTGACTCTATTGGCACTTAATCAGTTGATTTGGCATATATTCCCACTACTTCATTTTGCTGAATTTAATTAACAGGAAGGAATAACTTGAGGGGAAAAGAAGAAGAAGAAAACAATTGTGGCAATGGTGGCCAACTAGACTTAAATGTTCCAGCTGGAATGTTCACTAACTTTCAAAGAGAATTATATTTTTAGATAGAGAAAATCGATAAAAAAAATTTCAGTCTATTTCAATTTTGATATTAAGTAAACTGGTCACTTTAAAAAAATTGAAGTAGTTTAATCACTATCAATTAGAAAGTGAGTAACTAATGATAATTAATTAGAGTGTTAATATTTTCATCAATTCTACATAAATTTGACTAGTATAATAGCAAATTTAGCTCTCATATCTTATTCATTCTATCAATTTGGTCAAGATTTAACAAATTTAACATGTAATATTTTTGTAAATGTATAAATGTTGAAATTCAATTTATTGAATTTTTAAAACCAAGATAAAATTAACAAAACAATTAAACATTGAGGGCTAAATTTTTATTACACCACTTAAAATTATGCACAATTGACAAAAGACGTTAATGATGCAATTCATTGTCCTTAATTACTCGCTTTCAATATTTATAGAAATTAAATTACTCCAATTTTTTAGAGGATTAGAGATATTTTTCAATGAGAAAGTCAAGATGAAAATTGAAAAAAAACATAAATATAAAATTTAACGTTTATCTATTTTGTCAATTTAGTCCTAAATTTTAGTCTTTAACATTTAAATTTTAGTAAATTTACCTTGTTTTGAATAAAAAATTGACTCAAATGTTAAAATTTTAATTAATTAATTCGTGAACTTTAATATTATCATCAAATTTGTCATTAAGTCTTGATTAAATGGCAAGATTGAGCTACTAGGAATTTTAAGATTTTATGTTAGAGTCTAATCTTATGTAAATGTGCAAATTTTTTAAAATTTATTATTATATAATGAGTGAATTTGTTTGAATTTAATTAATTGTTCAACTAATTATTTTATTATTGAGTCTTATTTGAATTATCGGTATAGCTATAACTTAAAAATATATATTATCCCCATATTTTTAGAATAAAATTGTACTTTTCTTCAATATTTGCATGGTTACACTATTTCATTATGCTTGGCTTAAATAAACATAATTTTCTGAGGAAACATAAAAATGGGTTGAGGGTTTCAGATTAATTAGGATTTAAAAAAATAATTTTTGATTGATGCGAAATTTTTTTTTTTAGCATTACATCACAAGCGATTAGAAAATTAAAATAAAAAATAAAAAAAAATAAAAAAGCTACCGAGTTGAGTTGGAGTAATGAGCGGAGTTACCGAGTTAGATACAAATACACAGACATCAAGCGAAGCAAGCATCAGATCAGATCAGATGCTTGAGATTCCATTTAGGTGGGCCCCAGCAAATCAAAAACCTCTGGGGGTTGATCCTGCCCGAATCATCGAACCATTATAAAAAGACCACGTGTAACGCTCAGTGGCGGAGAATTTAGGGGCAGTTTGAACGGGCAGCTCCAGAAATATCTGGTTGCCAGGCACACCGGTTTTAGATATTTTGGCTTCCTTACCTAAACCAAAAACAGCCAATGAGGGAGAAGGAATAGATATATACACGTGGCAGAATGACGTGCTCTTATTCTCGTTCTTTCTTGCCTTGCTTCTTTTTTATCCGGTGGGTCCCACTCCCACACATGTTATGGATGGCATTTTGCATTGTCCACCCATCCCATACATGCATCCCATGTGACTAACGGAGCGACGGTCAGCTGAGGGTATGTTTAGATTGCTCGAAAGGTGTCGATCTGTAATTGGTGGGTTTTACTTTTTCTTTCTTCTCTTTTTAGTTTTAAAATAAATGGTACGTATATAAGTATGCACAATTTTAGGACGAAACTTTAAATTCCATAAATTATCGTAATATCTCATTCAACTAGGGATAGATTCAGGGGTGCCAGGGCGATCATCTCCTTTGAAATTTTCAGATTTTTTAATTTTGTATATAAATTATTATGTATTTTAAATTTAATATTCATATGGTATAATATTCACCCATTTAGTTAGATAATAATTAAATATTAATATATAATAGGCCTTAAAAGATTAAATTTAGAAGCCCAATATTGACTTTAAAGCTAATTTTTAGAATTAATTAATTTGGCCTATGCCCATACATAATTACAAAGCTTTTCGAATAGAAGATATCTATAAACTTATAAATGATTTTTATCTGGACGATTTTACGGAGCAAGAAAAGCAACGCATGAAAATTCAATTGAAGCATTTTCAACTTGATGCTCATCAAAGTACGGAGCTATAGAAAGCTTTCATAGTTGTCACGTTGTGTAAAGTGCTAGCTAAGACAAATAAGTCAAGTATTTATCCTTTTCTTGATAGAATTATTCGTCTTATGCTAACTCTTTCAGTGTCTATTGCAATAACCAAACGAGCATTTTCAACTATGAAAATTATGAAGACAATGCTTCGCAATAGAATGAAAGATGATATTCCTTCAATTTACTTAGTGGCATACGTCGAAAAAGAGATAGTTCGAGAAATTTTAACAGATACATCGAAAAAGAATGCCTAGTATTGAGAAATAGGACTAATGCCAAGTTTTTTTTAATTTAAAATTTGGAATTATAATAATATTTATGAAATTTTTAGTACAGTGTTAGTTATTCTTTTTGCATATTGGAAAAAATATTTAATTTTATATAGTGTGTTTTTTTTAAAATTACAGTTAAATCGTTTGAACTTTTTAAAAATATTAAATTGATTTGTTTGATAAGAAAAAATATTCGAGAAGAATTGATAATTTTTATGTGAAAAAAAAGTCGTTCGAATTTAGAATTTTCTCCCCTTTAGAGTAAAATCCTAGATCCGTCCCTGCATTCAGATTCGAAAACTTTTATTTTAGTCTATTCGTATACTTCAATTATTTGTTTCTCGTAGTGTTGCATTTATTTAATGGTGAAGTAATTATTATTTAAATTGTTTACCTAGTTGGTGTCACGGGTTAATTAAATACAACTTAGTTAGGAATTGACTAATATAGATTTTTATTAAATGACTACTATTATTATTTTAATGACTTTTTTTTTGTAATTTCATACTTTTATATGAATTTTAAATAAAAGAACTAAAATTAACATGTCTATTAATTGAACTCATGTTCAGTAAAATTATAAACAAAATTTTACTACTATACTAATAATAATTCTTAAGTAAACTTAAAAAAAACAAACTAACTTTTAACATAAAATGTTTTCTCTCATTGTGTATATTAATAAAAACCCTAATTAAGTTGGTGTCTATCAAGGATTAATCAGATAGTAATTCAATTAGGAAATAACTAATATACCCTTATATTAAATGACTATTGTTATTATTTTGATGATTTTTTTATTTTTTCATACTTTTATATAGTTTTTAAATAAAAGAATTAAAATTAATATATCTAAATATTGAATCCATATTTAACTAGTTTATAAATAATTTTTTATCACAATGCCAATAATATTTTTAATAAACTAAAAAAAAACTTTTAACATAAAATGTTCTTTCACCAAATTTTTGTATCTATATACTATTAATAGAACTGCTCATTGAATTAATATTACGAGTTAACTAAATATTAACTTGATCGAACATAAGTAATACATCATTTTATTAAATAACTATTATTATTATTCTTTTATGACATTTTTAAAATATAAATGTTGAACAGTTGAAGTAAATCCTATATATTTTACAAGATATTATACCATATTTGAAAACTATCACCAAAAGGAACATCTTACGAGGAACTAATGCAAAAGGCTCACTATCATTAAAAAGCGATAGACAAATTAGGGAACACAGAAAGAAAAAGGCTCATTGAATAGCACTTCAAAAGAATTAACTAAAACATGCTATGAATTAACAGACAAACACTTTACATTAATTGAAAAATATAGATATATGGATTTATCAAATTTAAAAATATTCAAGAATTTCAAAATCATGAATAAATAAACATCTAATAATAAATTCATGAATTGAGAAATTATAATGAATGTTGCATTTCCAACTATTCTACTACTCAATTTTACTCTATTCTAAAATCCAAATCCAAATTCTAAAATTCAAGTAACACATATCAGTCACCTAAGCAGAACAAAAATGATAACATGTCTATTAATAAAAGTTACTCTTGCTTGAGATAAAATGACTTGTGATTTTCCGGAGGCTTTTTGGCCAGCATTTGCTTTGTCTTTTCAAGAACACCGAAGAAAATTGAACCACCAATGCCTATCCACAGTACCCTTGGCCCAATACCCTGCACGAACGATGGCAGAACACACACACACAAAAAAAAGAAAAATCAGGTGAATCTGCTGCAACTTTCACAATTTCAGTCGCCAAGACATTCATTTCCAACTCTAAGATGACCTTTCAGTTTTTGTTAACAAAAAGGACATTAATTTCATTAGGCACAGCAGGGACGAGGAAAGTAAAAATAGATGTTCAAACCTTCAAGAAAGCGTGGGTTCCTTCTTCACGCATTATAGTCCTTACACAATCAAGAATCCCTTTGTACTGCTTTGATGATCCCTGAAAGAATAAAAAAGAAAGTTATGGATTTGAAGCAGTAGGAAGAAACTCAAATGCCTTTCACCAAATAAAAAGGAAAAGGTAATTGACCTGGACCATCAATCGAGTTTTTATCACATCAAGAGGGTTTGTTACAGTTCCAGTTATTGCCCCTGAATATGGATACGTTAGACTTGCAGACAGCAAACCGTTGTGCTTATGTATAGACAGTACGTGTTGTACCAGAAGTTATCGGTTATAATGGATTTATGAGAACAATTCTGAAAGTACGCATAACTCCTAGGATTCTTATGAGGAACAGCAGCCCCACAAATTGGAATTACGATGCAAAAGGATTAGATGCAATTCAAATCCTTAAGAGGATTTTGATCCCTTCAGCATCATGATTCTAGTGGTAAGATGATAAAAGTGTATGTTTTCTGGAATTATGATCAAAATTTACACCAAGATGGCAGTAGTAATTGCCTATCACTGACTCAAACGTGAGACAATAATTAAAATATACATATAATAGAAATCTTAAACTGCTGAAAACAATTTACCAGCAACAGCACCAATTATGGCATTCTCAGGATCATTCAGGTCTCGTTGTGCCTGTAAAAGGTAAATAGAATTTATGTCAAATTAGTTTCCCAGTGTACCACAAATGAAAAATGGCAGAGGATGCTTCATTTGGGTACTTTGTATATGAAATAAAAGTCAATGTTGATCAGAAACAAAACAATCAAAGTTGACGGCCACGAGGCGTACTCTAGGCGCTAGAATCATTGCCTAAGTAAAGGCGTGATATGTATAAGTGTGCATATAAAAAAAGCTCAAAATATATAATTATGACAATAAAAAAATATGTAATTACTGAGAGGTAGTGAGTTTAATTTTCTTCCTTTTTTCATTATTAAAGTACAATTAATGAAAACAATGAAAAGAGAAAGAAATTTGAAGAGAACTTCAATTAAATGGTGTTTTTATTTTCACATATCACTTAATAGAAAAGGGCACCTAGGCATACTATATGCGTACGTGATCAAATGTGCCTTGCTTGAAATGGTATAAGGTGCATTTGTTGTCTAACACTAAGTCACATCACCTTTAACAACACAAAGAATGATAGAAAACAAAGTACATAAATGAGTAAAAAGAAATTGCTGAAGAGTAATATTTCAGTGTTTTCTGACACAAAGCAGCGTTGAGGTTTCCCCGGTTAAAATTCTCGAGGAAGGCTTCAGTGTATGGTCAGATCTGATCACCTTTACCGTTGCTTTTGCAGAGAGACGGTGTCCTCAGTTACACATTAATGGAATTCAATTAATATGGGATGCAGTTGTAAACTTTTTTAATTTATTGTATTTACTTTGAGTGAGATTTAGAAGTATGCACTTTCTATTAGAATTTCCAAGAGAAAGATAGTGCTTACTGCCAACTTATACCCTATTCGGAGTTGTTCGTAGATGCAAAACTGGATGGCATCAAATGGCAAATCTCTCAATAAGAAGGATCCATATCCCTAAATTTCAGAAAGTGAGGTCAGGACATATGCACAAAGCTCAACACACAGAATATTGCATTCACATGCAGATTAACAGCTAGATTTCGGCAAGTAGCAATCAGATGCATAAAATATACAAATAACTTTGGAAACCAATGACTGTATCGCTTCAAAACACAATATCAGACAACTCTGAGAAAACACTCTTCATAACAGCCTTCTCTTTTTTACTAAGCCAAGATTGCATAGCTCAAACCATAAGAATGAAATTTCAGGTTGAATCTCAAGAATGATGCTTAATATGAGAAAACAAGCTTCCATACCGCATATAGACCTCTAAATCCCTCTTTAGCAACAATAAGGCGTACAGCAGCAGGGGCAGAAGCAAATTGCCCAGTTTGCATCCTTTGCTTAACAACCTGGAAAACATCCAATGAGCTGGAGAGAGAGAATTGAATGAAGAGAAATAAGTGACACTAACTACCTCTGTTGGAACTCGAACAAGGGAAGAAGCAGCACCTCCTAGAGCACCTGCAGTCTGAATAAACTCTTAACAAATTATATACAAAGAAAGGCATCATCAGTAGATCAAAACATGATAACCCTCAATATCTTAAATAGAAAGGGTCTAATATTGGGAAATGTGGGGTTATCACATTCCATACCACCATTAAGCAACTAGACAGATTGACAGAATATATTGGAACCAGGCTAGACCCATTCATGAAGGTTAGTTAAAAAGGTTTGCAAAGATGTTGCCAGCAGATGAGTTCTATATTAGACTAACAAAGTAGCTCATGAAGTCCAACCTTGGAAGCTCTTCCTTTCTGATATCTACAACTCTCATTTTTTGCATGAGAAGAATAATCGACCCCATGCAGGTGTATACATTTTGAGTGAGTATATATGTAACATGATGAAGAAGATTTAGAGGGGAAGATTTTGAAAAAGAAGAATAGTTCTATAAATTATTTTTTTCTTCCAAAAACTAGAAAGAAGCTAAAAGACTCAAAGGAACCAAAAATAGTTTAAAACTGTTAAGTCAATGAATCAAATTTTACTGATACTCATCCACCAATTTGCTGTTTGTTAATAATAGAACTTACCAAATGAGCAAAAGCACTCAAGTTTTCAGGTAAGGCTTTTAACAATTTCTGCTTTGCAGGTTCATATACACCAAGAAATATAGCTGAAGCCCTGTGGATAAGAAAATCCACTGGTCAAAATGCCAATCAACCAAAAATATAAAGTCGAAGGTGCAAAATTCCATGCATGAAATAACAAGGATTACAAAAGTTTGCAACTAGATTACTCACGGCAAAACACCAGCAAGGTTTCCACCCAATCCAGAATAAAGACCCTTTAAAACAACTTTCCCTCCGCCACGGGCTGCGTACCATGAGAACAGGGTACTTGATCACAGGTATTCAAAGAGGTAACAATTGATTATGGGCGCTTCATCACAGGTATTCAAAGAGTAAACAGCCAAAAGTTAAAGAGAATACTAGAGGAAGGCAGACAAGAAACCAATTTGTTAAAAAAATGGTTAGTAGGATAATGCAGGCACAGATGGTGGATGTATTTCAGAAATACCATCCCGTAATTTCATAATTAAAAACCTAAAAAAAAGTGTCAAGATAAAATTCCTTTCTGGAAATGATTAAATACAGAACCATTAAGTCAACTTACCTGGAGTCGAGTTTTTACTGTATCAATTGGGTACAGAGCTGCTTCGACAAAAACACCAGCCGTAGCTCCAGCTATGATACTTTCTGCAAAATACACAAAAGATCTTTAGTAAGATCTGCTTCCAACCATGCTAAAGTTCAAGAAAGAGACATTTCTCAAAAAACAAATAAGGGCATTCCCACAAATGACTGGTAACATAGGGAAAATCCGGCGATGCAAACCAGATTAAATGCGATGGAAGGAATTCAGGACACTTGGTCAAGAAGTGGAATAAGCAAGCAGTAAAATAGTGCCCAAATTTTCAAGAAAAATATTACCACTGGACAAATGTATGCCTACTTTTCGTTGAAACAGTTCAACCACTTAGCAACAACTAGCTATAAAGAAGCTGCATTATCGTGTAAATAAGCAAACTATTTTAACTTATTAGCATAACAAAAGTCAGCCAATCATTTGTTTAATTACTTATTTTACACTAGATTTTCCAAAAGAGAACTTTGAGCTAAAATGAGCAAACCATTCTAAATTATTAGCACAACAAATACCTGTTGTTTGATTACAGTTCCATTTAGACTTCCCAAGAGCATAATAACCAGCTGATAATATTAATTTCAATATACAGTATTGTATCAATCTAGTAAATTCCATTTCCTTGGTAGAAACGTAACCTGATGGATCCGAAGTTTTAAACCAGTAGTCCGGTAGACTTGCCACTACCTAGGACAATATTTATGGCTCAGATAAACATTTTCACTGGTTCGCGTCGTCCTGAAAACATTACGCCCTAGATGAAATGAAACCATGCTTTTTCTGTCCCATTAAAGAATATACTGAACATCTCAATAGGACTAAAAAATTTACTAATCAAAAGTCTATTTGCACTTAAATTTCAATCTCATAACTTTTTAAGGTATATCTGCACTGAATGCAAGTTGGTATATCTTATGACGGTGAGAAGAAATTTTCATAAAGTTCCTTAGATTAAATTAGCTTAAAACCTCGAATGAAATTAATTTTGAATTCATTTCATGTTTTGACTGTTTGAACCACATGAACAACTTTTCCTTATATTCCTGATTATAAATTATAACCCATGCCTGTAAGAGCACCAATTACGGCTTGCTTGAAGACATGGTTCAAATAGTAAGCACCGACATTGATGAATCTCAACTCTCAAGTATTAAAAGAGATTAGGAACAACAATCAAAGAAAATAAGGGTTATTATAGTTTGGGATTACCACAAAAAACACGAAAAAAATCAAATGGGTTTTCCTCTTTTAGAAGAACTGAATCCAGCAACCTATTTTCTTCTTTCAGCAGATTACATTTCTTATGGTTCAATCCATCTGCAAAACAACAAATAGCTTCAAAATAACCAAATGAATAATGGGACATTGCCGGAATGAAAAATTAAACCAAATTTAAAAAGAGAACAAAGGTTTTTTTATTATTTGGGTTCTTTAAAGGATTCAAATTAGTCATTGATTATACCGGGACATGCCCAGAGTGAAAAATAAAACAAATATTCAAAAGAGCACGAAGTTTACTGGTTTGGGTCCTCTTAAAGGGCTCAAATTTATCATTGATCAATAAGGATCAAAATGAAGGAAAAGAAAAGAAAAACTAAATGATTTCAAAACAAGAAGATAGTTAAAAGGAAAAAGCAACCAGGTGAGATTGTGTGAGAAGTTGACACACTGGACGACAGCGCTTGAGGATCCATTAGCTCCAAATGCTTGAATTCTACAACTTTCAGTGGCAGAGACAAGAATGGATTGGTTTATTTGTGTACTTCGGAGTGGGCAAACCACACGAGGGAGAAAAGAAGCTACTTATTACAGGGTTTTGGCTGGGGCTTTCAAAAGGAGTGAATTTACGCAACCACCCCTGTTTTCTCTGGTTGTATGTATATTTTTTTAAGGTCAAAGAAATGGTCACGAAATTGTACTACTTCAACTTTTAATATTTTCAATTTAATTATTAAATTATTTAAAATTAATTTTTTTAATATTGATTTTTTTATTGATCTAATAATAAATTTCACCCACTAATATTTATACATTTTATCAATTTTATCTTATATATAATAAAATTCTACTCCACCTCTGACAATAGCCTCAACTCTCCTACTAAAACAAGCTGTTCATCTTTCTCCTCTCAAATGCCCCATGACTATAACTTTTTATCGGAATACAGCATCAGGTGAATCACCATTCATCAAGGTAAGTGTTCGTAGTTTATTGACAATTTAGTCGAAATTTTCATTCACTGATATACAAAGAAAATTTGAATACTCAATTCAATTGATTTTTCAAGTGGGATATAAATGATAGAAATGTCAAGTAATCTACATAATTGAGACAATGAAACTGATGAACCAAATCAAAGTATATTTATACTAGTTATGCAACATCTAAAACATTAATCTATATCTATCAAATTATTTAGTTTATTTTTGTTATTATTGACCATAAAATAATGAAATTAATTTTCATAATTGCATCCACTGTCATCAATCAGTCAAATATGCAACATGCAATTCTAACATATTTTGATAAACTTTTTTTCCTCAAATAATTTGCTTATATTCGTCTTATTTATTTTCGCGAACAATTTTTTTTTAACGTAGCATTAACTATCAAATAGCTAGTCAAGCGAGCACAGGAAGTAGAATTGCTCGATAGTTCTATAAATTAAGCTAACACATATAACTCAAAGAAAAAAAACTCTCAATGAATCAAAATTTATCGACCACCAATTTGCTGTTTGTTAATAAAAGAAGTTACCAAATGAGCAAAAACACTAATGAAAAAAACAGATGAAAATCTAGTGAAACCCAATCAAAAAGTGGGGAACATGTGAGGCAGCAGCAATGGTTGAATCCAAGTTGCAGAGAGGAACTCCCTTGCATGATATAGATGTGAAATCTGTGAATACCCTCCTTCTTCCCTCTTATACACTTGGTATTTCTCTTTCTCCAGCATATAAGAAATATTACTACTATCCTCATTGTCAAGAAACATGGACATTTGAACTGTGTTTTTTATGTTCTGTTCCTTCCCTTGTACTACCAGACGTGGTTTGGCTCAAATACGTAATCTCTTTCTCCAATCTGTTGAGTGGAACCCATTGTCCAACCCTTTTATCAAGCTTTACCACATGTGTGCCCCTTCCCTGATCCACAAACACCCATATCAGCTCCTCTTCATACCAAATCAAGAACCTTTGTCGCGATTTCCCGAAGTAGCGAGATGCTGAACATTCAATATGCCAACCAATGTGTGCATCGCCTTCATCGTCTGTGAAAAGTTCGAAACGTATGACGGATCCATTTTCTCTCAAATAATATAAGGAGTTACCGTCAGATACTGGGTTGGTAAAAGAAGGATGTGGGAATGTGGCAGAATGAACTGTGATCTTAATCCAGTTGCTGTCACCTTGACCCAAATACCATACATTTATTACCCTTTGCTGTAAATGTCGGATACCAAATATTTTCCAGTTGGGGGAAGTGGGAGTACCCGAAAAGCAAAACCCATCAACCGCTTCCATTTGCCACAAATCAGGAACTTGAATCCTTGTTCTCGTGAAAGGTTCGAAGAAGAAGATTGAAGTTGGAGGCTTCGTAAAGAGAAGCCAACCTTTATTAGAGAACCTAACTTCACATTCTTCAGATTCCGGAATACTAATGCTATGCGTCAAGTTGGTAAGGGGATCATATAAATTATACCTTGTTCCCTTTTCTCCTCCTTGCGGAAACAAAAGCCATGGATATTTGTATGGAACACCTTCTTTATTCACCCTCCACTCCAGGGGATGGATCAAACTTCTCCAAATTTTGGTTGCTGTTAGAAAATTGATTTGATCGGCTAATGTGGGAAGATATTGAAAGATTAATATTTGTAAGTGTGCCGGTAACTGAAACCATATGCATTCACTCCCACTCCCATTATTTGGATGGATCTTTTCACGTCCTTGGATAATTTTCCAACCACATGATTGTGATTGTGATTTATTATTAGACAACCTGCAGGCAACAAGCAAGAAAAATAGTTAAAACCTATAATAATACAATAGAATATGTTACAAATCTAAGGACGGTAAGGACGACAGAACATAAGAGTTGGTGCCTCTTGAATGAAGAAACAAATTAAACATTCGGGAGTGGTAGGTGGGGCTGTAAGGATACATTTAAAATTGAAGGACTCAAAATCGAGATGCAGAGGGATAATGAGCTTAGGGAGATCAATTTTTTGTTCGGACTTGGGGTTCCACAAGAAACAACGTACCTCCACTGATCTCGGGACTTCTTTCTTTTTACTGATTATTGCTAATGTTGGGGGTTGTGGTTCTTTATACAAGATCCAATTGTCAGATATAGGTGTTGCACAAAGATTTTCAAATTCTAGGCTATTTTTTTTCAGTGTTGATCTCCCACCCCACCCCACCCCTCCCCTTCCCCTTCCCCTTTTGTTTCTTGGACTGTAAGGTTCTCCAAACCAGACATGTCAGGAACCTCTAAATGCTCTCTCTTATTTTTATCAAAAACTTTAACAATGTATAGAGGCTCTTCCTCCACCCTACAAACCACTTTAAGATGTGAAAGGAGTTATCACACCGAAGCTTTTCCATGCTTGCTTCCGATTCACATACATCAAGCAATGTTCTTGCTTCTGTCTCGAAGTCCATCAGGTGGCATGAAAGACTACTGAAAAAATAATATGATTACAAAATGTTTTTACTTTGAGGCTTTTAGCTTCTTTCAGAAAGACAGGAGAGAACATATCAAAACATATAGAAGTGAGAATCTAACAACTGAAATCGTTATGCATGCTCTTCAGCTGGAGTGTAATCTATCAAGAAAGTATCATCCAATGCCGCAATCTGCACAGAATGGAAGAGTCAACTTGAGCAAATCAGGTATTTATGCCGCAATCTATCAAAAATCAAAATTGAAATATTAGCAGGGAAGCCACTGTTAATAATCTGACAATTTGTAAGAACCATTCAAGTATTTATGTTGCATGTATAGGTCACACATGTTCCATAATAACAATCTTTCATAGTGAAAGCTTACCCCTTACAGCCTAAAAGCAGAAAAGAATGACATGAAAACCAATAAATCTAACTTTTCATCTATGCTCGGTATATTGCAATTACTACTATAAGCCCTTTAGGCTTCAATGCAATTATAACTGGGTGAACTTTTATATTACCAATAGATTAAGAGGATGTCGGCAACTGAACGAACATTTAACAAATTAACAGAAAAGCAATAAACTTTTAGTAAAAATAGAAAGGATTCAACGTAATTAAACAATTCCAAGTTGTTGAGATAATCAAACAAATTGGACTGGAGTCTTTCATAAACAATTGAAAGCAAACCACAAGCATAATAAGAAAGACTTATATAAACCTGTGTACTATCTTATTACTGCACTGCATAAAAGTTTGACATATTTGGGTGTTAGTTGCTGCAATGGAGATGAAAGAATGAGGGATATTAGGTCTAGCCATTCATGTTTTATACATGTTACCAACCTGGCATGATAACTCGTGTAGTAGTCTATGTGTATTTTATATTGACATGACACTATTTCTCTTATATGTCACATTAATAAAACATTAATTATACATAGTTTGTCACGTGAGTTGTCATGTTTAAAATTGTAACATTTTAGTTAGTATTTTCATTTAAATAATTCAATCGGACTCTGTTTAAAAGGTTGATGGTTGAATTTAACTCTTTTAAAAGGTTCTGTTTAAAAGGTTGATGGTTGAATTTAACTCTTTTAAAAGATTAAGAGTCAAATTTAGCTCAAAACAAAAGAATAATGACCAAATTGACAAAAAATGTGAACGTTAAGAATTAAATTTGTCATTATGACATTGATGTATTCTACTTTAATATATGTTATAGATGGTAAATTGAATACAACATTACTTATTTAGCCCTCCAACTTTACAAAAAAAAAAAAAAAAAAGTCAAATTAGCCTTCCATTTAAATTTTGCTTTTAAACTTGTATTGTTTGTCAAATCACTCTAAAATTGATGAAAAATTTAATGTTTATTAACTCTGCTAAGGTGACATTCACATGGCAGTCCACTTGTATACTACATTGACATATTAATTTATTTAAAAAATTTTAAAAAAAATATTTTTTTACATTTTTATACTTTTTAAATAAATTTAATTATTTTTAATTTTTTAAATTAAAAAATAATTAATTGTCAAGTGGCATTCAAGTGTAAGCCACGTCAGCAAAGTTAACAGTTGTTAACTTTTCATCATTTTAGAATAATTTCATAAATAACACAAATTGCTTAAAATTAAAAAAATATGAAAAATTAATTGAAGGGCTAAAATATTTTTTTTATAAAATTGAAAGGACAAATAAAAGAAACCAGTTAAACAACAAAACGAAAAATAATTTCAAACTCAACTTAAAAAACTAGCCCATTCTACGAAGATGGGTACAACTTAATTATAAAACTCAAATTAAATAAAAAGTAACTGAAAAAATAAGATATATCAAACCTATAATCATATGTAACCGTATTAAATATTAATATTTAATTATAATACTAAATACCAATAAAATTAAATAATTTGATAATTGAAAAATAATTATTAAAAATAATTATTGAATTTAGTGCCGCAGTTAATAGGTGGTTAAGTTTTAATATTATTTACTAAAAAGTAATACGTTTAATGTAAATATATTATTCATATTATGAAAGATAAAAGTATATATTATTCAAAATATAAAAAATCAGAATTCAAAAATAAAAATAAAAGTTCAAGCATAATCAGTCAATATTTTTATTAGAAAAAATTAGTATGAGTCTTTTAAAATATTAATGATTAAATTAATTTTTTAAATAGTGTCAAATTTAACTAAAGAAAAACAAAGACCAAATTGATAAAAGAAAATTAAACTTTAAAACGTAAATTTATTATTATATTTTTTATTGAGAATAAGTTTTAATTTTGATTAAATTTCATTGACCAACAAAAGACACGTATAAGGGATTTACATAAGAGCGTTATAATTTTTGTATCAAGTTTCAAATAGTATATTGCATTTTTCATTCCATTTTCCAGATAAAAGTATTATATTAGTTTGGCTTAACGTATAAAAAGCCCTCAAAATTAAAAAATAATAATAATTAAGTTCCTTTTTTTTTACACTCAATTTGGGTACTTGAGTTTTTAAAATATATCAAAAGACCCTCAAATCTTTTCAAAAAAGCAATCAAGCCCCTTACTTTTTTGCACTCAATTGGGTATTAAACTTTCAAAAGTATCAAAAGATCCTCAAACTTTTCATAAAAACAATTAAGCCCATGCATTTATTAAAAATTATAAAAAAATTAAAATATTAAAAATTAAAAATATATAAAAATCATAATAATTATATAAAAATTGTACATTTTATAAAAATCATAAAAATTATGAAGCATATATAAATAATAAAAAATTATAAAATTTTATAAAATCGTAAGAAAATTATACAAAATGTAAAGAAATATAAATTTTGTAAACTTTTTATAAAAATTATCGTACTAAAAAAGCATTTTATATTTTTCTATAACTTTTAGTGATTTTTATTTTTATCATTTTCACCACATGTCACTTGTGTTGCAACATATGATAACTTTAATTGGAAAAAACTAGGGTTGTTAATTTTTTATGATTTTTATAAAATTTTCTAATTTTAATAAAATTTATGTTTTTATAATTTTATTAAAATTTAGTAATTTTCTAAAATTTATTATTTATGATAATTTTTTCTAATTTTTAATAAGAGTAGGGGCTTAATTGCTCCTTTGAAAAAATTTGAGGTCTTTTGATGCATTTTGAAAGTTCAAGTATTCAATTGAGTGAGAAAAAGGAGGACTTAAATACTTTTTTTTTTTTAAGTTTGAGGATTTTTACGCCTTTCAACTTATAAGTTTTTATATTATACTCAACTTATATTTTAGTTTTTTATTTGAAATTTTAATAAATGATTCTTTGTAGATTAAAAAAAAGTAAAATATTTCTTTTATTAGATTGTGTCATTGAATATTCATTCTAGTTTTTAATTTTCAAGTATAATAATAAATTTAGTGGGTTAAATATTTCTTAGTCGAATTGATAATTATTTTTATATTAGAATTTGTGTTTTTTTGTTTAAGTTAGACTTTAAATTTGACAATTGTTCTCACATTAGGGTTTATAATTTTTTGTCTAAATTAGGCCCTAGGCTTGACAATTATTCTAACATTGGGGCTTGTACTTTTTTTGTTGTTGTCTAAGTTAGACTTTAAATGTGACAATTGTTGTCACATTACGGTTTATACTCTTTTTTTTTTTTTTCTATATTAGGCCTTAGGCTTGACAATTATTCTAACATTGGAGCTTGTACTTTTTTTGTCAAAGTTAGGTCCTGAACTTGATAATTGTTTTTACATTGGGGCTTGAATTTTTTTCCAAGTTAGTTCATAATATTTCTTTTAAAACCCTAAAGTTCAAGCCTCGATATGGGAATAATTGTTAAGCTCAGGGACTAACTTGGACAAAAAAAAGTTTAGGCCCTGCCTACTTTAAGCCTCAACCTAGGGATAATTGTCAAGTTCAGGGCTTACATTGGGCTAAAAAAAGTTCAAGCCTCAACATGAGAATATTTGTCAAGTTTAGACCCTAAATAGGGGCAAATCTAAAATTTTTTTAAGGAGGATGGAATTGAATTATAAATTTTTGAGAGATCAAAATATAATTTTTATTATGTATTAATTTATGATTTTACTATTTTTTAGGAGATTTAATAAAAAAATCATTTTTAGGGGTCAAACTAAAATTTGATCATATATTAATTTATAATTTAATACTATCTTAAGGAGCTTTGCATAGCAATTTTTTCATTTGGGGGAAGGTCTTGCTTGTCCCTTTTAATTCGCCGCTGACTCCAAATAATAATTTAATCCCAAATTTATTCTTTAAACTTTACATCTTTATTCAAATTGGTCCTGTATTTTATTTGGAGCAATATGAAGTGTGGTAGAAGAGAAGGTTCAAGTGGACCCAACAAGAAATAGGAACTTGAAAAAGATGAAGACAAATAAATCTTTGAACAAATCTACTTTGAATATATTGTAAGCCGCAAATAGAGCATATAATTGCCAAAAGGTACCACTATATTTATACTCAAAGATGAAAAGAAAATACCGAAATATTGTGGGGGTGGAAATTATAACTTTCCACAGAAAAGCAATGGATGCAGATGCAGTCATTGATTGTGATTATGACGTCTGTAAGTTGACTCAACTTCCTCATTACAATACTAATCTTCCTTGACCTCGTGATACCAAATAAGTCCCTTTAGGCTTCAATTTAATATTTAAACATTTTTAATATTTTATATAAAAATAATAAAAGACGAAAATATCATTATTATTTTATTCATTCTTTTACTAAAAAAGGTATTTAAATAGTTATTTTAATTAAATTGATATTAAACTAACTAATTAAATCATTTATATAGAATAAGTATATATATATATAATATGACTAATATTTTTGGTTTATGATTATGACCCATTGCCCATATTCCATTCTTCGTGTTTGTCCTTCATTTAACATCGTTCATCAATACTTTTATTTGTATTTTTATATATTTAATAATTTCTTAAAATTCCCAAATTGTCTAGCTATTAGCATAATGACATGATAAATTTTAAACCATATGAGAAGAATTATAAATACTATTGTTTTCTCTCAACAAATAAATAATGGTGTTTTATAGTTTTTTTTCATATAATTAGTTTTAAAATATATTTAATTAAATCTCAAATGTCATTTTATTTGAAAAAAGAAGAGACAGAGAGAGAGATTATTTGTTACAATTTTAGACAAACGTGAGAAAATTTTAGGCATTGAGAAGTTGTACAAGAAAAAGTCTTTAGTTAAAAAACAACCCCAAATACCCTCAAACTTTAAAAACTTTTTATTAAAATATAAATATGGATATTTTATTTTTTATCTTACTCGATGTGAATAAATTTTATAAAATCAAAATAAACCGTTAACTATGAGATACGACATGATAGTTACTTACTTTATTTCTTAATTATGTGATCTAGAGTTTAATTCTTACTTCGAAAATAAAATATATATTGTGATCAGTGATTTATTTTAAAAAAACAGTTAGAATAAAAAATTATTACTAGCGGTGAATATTATTATTATAGAAAAGAAAAGGAGAAGAAAATGTTCCATTCGTTAGGTTGGGTCTTAACTAACAAGAGATATTTATAATATTATTTATCAATTTAACAAGAAAAAATAATAGGGGAAAAAGAAGGAAAAAGAAAAGCATATTTTTGCTGGTAAGGTCTAAGGAGGAGCCAAGACCAAAACGTGAAAAAGAATATATTCTTAAATTAAAAAAAAGAAGGGAAAAGTGAAGAGGTAAACAATTCCAAATCAAAATCCTACTGTTTCAGAGTGGGATGGTTGTTGGCGCATTAAACTAATTTAATTATTCATCAAGTGGGGGGTAAATAATGAGATTTGTGGCACTTTTTTATAAATATTTTTGAAAAGTCTTACAATCTCTATTATTTAAAATTTTCTCGAGTTGGATCTTAAAGTTGATTTTCATACTTTAAGTCTTTTTAAATTTGATATTCAAATGTTTTTTTTCAATTATGTACACATATTAAGCTAGAGTTATTTGGTTTAGATACTAAATTGAGCACTACACCTAAATCTAGGTATTAAATTAAAATAGAAAAATAAAAAAATTAAGTATCAAACTGAATATTAAAATTAAACTCAAATATTAAATAGTGTAGTAACCTTAAATAATATGACAAATATGGTTGCAGTGCCGACAATTTTGGCGGTGCTGGTTTTCTTGCTTAGATAGTTAATGCTGACGATGTCCTGTCTAATATTGCACGCACGTTTTCAACACATAATGAAATGTGAACACTGAAAATCTTTACGAATTATGTCAACAACTATTTTTTTATTACTATAAATGTTCAAGATTATCAACGTGTGATTTCTTTTAAATTTTAATTTCATTAAATTTAATAGTTACAAAATATGTATTTAAATTAACGTATATTAACATTAAATAATAAAATTATTTTAATAATAGTCAATATTAATTAATTGAAATTAATTGGGACTTACTTACTCAAAAAAATGAATTTAGACAAAAAACCATAAATCGTGAACTTATTTGAATATTAAAAATTTAATTATAAATAAATTAAACTGTCACATTTTTATAAATACTAATATTTTAACAAATTGATTATTGAATTAAATAAGATAATTATATTCATATTTATTATACATGTAAAACTTCAAATCAATTCAATATTTATATCAAAACTTTACTTGATAAGTGTAAATAAATCCATTATTGTATATATATTACTAGACCTATTTATGGGCCAGGCCTTGTAAAAAAATTTTGCTCGTTTGCCAAGTTTGGGCTTAGCCTGGCTCGAAAATGGGCCTAATATTTTGTCCAAGCTCGGCTCAGATAAAAATGCTAAAACATAGGCCTGACTTGGCCTGACCGAATTAATTTTTATATATATTTTAAAATATAATACAACAAAAATACTAAAAATATTAAAATAAATATTTTTCAACAAATTGAAAATAAATTAAAAAAATTATACTTAAATAACACTAAAATAAGTGTAACTTAATAAACAAATGCGTCTAAAATAGTAATAAAATTAACAATAAAACAATAGTTATGTAATATCTAAATAATAACAACAAAATAGTAGCAATATAATAGTGAAATGGTAGCAAAATAGTGAGAAAACAATAAGAAAATAACATTTTTTTTGTCTTGTTGCTAATTCGGGTCAGGCCTGACCTGGAAAAAAAAACCTTATCCGAGACTTGACCAATTTTTAAAGCTTATATTTTTACTCAAATCCTCCCATTTTTCGGACCCACCATTGGCCAGATAATTCTATATATTACCTAAAACATTTTATATAAGGTAAAACATAACATATTTAGATATTAACTCGATTTTGGAAGTGCATGTATTTCGCCTTAAATGAATTACCCAAAAAAAAAGATTATGATGGCTGAAAATACTGATGATGAGATTGAAATTAATGATAATATATGTTAATGAATATGGAGAAAATAAAATGATTATTTATATATTTAATATTTATGTTTAATTATTTATAATAAAAAGCGTTTAGATGTGAAAGATTATTATTTGTTTAGAAATAACGACATCAGTATTTGCAACAATTATATACATATTTCTCGAGGTCTTTTTGAATGAAAGAGCCATTTGACTTTGCAGTCAACAACTCATTTATTTGTTTTTTCAGGGAAAACTTATCCAAATGAAACACAGATGTCATTTTTTGATAGGGTGGAAGACTTGGGAGATTTGAACCGACCAAATTCCAATTAAGAAGCAAAAGGACAAAACCAACCGCCGCAACACTCGTCATTGATACCAATTTTTCAAACACACGAAATTAACAGGGAGAAGACCAGACTAAGCAAACTCCAGCTGGTCAGTCCACGTGTCTTTTGGTGATTGGTCCGTGTAAATTTCACGCATTTCGAGGTGTGATAGACAGTGCGTTTAGAAGTTGCTCCTCCCTATAGAGATTCCGCGGGAGAGGTTATTGTTATTATTATGATTATTTTCAGCATCACAGCACAAAAAAGTGAAAAAAGTAAACGACTTTATGGTTTTCGCCTCTATAAATAAAAGCATACAATCAACCCCCAGTTTTCATCAAGCTTTGTTTTCTTCCAAGACTTTTAGACCTCTCATTAAGGAAAAGAAAAGTTTTGGAGTGTCTGTTTGCAACTTTCTTGGATTTTATCAGTCTCTTTGGTGGGTTTTCTTCTTTTTGTTTCTTTCTTGTAAATTCCATGTTGTTTGCTTGTTTTCTTGATGTTTTTTTATTAAGTTCTATTGCATGCATGGGGATCATTCACATAAATTTCCCATTTTTTATGAATATGCTTAAAGATTTGAAATATTTTGTGGGAATTCTGTATTGGTTGAAGGTTGAATTGTTTGTTATATCAGAACTTTGAAGGCTTTACTCAAATGGATTCTTTGATTCTCTAAGGTTAATTTGCAAGAACTCCTCTTGATGAAGATTTGAAATTGATTAAAGTATAATCTTAGCTTGGATCCTTATAGCTTATATTTACTATTTCTGCCGAGTTTTGTTTTGATCTTTCTGGATAAAATTCTGTTTTCTTTTCCATGAATATAATTGTTAATTTGCATTTATAAAGCTCTCTTTCAGTTCATAATTGTGTAATTTGGATTACAGGTCTCTTGAATTCTATCTATTGATACACACACAAATGGCCATAAAGAAGAACGGGTTCATTCCAAGCTGTGCCCCAGAGGAACTGAAGAAAGTTCTGAAAGCAGTGGCATCCGAGTGGGGAGATATGATAAAAGATATGGAAGAATTTCACGTGGTTCCGTTGAAAGGAGCACTAACCAACGAGGTTTTCCAGATAAACTGGCCGACAAAACATGGCGAACTTCATCAGAAAGTGTTGGTCCGGGTTTATGGTGAAGGTGTGGAGGTGTTTTTCAATAGGGATGATGAGATTAGGACCTTTGAGTGCATGTCCAAGCATGGTCAAGGGCCAAGGCTTCTCGGTCGCTTTCCAGATGGAAGAATTGAGGAGTTCATTCATGCCAGGGTATGTCAAATCTTTGTCTTTTTGTCTTTATCATGTCTCACTTTTGCAACTGTTGTTTTACTTAATGATCTCTATGATGTTTAATCTTACCAGACACTCTCTGCGGCCGACCTCCGTGACCCTGAAATATCTTCCCTTGTAGCAGCCAAATTAAGAGAGTTCCACAATCTTGACATGCCTGGTCCCAAGGATGTACTTCTCTGGAAGCGATTGAGGTACTATTACTAATATCAATATGCATATGTATGGTTTACTGCTTTTGTACTTTTGAGTTGAAAGATGTAAAACCCTTTTTGTTCCTTACCAGGACATGGCTTAGTCTATCAAAGAAATTCTGTTCCCCGGAAGCCGCAAAAGAGTTCGGCTTGGATATTCTCGGAGACGAAATCAGCATCCTAGAGAAAGAGTTATCACAGGGCTATCAAGAAATCGGGTTTTGTCACAATGATTTGCAATACGGTAACATAATGATGGATGAAGAAACAAGAGTAATTACCTTAATCGTAAGTTTCTGATTCGGTTTTTATCATTTGCTAATACAATCTTCTATACAGCACTTCCCTGTTAGCGTTGTAAAAGGGTAGGCTGCTAAATTTGCATATTAATTGAATATATATAGCCACTATGTTCATATCTATGCATTTTATTGCAACATTTCTGCTTGATTTAATGGTAATGCTGTTTCATCTGTATGCTAATGGTTGGCAAAGTTGGAAATAGTCAATTGAGCTGTTTATACATGTTTTAAAAAAATAGTATTCAAATGCCCTGTTAATAATATGCGTCTTAAGACCTTGTTTATTTTCTAGATTTTTTGTAAACTGAAATTGCAGATAAGGGGTCTGTATGTGGGGTGAAGCTTCAAGTCCACTGAGCATATGAAACAAAAAGAAAAGCAAAAGATGAGAAGCCAAGGGACTTTGGTCAGCCTCTTTTGTGAGGTTCCTATTTATCTCTTAAATAAGACTATCTGTTACATAATGATTTAAAAAATTCTAATATTTTATGGGCAATATGGTTCAATATCTAAAGAACCCCTTAACTGTGTATGCAGTAGGAAAATTATTATTTGTTGACCTTTAATTTCCATGCTTCCTGAAATTCGTGTGCTTTTTTTATAGTACTGTTGAACTTTCTGGGTCTCTCCTTTTACTTGCTTTGCTTAGGACATGTTCTTTGTTAACCCATATTTCACAGCATTTTAGCATATATATTTCTTCCACTTCCATATTCCGACTATGCATAGTTATAAGGAGTTATTTGTTCCCCTTTTTTTTCCAGGACTACGAGTATGCAAGTTACAACCCTATTGCTTATGATCTTGCAAATCACTTTTGTGAGATGGCAGCAAATTATCATTCTGAGACACCCCATATTTTGGACTTTAGCATATGCCCTGGTGAGTACCTGATTTAATTTAGAAGTAACTGTCCGTTGACATCAAAAACTATCTGGCATTTTCGGGTCTAATTGTACCTCTCTTCCTTCGGTATTTTGACAACAGATATGGAGGAGCGACGAAGATTCATCCGTGCATATATAGCATCTTCCGGTAATCATGTCAATCTGTGTGTACCATAAAGAAGAGTATTTGCCACCATTTACATGTAATTGGTTTTAACATACTTGAATGCAGGTAATGAACCCAGTGATGCTGAAGTGGAGCAGCTACTTGTTGATGCAGAGAAATACACTCTTGCTAATCATCTGTTTTGGGGCTTATGGGGAATAATCTCGGTAACTGTTTTCAGCACTATCTTTCATTTCATATCGGTTAGCTTTGTCCGGGTTGTGTGGACTAATTAAGGGGTGGGGTGTATATGCAGGGTCATGTAAACAAGATAGAGTTTGACTATCTGGAGTATGCAAGGCAGAGGTTTCAGCAGTACTGGTTTAAGAAAACCCTTGCGCTTGAGTCCCTCACTCTTTAAGGCAGCCTAAGCATGGATCGCCGCAGGGTTAACAAGGAACAGCTATAGGTTTACATAGTATTACTTAGAATAAACCTAGCCTGTTGATAGGGGTTGGTGAAAAAGAATTTGTAAATAACTGTTGTAAGGTTACTTCTGCCATGGGTGTATAATCACTTTTGAAGTAATGTCCATTTAATGATTCAAATTCTTCTACGTTCTTGTATTTTTTTTGTGAAAAATAAAACAGAATTACATCAAATCAACTATTAAGAGACGCTAAAAACTTTGTCCTGTTAAAGAGCCATAGATAAAGTATCAAGAGGTACTTCAAAAATCTATAAGGTTGCTTGCCATGTAAGGTTAATCTTTACCAATTGATCTGCAATTACCGGTTTTATTATGTCCTTGGATTAGATGTACCTTTAACTGAAACAGTAAAACAGTAAAGAAATTTTAAAAAGGCAAAATATAAATTTTTAATGCTTTTTATAAATAAAAAAATGAAAAAAATGCAAAAAAAGGAAGAGCTAGTGATTGATGAAGTATAATGTTTTCTTTATGGAGAAAGGAGACGTGATAAATAAGATATTTTGGAAGAAGGTGGAAAGGAAGTTCGGAGCAAATTCTATAACACTGAGCGCATCGACAAGTGGTGGTCAGTAAGGTGGAAAAGGGGAAATATGATTGATGATGATAAGGTTAACGAGAAAAAAAAAGTTGAGAGAATTTTAGAGTGAACTTTGAAAGTCCTAATGCTAGCGTGCCAAAAGTTGCTTCACGACTCTTATTTATAGATTTTAGAAAATAGGAGTTACAATGTTAGATAATTAATATCAAAGGAATTATTTTTCAGCTACAATTGCATTAATAATTAAGAAATGGTGGTGAAAAGTTTTGTTAGTGATGATAAATAGTGAGAAAGAATTCACTTAAGTTTTTGAAAGGAGGAAAAACACTTAAGGTTAATAGGAAACTTCTTAACTTCCTTCATATCTAATCCATTCAGCTATGCTCTTCGGAACATCACAAAAGTGAAGACAACATAAGTTAACCCTGCCATACTTCTTCTATTTTGGTGAATTGGTACCCCATACCATGTGAAACATTTATCGTGAAACATCTCTTGAAATGCAATGTGAGAGATGTTCTTAATAAGTGTTGTTCCTGAATAAAAGTTATTCTGACTGTTCCAAATGTAAAAGTTGTTCCGCACAAAATTTGTTATGTGGTGATGCTTCTCTTGGAAGAGCTTATTTTAAATAATGACACTTCGAGAAAAACACAATGGTTTAAAATAGAAGTTGTTCCAGACGATTGGTTTAGAGCAGTGATGTTTAAAGTTGTTTCCTGAAAAAAAATATTCGAATTGTAGAAGAGAAGGGGAAAGAGAGCTTTCAATTTGTGAAGATAGTGCGAGAAAAGGAAGTCATATAACATCAATTTCAATAGCCCGTTGATTTAAATGAAAATTTTCGAATAGTTCAATGATCAAATTGTAACATTTTTTAGTTAAGTGACCAAAGTGAAAACTTACCCATCGTTTAGTAACTAATGGTGTAGTTTACCTTAAAAAATAAGGGTAAAAATATAAATATTCAACATTTAGTATTATTGAATTGTTATAAATCCATTGATAAATAGATGCACACGTAACGCCCAAAACCTCAAAGAATTTATTCTCTTATAACCCGTAAAGAATTTATAAAGTATGTTAATTCTTTTATTTACATTATTATAACCTATATTGATTGACACCAAATTACATGTATAAATAAAAGTTGAATTATCTTTTCATTTTTCTTTACCATTCTCTCTTGTTTTATTACAATTCTTTTAGTTTTCATAATATGAAAATATATTTACATTAAACGCATTAATTTTAGTAAATAATATTAAAACTTAAACTAAGCACATATTATTTTTGGAATTTGATTTTTCAATATATCAAATTATTTAATTTTTATTGGTATTTAGTATTATAATTAAATACTAATATTTAACACTATGATTTGGTTACATATGATTTTACGTTTGATATATCTTAATTTTTTTAGTTACTTTTGATTTAGTTCAAAATTTTATATATAAGTTTCACAGTCGTGCTTAGCAAAGCAAGCTGTTCCTCTTTGTACAGTGGGTTAGTTTTCTAAATTGAATTTCAAATTATTTCTCTTTTGTTATTGTACTACTTTGTTCTATAGCATAAACATTTATTTGTCCTCTCTAACTTATAAAATAGGTGATTTTAACCGTTTAATTAATTTTATTTTAAAAATTTTAAAATTTGTTAGATCATCCTAAAATAATGAAAAAGTTAACCTATTAACTTTGTTGATGTGACATACACGTGAATGACACGCAAATAATTAATTAAAATTTTTAAGTTTAAAAATATATAAAATGTTAATTTTTTAATTTTAGATAAATCAATTGCTAACGTGGCATACGTATAGAGTATAGACTACCATGTCTATTTGGAGGTGATTTGTCAATAAATGCAAATTCAAATGCATGGAAATTTAAATCGAGGCCAAATTGACTCTTTTTATTTATTTATAAAGTTAAAGGGTCAAATAAGTCATTATGTCATATTCTATTTACCATATATTAGAGTAGAATACATCAAAGGCATAATGACAATTTTAATTCTTAACATCTATATCTTTTGTCAATTTGATTTTTTAGTTAAATTTGACCTTCAATCTTTTAAAACTGTCAAATTCAACCATTACCTTTTAAACAAAGTCCAATTGAATTTTTAAACGAAAAAGTAACTAAAATGTTAAATTTGTAAACTTGACAACCCATTTGATAATATATGTGTAATTCATGTTTTATTGATTTAACATATAAGAAAAATAATATCACGTTAACTTGAAATATATATAAATTATCACCTAAATTATAACGCCAACATAGTTAAAACTAATATCCTCATTCTTTCATATCCATTTTAGCAAGTAGCACCCAAAAATGTCAAAGTTTTATGCAGTGTGGTAATATGTGTAGCAATGAGATAGTAAATTGATTTTGTTTAGGAAATATTATGTATATGTTATATAAATTATAGAAGGTGATTTAAGTTGTGGATTAAATTATTTCATTTGAAAACAATTTAATAATAGAAACATATAAGGATTTAGTAAAACCAATGATATATTAGTGATTAATACATATAATTGAAAATTTTGAGATAATTATTTTATTCATGATTATGTTATCGCCTTTAATCAGTGATGATGTGACAATCACATTGACAATCGATAATGACAGTGACGTTTATTAACGATTATGTCAATGTTTTTATTGAAAAAAGATTTATTTGATCAATTTGTTAGTTCAAAGCTCAGTTTGGTAAAAAAATTAAAAGGGTTTAATTGATTTCCTAAAAAAAAGGTTTGAGAACTGCTTTTACCAATAATCCAACAAAATAATTTTAAAAACTGAAGAATGAAAACCCCAAGATATTGAAAACAAAATTAAAAACACAAGACCCAAAAAAGAACTATGTTATTTCACCTCTATAAAACTCATAAAAAATAACCGATAAATAGAAAAAGAGGGTTATAAACTTATAATTAAGAGGCTTGCAAGGTACACAACCCGACCGTTTTCTTCTTAAATAGCCTTCGCTTTATTCTACTCTTCTGCTGGACAATGAGTTGTCTAACTTCCAAGTGCTATGCTTATGTAAATTAAAACCCAAAATAGTGAAGACCAGCAGAGATAAAAGTGAACGAAATAAAACAATGTTTATTTCAAAGTGCCTAGTCTCAAAGAAAGGGCCATTAGGTGCCATATGGGTAGCTGCTTATTTCTTCAAGAAACTCAAGAAATCTCAAATATCTGGGACTAATATCTCCTCTTCTGTTGGTTAGTCTCTTTTTTTCTTTTCCTTTTCAAATGCCCATTACTCATTTGCTTTTATCTTTGCTTCTTTTGAGTGAAAAATGTAACATTTTTCCTTGGTTTGTAAAAAAAGAAAAGAGAAAGCTGAGACTTTAACAGAGTTATTTTTCCGGTCTCATTTATTTGTTGTTTGCTTGTTTCAGTCTTTTCGTTTTTTTGGTTACATATGAAGTGAATGAAAGATTATTGTTGTTGTCTTCTTTTTGGTTGGTTTTTTTGTGTTGTTTACATGAGATGAGAAATGTATAAAGGTAAGTTAAATATTAGGTGGTTAATGGGAATTGTATGATAAATTGCCGCAAAGGGTTTTTCTTTTCATTTTTCTTTTTAAATTTGAAAGTAATTGTCACTGTGACCTTGTTTCTGGGTGCTTGATTTCACATTCTCAATCCTAGCTATTAAAAAAAAAAAACAATTAAAACCTATTTATTAGTTAAAGGAAATGTGATTCAAGTTAAAAGGATATCAAACTATCTCGTGCTCAGTAGAAATCAGGTAATTTAGGCATTTCAATTTTCTGGATTCCTATCATCTATTATGCATGTTTTAACAATTTAATTGAATTTCTTTTTCTCGGTTAGACATTCTATCAGGATTTTATTTCTTTTGGTGTATACAAGAATAAGCCAAATAAGGCCTTTGTTCTCATCTTTGTTGAGACAAAAACTTATGAATGGAATATTGTTGTGTTCATGTTTTTATGGTGTTGCAGATGATATTTTGCAAAACCAGCTTGAGATTCTGGCATATAGAGTATTAGCCTACCTCCTCCTTGGTGTTGTCAGAATATACTCCAAAAAGGTTGAATATCTTTTTGATGATTGCCAAGAGGTGCTGATTAAGATAAATGAATTTGTGGTTAGAGAAAAAAATAGAGCAAAGAAGGAGGCCCTGCGATCGGCTTCTTTCTCGATTACTCGACCTGTGTGCTTTGAGTTGGATGCATTTGATCTGGAGGTACTTGAAGATACTAGTAGGTAAACTAATCTAGTTTAATTACAAGCTTCATGTCATTTCTGTTTCTTTTATTCGTGCTCAAGATTGTAGTTCTTCTTCCAGAGATAATGAGGTGCCTCGTGAAGAAATAACTCTGAAAGGTATTGGTTTTGCTTTGAAATAGTTTTCTACCTCGTTTTGTTTGCTCTTTGTTTGTTAACTAAACTTTGATGAAACAGATGTAGCTTGGACAAATGCTGGAACAATGCAATATTCCCTAGATAGGGTAAGTAATTTGATCATATTGCATTCATCGTAATTTGATCGAAGTCTATTGAGCTTAACTGGTTTATATAAGTCTTTCTTACTGTTCATGCTTGTGGTTTGCTTTCAATTTTTTTTTAAAAGACTCGAGTCCAATTTGTTAGATGATCTCAACTACTTGGAATTGTTTATGTTGAATCCTTTCTATTTTCACTAAAAGTTTATCGCTTTTCTATTACTTTGTTAAAAGTTCATTCAGTTGCCAACAACCTCTTGGCCTAGTGGCAAGATAGAAGTTCACTCAGCTATTGTTGCATTGAAGCCTGAAGGGGCTTATAGTAGTAATTGCAATATACTGAGCATAGATGAAAAGTTGGATTTATTGGTTTTCATGTCATTCTTTTCTGCTTTTAGGCTGTAAGGGGTAAGCTTTCACTATGAAAGATTGTTGTTATGGAACATGTGTGACCTATACACGCAACATAAATACTCGAATGGTTCTTACAAATTGTCAGATTATTAACAGTGGCTTTCCTGCTAATATTTCAATGTTGATTTTTTATAGATTGCGGCATAAATACCTGATTTGCTCAAGTTGACTCTTCCATTCTGTGCAGATTGCGGCATTGGATGATGCTTTCTTGATAGATTGCATTCCACCTGAAGAGTATGCATAACGATTTCAGTTGTTAGGTTCTCAGTTCTATATGTTTAGATATGTTCTATCATGTCTTTCTGAAGAAGCTAAAAGCCTCAAAGTTGTTAAAAACTTTTTCTAATCATATTATGTTTTCAGCAGTCTTTCATGCCACCTGATGACCTTCGAGACAGAAGCAAGAACATTGCATGATGTATGTGAATCAGAAGCAAGCATGGAAAAGCTTCGGTGTGATACCTCCATTCACGAGGAGGTTTCACATCTTAAAATTGTTTGTAGGGTGGAGGAAGAACCTCTTAACATTGTTAAAGTTTTTGATAAAAATGAGAGAGAGCATTTGGAGGTTCCTGACATGTCTGGTTTGGAGAACCGTACAGTCCAAGAAGCAAATAGAGAGAAAAACAATGATAGATTCTTGCCAGAAGAATGTCTGAGCCTTCGTTTTGAGGCTGCGGAGGATTCCTTGGGTCCTTTTAAACTTAACCCATTTGCTAAAGATCAAACTACTAGTGGAATGATTGAGGGTCCAGATCTATTAGAATCAGAAAATGAATTGAACCAGGCTATGGAGGAAGATCATGCATGTGTCCTGGAAGCAAGTGCATGGGTTCCGGACCTTGCTGGCTCATCAAGCAGAGAGAAAAGCAATGATAGGTTCTCTTCAGAAGAAGGGATGAACCTACATCCTGAGGCTGAGGAGGAACCTCTAATCCCTGTTGAATCACTTGTTGAAGATCTAGTTAATAGAGAAAAGATGGGTTTGCATCTGCCACAATCCAAAAATGAAGTGCACCAGCTATTGGAGGAAGATCATGTGAGCATGAAAGCAAGTAAGGAGGTTCCAGGCATTGCAAGCTCAGAAAACCATATAGGAAGAGAAGCAAGCAGGGAGAATCATAATGATGAATTCTGTCAAGAAGAATGTTTGAATCTTATTGTTGAGGTTGAGGAGAAATCTCCAGCTTTCATGAAATCTTTTGATGAAGAACAAACTAGCAGAGAGAAGAAGAAGGGTTCAGATAGGGTGCAACCAGAAAATGAAGTACACCATTTTATGGAGGAAGGTTGCAACTCGGGAGCCGGTGTGAAGAAGCTCCAGGCTGAAGGTTTCTCTGACATGGACCTTCAGGAACCTTCCACACTTGTTAGACCACTTGCTGAAGAGAATCAAACTGATGCAGAGAATGGGAAGTTTCCAGCAATGAGAACTTCCAAGGATGGAAAATGTCAGGTCGCTGCTAAAGACCATCCTTTGTCTGTTACATTGGACACAAATCCTCTGTCCATGTTGCGAGATGCTTCAGGTAGAAGGAAATATTACAATTTTTTTCTTTGTTGCTCAAACTCTTTACTTTTCATTTTCAATGATCTACCCCATGTCTAACACATATCCAAAGGACGTTGTATGGAGGTCTAACCGTCATATATAAGGGAACATCATAAAAAAATATAACGTTCCCTTTACAATACTTGGCCCCGAGTTGAAACTTCATTTGGGTCATAAATTGTGTTAAAACATTTGTCTAATATACAATTTCTCTCCTTTAACGCAGGAGCTACTACCCCTCATTTTATGCTTATCCCAACTCCTGCTAAAAGGGAACGTGCTCGGTTTTCTCGGAAGAGAAAATGTTTGTTTGATGAAGTGATAGTTTTCCCTAATGAGTAAGCTATGGTTACCTCAAAACTATATGTAATCAGTTCAAGTAGTTTTATGTTGTTAATCTACTTTATAGGCTAGACATTGTTGGGTAACATCATATATTGTGCCGAGCATCATTGTTGCATATGATAGCCGTATGTATTTGTTGCATTCTGGAGTAGTGTGGATTGGAATTTATGATGTAATTGGAAATAACATGTGTTGTGATGAATGGTGCTGATTATTAAAATTGGGTGATATTTGGTTTGATCTTTAAGCCCTAGATATTGTAACATGATGATGTTTCTTCGTATGAGGTGCACATCTTACTGCTGCAGTATGAGCAAGACAAAAAGGAAATTTATGGTAAATCTTAGCATACTTTTTCACGCCTCGGTCTGGTAGTTGATTCTGCTATTGTGTAGAATACACACACTATACATATATATTTGTATTTCAACGTCCCAATTTGTGCTGTCTTTTTTCAATTGATTTAATAGCCGTGTCACCTTTCTATGGGTTATACAGTATCACTTTGTAATTTAGACATTGGTTATTAGTTAAAAAGTTAAGGGATAGAAAAAACAAATCACACAGTTTCTATCATTTGATTTCATGTTCAATTTTTTGCAGCATAATGCGGCAATGGATAAAAGATGCAAGTGATTTGGTCTCTAAGGGGGGAAAGGATGGTCATACTGCTTTGGGTGCAAGGAGGCCTTGGATTTCCAGCCTTCCCCAGGGTTTCTTAGAGCCTTCAGTTCCCTGTAATTGCTCTATCAGATATATTTCTACATGTTATTTCTCTAGTTATGCTTCTTTGTTAATCATCCTCTTGACAGGCACCTCGGAGCTTAAATCTATTTACTCTGGAAAGAGATTGCGAATTCTCAAATCTGTAAATATCATAAAACCTCCAGAACAGATGGACACTTCTGAACCTCCAGCAGTTGATGGATCTTTTGAGCAAGCAGAACTTACTCCAGCAACTGTTGAAATGAGGGATCCTCCAGTTTTGTTGAACCTCTCAAAATCTCCTCTATTTGATGGATCCTCAGAGCAGGCTGGAATTGCTCCACAAACACCTATTCGGCAGTCAACTTCCCTTGTTGTTGGAGAACAGACAGAAATTGCTCCACAAACACCTGTTCTGTACTCTAAATCATTGAGGCCTTTTGGGAGCCCTAAGGACCTGAAATTTTATAACTTAGATGTAGGACCAGAGAATGTGGATCCTATTCAAAGCATGGAGAAAGAGCCTTCTCTGAATGAAATTGTAGAGAAGGAGTCTTCCCTGAACAAAAATGAAGACCTTGATCTCAATCTGGTGAGCATGGTGAATTTATGATTACAAGTAGCTGCCTTACTGTGATATGGATTTAGAATAACCATCTGACTGGGCAATTATATTGATGCACACAGGCATTGGTTTACACTTAACCATTAATCATGCATTGCATCAACTTGTTCTGTTATGTTTAACACGTAACATCTGTCAAAGTAGATCTTAAATCATCTAATGCACGATAAGGTTGGACTTTGGAACACAAATCATATTTGGGGTGTTCCATATAATTGTATCAATCACATTACATTTTGTTGTTTGTTGTCTTCCCTATTTGGAACATCCTCTATTGGTTATTTACTTCATTAAGATTTTGGGCAGGACATGCATTCAAATGAAGATGATAACCAGGGACAGGGTAAGAGCTATTCGTAATGTTCTTAATTTAAACTTTGATTTCTTTGGCTTCATTTTAGATTGAATGTTTTTTGTTCACATGCGGTATTCTTACCTGAACTTTTTCATGACTAGCAGATGGATGGTCTTCAAGAACCAGGTAAGATATATACAGCCTTTGCAATGTCTTGTTCAACTTGAGCAGTTAGTGCGAACCCCGTACAATTTCTTGCAAAACTTTGCTTATTACAAAGTTGAATCTTTGATGCACAGAATGGTGGCAGAGAGATTGCAGATGAGTTTTCTAGATCAAAGGGAAAAAAAGGAGGAAAAGGTGAACTTATCACAGCTTCTGGAAGGAAAAACAAAGAAAGCAAGTGTGAGACTCTTTTATGAGATACTGGTACGTTGTAGTGTCCAATAACGAAAATCAAATTCTCTAGCAATGGTCATTTTTACTCATTTGTTCAGTCTGGTTGCACTGACTTGACTGGTTAAATTGCCATTAAAGGAATGCTTAAGCTTGCGTATGTTGCTTTGCTTAAAGTATATTCATATTTGGCACCCAAGTATGTGAGTGATGGAAATGTTCAAACTGAAAACTAAGTAGGTTAGATTTGTTGGTGCAAAATTTGCAGGTGTTGAAAAGTACAGGGCTTGTGGATGTGCAGCAAGAAGAGGCTTTTAGTGACATTGTTGTTGTGAAAGGTCCGAAGTGGGAGGGAATGGGTTTTTGCTTGGGAAGGCATGTTAAATGAGGATTCACTCTGTAAATGTGTGTTGTAGTTATTTTAGCTGATATGTGAATTGGAAAATATAGGATGCAACTACTTTGTTACTTATTTTGTTAGGATCTTTGTTTTCTTTAACAGCCCTTTTTAATTATTGTATAGACTTAACCCCGAATTACTGTGCCATTCCCCTTCAGCTGCAAAGCTGTTAGAAAATTTTGGACTTGGTCCTAGTTTACTGAGAAAATTATCTCTGTTAATATTAAATTTTTTATTCAGCTTGGGTCTCGAGTAAAGGTGAAAATGCATTTATTTTACAGAATAAATTATATTACTTTAAAAGTGTTTTTTGTCATTCGGAAAAATAGAAATAGAAATATATATATATATAGTGAAATTTGGGCTTAAGTTTGTAAATTTTTACATTTGTATTTTACAGTTTCTCTATAAATACATTTATTATAAAATTTTGTTTTTTGTTTTTCACCAAGTTATGAGTGGGTTTATTAAATTATGTGTAAATCTGTTTTTGCAAAAAAAAGAAGTTGCTCATTAAATAAATTATAGGTAGGGTGAAAAAGGTTTTGCTTTATTGATTCATTTTCAATATTTTGTAATTTTATTTTGACTCTTTTCAAGTAACAGGATGATTCAGTAATTGGTGTGAGTTTATCTAGGTTTGCCGAACTCAAGCAACCGGCTGATTAACTGGTGTGAATCGATCCATAAAGTTTGTTTGTGTGGTAGTGTATTGTGTAAAAAAAATCAATTCATATTTAAATATGGGTCATTGTATATAATGATAGTCCAAGTCAAGCCCCTTAGCCCAATTTAATTATTGAGTGCATATCCAACAACTCTGCTCCCTCTCTCGTCTTTGTCATCTCAAACCCTAGATCAGGGTTTAAAGAATTTTTTCCTTTTTTTTTTCAAAAAAAATTTCAACTAAAATTCCCCTCTTGATCTTCTTCGATTATTATCTTTTGATTGTGGCTTAAAATTACGGAAAAATGGCAGCCCAAGCAGCAGCAACCACTTTCAATGGGAACTTAAAGGCTAGTTTTTATCTTCATCATTATATTGCTTAATCTTTCATTTTTAATCAAATAATCCATAATTTAGCTCAACTTTTGCTGCAAAAATCACCTTACAATGCACGCTAACTGTTAGTAATATTTACCGACTTAATTATCACTTATTTTGGCAATATGATGCGTAGTTTGCAGAAGTTCCGACTTCATTTTGATTGTTTACATACAAGCGGAGTAGGGAGGTGATAGTTGGAAGATAGAAACTTTGCTGTAATGTTTTCAACTGAAATAGAGTGTACTTAGTTGAGTGAATATGCTGCGAAGAGAAAACATGAAAAAACATTTTCTATGGATTTTATGTGATTTTGCTGTGATCTCATTGAGTTAAATTGTCAACTATCCAAAAAGTTCTAGATGAATGAGTGGTTTGTAATCCTGGGCAATTTCGTATTTCAGGTTCTTCAGCTTTTAACCTTCATTTATGGAGCGTGATTTAGTCTAATCCAGTAGTTCTAAAGATTTATGCGATAAAATATGTGGCAGGGACCTTAGAAATTTCTGAACTAAAAATTATTCTAGATAAGGATTTCTGATTATAGTGCAATGCAAATTGTAAATACTGCTCAATGATAAACACTGGCTCCTTTTTTATTTTATTTTTCTAAGTTTTGCTTTTAACTCGTGCAGAAAGCACTTGCTGGTCTGAGGCGAATTAATCTGGAAGGTCTAAGATGGAGAGTTTTCGATGCTAAAGGCCAGGTATCTTTATCCTTTTCCGAGTTCTTTCAAAGATAATTAATCCTTTTGGTATTGCAAAGAGGACTTAAATTTGTGAAACTTGTTTTCTGGAAGCCAGAGATGTGGGGGCTCGGAACCCTCCATCCCCGTACCTCTCTTTGAGAAGTGATAATGATTAAAACACGGGTGATTTTATGGTTTTACTCATTGTGGTTTCTCAATGCAAACCCATTTAATAGTATGTTGAACCATTTATTTTAACATGTTTATCCTGCCTGAGGTTGAAAGCAACTAGAATGAAGTTGCATACTTTATTTTGACAGGTTCTCGGAAGATTAGCATCTCAAATTTCTACTGTTATCCAAGGAAAGGACAAGCCTACTTACGCTCCTAATCGTGATGATGGGGATATGTGCATTGTGATCAATGCCAAGGATGTATGTGTTACAGGGAGAAAACTTACAGACAAGGTTTATTACTGGCATACAGGGCAAGTATTACTGTTTTCTGCTGTTTCTTTTAAAGAATTGAAGTTGATTGCGTAGTGTGACTACATGGAAATTAATGATGTTTTTGAGTTTAAGATGGTATTATGAACTACAAATATCAAAACATACTTACTTTTTGAGTTTCTGTAAATACAACAGGAAAATTTGACATTCTTAATGTAGTTCTCTGAGATCCTCCTCCTTTATTAGTCTCTAAATATATGGTTCTTGAGATTGGATGCATCAGTTAGTGATGTTCTACTACATTTCCTTCTATTTATGAATCGTATTTATCCTTCAGCTATGTCGGCCACCTCAAAGAAAGAAGTTTAAAGGACCAGATGGCAAAGGATCCTACAGAAGTCATACGTAAAGCTGTTCTGCGTATGCTTCCTAGAAACAAACTGCGTGATGTAAGTACTTAGACCTGATTAAACTATGACCTGTCCTTTTCTGTAAACATCATGTTCTGTTATTTGCTTTGTGATATTCAAATTCTCGTTTACTTCTGTTAGCCCGCCTTTTTTTAGTATTATTTTTTTGTGGCTCAGTATAGTTCAGATTTCTGTTTTCTTATAGATTATTGCATCTTATGAATGCAGGATAGAGATCGAAAATTGAGGATATTTGCTGATAGTGAACACCCCTTTGGTGATAGGCCCCTTGAACCATACATGATGCCTCCCCGAAAAGTGCGAGAAATGAGGCCTCGTGTAAGAAGAGCTTTGATTCGAGCTCAAAAGAAGGCAGAGGAGCAAGAACAAGGTGGTAGCCAAAGAAAAGGCAGAAAGAGGGAAGCCAAAACAGAAGTGGCAGCATGAAAAGTGATTTGTGTCCAGTATGGAAGAACCGCAAGTGTGGGTGTAGATCACTTTCATTAGAATAATAGTGTCTTTCTCACAGTTTAGCAAAGTTTCTTTGTAGCTCAAACATAGCATTTACTGTTCTGCTTTTTGAGGTACTAATAGTTAGGTGCAGCAAAAGACGTGGCTTTTGCCTGCATTTGTTGGCTGCAGCCCTCTGGTTCCCGAAAGTCTGAACTCCTTTAAACATAAATTAAACTAGTTCTTTGTTTAGTACTATTCGCCTAGCCTATAATTTGAAGACAATATCACACTTCAGTTTCTATTTGATTTGAAATCCACTCCAATGGCATCGTGTGATGTAGGAACTTGTTGTTTTCATAGTTTTTTGGTTGAAAAATTCCATGGTCTTTGAGCTATCAATTATATCCTAGGTCTTTTTTTAGGTTTAAGACCCCCTATATCCGGTAGCCACATTAAGTCCTGACGATTCAGAAGTTGAGCTCCAAACGGGAGGAACTCCGGTGCCTACTTTCTTCATTCTCACAACTTGAGAACGAGACCTTGTTTAATGGGTATTGAGCTCTTAACCGCTCACCCAACAGGCGTCAGGTTGCTTGGAAAAATCAACCATGGCGTCATGAACTGAAAATTTTTGAAAATGCACCCTCGGATTTAACTGATGTATAACCCAAGGTCCCTGCAAAGTGATTACAGAAACTGAAATGAAGTTGCAAGCTTCCGTCTTCCAGATCTTTTAATGCTTATAACTTGGTTATTATGATGGAATGATTTCATAATAAACAAAGATGTTGAGGTACACAAATGTGTAGTAATTCGAATTTTTTGATTCTCAGATGCCAAAGTATTAAATGGAACAACTAGAATTGGAACTCGTGAATGATATTTGAGACATTGATAATGTAACTTCAGAGAGGTTAAATAACGTTAACATGTACATATTCTTGTACCCCTCTAGCAATCAAAGCTAGATCATTTTCTCCTTTTTTCACCTTATGGATAAACTTGGAAAACTCAAAAGCTCAAATATAAATATTGTAACTAAATATGAAAAACAACGTATTGATAACCAATCTATATTGGTTTTGGAAAAACGAAATGCAAAAATAATTTTAAAAAGTTTGTTGTAAAATAAAATATGATAAATTAAAGGTAAAAAGGTAATTTTATCCGAAGGCACTTTTTCAAAAAATTGAAAGCTATTTAGCTTGGGTTAAACTCTTGACTTAAAAAGTTGTTTTTTAATTTGAAATCTCAATGGTAAACAAAACCTGAATAGATTTGAATAACTTTTCTACCTTGAATCAAACAAAAAGCCATAAAATGAAACCGAATAGAGCTTAAACTACGGGCGAAGAGACTCAAAATGGCGTTTCTTTTACAGATTCAATGGCGGGGGGCACCGGCACTAAGGCAGAAAACAGTAATAGTGCTGCTTCTTCAAAGCACAGAAAGGTCCATATAACCAATGACATAAACTAAGAGGAATTAAGACAATCCACAAATTTTATATTCAAAGCATCTCCCACCAACATTGCAATTCTTTTAAGTTCAATCAATCCTTAAAATGTAAAACTAAAATCAAACTCACCTGCAACTGCAATTCTACAGATTTCAATTCTTAAAGTTCCTTCCTACCAAAATAAAAGGCTAGTGGCAAATTCTGCTTTCAATCAAGGGAATTTAGAATACATTGTATTCAAAAAAATTGGATAAGAATCACTGGCACCAAAATAAATAGACGCATCAAACAACCAAGAAATAAAAAGAGTTTGGCTTGTAATCAACATGCACAACCGCCTCTTTGCTCGGTTTCGGTCACAGCCTCTGGTATGCCCTGGAAATATCTGCAATCATATGCACATAAGATATCAGTCAAAAAAATAAATCATAAACTGCATAGCCTTGTAGTCAATCTTAAAATGTTAAAACCATCTACACAAGACCCAATATTTTTAAAGGTGAATAAGTGGAAGAAGAAACAGTTTATTACGGTAATTTTGGAAGTTAATATGTATTTTGGCACCATTGAACAAATAGTATGGAAACAAAAGTGCTAATGCGAAAGAGTGATAAAAAGGAATCGCATTATCAAATTTAGAATATAACTACATCACAAGAAGAAACATGAAGATTTATATCCTACTAAACAGTATACAAGTAAATTTTCATCTATATCAATTACAATAAGTATGCTGGTAATAAGTAGGCATATGATAAAAGCAACATGCTTCATTGCATCGCTGTCATAGGTTTTAACCTTGACTAAAGACAGCAGAAGTTATCATGATTCTCACGAAAACCATTTCCTGTGGAGTTCTAATTCTTGTGATTTCCACTGCTCACTTAAAGGGCTTAGGTCAGCATACCACATTGAACTGTCTAGAAGCAGCTTACTCTTTAATTACATATCATCTTTCCTCATCAAGCACACAAATAGGATTATAGTAGCACATTTCCACTATTTATAAATGAACCAATGTCCAAATGGACAACCCTGTTAAGGAATATGGGTCTACCTAATACTGCATACCCTATTCTTTTCACTAAATATATATGTTAAATTTATGACTTTCACACTATGAACAAAAGATATATATGTTAAGTTTGAGATTTTCACACTACCAATCAGATAAGACGAGGCAAATCCAGTAATATCCTAATCAGGTTAACAAGCAACTGTACCTTTTACACTCCTAACGTAACCCAAATTATACTCTAAAAAACATGTTGAAATGTTAATGACATATTCCATTATTCCTTGGCAACATCATCCTCTTTACCTAACAATTATAATGTCCCAAAAGCTAATGATCACAGTGTGCAGTAAAAATGCAAGACGAGCATAATTATCTCTGAATCAACAGTGGTTGATGAAACAAAGCATCTTTTTTGTCAATAACACCATGTTGGAACAATACTAATGTAACTGGCAAAATTCAGTCCAACCAGGGAATAGACTTACATGTCCTGCTCGCGCTCATTAGCTAGAGCAGTTTTGGCAATACAAAGGAATGCAGCGTCAACATTGATATCTTCTTTTGCTGATGTTTCAAAGTAAGGCATGTTTCCTTTTGATGCACACCAGTCTTTTGCTTTCTTCTCTGAGACCTACATGACTCAAGACATCACCTTTTAGGCAGCTGTGTGAAGGTAAAACAAAATTTTTAAGTGTAGATACTATATTTCCTTACCACTCGGCTATTACCACCATCTATATCTATTTTGTTCCCAAGCAATATAAAAGGAAATGTCCTGGGATCAGCTGGATTTGCCTGGAATGAAAATGAAAACAGAAACCATATTCAGCACTCAAAACAGATGGAAACCACTTGTTCAAAGAAACTAAGATACAGTTTAGAGGAATGAAAACATAAACACAAAAGAGTAAGCAACCTCAGAAATTAAATTGGCTGCTAGGAAAGATCATGCACATTGAAAGGTCAACAGGTCACATGTCTCATAATCAATTCCTAACTAGACAAATATTAGCATGAGAGTCACCAATCCTTAAAGGTGCTGTTCCCTTGCCCATAATTACTAAGATCCTCTTTGACCAGATGACTAAGCAAAGAAGTGTTGGGAAAATACGCCCATTGATGACCAAAAGAACAGCAGAAGGGCAAAAAATTAGCTCAAGTCAGAAAATCAGAATGCACATTTGAGGTTATATCACTCGCTCTAGTGGCTAGAGGCAATTATCCAACACTTCTCTAAATAAAATTGTATGTTTCATACATATTCTTTCCAGGTGCAAAAATGAATAACCGTGAAATAAAAAAAGATGAAGACAAATTGACAAGGATAACAAAAAACCAGTTATGAGACCCATTTTTACCTTAAAGTGGAGGATAAAATTAAATCAACCTATGTCCTAAAATCAAGTCATCTAATGTCAGCCCTATAATTAGGCAAAGAAAATATTTGCTTACTGTATTTACAACAAAAACGATAGATAAAAGCAAGCAATCCAAAAGAATTTATGAGCGCAACCATAATGTGCCAAAGCTAGGCTGAATAATGTATTTGAACTTATGAAACCATTGGTAATTCCAATATCATAAGTATTTGAAAGCAGACACTCGTAACAAGAAGTAAACCCATGCATTTCTTCTTCCATTTGGAAAATAAAAGAAACAAGCCTTTGGTCAAGGTCACTCAATGATTCAGTTCTAAGGATATTGAAAGATAGCATTTCTTTTCATAAAAGGCTCCCTTTGAACGGAATAATTATTCCATGCCTATTGCTGTGCACACATCTTGTATCTTCTGGCGCAAGATGGCCTTAACAAGAGCTATTTATACAACCCAACTGAAATAAAGAGTAAATTCAGAAGTATACTCCTCTAATAAGAATCCTTTTTGCCTTAACAAGAGCTATTTATACAACTCCGTTGCATAATCAGCTCGTAGGAATTGCTCAGCAATTTTGCTTCCATGGGTTCCCATGTTGATATTAGGCTTAGCTTTATGTTCACTTTGCTCTTCAACTCTCTTCCACCCTTGCAGCATAGTGCCTTTCAATTTTAGTTTCACATACAAGATCTTACTAGCCTCCACCATAGGTTTTCACTCAATACAATTCTCCAAGCTAGCTTCCCAATCTTTTCCAGCCTCCAGCATAGACTTCCACTCAATATAATTCTCCAAGCTATCTTCCCAACCTTAGTAATCCTCCACATACATATTTCCATGTAAATCAGCTCCTCCAATCCACCTCATTCTGCACAATTTGTGGGACAAGGCACCATGAAGGCGGTTTCCTTCCTTTTCATAATCAGGTTCATCAGCAAGACTACCTTTTGGTACATCAAACTAGTTGTTCGCACCTTTTGTAATTTCCATCTGGGTTCTGACTAGCTCCTATAGCGGTTCAGCATAAACGGCACATGATAATTCTTCAAATACACATCGTATTACAGCCAATTTTGTTTCTTGACCCTGATTTCCTCTTCCTCAATGTCTACCACATCAAACAGTGGCTTAAAAGCAAATCCTACTATAAACTCTAGGATCTAGTTGGCATTTGATATAAAATTGGTGAGGTTTAGGGAGAAAATAGCAATAAATCCAGAGATGAGAGAACTAAGGCTGAAAAACAAATAAGATTGAAGTTGGAACTCGAGAAAAACATAAGGTTATAAAACCTCTAGTTGTTCCATCCATTAATTCAAAGGATACAGCTTATTTATATAGGGCTACGAATAAAGCTTCAATTCTAGCCCCATATTTAAACCTTAAAGATCAACTTATAATCCTAACCGTCTGTCTGTATGTCTAGTAGTAACTAATAAAAAAGAACTAAAATAACAAAATAACCTAATAGTGAAATTGCACAATAATAGTAGTTCCTGGCGTAAATTTAACAGCTAACTTTGGATCCTAGACAAATCATGCATATTAGCCATAAGAGGAAGTTGTGCATGTTTTGTAGGAAAAAGGTGGACGACTCCTTAGATTTTATTAATAGAATTACATATATATCTTAAGCTTTTTTGTATTCTATATGCGCACACACACAAACAAACATATCTTGCGCATTACCTCACTTAGGGAACACTCATTTTTGTACCTTGCATCCCGTGCAATATACAGGTTCTAGCACATCAAATGTGCATTGTGCCCTTGACAACACAAGTGATAAGAATGAATTTCTTGGGTTAGACTTTTTTCTAGACTCTCAAGATATATATGACTAAAAACCAGCTGTTATCTCACACTTCAGCCTTCCACTGGTCTATTTTAAATCCTTTAAGTAGGCTACTGTTAAAGTTAGCACATAAGTTGAAGAACTTACGCCTAAAAAGTAAATGAACCAATTTAAACTCAAACATGACTTGAGTCTAATAAACAAAAATCTAGTAGACAAGGATATGTGGTATCAATGTGAACAAGGCACGTGCATACCAGGGAGACGGAGAGGAGAGACGCCTTAAAAGATATTAAAAATATAGAAATAAATACGCTTTTTATAGCTTATTTTTAACTTGCAGTGAAGCAGGATAAATTCCATATTCAGCAAGGTTGGAAAGGTTTAACCAGTAGTTGTAGAATAAGTTAATATATAATGCATTGCTAGCTGACATCCCTTGACAAAAAGGAATATATTTATCATGGCAGGGGTAATAAAAGCATTTCAACATGCATTACACATTCTCCTGACGTGTTACAACTAAGTAAGTTGATGTTATAGAGGCACAAAAACAATTTAAAGTAAAGCATATCGTTCAATAGGGCATGCAAAGCATAATTCACTAAACAACTAAAACCAATAAGAAAAAGGAAAGAACAGAGAAAGGGGGAAAGAAACCTGTTTAAGAAACTCGTCATGCCAATTATCAAGGGTATCGAATGATTTCATAACATTAACATCGTAAACTAGCACACAGCAATCTGCACCCCTATAGAAAGCGACACCAAGACTCTGAAACCGCTCCTGTCCTGCGGTATCCCATATCTATCCAATGCAATCCAAATAAACCATAAACATGCCTTCGATGAAAACTTCAAAATCAAGCCATAAGAACATAAAAATATCCAGAAATAAATAAAAATAAAATAAAATCTCTACTTGCAGAGTGACAAGGCGATCGTCAATCTGGAGTTCCTTAGTGACAAAATCAGCACCAATGGTTGCTTTATATTGCTGACTGAACTTCTTATGAACATATCTAAATTCAAGCAGTTAGTTCTAACAAGAATGCTCCTTTTACAGTAAATAAACAACCTATAAATGAACTGAGATTATTCAGATAAAAATTAACATTAAAATCAACCTGACCCATAATACAAAATTTAAGATCCAAAAATTAACCCTCAGAAAAATAAGAGAGAATTTACACAAAAATAAGAAGATTCAAATACAATTACTGTTGAAAGGATACTGATTCATCAAAGACGTCTTGCCCACCCTGACATTGACAATAATCCATCAATTACAGAAATAATACAAAATACTTATTTAAAAGAAGAAACTATAAAAATTGAAAACTAACATACCCGCTGTCGCCGAGAACAATGACCTTGAGCAACGTTCGTCTTCTCATTGACATGGCGGTAAAATTAAGGGAAAATTTCCAGTTGTGGTTGATTGATTTGAATTTGATTTACGTTTTTTATAAATCTTTTTTCAGAAAACTTAATTTTTACACTTTTGTTTAAAAAAAATTGTTTTGCCCTTTTGGGTGCTTTATAGTACTGTAGATGCAAAGAAATTCTTTTCTGTACTGTCTCTCTTTTCTATTGTAAATATAAAATTGTATTTTTTAAAATTGAAAAGGACACCGAACTTTTCCGAGCGCTTATTTAATTAATTAATTAATTAAAATTTTGGTTAAATAGTAATAAATAAACAAGGAAACTAAAAATTGGGAATTGCGGTGCCGGACGGTTGCCGATTGCGTGAAGGAAGTGACTGCGCATGTTGGTCTTTACCCTTTCCGAATGTACTAGTTTCAACTTTCAACTCATAAGTGGCTGCTTATTTATTTATTTTTCTTAATTTTAAGGGTTTTTTTCGAAAATGACCCCAAATTTTTTATTAATTATAAAAATAATCCACTTACAAAATTATGTATGAAAATAACTCATTTGTTACAGAACCTCAGTGTTTCTGTTACTATTGATGACATCATTCTTAATAATTGTCCAATCATTAATCGATTTAAAAATAATAATTTTTGGGTGTCATTATTGTCGAGAGAAATAGTTATATGAAATTATAATTTCACGCTATTTCTATTATTTGAAAATGGCAAATTAGATTTTTTCTTTTGATATTTACCTTTTATCTTAAAAATTTAAATTTAACTAAAAATATTAAAATTAGAAGGAAAAATTATATTTATTATTATCTTATTAAAAGAGATAAAATGACATGAAATTATAATTTTATATAATCACTGACAAAAACCAATAAATATAAGCGTATCTCCATTAAAATACTCATATTCTGAAAAGAAAATATTTTAATAGTTATCGTGGTTCTTATTGACGGTATCAGTATTTTTATTTTAAGAAAATGGGTGTCAGATTGATACCCGTTGGGATTGGACTATCGCAATATTTTAAGATTTTAATCAATCTACGTATTGTTACAACTGTATATCCATGCTATTGGACCACTGCAATATTTTTTAACAAAAGATTTTATTATAATATTTTTTAAATATATCTCTCATATAACCATTTAAATATTTAAAAAGAAATTACGAGAATTCAATAATAAATACTTACAGGTAATAACTACTATGAGAATTAAAATGTTTTAATTTTTAAATTAAATGAATAAATTTGAGTCTTGAGTTTAATATTTAATTTTTCGCTAAAATAAACAGCATAACATTCAACTTTTCCTTTCTTTTCTTTTCACAAAAGAAAATAAAATCTGAAAGCAAAAGATTATCCAGATAAGAGCGAAGTAGATTAAATCTTAAATTTATGACTTAAATTTATCTAATTTAATTTAAGGGTTTAAAATAATATGGCTCTAGAGTCCTCATTTTAAGAATTCTTATTAAATTGCCATCAAATAATATATGTTCAATCAATCAAAATTAAAATGACTTAATATAATTTTTATATATGTTTGATCAAGCAAAATTAGAAATAACTCAACACAAAATATAACGAACTGAAAATCAGGATATACATAAATAATACCCACATATGATGAACTAAACTTAAAATAATTCAAAAGATAACTCACACATGATATTTATATATAAAAGGACTCAAAGTTGATCGCGTAAGGTCTTAGAACTTAACCATTACCAACACTACTAAGACCTCATTGAAAAATATATAAAATATATATTTTTATATAATCTTTTATAAGTTTGTATTTATATATTTTTAATTCTTTTAAAAATTTAGATGATGATGTCACCTTTAAGATAGTATTACATTGTCATCTCTAACTCTTACGGTGAATTTAGATGGGAGGTGCGTTTACTTGTAGTTAGTGTAAAAACAGCGGTGGCGGTGAGATTAGACACTGTAGCAATATTGTAGCGTGAGACAAAAAGTTAACTAAATGCACCGTACCGCATCCAATCGTCCATCCAAACCCACTTTAAAAGACTAATACTATTTTATCTCTTTTTAATATAATAGATTTGTTAGAGTGTGCCTAAAATGTAGAGTAGGGTTGAGTTTGTCTGTTTGTGCAACTCTTTTTCTTAGGAAAGAAAAACAAGGGGAAAACATCTAACCAACCATTTACACGTTTAACATGTTCTCTGCCCCTCTTAAAATATCACCATTGACTTTTTCTTATGGTTAAACCTTAAAATTGCGAGTTCAATTATTTCAAATATCTTAATAAATTAAAACTTATTAATATATATTTAGAGGCTAATTCGATTTTTTAAATATATATTTAAAAAATTTATCAATAATAAATTTAAAATAATAACAAACAATGTTAAAAATTTTGTAACTAAAATAAAAATACCACAATTTTAATAAGGGTCTTTTGGGATGAATGTTCATTTTAATGTAGTGTGTTTAAGTTTTTTTATCTTACATTACAGTATCACTTTAATATTTAATTTTGTTATCATTATTATTTTTACATTAACCATAAATAAATACTGTAGATCTAAAAAAAGTTATAAGAGAAGAAATGAAAAACCAATGACATGTTGAAAAGGTTCCTTCACAAACCCACAAGAAATTGAAGGAGCAAAAGTTTGGGCTTTCAAATTGAAATCTGGAGACCATTTGTGTAGAGAAACACTAATTACAATTTTTTTCCTTGATTACTAAAATACAAATTTATTTAATTTTATTTATTAGGATAATAAAATTGGTTAAAAATTTTCATGTACACTTTCTAAATTTAAATTTTATTTTATGTACTTTTAATTTAATCCTTCAATTTTTATATTTAAAAATTTAGGTCAAATTATTAGCACCGATAAATTTTTTGTTAAACTTGTTGGTGTGATATTTTGAAAAAAAATACTCATTTAATAGCTATGTAACTAAAAATAGCGTTGTAATGAACTTGAATTTAAAAATAATTTTAACAATGTTAACAATTAGACTTGAATTTTAAAATCAGAAGCGCACAGAGACTGGATTCCTAGAAACAAAAATACATGGACTAAATTTTAGATTTGGAAAGAATATAGGGACTGATGGTATATTTTAACCTATAAAATCTATGTTTGTTAATTATTGGTTAATACAATATTCGGTATCTTAGTTTGGCTTCAATATTTAATTTGTAACGACCCAAAATCTGTGGGCATCGGAAAAGTGTGTTATCTGGCCTCCGTCTTAGTAAACAAAGTTAGTAAATCATTATTAACAGTAATTAAAATTATGAGTCTGATAGTGTGTTTAATTAGATTTTTTTAGTGAAGTTAGTTTAATTTAAAGTAATTAAGAAAAATGATCAAATTGAATAAAGAGTGAAAGTCTAATTATAGATTAAAAGAAAGTAAAATGACTAAAATGGCAATTAAGCCATTTAGCATAGTTGAGGTGGTATAAAGGAATAAAATCTAAGATTTTATTTGTTTTAATTATATAATTAATGATAATTAAATTATAATAATATTATATTATTAAATAAATCAAAATATGCCAATTGTATGGATATGATAAAATACATGTGTAATATATGTATTTGTACATTTGTAATATAATTGTATATTTTCTTAAATTTTAAGTAAAAGAAATTTATTGATTAAATTATTATATTAAAAGATTTTATTTATTTGATAAATTAGTTAGATTAAGACAAATGTAAGTTGTCAGATATGTTCGGTAATGTCTCATAACCCTGTTTTGGCGACGTTTCGGGGTTAAAGGGTGTTACAATTATTGGTATTAGAGCCAAGGTTTAGCTGATTCTCAGACTAAATCAAGCTCGTAAATGAGTTTAGAAGTACATGCCACATTTAAGTCGAAACTGAGTCGGGTTTTTGGATGCTAATATATTTATTTGATTTTGTTTTATAGATAAAATGTCAGATGAAAGAATGTATGAAGTTGAACAGGAAATGTATACTAGAAGTCGAGAATTTGAAGAAATTGAATCTGCTACACCTAGTGTGAATCCATTAGATAATTAACCTCCTAACGTAGGAAGAGAAAGAGATGACTCACAACTGTTAAGAACTATAGTCGATGCATTACAGCGTGTAGCGAGAACTGTACCTTCTACTACATCAGTAGCAACTGTCAGACGGGCCCCGATTAAAGAGCTACAGAAATATGGTGCCACGGAGTTTTTGGGATTAAGAGGAACTGATCTGTCCGCTGCTAAAAATTGGATGCAACCAACAAAAAGAGTTTTGCAACAATTAGATTGCACTCCCCGAGAGAATCTAATATGTGTTGTATCACTACTATAAGGAGAAGCGTATCTCTGGTGGGAATATGAGTTTTGCAACAATTAGATTGCACTCCCCGAGAGAATCTAATATGTGTTGTATCACTATTACAAGGAGAAACGTATCTCTGGTGGGAATCTGTGGTTAGGCATTTGCCGGATGATCAGGTAACCTGAGACTGGTTTCAAAAAGAATTTCAGAAGAAGCATATTGAGGAAATGTACATTGAAGAGAAAAAGCAAGAGTTTTTAGTACTGAAATAGGGTAATATGTCAGTACTGGATTATGAGCGATAGTTCTCTAGACTGAGCATGTATGCTTCAGAATATGTTCCAACCGAGGCTGATAGTTGTAAACGATTTCTACGGGGACTGCGAGATGAAGTCAAGATTCAATTGGTAAGTCTCAGAATTACTGAACGTGTTGATCTGGTTGAGCGAGCAAAAATGATAAAACAAGTATTGGGTCTGGATAAAAGGTCAGAAATGGGTAAATCAGCTGGGAAATGTATGGGAATTACCATTTCTAATCCATTACCGAAGAGATCTAGAGAAGCAATAAGTGGTTGGAGATCAAGCTTTTGGTTTGATAGGGGTGATAGAAATAGAGGAAAACAGATTACTGTTTCCACCAGTAGTGTAAAAGCTCCGCCTCGAGAAAGTGAAAATTCTGAATGCGATTATTGTGGGAAAAGACATTTTGGTGAATGCTGGAAGAAAACCGGATGATGTTTCCGCTGTGGCTCTACTGAACACCTTGTTAAAAGATTGTTCAAAAACTCAGAGTAGTACACCTGTCACATCTCAGAGATCGGTATCGACTGCCAGGGGTAGAGGAATATCTAAAGGAGGTTCTGTTTTGAGGAGAGGAGGAGCTGGTAGAGGCAGTGATATAGCTACATAGCAATCTGAAGCCAGAGCTTCAGCTAGAGCTTATTTAGTCAGAACCCGAGAAGAAGGTAATGCTCACGATGTAGTGACAAGTACATTTTTACTGTATTCTGAGCATGTTTATACTTTGATTGATCTTGGATCTTCACACTCATATATTAATTCAAAATTAGTAGAGTCGGGGAAATTAAAAACAGAAATGTCTAAAGTCTCAATAGAAGTGTCAAGTCCATTGGGGCAAACAATATTAGTTAATCAGGTGTGCCCGAAATGTCCGCTAATAATTTATGATAAAAATTTTTCGGTGGATTTATTAATAATGCCTTTTGGGGATTTTGATGTTATACTGGGTATGGACTGGTTAGCTAAACATGGGGTAATTTTGGATTGTTATAAAAAGAAATTAGTGTTCAGACTAAATATGGTGATAATGTTAAGGTAAATGGAATCCGTACTAGTGGGTTAGCTCGAATCATATCAGCAATTAAAGTTAATAAGTTACTTTATCAGGGTTGTACAATATATTTGGCATATGTTATTAATTCTGATTCAGTCGGAAGTCAGTGTAGTCAGATTAGGACCGTATGTGAGTTTCCAGATGTATTTTCTGAAGAACTGTTAGGCTTACCTCCTGATAGAGAGGTTGAATTTGCTATAGAAGTGTATCCAGGTACAACACCAATCTCTATACCTCCGTACTGAATGTCGTCTATTGAATTAAAAGAGTTGAAAGTGCAATTACAGGACTTACTAGATCGTGGATTCATTAGACTGACCATTTCACCTTGGGGAGCTCCAGTGTTATTTGTTAAGAAGAAAGATGGAGCTATGAGGTTATGTATTGATTATCGACAGTTGAACAATGTAACAATTAAAAATAAATATCCATTACCTCGGATTGATGATTCATTTGATTAGTTGAAATGAGCATCAGTATTTTCAAAAATTGATTTGAGATCTGGATATTATCAGCTGAAAGTAAAAGAAAGTGATGTGCCGAAGATAGCTTTCCGTACGAGGTATGGTAATTATGAATTTTTGGTGATGCCATTCGGGTTAACTAATGCTCCAGCTGCTTTCATGGATTTGATGAACCGTATTTTTCAACCGTGTTTAGATCAGTTTGTGGTGGTTTTCATTAATGATATATTGGTTTATTCGAAGACTGAGGTAGAACATGATCAGCATCTCAGAACAGTGTTACAGATTCTGCGAGAAAAACAGTTGTATAAGAAGTTGAGTAAATGTGAATTCTGGTTATCAGAGGTAGTATTCTTAGGACATGTCGTATCTGCTGATGGGATTAGAGTTGATCCAAAGAAGGTCGAGGCAATTATTCAATGGAAGGCACCAAAGAATGTATCTGAGGTTTGCAGTTTTCTGGGTTTAGCTGGGTACTACAAAAGGTTCATTAAGGGATTTTCGAAGATAGCATTACCGATGACAAAACTACTAAAAAAGAATGTTCCTTTTATATGGGATAATCAGTGCCAGAGGAGTTTTGAGACATTGAAACAGATGTTGACCGAGGTACCTATTTTAACATTACCAGAGTCGGGGAAGGATTTTATTATGTATAGTGATGCTTCTCTGAATGGTTTGGTTTGTGTATTGATGCATGATGGAAAAGTAATAGCTTATGCATATCGACAGTTGAAGCCATATGAACGCAACTACCCGACACACGATTTGGAATTAGCTGCTGTAATTTTTGCATTAAAAATTTGGAGGCATTACTTGTATGGTGAGAAATGTTATATTTACACAGATCATAAAAGTCTCAAATATCTTCTGTCACAAAAGGAGTTGAATCTGAGACAGAAATGATGGATAGAGCTTTTGAAAGATTATGATTGTATTATAGATTATCATCTAGGAAAGACAAATGTGGTAGCAAATGCATTGAGCAGAAAAACAGCGGTTGAATTACAAGTAATGCTCGCTCATTTTAGTATTAATGATGATGGAAGTTTGTTAGCTGAGTTAAGAATTAAGCCGGTAATGTTTGATCAAATTAGTGCAGCTCAAATGGAAGATGAAAAGTTGATAAGGATAAAAGAGATGGTACAGAAAGGTGTGGTAGAAAATTTTAGTATTGACAAGCATGATTGTTTAAGGTTTCGGAATCGAATTTGTATCCCAGCTACTTCTGAGATTAAATACCTGATTCTCCGAGAAGCATATGATAGTACTTTTGCTTTGCACCCTGGTGGAATGAAGATGTATCGTGATCTACGAGAACTGTATTGGTGGCCAGGAATAAATAAAAATATAGTTGAATATGTCGGTAAATGTGTAACTTGTCAGCGAGTAAAAGCAGAACATTAGGTACCGACAGGTTTACTTCAGCCTATTAGCATCCCTGAGTGGAAATGAGATTGCATTACTATGGACTTTGTTACGGGATTATCGTTGTCAACAAGCAAAAAGAATGCTATTTGGGTAATTATTGATCAGCTTACGAATTCGGCTCATTTTATAGCAGTTAGAACCTATTGGTCACTACAGAAGCTTGCCGAGGTTTATATTTGGGAAATTGTAAGACTACATGGTATTCCTATATCGATAATCTCAGATCGGGATCCACGATTTACTTCAAGATTTTGGAGGCAGTTACATGAATCTCTGGGAACTCGACTCAATTTTAGTACTGTATTTCATCCACAAATTGATGGACAATCCAAGCGGGTAATTCAGATTTTGGAAGAATGTTGAGAGCTTATATCATTGACTTTGAGTCAGGTTGGAAACGATATTTACCACTAGCAGAATTTGTTTATAATAATAGTTTTTAATCTAGTATTCAAATGGCCCCGTATGAAGCACTATACGGTCGAAGGTGTCGATCACCGGTATGTTGGACAGAATTAAAAGAAAGTAAAATGATTGGGCCAGAACTGATTCAAGAAACAGAAGAAATAGTTAAGAAGATTAAAGACAGATTGAAAGCAGCCTTTGATAGGTAAAAATCATATACAGACTTGAAACGGTGAGATATTGAATATTCTGTTGGTGATAAAGTATTCCTTAAAGTATCACATTGGAAGAATGTTTTAAGATTTGGCCGAAAGGGTAAATTAAGTCCACGTTTTATTGGGCCATATGAAATTGTGGAGAGAGTTGGACCAGTTGCTTACCCATTGGCTTTACCTCCGGAATTATAGAAAATTCATGATGTTTTTCATGTTTCCATGTTACGAAAGTATCGATCGGATCCATCTCATATTATTTCTACTGAAAACATTGAGATTAGACCAGATTTGTCATATGAAGTAGAACAAGTTCAAATACTAGCTCGAGAAGTGGAAGAATTAAGAAACAAACGGGTACCTCTGGTAAAATTACTGTGGAGAAACCATAGTGTGGAAGAAACAACATGGGAACCGGAAGAAACTATGAGATCACAGTATCCTCACTTATTTTCAAGTAAAATTTTTTGGACGAAATTTTTTTTAAGGGGGGAGAAATGTAACGACCAAAAATTCGTGGGCACCGGAAAAGTGTGTTTTCGGGCCTCCTCTTAGTAAACTGAGTTAGTAAATAATTATTAGGAGTAATTAAAATTATGAGTCTGATAGTGTGTTTAATCAGATTTTTTTAGTGAAGTTAGTTTAATTTAAATTAATTAGGAAAAATGATCAAATTGAATAAAGAGTGAAAGTCTATTTATAGATTAAAAGAAAGTAAAAGGACTAAAATGACAATTAAGCCATTTAGCATAGTTGAGGCGGTATAAAGGAATAAAATCAAAGATTTTATTTGTTTTAATTATATAATTAATGATAATTAAATTATAATGATATTATATTATTAAATAAATCAAAATATGTTAATTGTATGGATATGATAAAATACATGTGTAATATATGTATTTGTGCGTTTGTAATATAATTGTATATTTTCTTAAATTTTAAGTATAAGAAATTTATTGATTAAATTATTATATTAAAAGATTTTATTTATTTGATAAATTAGTTAGATTAAGACAAATGTAAGTTGTCTGATATGTTCGGTAATGCCTCGTAACCCTGTTCTGGCGACGGTTCGGGGTTAGGGGTTGTTACATAATTTAATACTTGAGTTTGTTTATCTTAATCTGGTATCTAAATTTAGCTTCAAAGTTCAATTTGATATCTTGAGTTTTGTTTTTCAATTTGATACAATTATTTTGTCCCAATTAAGTATTTGAGTTTGATTTCAATATTCAATTTGATACGTGAGTTTTTTTTCCTCCAACTAAGTAACTATATTTTTTTTGTAAAAGACACATGTCAAATGTTTATTGTGCCACATGATATCATTTAATTGAGATACCAAATAAAATATTGAAGCCAAATGAATAAAAAATTATAAATTTATGTTCATTTATTATTCCCAAAAAGAATTAATGCGAAAGCAAAAAGTCTAAAACACGTGGAAGTATGAAAAGGGGGACGAACTTCTTCCGCAAGGAAGTTCCCATGAAACCCCTTCTTAATCTTATGTATGTTTTTTTTTGGTTGACAAGCATCTTAAATGAGCCCAAATTAAGGACTGTCATTATTAAGTGAATCGAGAAAGGAAGAAATTTCCAGCTCCTTTCATGTTGTTTTTCAATTTTCAAAGATATTTTCTTTTTTCCACTCACACCCTGTAATACGTCAAGCTCCAACATTCCTATCAGCAGCACCCAACTCAACCCCACTTTGCACTCACACCATGGAGCTTAACAGGGATGATCACCTAGACGTTGAAGATTTTCTAGTTCTACCTCACCTTGAAACTCACAAGGAACCTGCCGCTACTTGTTCTTCTCTTAAAGCTAAACCCTCCGTCACTCTTTCTCCAGTCAATGGCAGCTGCCGGGACCTTCCAAGCAATACCTTATGTGTAGATTATATGTTGCAACAGTAACGAGTTTTCCTTCATATATTTATGTTAAGATGTGTAGATAGTATTGGGAAGTATAATTTAATGTTAATTATTTATATCTATGTAATTCTTTCTTTTACTGATTCTTTTAATTTCTTTTTGGTGCGTAGAAATTATGAGGGTTATGTTGTGGAGAGAATGGAGGGGGAGGATGCGGGGAAGTTTAAAGTTGCATTCAGAACCAGGTCTTGTCTTGAGATAATGGATGATGGGTACAGATGGAGAAAATATGGGAAGAAGAAGATTAAGAATAACCCTAACCCAAGGTATTTAATTATGTACAAGTAGCTAGCTAGCTATATGGTACTTATCTCAGAGTTGCAAACCTTCAAGTTTAAGCATGTATATGAATCTATTAATTCATGATCTAGCTACAATCCTTTATAACCATGGAGTTAGAAAATATTAGTCCTCTCATCTCATTATCATCCAACATCCAATATATATATATATATGCTTAATTTCCCAGAATGATCATATTTCATAGATATCTCACCTTCCAACTCTTTTGGAAACACAACATATTGTTACTCAAAAAGAAAAGAAAAAAAAGAGATCGCAATATATAAGATGCATATATAAGTGATTTAAGCAACCGATGAAATCAGGCAAGCGAGTAAACATTGATGATCCAGGGGGGGGGGAGCTGTTTATTGGCGGTTTACTTGATATTCTAATGAATTTCGTGGCTCTAATTAAGAGGAAATATTAATATATTGTATGGCTTATCCGGTCTCAGATTTTAGTCGACTGATATAAATATCATATCCACATGCATGCAATCATAATAGAAGAGTAGTTTATATATATATATATATTGATAGAGGGGCTGACGATGTATATGTCGAAACGCAGGCACTATTACCGGTGCTCAAGGGAAGGATGCAAGGTGAAGAAAAGGGTGGAAAGGGAAAGAGAAGATGAGCAGTTTGTGATAACAACCTACGAGGGGAAGCATAACCATGAAAACCCAGCTGCTGCAACCTCTCTACCTCCGCATCAGAATCCCCTACGCTACCATTAATGCCTTCAAACCTTTATTCTTCTGCACTTCACACACCCTTCCAGTATTCTTCATCAACCCTAATAAACTATATATGACTAGAATTAATATTGCTAATCCGTACATGCACTTGTTTAATCCATCACTCTCTCTCATATATATTACTCTTATCTTCCTGATTAATATCGTCTGATGATGCTCAATTAAGTTGGTGAAAGTGGCAATGGAGGACTCTGGCATGGAGAACATTAATTAGATATGTATGCTTGTCGAATAACCTTTGGTGTATATATATATATATATTACATACCTCCTCTCTCTCCCTCTCTCTCTCTCTATATACACACATACATATGTATTCCTACTGAATATAGCAAATTGATCTGTCAATGGATCAAGTCAGATTGAGTTTTGGGGATTAAGGTTGGTTTTAGTATCATATTGTTGAACTTTGATTTAGAGATAATATTTTATGTATAAGTTTTACTATTATTGAATAAAATAAAAACAGTTAGAAGATTTATAAATAAATATCGATAATTTCTTTAAACATAATTAAAATAAATAAATTTTAAAATTTTAAATTTTAAATTTTAAACATTAAACCTTAATATTAGATATCCTAAATTATAAAGTTATTAATATTTATTTATAATAGTTATAATTAATATTTATTTATGTTTAAATGAAATTATTTATTAGTATTTATTTATAAACTTTTCATTTTTTTGTTTTATTTGATATTGAGGTGTTATATTATTATTCACTAATGATACATGAAACATACACACCGATGATGCATCAATTATTATTTGTTTAATTTATACTATAACTATGATCTCAAATTATCAAATCAATTTTGCAGATTAGTTTAATTATATATAACACTTTAAAATTGAATTTTAATTGCATATATATAACTTTAATTTTATAAGAAAATAAATATTGATTTCATAGAAATAAGGTGATGAAAAATAAGAAAATATTATCAATGATAATATGAATGTAAATGAAAAAAAATTGTTCAAGTAAAATTTGTATAGCAAACTTGAATTTAAATTTTAATCTTATATTTGTTCAAGGCGAAACAAAAATTTTTTTTTAGGGGGCGAAATTAAATTGTAATTTTACTATAAAAATGCAATTTCACCATTTTAATAGACTATATCTTTATAATTTTAAAAGATTAAATTAAATTTTTATATTTTTAGGAAATTTTACCTTTATTAATTTAAAATTTTAAAAATTTTAAAGGGTCTGCACTGATTTGTTCTATATTACACTACTATATATTTAACATAACTATAAAAGAAACATGATTTTCATTTACATGATATTATTATATACATTTGAATAACTATTTGATAACATATGTATTTAATTAATTTTTAGAAAATTAAAAATTAAATAAACGAGACATGTAACAATTTCTAAACCATATTTGTTGGAGTTAAAAAACTCCAACACCAAAGAATTAAATAATAGGCATAATAATTTATTTGATCTTTTCAATTTTAGAGAAAAGTCATCTTAGTTTTCCATTCAATTTATCGCCTCTTTTAGGTCTTGAACTTGTATTATTTGTTAAAACTCCAAAATAATTACTGACGTGACATTCAACAAAGTTAATAGGCATTAACTTTTCTATCTATTTTGGTGATTTGACAAATAACACGAATTTAAGAGTTAAAAGAAATGAAAAATTAAATGAAGAACTAAAATGACTTTTTTATAAAATTGGAGGACTAAAAAAATATTATACCCAAATAATAATACTATATATTTACTCTTATATATATAAAGTTACATTATATATGTAATATTGATAATACATTGATATAATCAAAAATTGATTTAGGCTAAACTAGGGGTGAGTATTTGATCGAGTCGAGTAAAAAAATTTCGAGTTACTCGAGTTGACAAATCCTATTTTAGCAATCGAACTCAATTTGAATTTTTTTCAAATCGAATTGAATCAAGTCAAGTCAAGTCGAGTCGAGTTAACGAATCATATTATTTATACTCAATGTTGCATTTACATGGACCGATGATTTAACTAATAGACGAAGTACAAGATTATTTAACTGCATAAATAATATAATGGTTTTGTGTTTTAACTTAATGAGTGAAAATTTATCAAAAAGACGTAGTTTTGCCTTTTAACTTAATGGTTTTGACTTTTAACTTTAGAAAATGTAAACATTAATCAAAACGACGTAGTTTTGCCTTTTTTATTCGAATTTTCGGATAACCCGAATTGTGTAATTCATATTCGAGTTAAATCGAAAAACATAATTTTTTATTTAAGTTGATTCGAATAACTTGATTAACTCAAGTAACTCGAACTATTTAATTCAAAATTTAAATTTTTTATCAAAATTTTCTAATCAAAATTAATTTTACTCACCCCTAGACTCAACTTTAAACATTGGAGTCAAAGTTCATAGACTTTTTTTAATGGACCTCGTGTGGCTGTCCTTTTTCCTTTTGTTTTAAATCTTCTCAAATATGAATAATTTAGTTGTGAACACAGATATGTAATTTTAAAATTATATTATAATACATGAAAAATATTAGTAAGCCTTGGAATAAAATTGGTGTATGCTCATATATATTGATAGCGTACATAATTTAAATTTTAAATTAATTATAATATAAAATTATTTAACGTATGATATTATTATATTATAGTTTACAAATTTATATTTATTATTTTCATATAAAAATAAAATAAATATTATTTTGATATAAAAATAAAAGGTTTTTATCATTAATAACATTATGTAATATAAAGTTAATTGTGAAAATTATGCATATTTACTAAAATAATTAAATATTACACTCTATAGAAAATTTAAAAATTATGGACAATATTATTCATTTATAATTGGGAAATAAATGGGACAAATGTGTATACATATTTTTAGGAAAAATATTCATTTTATAATATTTTAATGCATATAAGGTCTAAAGTTGTCGAAATTAATTGAATGTACAATGATATATTTATTTTAAACAATTATATTTTAAAATATTAAGATTTAATAAAAACTTTTAATATTAATCTTTAATACATTTTCAATATATTTAAAATCTCATAATTATTTTTCATACACTTTTAATCCAAATACATTAAATTCTTTATAAATTCAAATATATTAAAGTCTTCAATATATCAATTTTGTTATGAATATCTTATTAAGTGGATGTCCATCAATATCAAAATAAGTTTTGATGTACTTTAAATTCTAATAATCATTGGAAGCAGATCTCTACTTCATTTATACTTCTTATGCCTATAAATAGAGACTTTGGGAACATTTATAAATATTTTGATTAATCAATAAAATACGCTATCTCATTGCTCTCCTATTCTCTTTGTTCTTTATTCACTGTCTATTTATTTTATAACTTTAAATTTGTTATCCATTTTGGAAAAAAAAGGTTTATGGGAAACTTCTTTTTAATAAATTATTTCTTAAAATTAATTTAAAATTAAGTTTTATTTTGTGAAATTACATTGTATGTTTATTATTAGTCATTTTAACATGTCTTTTTTCTTTATGTAAATGTAAATTACAATTTATTAATATATAAAGATATAATGATTTATTTGGCCATTCAATTTTATAAAAAAATTTATTTTAGTCATCCATTTATATTTTTGTCTTTTTTGCCCTTAAATATATGTTTTTGTCAAATCACCCAAAAATATATGAAAAAGTTAAGGGTTTTTTTAACTTTGTTGACGTGACATACACGTGGATTGCTATGTGGATGACATGTTAGCATTTAATTATTTTTTAATTTTAGAAATTTTAAAAATATATAAAAATATTTTTAAAAATTAAAAATCATTAAATTTATTTAAGTATAATAATTATTAAAAAACATTTTTAATAAGGGTAAATTACCAAAAAAAGCCCTATTTTTTTAAAATTTACCGAAATGGGCCCGGTATTTTATTATTTACCGGAATGGGTCATTTTCCCCAAAATCGCGTCCATGTCAGCGCGATGTCAGGGACGTGTCAGAACATCCCGTCCACGTCAGTGCGCTTTGCTTACGTTGACACAAATCGCGCCTACGAGGACGCGATTTGCTGACGTGGATGAACAATTTATGTTTTTTAGCTTGGAAAACTTTGAAAGGCCATAACTTTTGGCTCGGTTGTCCGATTGAGACGATTTTTTTTATTTCGAATAACTTTTCGAGATCTACGCGCTGACAAATGGCCGAAGGCGGTTTGCCGCAGTTTTCGTCGAAAAATATCATTTTTTGCCCTAAATTTTGATTTTTCGGTTTAAAATTGAATTTTGAAACATTCAAATCATTATTTTCCTTATTTATTTGAAGTAAACACCATATTTTTTTTACAGAATTATCGTATTGTTTTTTCTGATTTGACACGCGTATGGAATAGGTCCGATAAATCGTTAGAACGTAAGTAATATAATTAAGATAATAACAGTATTTTTATAAAATGTCAATTAATTAGTTTGGCTTAGTTAGTTAAGATGCTTGCTCTTTTCCTTAGTACCTTGGTTCAAATCTTTTGGTAACAATTTTGAATCTTTTTGTACTTGTTGCTATTGATGTAATATTGAAGAGTTAATTGATTAAAAAATAAATACAAGTACAAAAGATTCAAAATTTATTTTTCAAAATACCAAAAAGCCCTATATTTTAAAATTTATCGAAATGGGTCCGTATTTTATTTTTTGACCGTTGGATACTTGTTCAGCGGCGGGCGAAATCGCGTCCACGTCGCCAGCGAGATCTTGGCGTGGGCGATTTCTGACACGCACTTTGACATCGCTACGACGTGGGACGCGATTTCGAAAAAGGATCATTCCGGTAAATAATTAAAAAATAAGTCCATTTCGGTAATTTTTAAAAAAAAGGCTTTTATTGGTAAATTGCCCTTTTAATAATTTTTAAAATTTTAAAATAAATTAATTATATGTTGACAATCCACACATATGCCACCTCACAAAGTTAAAAAAAATTACTTTTTCCATTCATTTTGGGGTGAATTGGAAAATAAAATTACTCGCTTTAAGATTTAAAAATGTGAAAAATTAAATAGAAGACTAAAATGATTTTTTTTAAATTGAAGGGCCAAATAAACCATTATGCCATATATAAATTATATAGTTTGCTAGATAATTATGACACCATAAAATGAAAAGTGAAGCTATAAATATGAATAACATAAATAATATAATTTGTTAATTTTAATTATTTTAACCTAAATAATTCTTTTAAAAAGTATTATTGTTAACAAGTAAATATTTATATTATTTTATATTATTATTTTTTGAATAATTTCATTATAGGTTTTGATCATAATTGTTTTTTTTACACAATGTTTAGAACTATCCATAGTTCTTCCCCAACCCATAAATAAGAAGACAATGCGCTTCAAAGCACTCAAATCCACATTCTCCTATATTGACAACAATGTACATGTCAATATTTTCCTATATTGACAATAATGTTCATGTCAATCAAACTCAATCGACATATAATTTTATATTATTAGTTTAACTATTTTTATATAATAAAGTATTAAAGATTTATTATAATGTATTATGAAAAGAATTGTTTATGGTAAGATTTTTAATCAAATCTTTAAGATTAAGTATGTTAACATCTATTTTATGCAAATTTAAATTACCTATAAAATGCATGTATAAAGTTTCTTAAATTTTAGATATGTATTAATAAATAATTAAAATTATTTAATATTGATTTTCAAAATTAGAATATAAATACACATGGCAAATTATTAGAGTGCCAAATGGCTATATATAAATTATGCCACATTGGATTATATCTTAATCTGTAACTTCATTTTTCTATAATGTATATATATATTTATATTAGATTAAAGACATACATAAAAATAAATAAATAATTTAAACCTTCAGCTTACACGTGGTTAAAATCTATATACCTATAAATAGAAGGAAGCAGTTCTAAACATGTGGTACACACTCACATGTCTTTTTCTTTCATGTCCTAAAAAAGGGCTAAATTTCAGCTTTGGTCATTCTAAAATCTTTAAATTTAATATTTAATCTATATACTTTAGTTTTTAATGCAATTTAATTCCTATAATTTCTAATGTTATTAATTAATCAGTTTTTTGTTTGCCCTTCTTTCAACATTATAAAATAATGGTCACATTTTAATTTGAACTTTATATATATGTTAAAAAAATCTATATGCTTTACTGTTTTAAAATTTGATTTCTTTACTTTTATAATTCGGTTCATTATTTTTTGGGTAAATTACATCAAAAATCACTCAATTTTGGTTCTAATGATCAAACAGACACTCAACTTTCAACTCAATCATTAAACTTTAGAAAAATAACAAATCAATCACCATAACCATTTTTTGTTACAGACGTAATGGAAAGTTGACTTGTCATCCCTCTGTGTAAACGACCCCAATTTAAGAACCTTAGCTGGCTAGGTAGTAAAAGAAAAAGAAGAAGAAAAAGAAGAGAAAATCTTTAGAGTGGTTCAACAATAACATGAAGTTGTAGATCGCGACGACAGCAGTGGGGCAAGCTTCATAAAGAACAGTTCCGGTGACGAGAATGGTCGAGAGTTTTTCTTCGCTATATCCGGCCAAATGCACCATCTCATCTCTGCTTGAAAACTCGTATAGTGTTGGCTTATTCTTTTTGTGTTGGGGGAAATGAGAAGAACTGCGAGAAGAGGAGGAAGAAGAAGAATAAGAGAAAACAAAGGCGGCAAGCAGAGTAGAGGCATCATCTATGGCAGTGGCAGGGGTCAGTGACCTTAAAAATGCCATAGCTTTTGTTTGACATCTCTTCTTCTTCTTCTTTTATTGTTAATTAGCCACGGTCAATAGTTCAGATCATAGAGTATTTGTATCATATGCTTTGGACATAAAATCTGTCAGGGTAGCTCATTGTGACATTTTCACAAATAGTTGGGTTGTAATATTTGTTTATGATTTTGGCGACACAAGGTTTCGAGAATTGAAGTAAAACAATAATGACGACCATGAGGGCATCGATTGGAAGTTGTGGTTTGCGTTTTTTGCATGGGAGAATCTAGATGGGGAGAGATTGGAAGGTAGAGAAGGAGACAAAAGAAGGTTAACTAGCCATGTCAGCTATTTGGGTTAATTGGTTTTCACTGTGTCCAGTTAACTTGCCATGTTAGCTAGATAATGAGCCACGTCACATGTCCCATTAGGCCAAAATGTTAGTGGGTGATTGATTTGTTATTTTTTTAAAGTTGAGTGACTGAGTTGAAAGTTGAGTGACTGTTATGTTATTGGAACTAAAGTTGAGTGACTGTTGGTTTAATTTACCCTTATTTTTATTGTTACACGACTACAAGTGAAAATTTTTTTTATTTCAAAATGTCACGCAAGTAAATTTAGTAGAAGAATTTTTAACAGTGATGACTGCTACACTTGAATTTTTAAATTCAGAAAGTAGGGAGACTAAATTCATAAAAATAAAAATAGTTGACTAAATTTCAAATCTATAATTTGATAAAATAATCAATACCCGAAGCATGGGAGTTTAGAGTTTAAAGTTGAGTACGGAATGTTAAGTTGCCGACATTCTTTAATTCAATTTCCTAAGCAACCAAAAATAGTAAATTTTGAAGCTGAAAATGTTGAAAATCTTTTCTAATATGAAGGTCAAATTGTTCATATAAGCATCATTAATGTTGTGTATGCATCTGTCTCGGTACAATGCTGGGCTGCAAATAAGTTAAATGAATCCAATACAAAATTAAATCAAACTCAACTGTAGGATTTCATTAAGGCATAAGTTAGCCAAGTCCCAAGGTGGTACAGATAGAAGCATTATTGAAATTCCCTTTCTTCTGTTTGGGTCCAAATACAATTGAAAAAAATTCATAGAATTCCAAGTTGTAATTAGTTTTGACGAATTGTATTTCATACAAATAAATAAAATTTGACTCCAAAGTAATCCTCGTGTCATGTGAAAGACCATACGAACTACATTTAACACATATTTTTCCAGCATTCAGCTCATCAAGTGGTACACTGTATTTAAAAGAAGACTTGAAAGAAAGGAGGTAATATATCATGATGGAAGTAACTGAATCCTCCTTTACTTCAAAATCTCAGAAGATTAGGAAAATGAGTTTGATGGAATTTTAGGGAATTACCACATCTTTCTGGCACTATTATTACATATGCGTGGAAGCGTTCCACAACATCAACCTATTATATAGGTGAAAAAACTTTTGGTAAGCACAAAGATTTAACAACGATGAGTATCTTATCTGTGGGCTATGAAATGGCTTCAAGGGTATCTCCATTCACCAACCAAACTTCTTAAAGAAATCCTTCGTTCTCTTCCTCATGCGTGTAAACACGATAACTACACAAGCGAGGAGCCAAGGAGGGAAATCTCCGCCCGAAATCTTTAGTTTCTTCATCCATTCCGGAGTATCCTTGGCTACCAGAGTTATCAGAAGTGTAATAGCTGCTACTCCTACCAAGATCTTGGTTACAGGTTTGATTAATGAATCCTGAAATCAAGAGAATGAAAAGAGGCACGTGTCACAATTTCCTACCATCAGCCAAGATCAATACATTTGAAGCAGTCCAGGCTCCATGGATACACAAATATGCAGGAAACTCAATGTCTATCTGCACTTTGAAGATCTATTTAATTGCTTTAGATGAACAACTGATTGACCCTCTATTACATAAATTAAATATTGGAACATTGGAGATGCTGAAAGCTAGTTAGAAGCAGCAAAATGGATCAAAATCATGTGCATGGGAAGGTTTACACAGTCTAGGGGCACATACGTAAAGGAAATGACACAATTTTTTTACTTGATTGTATAGGAAAGCCTTTTCATCCAAATATTCACTTTCTTATCTCTTTTGACTTTCTTCTTTTAATATCTTTCTCCTAAGTAGTTGGCTTCACATGAAAAGATCATTGTATTTAGATATGAATACACTGATATAAAAACATTTCCAATGAAATTAATTAGAACAAACAAAAGATATTCAAATATTAATCATTTATATAAAATCATGTCAATAAAAGTACAAGTAAATAAATATATTTACTTACAAATAGTAATGTATTATTTGTATTTATATATTTTTAAGACGTTGTTATAAGACATTATTATAACAGGCATCCACGCACTTATACCTAATTTCGGATCCATTTAGCTGCCGCTATGAGTCAAAAGATTTAAACAAAGACAAGCTGACACATAAAAGTATCTGATACTGGTACCTCAGTCAATGTTTAAGTAGGTTTAGAAAGAGGTGTCAACGAGACACTTGCACTTGCAAGTTACTCAAGTTGAGTCTTAAAAAAAAGTTTAATCTGACTAGATCATTGTAGAGTTAAGCTCAACCTTTGAGTGAATCCAATTCAAGTACAATTTTTTTTATTTCTAATTAGTATTGAAAATTTTAGATTCAAACACAACCTCAAGCACAAATAATCGAGCTCCTTTTTACTAGATAAACAAACCTAATCAAGTGAACTTAGTTTGATCATTATCTCATACTCCTAGTTTTGAAAATAAAACTCAATCAAGCTATCGAGCTCAAGCTTGAGATGAACTTTGAACCTTGAAGTTTGAATCTAACTCCAGCTCGAACTTCTTAATGCTTGAACTAGATTAGACTTGATTAAACCTCCAAATTTAGGGATGTAATCAAATACTAGATTCACAATTTGCTAGACAAGTTAAATGACTTTTAAGCCTTATCACCCAAAGGTTTAATCCAAGGATTTGAAAGCCATGACAACTGCTTCTAGGTATCTGCCATGACTTGATTATGCTAATAATAGTTACACAGACAAGCATAATTACATGTACATAATAATAAAAGAAAATCTATTTGGATGAGGCTTGGGTGCGGATCTCAAATGGTTTATCATCCTAATGACCCAGCTTTTCAATAGTTCACTTTTTTAACAAGTCGCTATAAAGCAAATACAGAATAGCATAGAATCATAATGGCTTAAACGACCATATGATCAGAATACAAGCAACACCATTGCTAATAAACACATACATATATATATATTACTTTCTAAATATAACAATTATGACAAAATATGCAAAATATAGGATACTCAAACATAACAAGAGAAAATTTATCAAAACACAAAATGACAAGAAAATAACATAAACACAATACAAATAACGAATGCATCAAAATCATCAAACCAATTATCAAAGTTTAAAAATTTGTACAATTTGATAATATTTTGTATCCAAGAAATTAATTTGAACAAGAAAAAATAACCTTAGGAAAACATGAATATTTGTGACATCTTATACGGTATAGATTTGGTTATAAATAAGCAAATAGTTTCATGTGAAAAAACAAGGATTACTTAGAAACATAAATTTTGATCCTTAATTATTCAGAAGCATGTGCTACTTTATACTCGAAGTAACTTCTTTGTTCAAGTCAAGATCAACAATATTATGATATAAAAAATCAGATGCAAGTATAAAACCTAAAATAGTTAAAAGTGAGAAAGTCGAAATTACCTGTGGCTCGCCGTCAATGTGAACCACCGATCCATCCTTGTATCCAAGAATAGACCTCCCATTTCTGGGATGAAAGCGGATTGGGACGCCACGACCCGACTGAGGACTGAAAGCGTAAATCGATTTCAAGCCGTATTTGTCGAGTATGTCTCGAACCTCAAGCTGGTTCTGGTCCCATCCACCCAAGCTCGACTTGAACACGTCAATCGGACCCTTGCCTTGTCGATACAATCGGATCTCTACTTCGGGGACTCTCGTCTTCACGGTGGTCGGATTCGGGTTGGCTTCGGATTTAGGCTCATCCCTTGGGTCCCGTAAGAGTGGTTCGATTTCACCGGTTTCTTTAGAATTTTCTGTTTCCATTTTTGTCAAAAGCAGGCCGCTCACTTTACTCGCGGTTGCAATTATTGTTGTTCTTTTAAGTTGTTTTTTATGGGTAAACTATCAAAATAGTCACTTTTGTTTGCCTTAGGTTACATTTTAGTCACTTATGTTTGAAATGCTACGTTTTAGTCACTTACGTTATTGTGTTGTAACATTTTAGTCACTGAGTCGTTAATTATCGACAATAGTGTAACGGTAAGTTGATGTGGCACATTAAATCATCATTTCAAACGGAAATTTTAGGTTAAATTCTACAATGGGTCCCCATATTTTTTCATTTTTAACAATTTAAAAATTTTCTTTTATGTTCTTCTAACTTTTTTTTTCATTCTCTTATGCTTCTCCCTCTATTTTCCTCCCTTCTTCATTTCTTTTAACATAGTTTTTCTATACTTTCCATTTGTAACTAGTCCACAAGCTCGTCTCACTCGAAAAAAATTTAATTGTTCAAAAAAATAAAACATAGAAAAACTACGTTGAAAGAAATGGAGAAGGGAGGAAAACAAAGGGAGAAGCATAAGAGAATGGAAAAGAAAGAAAGTTAAAAAAACATAAAAGAAAAAAAATTAAATTGCTCCAAACGAAAAAATATGGGGACCGATTGCATAAATTAACTTAAAATTTTTGTTTGAAATGATAATTTAACGTGCCACATCAGTTTACTGTTACACCGTTAACAGAAATTAATGGCTCAGTGACTAAAATGTTACAACGTGATAACATAAGTGACTAAAACGTAACATTTCAAACATAAGTGACTAAAATGTAATTTGAGCAAAACAAAAGTGACTATTTTAATAGTTTACCCTTTTTTATCGTAAAACAGGAATTAGATTTCGTTTTATTTTTATAATGTTCTTTTTCACTCTTTAATTTTATAAAAAAAAATTTAGTGATTCATTAAATTAATTTTTAAACATTAAAAGTAAAATTAATATTTTATTAAACATTTCATCATTTTATTATTAAAAATCAGCATACAATAATTAATTTACTCATTAAAATACAATCAAATATTCCTATAATACTTTTATTATTTCATATAGATGGTCGGATGCAATGGTAACATACATTGCACTCCTAATAAATTCGAATTTCGAAAACAATATTGTTAAGAAAGAAGCTAAGAACCCAAACATGAATGCAAAAAAAAATATAAGCAAACATATTGATTATCATATAATTAAATGAATATTTCAATAAAATGATTAAATATCTTGTGGAGAAATCTATCAATCATATTTCATTAAATAAAATAAAATCTTCAATGAGTGAAATTAAAGACATCAATTCAATAAACTATTAAGTTTTCTAATTAAATATTTTACTATGGATTTGGAACATCGTAAACTTATAAATTGATTACTTGAATTTAGTAACTCGTGATAAATTAATTAATTTAATTTGATAACTTATATTGATTAATTAAACTTGTTAGATTTATAAATTTTTATAATTAATCATGTGAAATAAAATGTGTATAAAAGTAATAATACATACACTTATTATATATTTTAATTTTGTTGATTTAATTTTTACTTTTTTTAACATAATTCTCATTTTTTTTATTTAAGCACCGAGTTGAGGCATGTAGATGGTGATGACATGATATATGATCATTAATGAGCCGGTTGTTTTGGAGGGTTTTGGTATGATAGTGGCAATGAATAGATGAGAAGAAGATGGTAAAAATTTTGGATTAATTATAGAGAGATTCCTTAATTCTAATAAAAAATAACAAAAAAATATTATATGTTAGTCACTCAACGGGTTAATGGTGCCACATAAGAAATCCGTTAAAAGAAAGCGAAAATTCTGACGATTATAACTAATTCGCACAATTATCTTATTTAGAATGACTAAATTGAAATTTTTTTAAAATGACCAAAATAGAACATACCTTATCTTAAAGTGACCAAATATGTAATTACCTTTTTAATAATATAAAATTAAATTAATAAAATCTCTACAAGTCCTTTCACCTTGTATCTCATCGGATCTATGGAATGTTACATGGATAGGCTCCGACCAAATTTTATTAATTTTTTAAAAATAATTATAAAATATAAACATTAATATAAAAAATACTTTTTAAAGGTAATGATAATAATCAGCTCTCTAATCCAATCCAAGAGCGCTCTAATTAAATTATCATAAAACTTTTTTGATGTAAACAGAGGTGGTGGTGGTGGTACCCCCTTACCCTGAGAGAGACTCGGATCAAACAAACAAGCCACTCCTTTGTTTTCCTTTTCCTCTTTAAAGTTTTTCCTCATTTCTCAAAATTCAAATATTGCTGCTAATATCCATTACATTATCTGCTTTTCTTTTACTTCCCCTGTTTGGATTATACCGTAATAAGTTGAGTTGGGCGGGCGAGGAAAAAAACATGGAGGCAGCCATGGGACTGATGCGAAGAATGCCGCCTCGTCACTCAGAGACAGCGCTTTCCGCTCTTTTAAGCCTTTTGCCTCACAACTCCTCCGATCTCCTCTCTCAAGTTGATCTCCCTCTCCAGGTCATTTCCTTTGTGTGTGTTTTTTCATTTTTAATTTCTCCCTGTTTCTCCATTTTTGTAGATTTCGCTCTTTAGTCTTGCTTGAATCGATTATTTCCTTTTTTAAATGGCTTAATAATTTTTCTGGTAAAAGAATGGAGTAAAGTTTAAGATATGAATCGTTTTAGGGTTCATTTTTTCCGGATAAATCTGTGTTGAGATCATTATGGAAAATGTACCGTGAAAGATCGATAGTGGAGTATAAGATTTTAAGCGAAAATGTTTTTGGTGTTGCTTTTTTTTTTTTAACCAAAAGAAAGTGTCTGAAAACCATAGCAATGATCTGTATTAGAAAATAAAAATTTAATGATCTTGCGTGAGTGCTTACGTGAGTATGAGTTTTGTTGAAGATTCAGCTATTTGAAGTTTAAAGTGAACAAACACTGAAAAAAAAAAATTTTTGACAAGTTTTTAGACAAATTGTGTTTTTTTAAATGGAATTATTGAATGTTCTATACGCATTCTTCCATCTATGCTAGTTTGAAGTCATGGTAGTCGCTTTGAACTTTTAAGCAATGCATTTCACCGTTTTGCTTTTGGTTACTTAATTTCTTAAAGCTGTGGAACAAATGTATTTAGCCATTGTTGTCAAATGATACTCTTGTCCCATCTACTGGGAGGAACTGAGCAATTTGACCAAATAATTGGATGAAGATACAATTGAATAGGGATTTAAGTTCTTTTGGACCTTGATCTCATCCTACATTCAGATACGGGATAGAGTATCTTTGTCTTTCTCATTTTTGTCACCAGCTGCATGAACTTAAATTGTTCTCCAAGAGATACTCCTGCTTGATAATTTCATATTTTAAGCTCATTGCATTGGTCTTGTGAATATTAAAGAAAAAAATTATTCTCATGTTGAATGTTTATTCATCATTCATAAAAATTGCCATGTAATAGATCCTTAACTGTACTTCAATTTTTCTTTCTCTTAATCCATTATTTTGCAATTTGTTCGAGTTTCTTTGTACTTATGTGTGTGTATATATCATCATTCTTAAAAATTTCCATGTTATAGATCCCTAGCTCCATTTTCCCCCTCTTGATCCATTATTTTGTTCAATTTGTGATGTGTGTGTGTGTCTGGTTCTGTCTGCATCTGGAACAGTAATTGGTTTGATCTCCTTGCAATTGGTTGTCATGATGTGATGTGAGCTATAAGAGTAAAACACACTATAATGATTGGCTATTTGTGTCTTGAGTTCAACTGTATTAGCAATATTTTTTTCTCACTTTGAGCTCTTCATTTTGTCTTCAAAGCTAGTAGCTTTCTATTTGTACTGTTCCCCAATCAAATAAATTAGTTGCTTTATTAGTTTTTATATCATATATAATCATCCCTTTGCTAAAAATTTTCAATTCCCGTTTTCTAGCTGTTGATTTTGTGGTATCCTCTTGCCAATTTGTTACATGCAATCTTATTCACTGACCTATTGGTTTTATTGCCACGGAAAACTTCTGATATGACACATGTAACAACAAATGAGTTTTGTTCCATTGATTTGGATGAATAAGTTGATTGGATTTTTTTATTTGACTACAGGTTTTAAGTGATGATGACAGTGGGAAGAGGTTCATTTTGTGCGAATACAACAGAGATGCTGATTCATATAGGTAGCTTTACACTTCTGATTAATATATGTATATATAGGTTATATCCTGAACTTATTTTGCCCTCCCTATTGTAGCCTAAGCCCCCTTAAGCTATTTTTATGTTCTTGCCTATTTGTATTTTTGTTCTGATTTGACATCAATGAAAACGAAGGTCTCCTCCTCATTTATCTTGCCTAAACAATAATGACTATATTAACAATCTTTTGTAGGTTTTATTTATTTATTTCTCTTAATTCCCATATTGAAATTGGGTGAAGGATTATAGATGTGGCCACTCCCAGGTCTCCCCCTAATTGTTTATAGAATCTTGCACCTCTAATCCATAGCACTTTATGTTTTTAAAGATGTTGGCTTCTTCGGGGGCATTTTCTCTCGAAAATGTTTATGGTGAAACAGTTGTAAAGTTTTAATGGTGGAAGAAGCTTGCACCTATAATCCAGAGCACTGCACATGTTAGCATGATGTTGAATAAACATTATAGAATATTGGAATTATGCCACAGTGTATTCTCTCCTCTGTGTCTGTTTACATGTATTTGCCTGTTCATTATCTATATATGATAAACTCAAACCTAAATACAAACACTAGCACCAGAATCAGAGTTTTCCAAAGTCAGTACTCTTTTTTAGATGTTATGAATCATGTCAGCAGCAAATCAGTCTTACATCAAATGCTGCTTCTTCCGTTTCATGTCTTGTATGATGCTTTAGGGCCATCTTGTGAGTTACATTGAGTTCTTTTTCACTTGCAGAATGGCAATTTTCAATCATAATTTATGATTTTGTACTGTTTGTAGGTCACCTTGGTCAAATAAATACCACCCACGATTGGAAGATGCGCCTTATCCATCTTCAAAATTAAGGCAACTGGAAATTGAAGCTAACGATATCTTTACAGTCTATTGTGACCAGTAAGGTTCTTACTTACATTGTGCTTTGTTCATTAATATGCTATTAGTGTGGGTTTGGTTGCAATTGATTTCTATCTGCATTATGATTTTCTTTTTATTGTGGTTGGATATGGGGTTTTAAGGCATAACTCAATCAACTTTTAATGTATTTACTTTATGCAGTATTTGCTTTATTACCATTCATTTATTTATGTTTAACCAATAAAAGAATAGGTATTACGAAGGTGGCATCTCATCTGTCTATATGTGGGAAGATGACAATGAAGGCTTTGTAGCCTGCTTTTTGGTAAAGAAAGGTAAGCAGCTTATTTTTAACCTAAATAAAACTAGTCACCGTTGCCAGTTCTAATTTGCTGTCATTGGCTATTGGAGAAAGATGGTTCAAAGACTGGACAAGGGCGGAGAGGTTATTTGGAGGAGGGAACTTGGGATGCTATTCATGTTATAGAGGTAAAATCAATGGGTCGATACAATTAGGGTAGAACATCTATTCTTATCTCAGGCCTTTCTATCCTCCTCTTTCTTTTTGGGGGTTTATTTTGTGTATCTATTTTACCACTTATTCCTCTATGGACAGTAGGTTTGTTACTTTATTCTGCATTCTCTTGCTCATGTTGCACTCTAACCTTTTATTTAGGTTGGGCCAGAAGAAGAAACAACTCGATATTGCTTGACTAGTACAGTCATGCTGTCTTTGACCACAGATGATGTGTCATCAGGCACTTTCAGTTTGTCTGGATCTATCAGACGACAGGTAATTGGTGGGACTTTTTTATAACATGAAGAGGTGAAGCTTTCAACCTAGTGAAAAGCAAATAAATTGTTGGAGAATGCAGCTTTATGTTGGTTGAGAGTGGTTCATAGATATTTAACTACTCTTTTTTACAATCCATTAGTATCCTTTCTATTTTGGAAACATTGGGAAGTTGAAACAGGTTTTGGAATTTCTTCATCCCAGAATTAATGACCTTGGACATTAGGGGCGATGATTGTTTAGATCTAATAGGAAAAAAGGTGCATAACTAGTATTGATAATCTGAAATCCTGTGTAAGTCCTTCATGGGTTTTCTTTCCTTGTCCTATTTATATGAACGAGACGTTGCATTCCAAATCATAGACTAGTAAGATGGGACAATCAGAATTATGTTTGAAAAGGTTAACTTGCCTTATTAATGCAGATTTTTTTTTTTTGAAATTGTTGATTTTCACATGTTTTCCTTCTCTATTTGCTATCTTGATGTATGCAGACTTTTTGGATGGGGTAAGGCAAGATTTTTATCACCAGCTCCACAAACTGTAACCTTTACCTGAAAAACCCTAGAACTGAACAAGATCTCTGAAACTATGTTACCACAGAGTCGGATCAAAATAGTTCTAGAGCAAGAAACTTAGATAATAGGTTGTTTGAGCATTGCATTTGTAAAGTCAAATACACTTGGTGCAATTTATTTGTCTCTGATATTATAATGCTTTTCTGTATAAATTGCAGGCAGAACATTAAGTGCCTCTTGCTATCCATGATAAGTGGACTTCAATTTTTGTTTTCACTTGCCCCTAAAAAATCAGATTGAGTCTTACAATATGGTGTCTGGTTCGGTTTTTACTGTTTGACACTGATGTGCTATGAACTGAGCATTAGTTGTTGTTTACTTGACTGTTACCTTAATGCTTAATGTTTATCATCTGTGTATGTTTGTGCACTCATATGTGAAGTTCTGGTCAGGGTCTAAACTCCCTTTTCACCTATAACCTTTTTGTCCGTAGATGAACATGAACCTCCCAGTTGCTGATGGTCATCTTTGTAATATGGGAAAGATGATAGAAGAAATGGAGGGTAAGCTCCGGAACTCATTGGATCAGGTTTGTCCACTACTTTCTTGGTTTGAATTGCCTTTGCACGTTACTTGATAATTGTGTTCAGTGCCATCATTCATTATGTTTACATATTTTGCAGGTCTACTTTGGAAAGACGAGAGAGATGGTTTGCACTTTACGGCCACCTTCCGAGGTGCTGCCAATGAGATTGCCTGATAGCTAATATGGATTCTATGCCATAAGAAATTGAAGCTTGTGTCATATTTGCATTACTAGATTGACCCGAGTATGCTTTGTATGGTATGTGTTGAAAAAAATACAAATGACTGTATGACTGACTTATTTCCAGTCTGCTTTTACAACAATACATGATATTCTTGATGAGATTTTTGCTTAATAACATTTCAATCTGCAAATATCCATCGTTTTCCTTCAATTTGGGTATTTGCTCAGATGGTGTGAGTGCATGTGCGCTAATTGTAGTTGAAGTACAAATTCATCTAGGAGATGATATAAAGAGACCATTCATATGGGACTGCAATACGAGCAAGATTTCAATTTCACTAATTCATATCCGATAAAAGGCCATGGTAACTCTCACAATCTCATAATGACCAGAGTTTTCCACTCGAAAGGGAGGCTCAACAAGTGAAGGAAACATTAATAAATAATGTTATGTATCTAAAAGCATGCAACTCAACTAAAATACGACAACAAACCAACATGCGGCCTTAAACATTTTTGACTTCATGCTCAGCACCGGATGATGAGGCATCTTTCTTCGGAGCTGGTATTTCTTCCACATTTTCATCTTCAGTGTCACTGTCATCATCTGCAAGGATAAAGCATCGAATTAATATAGAGATATCGGAACAAGCTACCAAGTCAAGATCCTGACAGCAAATTCGCACACTCTAATCAAATACTGGACAGATTACAAAACTTACCGTCTTCACCTTCAACCGCACCAAAGCCTTCACCACCACCCATGTTCATCTTCTGTAACAAAAGGGAAATAGAAGCAAATGGTGTTAGTCCAGTTTAGACATACTTTGATCATTAAATATCAAGTGATAACATTGGCACTCACGGAAAAGTCGAAGTCCCCAAAGTCCATATCAGGTGCGGCTGGCAACAAAAAGTCCCCAGTGAGTCAAACTAAAAGAATGAGCCCCTTTCACCATGAAAACAAAGCAGTGAAAAAAACGATATGAGAATTGAGGGAATAAGTCTTACGCTTAGTGTCCACATCGTCCTCATCTTCATCAACCCATCGATCCCAATCAACTTTCAAGAACACAGGAGGTCTCCCTTCCTGCTTCAGTAATCTGCTCCACCACTTGCTCTCGGCCTTTTTCACAAGGTAACAGATATTTCTATTTCCAACACTAGCCTTGCTTCCCTGCAAGCATATCAGAATGACAGATATTAAACTATATAGGCAATATGTATTAAAGGTCAATCCTAAGAATTGAGACTTTAGCTGCCAACATACATCAACGTCAACTTTGTCATGCAGATCCAAATCAACTTCATAGGGGATTTTGTCCGCTCCACTTTTGGCAGAGAAGAAGAATTTTCCTTCGGGCTCTAGTTTAAGCTTCACATCCTGAGCATCAGGAAGCTCAATAGTTATGAAGACGTCATCCAATCTCTGTGCCCATTTCACCATGGGATGTCGGCTGCAACATAAAGTATGTCCAAATTAAATAAAGACTACTACAATAGATAACTTACTTCCAACTCGAATATTTACACCACTATCATGTAGAAAAACAATGCCCACATTGGTCTGGCACAAACAAGAAAATCTACATTACATATGTTTAATAAAAATTGACGATTCAAGAGACAAGTGGCACAAGACGTCACATCTGAAATAAAAGATATGCAAACAAAACAATGGGTAGACGCTAAGATCAGGTCATGATCTAACAGCAAAGAATCCATCCGTCATGGCAACATCCAAAATCCCGGAAATCTGGCAGGTCTATACTCAAGCTTAAACAATCAAACAGACTCAAACCTCATAACATAGAAGATTATGCGCCCTATATCAATATCTATGAGCAAGTTCCTTCATTGAAATGATAGCATCATCAGATTTTAAAAAGTTTCAAAAGTTAAATAAGGCACCCTTACAAGAATCAGAACAGGTTGGACACAGGTGACTGAACACAAATGCCATGAGTCATTTCCTAAAATAAAAATACACTAAAAGTGGAATAAATTTTCAATAAACAACCAAAGCAATCCCAAATATCCCCACTTTTGCAGTAGAAAGAACATAGATATCCAACGCTCCATTGTTCCAAAACCCTAGAGACTAAAAAAAACAAGCAACATCCATCATCAACCTCCACTAACCTAACACCACAAACAATGGATATGAGAATCAGAGAATTTGATTTACTATTTCAAACCATATCTAACAATTTGATTTCCTATTATCATAAAGTTCTTGTCTTTAATTGAAAGTTCAAGCATTAAATAGCTTCCTAGTATCATCTTCATATCAACACCTCCCACAAAACTAATATTAATTAAAAAAAAAGGCTTAATCCCTTCAAGACTTCTCTTTGCAGCAGAATGAAAATAACAGAAACCCAGAGAAGACCCCAAAATATTTTTTTAATATTAAAAAAAATCCCAGAACAGTTATAGCCTGAAAAGCCCAAAAACAAGGATAAACAAACAATAGTTGCAATGGAAGTCGATGTTCAATTTTCTTTTTCTTTCGTTTCCTCAACAATCTAAGCGACCAAACAACTAAAAGCAAAAGCGTGTAACGGAAAATAGGAAAAAAAAATAAAAAAAAAAGAAGGTGAAGAGAAAAATACCTCATGTTTGGGCGATTCACAGCGTACTTTCAATAAATAGCTTGTTTGGTTCCTCAAAGAGTGATGAGCGATGATGATGCAGCAGGCTGGTAAAGTATAGAACGAGGTTTGGAATATATTTATAGGCTCTTTGGGTAAAAAATGAAAAAGGATGTTACGGTAAAATTATCATTGAGGACCTTATACTAGTAGTTAGGTTGTATTTCAGCTAATCTACTAAAAAATAGGTAAATCAGTCCCTATATGAAAAATAAAATTTGTTTATCCATTTGTATTGTCACAAATAGGTTTGGATGATGAAATAATGGGAAAGTGACAAGTGATGTGTTATATATATTTCATGCTGGCGATGCGAGAACATGTATTTAATAATAGAAATAGATTAAATTTTTAATGAATGATTAGTTTGATTTTAATCTAACGAGAGAAACTAATTTACTTTCTTTTTAGTTGATGGGGTAAAATGTAATCCAACATTTAGTACAAGGAGCTTTACAATACTTTTACCAAATGCTACTTGTTAATATATTATTATTGGGTTTTCTTTTATCTTTTATGGCGATTTTACTAGGTTGAAATGATGTTGATAAAATATCTGAACTCAAAATTCCAACCATGAAAACGTCTGAATCCAGGAAGATTAAATTTGAGTTGTATTTCTAAAATTCGATTTTAATAAAGAATTAAAGTAATTAAAATTTATTTAAATATTTTATAAATAAAATGTAAATTGTTATTTCATCTTAATATTCTTTACTAATTAAGTAAAAGTCAATTCGAAAAAATCTATTTTTTAAAATTTTGTGTTAATTGAATTAAATTATTTAAATTATTTGAGTTATTCGAGTTTCGAGTTCGAGTCAAGTTGAGCTTTACAATTCGAATAACTGATTGGTATAAATACCCTTCGGTCCCTATTAATTTTGAAAATGAGTACATTGGTCTCTCTCTAAGAAAAATACAAAATAATTTTTAAAATTCAAAATATTTATAAAAATTCCAAAATTTATATTTTTAAAAAATTATAAATTTTAAAAAATTCTAAAGAATATATAAAGAAAGTTAAAATTTTATAAAATAATAATTTTGAGATCTAAATAAGTTAATTGCTAATTCAAGTTTATTACACTAAAATATCTTGTTTATTATTATTATTTTGCTTTGAAAAGTTTTTAAATATATATGGTTTCAAATTTATGTGCTCTACTCATTCTACGGTGTAATTAATTATATTGTAATAAGATTTTAATTTGACATGTTTAACTTTTTTAATTTAATTCGAACGATTTCACTTGATTAGACTCGACTCGAATTTCATGTCACTCGATTCGATTTGAAAAAAAAATTCAAATCAAGTTAGTATGATAAAATAGGACTCGTTAACTCAATTAACTCGAAATTTTTTTACTCGATTAAACTCAATTTGATCGAACGCTCATCCCAATAAATTTTTTTAAAAAATTTTATATAAATAAAATATAATAGGGTCAAGTAAATGTGGGACGTTTATTTTAGATATGTATAAATAAAATTGTATTTTATCAATTTATTAAAGTTCAAATTTCAAAAGTCATCTACAAAAGCCACCTAGGGTTTGAGAGCAATGGTAGAACTTTATTTGGGCAGCTCTTTGCGGATGTAGCGTGTATAGCTCTACTGTGGGTGCGTGAGTACTAATATTTTAATTGAAAAAAAATCAAAGGACATAATTTATTTAGCCCTCCAAATTAAAAAAAAATTTATTTTAGCCATTCATTAAATTTTCAATTATTTTAGCCATTAAACTTATGTTTTCTATCAAATCATCCTAGAATAGATGGAAAAACTAATGTTTGTTAACTTTGTTAATGTGGCATATCGTGGATTGTCTTATGGATGACATATCAAGATTTACTTAATTTTTAAAATTTTAAAAATTAAAAAATTAAAAATCATTGAAATTATTTAAAATATAAAATATATTTTAATTTAATTTGACAAAAATACAAATTCAAAGGTTAAAAGAGACGAAAAATTAAATAGAGAGTTAAATAACATTTTTATAAAATCAAGAGTCAAAACAATCATTATACCATTTTAAAATTACAATTAAATTTATTACCGAACACCCAAAAATAGATGCAAGATTTAAAATTTAAACTTAATGGGTGGATGAGGAGTTGCTATCCAATTCAGTAAGACATCTACACACAAATTAACATAAAAAAGAAAAAGAAAAAGAGAGTATAAAATATATAAAATAATTGTATTTTATTTAAAATTATCTTTCTATACTTAAATAATTAATCTAAAATTTTATAATTCAAATTTTTAAAAACTAATGAGGAGATGTTAGAGATTCACAAAGTATAAAAAATAATATCTCTTGACATGTACGAAGCAGGGCTTAAAATTATTATCAAACACCTGTGTAGTATGAATTCAAATTGTGCTACCTTAATCTACCCCTTTGGATGGATGATTAATTTTGGTGCAGTACATTTAGCTTCCTTTTTATTTTATACTACAGTATCGCTACAGTATCTAATCTCACCGCCACCGCTATTTTTACGCTAAACATAAGTAAATTCACCGCTCATCCAAATTCACTTTAAATATTAAATTCTTTTTAGGTGACCAACCAAATTATTGGAAGAAAGTTGAATCACCATTTAAAACCTGCTTTATTTTCAAAGGAATCACAACAAACTTCCCATCTCATGAAAACCATTTTTAAGACCTCAATAAGTGGAGTATCATAAACTCTTAAATTTTTAATAAAAACTATTTAGGTTTGCTATTGTACAAAAGAGTGATATAAGAAAACATACAGTAGAATCCCAGAATTAGATTTATTGACCAATCCTGGGATGGAGCTGTAGGTATATCCAATGTGATAATTTAGTAGTGTGGGTATGTAAATTGTACTTGAATGATATTGAAATTATATTTTCTAAAAATTAGAATCCTTTAAGAAAAAAACTTAACCCACAAATCAACATTTAAATTATCCCTTTTCTACTTCAAAATTTTTTAATCACAAGTAGTATCTAAACTATTTTTTTCTCAAGTTGGTATCTCCGTTAGTCAAAGTAGTAGTAAACTGTTGAATTTTTTAAGTTCTTTAAAAAAAACTTAACCCATAAATTAATACCTAAACTTTTAAACAGTTTATCTATCACTTTAACTTTGATTTTGTTTATCTTATTATTTTGATTTACCTAAGATAGAATTTTATAGTGATATTATTTATCTTTTTTGTTTTAAGGTATCTTTAGGCTTCAAGTATAAATGTTAGACTTGTAGTACAAGGTTATACTCAGGAGTCCATCTTTCTGGTTGCTATGCTTAAGTCAATCCACATATTGTTATCCATGTTGTGGCGACTCTCGATTATGAGATCTGACAAATTGATGTCAAGACAACGTTTTTGAATAACTATTTTGAAGAGAGCATCTATATGATGTAACCCACCGAATATATAGCTAAAGGAAACAAGCATAAATTGCTTAAATCTATATATGAGCTTAAGCAAACATCTCACTCATGGAATCAATGATTTGATCAAGTGATCAAGACTTTTGGGTTTGAGCAAAGCGTAGATGAACCTTGTGTTTATAAACGTTTAGGGGATGAATGTGGTATTTCTCATCCTATATGTCGATGACATTCTACTCATCGGGAATGATGTAGGGACATTGTTATCAATTAAATTGCGGTAAACCCAATAGTTTAACATGAAGGACTTAGAGAAACTAATTTTATTCTAGGCATTCGAATCGTAAGGAATCGAAAGAATAAAGTGATATCACTGTCTTAGGCTTCATACATATATAAGATATTGGAGCATTATGCAATGACCGATTTGAAGAAGGGAAATCAACTCTTTGTATCGGGATTTCATCTTTTTTTTAAAGGACTAATCTGGGGCAGCGGAAGAAAGAGAGAACATGAGAATGGTTTCTTATGCTTCGGCTGTAGGAAGTCTCATGTATGTGCACACATGTAGATATCTGTCTTGTAGTGGGGTTGATAAGTCGATATTAGCCGAATCCAGAACTAAGACACTGACAAATAGTTAAGCATATACTCAAGTATTTATGGAGAACGAGAGATAATATGCTTGTGTATTTCGGAGGAGATCTTACTTCTATCAGATATATTGATTTTCACTTCTAAATGCGTCAAGATTCGAGGAAATCGACATTGAACTATATTTTTATCTTAAACGATAGATTCATAATATAAATAAGTGTCAAGTAGACTTCACTATGGGGAAAATCATAATTTCTAAATATTAATTTCTCCTACAAGTTCAATCAAAGTACGTTTGTTCTCTTTCTAATTGAAAAGTAGAATAAAATAAAATATCCTTTCTTCCCTTTCATGTTATATTTGCCGTAGAGATATTAGAGGTGAGTGAAAGTTTTAACTTAAACATTTATGTTTTCTGTTTTAATTTTGTTTCGTTATTTTATTTATTATTATTATTCAAAATTATAGCATGTTTTTTTAAAACATTTCTTATTACATTATTTTAGGAAAATTAACAAAGAAAAAATGCATATAAATGAAAATATAAAGGAGAAAATTTATATAATTATATTTTTTTGTCAAAAGCTTGACTTGGATAAAAATTTTATGATCCAGTTTCAATTTAAATATTAAAAAGTATTTTAAATTTAAATTTAATTATAAAATATTAATTAAGAATATATTATTTAATATTTTATTATTTTTAATAGTGGAATGAGCTTTTTCTTGCATACTTTAATGGCTTAGGAGTGGAGTATTTTAATTTTTAATTTTTTTTCTTTCGTGATTTTTTTGGGTAAACTATACAAGCAAGTAACCCAACTATGCTTAAGTTTTTTGTTTGATAACCCAATTTTTAAAACTTTCAAAATGGGTACTGAACTAATTTGGTTTGTTTGTTTTGTTAAGTGCTATTAAGCATTAGATGGGCCTGATGTGATAGTTCAAAAATTGGTATAATAACATATTTTCCCATCAAATTTAACACGATGTGTCAATTTAGTCATAAATTTTAAAAATTTAATCATTAATGTTTACATATTGTCTCAATTTTGTCCTAATTCTAAAATTATATATAAAATAAATATTTTTATAGAATTATAATATAATTGAAAAAATAAAATGTTTTAAATTTTAATATAACTTTTTGAAAATATTTATGTATTATATATTGAATTTTATAGAATTAGGATCAAATTGAGATAATATGTAAATGTTAAGTGTTACTTTTAAAATTTATGACTAAATTGACACATGTAAAAGTTGATAGCTAAGTCTATTATTATATCGATTTTAAACTACCACCTCACTCTTTCGTAAAAAACTTAACTGCACTTAACGGAAACCAAACTCAATTAATCAAGTAACTATTTGAAAGTTTTAAAAGTTGGTGATCAAAAAGAAATTTAAGTATTTGGGGAACCTGCTGTGTAATTTACCATTTTAGTTAAGTTTTTTTGATGATTGTTTTGTTATGAGAATTAGTTAATTTAATTTTAATATTTGAATAACTCAATTAGTATTGATATTGTTATCGGTCTAAGAAAATATAATTTTAAATAAATTTAAACGTATTTATCCTCTTATTTAAGAATTTACTAAATTATGACTTTTTTTTATTACTTAATTCTAAAAAATTACAATTTTCAACGATAGTTGGATGAACTTAATCGTAATTTACTAGTAATAAATTTTTTTAACATATAACTTAATTCACGCACCATTACGTTACATATTATATTTTCAATGGAAGGAAGTTTCCACGTAACGGAGACTTGATCGAATTAGTATTAGTTCGGTTCTTTTATAACCTAATCTCTTCTTTTTCTTGTGGAAAACACCTTGCTCCATTAAGTCTCCTTCCGAATTTTCTTCTTTGACTGCAGCTCTCTTTTTTATTTTTTCTACCCAACCCCCAAATTTGCTCCAGTTCTTTTTTTAATATAATATATATTTTTCTCTAATTCTAAATCATGTGAAATAAAGTTTGTTTTGAAATCAATTTTTGCTTTCTTGTTGAGAAAGCTTTTTTTTTTTATCATAAAGAAAAAAAAGAGAATTTTTTTATCATCAAGAGAGATGACAGTGGCGGCGAAAGCTGCGACGACTGGTTCATGTTTTGGCGAGGATCAAGTGTGGCCACCGGGGTTTAGGTTTCACCCAACTGACGAAGAGCTGGTTCTTTATTATTTAAAGAGAAAGATCTGTAGAAGAAAGCTCAAGCTTGATATCATAAGGGAAACTGATGTTTACAAGTGGGATCCTGAGGAGTTGCCTGGTAAAGTTTTCTTTCTTTTTCTGACCCTCAAATTATTATCTGATTATTGGCTACATGTTAAGTTTAACTGATAATTGAGCAAATATATCCGTTGACTTTTTTCCCTTTTATTAAATTGCTTTTTCTTTTTTGTGGGTTTGTTTTGATTTTATCTGTTATTGTTTTGTTTATCGTATGGGTTTGTATTGTGAAGAATATGTGGCTATTCGTTTTTGTATGTTGAAATTGCTGTTTTTATCTCTTCATTTTTTTCCTTATTCATTTTAGAACATCCTTGGATTACGTTGACTTTGGTTTGTGCAATAATTCTACTGTTTGTTTGTATGAATTTTTATGATGGAACTATTGGCCTATATGATTTATTCAGGCTCCATAGTCCTTAAATCAGATTAACCAATGGGGTTTTCAGATGTCTCAATGATTCGTTAAAACAGTGGTTTGTTTTTGTTCCGATTCGAGGCTCTTGATTCTATTTGTCTTTTAGATGGATTGCTTGTTTGAAAAACTTTAAGCAGTAGCTAACGTTTGTTGGTTTCTACTTTCCGATTTTGCTTTATTTGTTGTATTAGCGGCTGTCTAATGAGCGAAAAATATGTTATACAGCACAATCAATACTGAAGTCTGGAGATAGACAATGGTTCTTCTTCAGTCCAAGAGACAGGAAATATCCTAATGCAGCAAGGTCAAACAGGGCAACTGGACACGGGTATTGGAAGGCAACAGGAAAGGATCGTACTGTTACCTGTAATTCTCGGACAGTTGGAGTCAAGAAAACGTTGGTTTTCTACAGAGGGCGTGCACCTATTGGTGAGCGAACTGATTGGGTGATGCATGAGTATACCCTTGATGAAGAGGAGCTCAAGAGATGCCAGAACGTAAAGGTATGCGGCTGAAGAAGTTTGCCAAGAAACTTTTCTAGTTTTAGTCCTGTATATTTCTTTTTATTATTTCTCTGTTTCTCTTTTGCATTTCAGGACTATTATGCTCTTTATAAGTTGTACAAAAAAAGTGGACCTGGCCCTAAAAACGGAGAGCAGTATGGGGCACCATTTAAAGAGGAAGAATGGGCTGATGAGGAATATGCTAGTAAAGCGGTAGATGTAATCACCCCTGTCAAACATCCAAATGAGGCCTTTCCTGATGACGTCGAAAAAGCTAAAAATCAAATTCAATCGCCATTGAATGATATTGAAGAGTTTATGAGGCAATTCGCTGCTGAGCCTGCACTTCCCCAGCCACAAGCTCATTTTGACAATATATTGCCTCGGCTTGCTGGTGAAGAAGAGATACAAAGTACTTTGCTGGACACATCTCCGAGGGATGTACTCCTTCCTAAGCCAGTTGAGGTTGTACATGACCATGCAAGCTTTGAACTCTCCCAGTCACCTACATCTCGTTTGCAGTTGCAAGAGGCACCTGAGGACGCATCTGTTTCTGATCAATTTGAACAAATTCCACAAATATGTGAAGAGGACTTCCTGGAAATTGATGATCTCACCTCCAATGTTGAGAAACCTGCGGAGAATGGGCTGCAGTTCAATGACTGGGATGGACTGGGTGAATTTGATCTCTACCATGATGCTGCAATGTTTCTACAGGACATTGGACCTATTGAACAAGGAATAGTTCCATTCTCATATACTGAAAATATGATAAATCAGGTAAGTTACCCATTGGAACCGCAATTGCAACACCAATCAAATACCTATCATATGGATCAAGAACTACAGTTCCAATTGAATGGCACTGGTGTTGATGAGCAGTTGCAGCTTCAATCGAATGCCTTTGGGAATAATCAACAGGTGCAGTCTCAATTGAATACAATCGGTGATAATCAGCCTCAATTGAATGCCTTCGAGGATGGTATATTAAATCAGGTCGGTTATCAATTTCATTCCTCTGCAAATAACATGATGGATCAGCAATTGGTACCCAATTCAACTGTGGATCAGGTGGATTACCATTTGCCATTCCAGTCTTTTGGAAACGAGATGGAGCGACAGCTCCAAATGGATCAGATCAATGGTTCAATTTGGATAAATGATCAGAGTGGTGATGTCTTTACTCCATCAGGATCGAATCTTGGGAATGCCTCTTCAAGTTCAGGTAGAACACGTGCGGAAATCAATGTGCATTCATTTGTGAAATTATCTTGCATTCAATGAACTGTTTTTTTGTTTTGGACAAAGTTGTTGTCTTAGCCTCTCCTTGCAAAGTTCTTGATGAAATGGTTGGTTTGGTAGACATGCCAAAAGTCCACATGGCAAAAAGCCTTTCTTAAAAATGAAATTTGAGCCTGCTTCAAGAGCTCTTCTGATACGACTATTTTCATTTATAGTCACTTATAGTGATTAGAATGCAAATATTCAACTACTTTTTTGTCATTGGAAAAGCTAGTCTCTCCTTTACTGCTTTACTGTATAATTTTGCTTATATATGGTTATTTTGGTCGTCTTTAGGTTTGGTGTACAATGGTAATAATCAAGATGAAGGTGACAAAAACGGCGAGGGTGCAAGCCGATTTTCTACTGCAGTGTGGTCATTTGTGGATTCAATACCTACTACTCCTGCTTCTGCATCTGAGAGTCCTTCGGTAAACCGGGCCTTTGAGCGAATGTCTAGCTTCAGTAGGTTGAGAATGAATGTTAGAAACACCAATGCGTTGACAGTCAATGGTGGCACAACTGCTCGGAGGAGAAGCAGGAATAAGGGGTTCTTTTTCTTTTCTATTTTAGGTGCATTGTGTGCCATATTATGGTTTCTGATAGGGATGGTTAGGGTCGTAAGGAGTTCGATCTCCTCATGAAGATATAATGTAAGTGGGAAGTTTTGTTAGTTATGTTCTACTGGAAAGTTGGTGAAATTGTTGCATAGTGAAGTCCAAATTTGTCATTAAATTAAATAGTTTTTAATGTCTCAGGAAGAAGTGTTAGCAGAAGGAAAGCATAATAGGTACCTTGAAATTTCTTTGTAGTAGGCGTCCTTGTGTGTCGTAAATACCGTATTTATATTTAGTTATCATGTTGAAATCTCCTCTCTGTTTTTGACAAGGGAAAAGTATGAACTGAAGCAGTCAGTCAAGCAAATTTTGCTCCCTTGTGCGGCCAGCTAACTACTATGATACAGCATCTTTATCTTTAACATAGGTAATTAAATTGTTTGGATATGGCATGGCATCCTTGGGGAAGAGATGTTAATTGTCTGTAATTGATAGAGATCTGGTGTACTGCCTCGAGAAATATAGGAGATATTATGTTTGGTTTAGGTCGGACCAGTTGGTTTGGCCTGTAAAGGTCTTGTCTTGAACAGGAGGTAAAACATTTGGATGGGTCTGATTTAGCTCGAACTGTAATTCAATAATAAAAATTATTTTAATTTGATTTAAAATTATAAAAATATTAATATAAATAACTTTAAATGATGATAATGATAGTAATAAAGGTAATTAAGGTTTGGGCATAAAATGACACTTCTATTTGATCTGTTCCATGAAAGTATTTCTAGATGTGGGGGCTAATTTAAAATAATTTATTGAGACGTATATCTTGGTTCTTGAATAAATCTTGTAGTTGTAGTCCTTGGGTTCTTGCCTTTGATCCGCGGTAATCGCCGGTAATTATAACTCCAAAGCTGTGTGGCATATCATATTATTTTGTTCCAAATATAACTTAGAAAGAAGGAAACACGTCTTAGCAGAGTAAAAAAACAGACAAAAGAAAGCATTTAAATCAACATGGGGCAAAGGACCTGATTCGGTCTGACTAACGTATCATGATGCAGGTAAAAGTTTTAAGCCAGTTTCACAGCTTACGAAGGGAAGAGATGAGGCAGGCACCTTGGACTTATCCGTGATGGATGCCTCTATACCCCCATTTCAATGCTTACTTTAATGAGTTCTCTCAATAATATACATCTCTAGATAAAACTTCTCAACTTCGATCTTAACTTCCTTAAAGTATAAAGACCTCATCTTTCTATTTATGTAGTCTACGCCTCATACATCCCGCTTTTACTTTATAATATAATAAGACTGTAAAGGTGCTATTGGCAAGGCAAGTATGGAGTCTATGAGGTTATTTTCTGTCTGGTCTTTTTGTTTTGACACTAGTGGCACTAATGATACCGGCGAGTATTGGGAGGGGTTGGCAAAGATGCAGATTTCCAGCAATATACAACTTTGGGGACTCTAATTCAGACACTGGGGCTTGTAATGCGGCAGTGGCTGAGATTCCATCACCATATGGCCAAACCTTCTTCAAGCAACCTTCAGGACGAGCTTCTGATGGTCGTCTCATCATTGATTTTTTAGGTTAGTAGTTGGCTGCTTATATTCCCACTACGATGCAAATGGATATTATCCCTGAATTTTTCTAAGAATCTGCCCGAACTCAGTTGGCTAGTGCTAGGCTCTTTGCAGCTTATATTAGAAGTAGAACTAGTAAATTCATATATTACTGACAGTTCCTTATTATATTACCTTGTGCAGCTGAGAATCTGGGATTACCATACCTGAGTGCCTACCTGGACTCAATTGGGACAAATTTCAGGCATGGTGCTAATTTTGCAACAGGTGGGTCTTGCATTCAACCTGCGTGTGGATATGGCCCATTCAACCTTGCAACGCAAGTTTCTCAATTCATACACTTCAAAGCTCGCACAACTGCTCTCTACAACCAACTCTGCCTCAACCGTGAGTTTTCTTCTCTGCATTTTTGTACATAAAGCACTTTATCATATAAAAGATAGTAGAGAACAGGTGGGTATGCAGGGTGGACCATTCACGCGAAACCCTTGGGGACGGGGTAGCTGGCAGAGTGATGATGGAGGGGTTGGTATCTCTAAGAAATGAAATATTTGAATTTGTGAATGTTGGTATACAGGAAAGATAGCAGTACACTGTATTGATCTTCCGAGACCTGATGACTTCTCAAAAGCTATATACACATTGGATATTGGACATAATGACCTAGCGTATGGTTATCTTCAACATCGAGCCGAAGGAAGAATTCGAGTTTCCATTCCCAATATGCTTACCCTGTTTTCCCAAGCAGTCCATGTAAGAAAACATGGAATGCTTCTTGAGGCTTGCAAAAAATGCACGGTTTGTAGTAGTAGTAGTAGTAGTAGTAGTAGTAGTATTTACTTACATTTGTCTATGTTCCAGGTATTGTACAGTGAAGGGGCTAGGATATTTTGGATACATAACATGGATCCAATAGGGTGCTTGCCTTTCAGTGTTATGATGTACCAACCAAAGGCTCACAATGTGGACCGAAACGGGTGTGTGATGCCTCAAAATGAGATGGCTAAAGAGTTCAACAGGCAGCTTAAGGACAAAGTGTCCCAGCTGAGGACACAACTTCCTTCAGCGGCTTTCACTTACGTTGATGTCTATTCAGCCAAATATGCTCTAATTAGCGACGCCAAACAACAAGGTAACTGTCTGAAAGTTGTCACACTCACACCGATCAAAGTGGTTGGCAATGTGATGGTGGTCTAACTGCCATTGTTTTGGTGATTGCAGGATTCGTAGATCCTCGAACGTTTTGCTGTGGCAGCTACGGACACCATGGTCACCATGTTGATTGCGGGAAGAAAGTTAATGGAACAGTTTATGGGAGTTCATGTAGGTACCCATCAAGGCACATTAGTTGGGATGGAATGCACTTCACAGAGGCAGCCAACTTGTGGGTTGCAAATCGCACACTTAATGGCTTTTTCTCCGATCCCCCGGTTTCTATCGACAAGGCTTGTCATCGGCCACAACTATAGGTTGTTGCTAAAAATAGGCTTCAAATTAAATATTTTAACTGTAGTTGTCTTACAAAATCAAAATAAAAAAAATATTTCTCTTAATATGCGTTATTATCAAACTCTTGTGTTCTTCTTTTAGAGAAATAAGTGCCTTCGTTTATGATTAATATTGTTCAAAAATTGTGAAGCTATTCTAGTTTTTCGTGCTTTTATGGTATGTTTTGTACCCTATAATAGAATAAGACTATAATAAAATATTATTCTATGAGATTGAAATAGAGCCGACTGAAATAGAATGAGCGTAACGTTAGTTTGGTTAAGTGGAATAGAATGAGTGTTATAAAAGTATTATTATGTTTAGTTCAAAAAATAGATATTATAAATTTAAAGAAATATAGATTAAACTAAGTATAATCTGAATAGTGAGAAAGGGAGTAAAATATTATTTTATTTTATTGAATACTAATATGATTATTTTATTTAATATTAATATTAATATAAAATTTAAATTTATTATTATCTTTTTATATATTTTAAAATTTTGTATATTATTTTTGTAAACAGTGTTTTTTATTTTATATACTTTTTAAATTTATTATTATATTTTTTGAAAATATTTATGTATTTTATATATTTCTTTAAATTTTTAAATTAGGATTAAATTGAGAACATTTATAAATTTTGAGGGTTAGCATTTTTAAATTATGACTAAATTGATATAATATGTAAAATTTGAGAGTTTAATTTATTATTATATCATTTTTTAACTGCCACTGTAAGATGATTACTTAATTTGTTAATTTTTATTTTGAATGCTTAAAATAAATTTTTTAATAATTAAATAACTATCGGTATAATTTATTTTAAATACAAACTTGTATACTAAATATCTAATTTTATTCTAATACACATGCCATAGAATATTTATATTTTATAACGATAATATAAAATTATTCGATTTAATTATTTTTTGTAATTACCGATTAAATTTTAACTAGGTTGGTATAATATTATTTTAATCTAAAAAAATCTAAATTTGAGTAAGCTAAAACATGTTGTAATCTGAATGTTTAATCATAAAAAAATGTATAACGAGGTTATTGAAAAAAAAAAAAACTTCCTCGTAATTATATTCCATTTACTTTTTGCATTTAAACGCCAATACTATTTATGATTAAACAATCATTATTGTTTTAGGAGAAAAAAACAGAAAACAAATAAAAAGTAGGCAAAGCCTCCAAAAATTGAAAAAACGAAAATTACTGAAAAGGTGATTAAGCAGCATCCTGCCTTCATTTCCTTTTGGCTGGAAGTTTTGTCCTTCAGATTTCACAGAGAGAAGAAGAAATCAAGTTCTTGTTTCATTTTTCTTCACTTTGTCGTAACTGAAAAATACAGAGAAAACGAAAGCCAAATCTTTGGAGAAACCAATTTAGCGTCCGCCCATTGAATTCGAAAAGAGGCGGAGGAGAAAGAGCGATGTGAAGGAAGAAGAAGATGAAGCCGCAGCGCCGCTTCACCTTCTTCTCCTATTGATTTCCAGCCCCCTCTTCATGGCCTCTTCTCAGCATCGCTGCGTTTTCGGTCAATCTCTCTCTGATTTGCTTCTGGTTTTTTAGATTGCTTTTCTGTTTAATTGCTGAGAAATTTTTTAACAACTAATCACATGATTTTATTTTTGTTTTCATTTTTTAATTGATGTTATTTCGAAGGGCTTTTTTTCCCTCTTAATGAATTTAGTGAAATTTGGTATTTATTTTTTTGGTTGGCAGTTGGGAATATACCATATGATGCTACTGAGGAACAGCTTATAGAAATCTGCAGGGAGGTTGGCCCAGTTGTTTCTTTCAGGTTTGGAATATGGGGAAAAAAAACCTACACACTCATTCACTAAACATGCAGATAGAAACATTTATATATTCTAGCTCCCTTTGCAAACTAGTTTGGGTGCATGCACTACAAAATATCTTCATTAAGAATCTTTGTTAACTTAATTTGAGATGAAATTGCTTTTTGGAAGATATATATATTAATGTTCTTCATTTCTAATTAACCCTCTTAATTTCAGATTGGTTATTGATAGAGAAACTGGTAAACCAAAAGGTTATGGGTTCTGTGAATACAAGGATGAGGAGACAGCTCTAAGTGCACGAAGGAATCTTCAAGGTTATGAGATCAATGGCCGGCAGTTGCGAGTTGATTTTGCTGAAAATGACAAAGGCTCTGATCGAAACCGAGAACAGGTGTACTCTTTTTTTCTGCATCTTTTATTTTTTTCATCAGGGTGATAATTTAGCACTGTCATAGTTTCTCTTCTCACAGTGACATTGGTTAGATGTGATTATATGAACACTGGTTTTGATGACACAGGCAGTGTAGGTAGCTATTTAGTATTGATTAATTTAATTTAAGCCTACAAATACCTAATTTCCCTCCATTCCAAACTGTTTATATCTGTATTTTAAAGTGTAATTTCAGTTACCTTGGCAGAGTATGTTTCCAATGTGATATCTATACATCTGAATTGGTGCTAATGGATGGTCTATGCAATTTTTATGCTAATGCCTAGGCTCTCATGCATGAAATTTACTTTGATCTGTTGGATGATATAAAAAGATGTTTGCTCTTGTGTATGTATTACTTGGTGCAGTTCAGGTTACGCTTATAAGGTTTTTAATTTTGAATTCCTGTATGTTTATTATTTTATCAGGTAATATATTCTAGTTCTTAAAAAAAGTGATAGAAAGGACAAAAAAGCTGCAATGAACTTGATGTCATGGACTAATGCCTCCACATTCATATCCCTGCTGAAAGAAAGAGAGATTAATCATTATATCTAGGACAAGCCTTCAGCCTTCTATATTAGACTGTCATCGCAGAAATTATAGGAAAATACAAATTGTGATAAAGTTTTTTATGCTTATGTAAACCAATAGTTGAGATCTGCTTGCAAGGATATGTTTGCTAAATATTTTAGAGACTTTTAAAGTTTGTTATTTGGCTTGAACCATTCTATTGGATGATAGATCTACTATCATGCTTCATACTGACAATCTAACTCTCTGGCCTATAACCTTGGTGGTAACTGAGGCTTATTCCATTGCAACAAAAGCCCATGTACATGCACTATCCTACTGCTTTGGATTATATTTCTTCAATATAATGGTTTCTTCCTTCTGTTTGGTTTGATTTTTTGGTTTTTCAAAATTAGATTTTATTTATAAGCTTAAACAGTGAATTTTGTTTTATTGCAGGGCCGTGGTGGACCTGGACTGGCAACAAACTTTGGTTAGTATTTATGTTTCTTTCAGAATATATTCTTTTTTGAGGAATAAAAGCTGATTTGCTCCTTTTTAACTGACACATCACAGACCCTCAAAAACAACTAGGAGGCCAAGCAGTCCACGGCGAATCTTTTCACCTGCAGCCTATTGGTCTCCATTCAGCTATAACTGCTGCTGCTCTCATGGCTGAAGCTCTTGGTGGTGTGCAGCAAAATCAAAATGCTTTGCTTAGTCAGCCAGTACCAACCAGTGACCCACTAACACTCCATCTTGCCAGAATGTCAAGGAACCAGCTGAATGAAATTATGTCTGAGCTGAAGGTAAAGCTTTGAGCAATACATACTGTTACATGGAGCTTTGCTCCTTTAATTAATTGTATTCTTTCATGTCTTCTCTCAACAGAAAATGGCTACACAAAATAAGGAACTAGCTCGTGAGCTATTGCTTTCAAAACCTCAGTTGCTGAAAGCTATTTTTCAGGTATTTTTCATTGTTTGGTGTTTCTTTAAAAGAAACTATGCAGAGATAATATTTATCTTAGACATTTAATATATATCTCATATATTTTCATCTAGTGTCCCTTAATTAAAAATGGTCCTTTAAACACTCCAAATTCCAAAAAGGAAATGAGTTTATTGTTATAAATTCAAACCTTTTATGTTTATAAGCTGCATGAAGAGAGTTCTTGAATGCATCTAATGTGTTTTGCGAGGATATGTTATGTATTTTTTCATAGCATTCAAGTTATCATTTATTACTGCTAGTTTTCTGACATGTTCATTTTACACATGACTATTATGCAATTTAGTTTTTATTTTTTCACAAACTGTTGTTGATAGTTCAGCACATGGTCTTGAATTATGTCCTTTATTTTTATAACACTGAAACCCTTGATGTTAGAAAATCTATCAAAATAGAAAGGTGTTCTTTGTCCTTACAGAAGTTTTACACGTTTTAAGACACTTTTATTTGATAAAGATATAGATTTGTCTTACTTCTTTGCCTTTGCTTTTGCTTTTCAGGCTCAAATTATGCTTGGAATGGTTACCCCTCAAGTGGTTTGTTTCATTGTCTCAAAAAAAGAAAAAAAGTTAGCTGTTTGTTCAGTGCTTTGAAGTTTTGTTGCATAAAGAAAATTTTATTTTGAATTTTGCAGTTGCAGATGCCAAACATAAGACAGCCTCTTGGTCAACCTGCACAGATTCCATTACAGGATGGCCAGCATAGTCTGCAGCCAACAGCACAAACTCTTTCTCCGATGGTTCAGGCTGGCTTGATTCCTAAAGTACAAAGTCAAATAGCTTCTGTGCCTCTTAATTCTTTAGCTCGCAACCAAGTTTCCGCTACCCTACAATCAACTTTGCAGCCTCGGACACAGCTTCCACAACATTCCAGCAATTATGTTCTACCACCAGCCGCTGCACATTCTGGAGTTCCCAAAATTCCTTCTTTAAACACCTCTGTTAGACCACAAATTCAGGTAGCAAATTCTTCATCCTTGAACCAGCAATTGCAGCCGTCATTGCTGCACTCAGGACAGCTTGCAACTGCTAATTTAAGTCACAGCAGTCGGATGGTCTCGCCAAATGTTGTCATGCAATCAGCTCCTCTGCCTCATCCTTCCTTATCAGATACCAGCTTCCAGGTGCAAAAGCTTCTTTCACAAACTTGACCTAGTCTAGGACATGCCACTAGAGAAGTTTTAGCAATGGTTTATGTTAACTACAAGCATGCGTCTTTAGATTGTGTTCTGATTTGTTTTAATATAAATTTTTTTAGGAGAAACCATCAAATTATTAAATTTAAAAGTTTAATAATTTAACAGTTCCACATGTATTTTTAGGTTGCCTTTTGAATATTTAATAATAAAACACTGTTAGTTCCATTGTTTTGAAACTCAATCAGTCAAATCCTGCCAAGAGATATTAAGTTCAAGTTAGGTTTTAAGAAAATCTCTCTTATGCTCATGCGAAAAAAAATTACTGAAAAGATGGTGAGTGGTCTCCATTGAACACATATTTTCTCTTTCCTATTGTTGAAAACATATCGATGGATCCTTGCCCCCTTCTTTGCCTTCCCTTTCTGCAAACAAATTCCAGTTCTCTCTTGTGATCTTTTTGAGTTTGTTGCAATAGGCTGTATCTTTCTCAAATTAGTAGAACACTGGTTTTTATTTCTTTCAATGTCCTAGTATTTCATATTAACTTCTTTTTAAAAAAAAAAAAAAAACAGCCTGGTCCCTCAATAACACCTGGCATCGCGGAGAAATCAAACATTGTTCAAAATCATTCAGAAGCAATAAGTCAGCCTCCAAAAATGGTGAAATTAGATGGGGGAAAGAGCAGTTCTTCCTCAGTTGGGTTGAATGTGACCAATGTAAGTGGATCTAAAACATTGCAAACATTTGGTGTTGATTCAGCACCTGTTAATCAAGTACCTAGAGCACAAGAGGTGCAATATGCTGAAAAGCAGATTTCTCAGGTACTGTATACATGGTGATATCACATTTTAAATTATATAATACTTTGCTGTGAGCTCATTTTCTCATGCATCATTGCTTCAGCCTTAACGGCTGAAAGATCATTCTCAGAGTTTCAATGGCAGGGATTAGATAGGTTTCATGCAAAAGAAATATAGTTCCTGAAATGATCTTTTATTGATTTAGTTCCTGATATCTATTTAATCATTTTGGCAATTCCCAGAAATATTAGTATGAAACGGTGATGAAAAATTACATATCCCAGACATCTTGATTGAGAAGTGAATATCATCTTGCTAATGATTTACTTAGAAAATGGCTGGGTTGTAATTTAGATGTCATCCTATGTTAAGCTATTTCTTTGGTCTCATTGTTCCAAAAACTTGAATGTGTACTGCTTTAGTTGTGTCTAATGAATGGGGAAGTAAAGCGTATTAAAGTTCAACCTGCTATTGAATGTAGAGTTTTTGAAGTACTTGCTAGCATTTAATACCATTAAGTTTAGTGCTTTGTCTAGTTATCAAATGTAAATCTGATCTGTAATTTCCTTTAAACATAAGTCTCTATGTTAAGGAAAAACGTTGTTGGTATTTTCTTCTGTCTTCTCTTCTTTTCACTATTGACCAAATAACAGAGATAAGATTTGTCGCAGTATCTTTACCGAAATACATTTAAAGGTTATAGTTAGGTCTGGAGGACTTTGTAAATGCTTGCAGTCTTCTTCAAGAGTAAGTTTAACTGTTCAGTTGTGCACATCTGATATTTTGAGTACTGTTGGATTGAGACAATAGGGTTTTCCAGTAGTTTTTCACTGTAATGTGTATCTTTGTGAGTGATTGGATACATAAATGGCTGATCACTGGTACATGTTATAGTTGACTGTCAGGTGAACACCGATCAAGTTATTTGGAAGGTAAAAATTAGTAGTCTCTAGTTGATCTTTGGCACTTGAAAATTTTCTATAGTAGTGGCGTGAGAGCTTAGATGTAAATTTTAGTTTAAAGGACAATTGAATTGATTCCTAGATCATCAATTCTGAAAAATCTGAAGGTACCTATCCTTGTAGTGTGGTTCAAATAATACTTTCTTGAAACTAATTTGTACGGTGATAAATAGCCAAATGCGTGCTTAATTGCTTGACAAACCAAATTGATTGGGGGGCAGTTATGGACATCTGGGATATGATTTGGTTTGGTAGACATTTAAAAAATCCTGCAGTAAGTTTCTATAACTAAGTTATTATAATCGTGGTGCATGGTTTTACAAGCTTATGCAATCTCTCTGCCAGTTGTCAATATGGCTTTTGACCACAACCGTGGCCAATGTGAAACTCTTTGCTTACCTATAGGAGAAATCTTTAGCATTATTTATTTATTTAAAATTTTGGAATACTTTGTGCAATTTGTGGTTGATTTGACAATAATTTTGAAACTCACGATTCACACCATTGTTTGTATGTCAGCCACAGCTCGCACCTGATGTTGAGTCCGTCTTACTGCAGCAGGTGTTAAACCTAACACCAGAACAGCTGAGTTCATTGCCACCTGAACAACGTCAACAGGTCATTCAACTCCAACAGGCACTTCGGCAAGAGCATATGCAGCAGCCATCATAGCAGGTAGGCTTCCAACACCAACTATTGTCAACAGTGTCATCTTCCATCATTTTTTAAACTTTCTGGAAGAAGTGCTCTGCTGTGGGTTCATTCAAATTCTCGGTGCTTGTAAAATTACCATTTATTCTAGATACGTTTAGAAAATGAGCATGTCTCATTGATGTCACATTATGAGCTTGTTTCTTGAATACATGAAAGAATCGGTGAGAGGAAAAAGGAAAAGAAAAAAAATGGAAATGAAAATTTTGTCTTATCTTCTCATTCTATGCCCTTGGAGTACTTGTTAGTGTTAGTGATGTATTATTTGCCTTTAACTGGGCCTGTGGTTTACATGGGGACAGGCGATTTCTTCTCTTTTAACTTCTTTCTATAGCCTGGAAAGATAAACTTGGGATTTGCTAAAAATTTTCTGAATTTCATTTTCATTGTTGGATTATGTTGGATGTATGTGTTTGAGTGTCTCTCTTGTTAAGCTATTTTAGCAATGATATGCAGTCTTGGTAATTTAACCCTTCCAGAATAATTTATATACAAAATAGATTATTAACATATATAATATGATTATGACATGAACAAAAAATATGAATGTAACATGAATATGCATTCGCCCTCTTTTTTCACCTCCTTTCCTTCATAATAATGATAACAATAATAACCTATTTAAAAATAAAGCATGTGGTAAAGCCGATAAAATTAATAATATCTTCCGTAAAATTCATGGTGTTGATCGGGTGAATTGGTAAAATTTGAAGGAGGTACTATAGGCATTACCCTAAATTTGGAATCAAAATAAAATAAAACAGTTTCTAATCTTCGTTAAAAATTACTTATGTCTGTTTTAAATAGCAAACTCTTCTATTTTTAAATTGAATTTAAACTTCAGAAATTTCTAATGATTAAAAAAATGCTTCGGAAAATATAATCGATTCTATTATCCAGGGGTGAAAGAAAACCTTATAAAGAAATTAATCAACAACTGGATTATAGATAAAATGGTAGTGTTTATGAATAAACTATCTTTTAATTGTTTTATTTATATATTTTATATAAAAGAGGAAACATCACTATATTAACATTCAATCCTTTATTAAAAAAATATATACTATAAATTTATAAATGACTCTTAGTCTTCATAAAAAATATTAAATAAAATTATTTGTTAAATAATATCATTTAAAAGTTATCTTACATGTCAAAATGATAAAAGTTTCACATAAGCATTCAAGCCGGCATTTCTTAAATGAAAAGTGTATATATCTTGATCATTTCTTCCGCAAGTATATTTAAACAGAATTTAATCACTCTTAAAATTAAAAAAATAAAATAAGTACTTCTTGGCAAGACTTCAACTTTGATGATAGAAAAGGGGCAGCAAAACTTTCCATTGCCCTTATTACACAAAACAATTGACGAAATATTTGGGAAATATTAAGTCATTATACCCTTAATATATAACTTGTATACTTCAACCGAATCCTTCTAGTTGATCCTTCTGCAGTTCGTCCTGATCTCTCCATTGCTTCCTGTCAATGGGCTTATGTTTCCCATAGTGATCATGGATTGAACAAAGGCGTCGAAGAAGTCGCGTTGGCTACCGGCAAACCTGTTGACAATGGCCACCGTGCTTGTGTTGGTGGTCGAGAACAATGACTGATCAGTTTGGAGAAGGCCGCGGTTGTTCTGTAGGTTTGTGTAGTAGTTGTTGTCAAAGTCATCAGCAGTTGATGAATCAAGATTTGCCAAGGCATTACCGTTCCCTCCTTGGGGACATATTTGTGCAAGTACGTCGGAAAACATAGGGTCCAAAGTCGGATCCGTGCCGATACGACGGCTGAAAGTTTGGCATTGAGCACGGCCAAATGAATGTGCCTGAGAATAATTAGCAAGCATGTTTATTATAACTATAAACAAAATGGTGTGATCTAGTTGCATACGTACAAATAATGTTGGTGACAAAAGCAAATCCTTAAATTACCTGATAATGCAACCAGATCGGTAGAATCATCTAGTCCAACATCTCTAAATTTTCTTTGCAACACGCTGAAATTAATCGTCAAAAGGAGATGGGATTGCTGATGTTCCATCTTGGTTAGCCGTCCTACTGTCTCGTCTTCCAAGGGGCACTTGCCATGTTGGACCACCAGCCTTTCAAGTTCGAAATTGGAATTAATCATTACAAGTATTAAATTAAATGATTAATATAATAACTAATTAATTAACAAGAATGTATACATATATATTGTACCAATGAAACTCCAATTTGGGATCCGAGTGCCAAAATATCAGCACAGGATACAAGACCAGGGCAGGCATTCTCTAAAGCCGTTTTGATGTCATCAACAATGTCAACATCAATCATCTGGTTGGGGGTTGCATCCTTTTCACTATGCCTTTTGCAGCATCATTATCCAGCAAAAGTGATCCATCACAACCCTGCTCAAACAAAAATTGTTACCAATTGATAAAAATAAGTGAGTCTGAAAAAAGAAAAAGAAAAAGAAAGGGTCAAAAAGTGGATGCATGAAAAACATTTACATCGACCATGCAGTCGTGAAAGTGAGCTCGAATAAGTGTGGCACCGATTCGGATGTCACTTTGGACAGCCTGCTGAAGCACCCCACCAACAATGGTGGTCAAGTTAGGGCATGTGTTACCATAAAATGTGGGGATAAGCTGCTGAGCCTTGGATCCACCAAGGATCATCCCAGCTAGGACGACAAAAGTGGTGGTCATTCGGAATGAAGGCATCATTCGACTGCTGATAAAGCTGAAATTCTATATTGTATTATTTGTGAGTGAGAGATACCATGTTACGTTGTAGACCTGTCCACGGGTATGGGAAGGTTCGGGTAAAAATATAGGCCCGAAATATGGGCTTGGACAAAAATTAAGGCCCGTTTAGAAAACGGGCCGGGCCTCGGGCAAATTTTTTTTGGCTTGGGCCCGGCCCGAAAATATATTAAATATATATATTTTAAATATAATAGTTTTTTATTTAAGTTTCATTTACTTTCATTTCCTTATTGGCCAACTAATTTATCCAACTAATAGTTTTTATTTTAAGTTTCATTTACTTTCATTTCCTTATTTTTAAATTATAATAGTTTTTTATTTTAAGTTTTTTTATTTGTCCAACTAATTTATGTATAAATAAGAAATAGAACAGATTTGCTTATTGGCCAGGAAATATCAAAATAGAAATAGAAATGGAATAAATAAATCCATGTATTATATGAGTTTAATAATACATAACTCCAGTTAAAAGAAAGAGACCCACTCAACTTACTAACAATTAATACAATCAAGTTTGTTACAAAAAAAACATCAAGTTTGTTTTACTAATCAAATGTTAGATTTTGTTACAACAATTAATACAAAATAATAATAAAACATCAAGTTTATTTTACTAATCAAATGTTATATTTTGTTACAACAATTAATACAATTAACAACTAATACAATTAATAATTTGATAATTTTACTAATCAAATGTTAGATTTTGTTACAACAATTAATACAATTAACAAGTAATAATTTGATAATTTTACTAACAATTAATTTTAATAACAATTAGTTTTAATTTTATTAAAAAAAATAATTTTAATTTTAATTAAAAATGGGCCGAGCCAGGCCGGGCTCGGGCCCTATATTTTTTCTCCGGACCGGGTCCCTTTTTATAGAGATATTAATTCTGTCAAATTTAGTCCTTATACCATGAGTAAGTTATAGGTTTAGTTCTCGTGCCCTAATTTGATCAATTTTAGTTTCTGCACTTTTTGAATTTTAAAATTTTAGTTTTGAACTAAATGGTAATAATTAAATTTGATAGGTCAAATGTTGTTATTAGTCTCACACTACGTTTAAGTTGTGGATCTAATCTTTATTTTCTAATTTTCTAATTTTTAGTCTTATACTTATATCAAATTTTGAAATTTTGAATCTTGACGTAAACCGTAACTTTAAATCTATTAACTAAAATAATACGACTTTGAAATAGTAAGTTAATATGACATTAAACATGTAATAATATGTTTGTTGCATGATATTTTGCAAATAATATAATTTAATGGCTGCTTTTGGATTAAGACTAAAATTTCAAAATTTAAAAACTACATAGATTAAAAATATGATCAAACTAAAATATAAAGTCTAAACATGCAATTAGGGGTGAGGGTTTGATCGAATCGAATGAAAAAATTTTGAGTTAATCAAGTTGACGAGTCCTATTTTATTATCTTAACTCGATTTGAATTTTTTTTGAATCGAGTCGAGTGAAATGAAATTTGAGTCGAGTCGAATCGAATCGAGTGAAACTGTTCGAGTTAAATTAAAAAATTAAACATGTCAAATTAAAATTTTGGTATAGTATAATTAATTCCATGTTATAGCACATAAATTTGAAACCATATATATTTGAAAAATTTTTCAAAGCAAAATAAAAAAAACTTGAATAATTAATTAACTTATATAGGCCCAAAATTATTAATTTTAAAAAATTCTTTATATATTCTTTAATTTTTATAATATTTTTAAAAATATAAATTTTAGAATTTTATAAAAATTTGAATTTTAAAATTATTTTGAACTTTTGTTTTGTAATTTTTGTTGAGAGAGAGACCAATTTGCTCATTTTCAAAATTGACAGGGATCAAATGAATATTTACACTAATAAATTATTCGAGTTGACTCGAATAACTCAATTCAATTAACTCAAAATTCGATTTTTTTAATCGAATTGAATTTTAAGGTGCTAAGAGTAAAAGTACCACTAATAAAATTAGAGGTAATAGTTAGACTTTTGTTTGATGCAACTTGGCAGGTGACTGTATCATAGCTGGAGGGCTGATGTGCTAAACACATGAACTTTCTATGCTTACTTTTCTTTAAGCAGAAATTTTCTTCACAATATTGCTCAAGAGGATCTAATATTCGACACTTCTCAATTAATGCTGATTGCCCTACACCTTACTTTCTAAGAGCAATAGACTTGAACATTTCTCACTTTTACAAATTCTTCTTATTAAATCTGAAAATTTGGCATGTATATTAATTTTATAGAATATGGTTGATTAGTTATTTAGCTCGTTTCAGTAAATACCTTAAGAAATAAAAAAAATTATATTTTATATTTGAAAATGTTAAATATATTAAATGATAATCCTTGAGTTTTTATTACTAAGATTGCTAATGAAATTTCTTTGCTATTTAAATGATGAAAATAGAAAAAGAAGAAGGGAGACATATAAGGACCTTAATACATTAATTGCTACACATTTGAAATTAAGCATTGATATATTTAAAAGTGGAAAACATGATCTTCAAACCTTGAACCTCATTCTTCCCATCAAATAGTAACGACTGTGTTTATAATGATATCTTTTTAAAGATATTTCAAATCTATTTCTTCCGCAAAGATAGATCATAAACATCAAGACTTGGAACCAGTGTGAAGTACGCACCTGACTTTAGATATGTTCACCATTTAAGAAATTGATGAATTTAAGAAAAGAATCATCAGTAAATATATTACAAAATTCTCGATAACTATATGGTAATCAACCTAAAATATTCTCTCTCAAATCAATTTATTCTAAACATTATATTATTATATCTTGAATGAATTCAAAAGAAATTTTGATGCTTTGTGGATTCCAAATAAGATAACAGTTATAATCTAAATAGTCGTATTTAAAAATAAAAATATTAGTCTACTTCCACATATCGCAACATGATATACTATTCATATTGCTACCCAACCATGTGGGCTTCGTCAAAGACATTTATTATCACCGTGCTATGTCAAAACAGCTTTTAAAAGTAGAGGCAGTTTAGGAAATTCAAGGCATAAGGATCGGAAAGATTTGTCCAACAATCTCCCATCTCTTATTCATAGATGATAGTTTTCTATTTTTTAATGCCAATGTACACTCAGCTAGAGCTATCAAGAAGATTATAAAGAGGTATTGTGTGTTGTGTGGCCTTTTGATCAACATCAATAAGGCCTCCTCTGATTTGGCTTTTAATGTCAGTGAGGTGCAGTTGGAGTAAATAACTGCTACCAACCTCACTGCTATGCTGTTTAGTTTAGCATGACAGTTTAGTGAAAATGCATTTCCACCATGACGATATCTTGAAAATCATTGAAGATTTCAACAAAGAATTAAAATTCATCAAGAGGCGGTTGGTATTTTTAATGAGACAAAATACCCATACTTTTATTTATTATTTTACCATTTTATCCTTGAAAGTTAAACTAATTTCTTTCCCAATCTTATTTTTTTCAGATTTGGCGGTAGAATTCTGCTGAAAAATTAAAAAATTAATTTAATTTTTTCCAGAATATTTAACTATAAAAATTAAAAATAACTATCATTTTATCTATTAAATAATTTAAATTGATTATATAATTTATTAAAATACTTATAATAAAATACTGGAAGATACATTTAATATTTTATTAAATTAATTTATAAATTCACATATTTTAATAATTTTATAAAAGTAAAATAATTTAAAAACTTCTATTATATATCAATTCTAATTTGATGTCCTTAATAGTCATTTTTTATTCTCACCTCACCGCTACAACTGCATTTGAATCCAAACACACACTCCACCATTGTTTCTAATTTCACTGCTACAGTATCCAATCTCACCGGCTACAGTAACTAATCTCACCGCCACCGCTGTTTTTAACCTCACCGAAGGTAAACACACTGCCCATCCAAACTAAGCCTAAATATGAATTCAATGGCGACAAGCAGGCGGCCTTAAAAAAATTGGGAATTTTATTTTTTTTTACCCTTTAAAATGTATAAAACTATAACATAGTAATGACGAAATTGTATTTTAGCCTCCTAAAAATGATAAGATTTTAATTTAGTCATTTAAAAATATATTAGCTAATAAAATTATGAAATTACATTTTAACTGTTATCAAAATTTATAACTTAATTTCACCCTAATTTTTTTTAGTTTCACCCTAATTTGAATTGTTACTAAGCCCTATAGGACGGAGTAACAAAAACATTGGATTTCAAGTTTTTTGGGAATGATAAAAGTAGACAATTCAAGGAGATATCTAGGCATTCAAGATGTTTTCGAGATAAGCAAAGTTTCTTCCAACCATTGATTGAAAAATTACAAAATAAACATGCTATTTGGAATTCAAAATGCTTATCACCGAGTGGAAGAAACACTACTAAAGTTTGTTCTTGCATAAATTATGTATTGTTTAGCTTCAGGACTCCAAAACATGTCTTGGATAAAATTGATCAAATTATTCGGAACTTTTGGTGGGGCGAGGACCGTAATAAAAGAAAATTACACATGTAGTTGGGATATGTTATTGCTCCCTGGGAGAAGGGTAAGCTTAGAATCGGATGAGCTGATTTGTTGAAAGAGGCCCTCCTATGTAAGCAAGTTTGGCGGGTGAGTAAAAAGTGCTAACATTATAAAATAATATAATATATATCATTTTAGGGTAAAAAATGTTAGGTACTTATAATGATAAGGGGGCGGATGAGTAATATACTCTTAGTAGAACCATAATATAAATATGTTAGAGTGTTAAAATTACAAAAACACTTTTGATGGGATCTATCTATATGAGTATGAATTGTGATCGTTTTTAGGAGCTTAAGGGTTTGGCTCTAATAACACTCATGAAAAGAAGTTATAGACACGACTATAATAGTGTCTCTAAATACTATGCATTGGCTGGCGTTGAAATTGTTACATGAGATGTGTTTGATCGATTAATCAAATGAGATCGTTACCATGCAATTTCGATTAACTTCAACATATTTTCACTATGTGAATGTTCAATCGTAAGACACATTCATTTATGCAATTGATTTTTAAGATTATCGAAGTCTTAGAACATTTTCAAAATATATATAGTGCTCTAACAGTTGCAAACGAAATGTTATAAGTAACTAAAAGTTATAGCACTTGGTTACTAATCAAGAGTTGTAACTATTTAAAAGTGACGAGTTATGTCTCTTATTACTAAAAGTTATGTTACTTGATTATTAACAAAACACATTATAAATTTTTTAACAAAATGGACATTATATTTAAAAAAATCTTGGTGGAAACATGAAAGACATGATAAAAAGATCCATTTCAAACAGAATGTTAATTGTGCTGCCACGTGTGTATTTATTTTTACACATAATTAAATTAATTTCTCAAAAAAATTAAATTAATTTCCCTGAGATGTTGAAGAAATAATGAATATGGCATCAAAAAACTAAATTCTGGGATTGTGAAACGGGGTTACGTAAGCAAAGATCTTTTTGGTGGCAAAAGGGGACCAAATAAACAAAAACCAAACCATTAGAATTATTTGCTTCTTCAAAATGATGGGTGGATGATGGATGAGACCCACTATAACACCTTATACTTAACCCGATTGTCGGGTCCGAGCTACGAGATGCCATGTTTGTTGCTGGAGCAACTACGATTTCAATTGCACTTAAATTTGACAATTTATACATACTATTAAGTTCATTACATCATTACAACATGCTATATAATCAATTCCAAGGTTAAGTTGAGCTTACGAAAACTCTTTCAATAAGCCGAGGTTAGTTGAGGACTAACTTGTAAAATTTTAAAACTATTGGGTTGACGTTGCAACTTTGGGGTTCCAAGTCATGATGCCACTCATTGTCCATTCCTCGTCATGAAGTTAAGGACCCGACGTCACGACGTGACTGACTATTTTCATAAGGTCCATATGGTACTAATTCACAGCACCTAAAATAGTTAATAAGGTACCAATGATCCAATTACATATCATTACATATTCAAGATCATAATTCCATACCATTTTCATCATCAATTCATATTACAAATCATTAAACAAGTTATAACATGCTTGTTTCTATTATATTCAATTCAGTCTAATTCTCGACATTCAATATCATCATGTATAAACAAAATCATGCGATAGTATTACACTTAACTCAATAGATATATTTGCAAAAATCACATGTATGTATATATGCTTATGGATATTGTAACGCCCCTAACCCGAATCCGTCGCTGGAACAGGGTTACGGAGCATTACCGGAGTGTACAAATTAATTATCAAACATTTCATTGCATCTAGCATTCATATTTGAAACCAATCAAAATCATACATATTGTCCCTTAAACGAGCCCTCGAGGCCCAAATATACGCATTAGAAACACATAGGGACTAAGTCGAAAGCTCAGAATTTTTTTTCGAAAATATTTAAAGTTTCCAACATTACAGGAGTCACACGGCTGTGTTTCAGCTCGTGCCCGTGGCCGTGTGAGTATACTGACTTGGGTCACACGGTCAAGTCACACGCCTGTGTGCTAGGCCATGTGAGCATTCTGTTTTGTGCAAATTTAAGATACAGGGGACACATGGCCGTGTCATCTGGCCGTGTGTCACACACGGTTAAGACACACGCCCGTGTGGATGAAAATAAGTCATTTTACAAGCCATATTTCTCACCCAATTTAGTGTCTATCTACAATCAACATTACACATATCAATAAGGCATAATTAGACATTCAAAACAAGCCAAAATAAGTGGCTAAACTCAACACGCTACATATAAGCCATCATTAAACAAAATACCTATACATGCCATTATAACCAAAATCAAAGCATTCGAAAATACCGATAGAACCGATGGATAGTGTGATATATCTCCGACAAGCTTCCAACCCAATCAAGCTTCAGATAATTTGAAAAGTAGAAGAAAACAAATACATAAACAATGAATGCTTAGTAAGCTCATATAAACTTTAATCATAATACTTCCTTTTCAACTATGAAATTTATACTTATCAAGAATAATCTAATATTGCTACCACAATACTCATGAAGTTATATTTAACAACTCACTAAGTGAATAAATCTATAGTATCACTTATACATAATATTCCTACAATAGTAGGATTTTAAACAACTTTAACTCTTCCAAAATTTCTTTATTTTCATTTGTGTTTCTTTACTTTCCACACTCATTCCATATGCATAACACACCAGTCATAAGCATATCATTCAACCATATATACAAGCTAATGCATTTAAACATAGACCTTCTTCAAATTAATCACACGATAACTCATTTTATAAGAAATTGCATAACTTAAAACTTACTACTCTTTCATGAGCACAAGTATATTTTCATTTGTGCACTTATCCTTTCAACACATCATATAATAAACATATTACCATTTAATCAGTAACTTGGCACTTGTCTAAGCGTCAACAACAACACTTGTTAGCATACTTGGACGTATTTCATATAAATTCAATATTGATAAACTTATTTTATCAACATATCACACTTGAGTTTATAACTCATCACAACTTACATAATTTCCATGTATCAGCATATCAAGATATTGATGTATATACATATCATGACACATATCATTCTTTTATTGTTTCTTCATATGCATATATCATCCAAAAACAACTCCTATTATTTTACAATTCGAAGAACGACTTACGGATATGAGTACATCATTTTCAGAAGCCCGAAGGCTGAACAGAAGCTCATGAGAGCTAAACACAAAGTAAACACGAAAGTTCGCAACAAATGCTAAACCTTGGTTTACTTGGGTAATTTGCCGTCAATTCATCCTTTACATTTTCTGTCAGTTCATCATTTACATTCGTAGTGCCATAACTCAGTTATGGTCTTATCATTAGAATGTCATAGCCTAGCTATGGTCTTATATATAAATACTGCGATGGTCCAACCATGGTCTTACGTTCATAGTGCCATAACCCAATTATGGTATTATCCGTCAATTCATCCTTTGCCACAAAACGATTGTACTCAATCCCGTGTTCCACTTGTTTTGAACATTTAATTCAATTTCATAATTTAACAATAATTTTGTTTTTAGTAATAGATATGAATAAATACATAATACCATTCATCAATTTAATAAATAAACATTAAATTTTAACCATACAAACTTACGAATTGAATTGTAATAATTGCAAGAGTTTAGAGACTATTCCACTATTTTTCCTTTTTCACGAGTATCTATGAAATCTTGATCTAAAATATAAAATTACTCATTCATTAGCATATATTTCAGTTCCAATTCATTTCACTATTTATACCCTTCAATTTTTTGAATTTACATAATTACCCCAACTTTTACAAATTTTACAGTTTAGTCCATTAACAAATTAATTTATCAAATCAACTAATTTTCCTCAATTAATAATTTGTCTAAATATTCTAGGCTATCAAACAACCCTTAATAAAATAGAAATTTAATACCAAACCCTAATATTTTAACCATTTTCATAATTTGATCCTAACATCAATATTTAATAAAATCACGTTATAATATCATCATACAACAAAATTAAAGCTCTAAACCCACTTGATATTAATAATTTCTTTCAATGTATTAATTTAGACAATAAAACAATTCATTTCATGCAATTTGGTCATTTTTGACGTTTTACAAAATTACCCTTAAAATTATACTTTTATTCAATTTAGTCTCGAGCCTAAAACATGCAAATTAGCCATTTTAATGAATACCCATGCTAGTTGAATATTCATATATTTTCCTCCTCCTCTTCTCAATTCTACATCCTTAATGTATATAACATGCTTATATGTAATATTATCTATAATTCTACTATTTACTTATGTTCATATCAAAGCTATCCACTTGAGTCATAGTCAATAAATTATTTATATCTTGAGCTACAGAATTATAAATTAAGATTCGCTTGATTTTTTTCAAACTAGACTCAAATATGTTTCTACCATAAAATTTTCATCATTTATAGTTTAGCCAATAAGTACAGTAAAATCTTCAAATTTATCCCTATTCTGCTGTTTGACAGCTTTGACCTTTGCTTACTAAAAATTAATTATCTCTTAGTACGGGGTTTGGATGATGTTTCCGTTTGTTTCTCTCGAAAATAGACTCATAAATAATTTAAAAATATAAATTTAAACCCATAATTATTTTTTTTACAATTTTTGATGATTTTCCAAAGTCAGAACAGGGGAACTCGAAATCAATCTGACCCTGTCTCACAAAAATTCATATATCTCATAATATGAAATTCTTTTGCTTACACCGTTTCTTCTATGTAAAACAAGACTCAATAGAATTTAATTTATTACTTTAATTAACCTCTAATTCAAGTTATACAATTTTTGGTGGATTTTCAAATTCAGACTACTGCTGCTGTCAAAAACTGTTTTAGTGTAAAATATTGATAACCAAATTTATAACACCCTCCTTTCCTTTCTCTACAATATTTCCCATCACTTCCTCTTTTTTCCCTTCACTAACATATCAAGAACATAGAACCTTATATAATAAAACTCTACTTTAACACCATTTTCATACTTTTTCAATATATTGAAATCTTGATGTTCTTACCTTGACCTATTGATTTCAATCTTTAACTTGATTTTCTCTCTCCTCCAGCTTCTATTTCTTGAATCTAACTTGATATTCTAGCTCCCCATTGTCTCCTTATTATTTTTCTCTTTTGGTAGCTATGAAAATTCTTTTGATTTCTAAGTGAAAATGGTGAATTTTTCATAAAATGACCAAATTGTAGAAAAAGAAAAATTTCTTTCTCACATGGGTGCATGGAAATATGATGAAAATTCATCATCTTTCTTTCCTTTTATACTAAATAAAATAATAAAATGATAATAAAATATCTCATTAAAATATTAATAAAATCATATTTATCTAATTAAATAATTATAAAATGTCATCAAAATATCTTTAATATCATCATTCCCTTCTAGAGTTCTCTCTCTTTCTAATTGACCATTTTTCCCTTTATGATCTTTTAAAATTCTATCCTTGAGTCATCACTTAATTTGGTAAAATTGCAATTTAGTCCCTCATAATTCTTCACCTATTCAATTTGGTCCTAATTCATCCATTTTCCTTAGTTTCTAGATCATTCTACCCTTAAAATATTTGCACTATTGGTCTTTCAACTTTTTTATACTTACACTTTAACCCTTAATTTTTGAGTATTTACTCTTGGGCAACAAAACTTTTCTCACTTTTGCGATTTAATCCTTTCTTGAATTAATATGTCATAATATACTTCCCAATGTTGACATAACTCAAAATTTCCATTTTTGTCACTTTATTTCCTTATTTTACTATATCAAGAATACTATTTTACTTTCTTACTGTAGTAATTTTCGGGGTATTACAGATATATATATATTTATGTATTGAACTCGAATCATAAAAGTATAAACCAAATGTTCTGCTACTCATTTAAAACTCTCGCCTTTCCCTTCTCTCGTGATGGCCCGACGTCGTCTTTAGCTATATTCGATAATTCAATAATAAAAAATCAGGTTACATCCAATTCATATTCAAATACATAGCCAGTCATATTTCACATTTTATTCAATTTAGCCCCTATATCTGGGATACTCGTATTTTTCAATGTCTAACATCGAATCAAAATTTGATTTCATATTCTTTAATTAGGAACCTTATGCTTTCTATCTATAGCATAATTTCATGATAATTTTCAATTTATTAAATTTAAACCCTAATCAAAGTTAACTAACAAGTTCAATTTACTTTTTAATTTAGTCCTTATCATAATCTAAGCTTACTAACTATCAAATTCTTCAAGTTTAAGCTTAATTCATGAATTTCTCTCTAATGAAAACTTGCTTAAAACTTGAAAATTGAACGAGTTGATACATGGGCTAGCTAATTCAAGTTCCCATGATCATAAATATATAAAAATTTCAAGAAAATAGCTTAGTTACCTTGTTCAATTGGTTGGTTGAATGCTTGGACTAAACTTAAGATTTTTCTTTCTTTTCTTCAAAGCTAGACGATGGAATGAAAAAGATGAGAATGTTTTCGTCTTTCATTCCACTAACTAGCATATATATTAATTAATGTTTAATTAACCTTGTTTAATTAATTAATTTAACCATTATTATACATAATTTAATTCTTAATTAAACTAAGTGGAATCCACCAAAACCACTCATTATTCATGTTACTCAATGGTTAAATAATCATTTTGGTCCTTTGGATAATTGCTATCTAGGTCCTCAAGCATTTTTTAGATTAAAACTCAATAGCGGTTGAACTTCTACAATTTAGTTCATGAGCTTTAATTAACTATTTTCTCGATTAAATTACTTAACCAAACTTTAACATATTTTCTTAATAACTTCATTAATCTTTATATTTCATCCTTACAGAATCAATTTATGGAAATAAGGTTCTAAAACTGCATTTTCTGACACTATTGAAATTCGGGTCGTTACACCCACGGTGAGTTGAGTCTTAGCCTTGATGAACTTAATGAGTGACTCGATCAGTCTAGTGAAACTGCCATGGTCCATTTGTTCCAAGTTGTCTTTAAGGGATTCTGCTTCGAGGCTGACGAGGCAGATGTTGGGAAGGGAATTGACGCCGAAGAGTTTGAATGAGGATTGGGATTCGCGAAACTTGAAGTCGTAGAACAACAGCTTGGTGTTAGAGCCGTTGTGGTTGGCAATGAAAGAAAAGGTGACGAGGGCGAAGTCCTGACTGAGCTCACGGAGGCTGAGGTTGGCTTTTTCATGGAGTTGGATGGTGTCAAAGAAGATGAGGTAGGAGTAAGGGTGTAACACCTCTCACCCAACCTGATTGTTAGATTTGAGCTACGGGATGCTATAGTCATTGTCAAAGCAATTACAGTTAGCCAGTCAACATACATGCATTTATACATGTTATCGAGTGTTAATCATATCCAAAATATGATAATCAATCATTTCTAGGTCTTAATCGAGATTACAAAAGCTCTTTTGTTGACTTGAGCACGAAATAGGACCAAATTATGAAGTTTTAAAAATTTAGAGTCGATGTTGTGACACCATCAATTCCACGTCGGGATATTACCAAAATAGTATGTCATGTCACAATTTCAGGCTACTTGACGTCATGATGTTAGTTACTATCATTCAGCGTTACGACGACGAAGAGTGATCGTCAGGATGAGGACTCTATTTTTTGTAAAAATGAACCATTTGGTACCAATTTTAATGCTTCCAACCATACCTAACATTTTATACATCAAATACCAAATCCAATTGGTCCAAAACATACCCAAAAACCATACCAAAGAAGTTTAAACATTCAACTTAACTTCCTTACAAGATATTCAATTCAATTTCACCAATTAAGCTTAAGCATTTCATTTCCATGGCATACATCTCTATCAATTATCCAAATACCTAACATTTACCTATACCAAACCATTCTAAAACATGCCAATTTATATGCCATACATACCTTAAACATAATAGTAAAAGTATATCCATTCAGTTTAATATACATCACAAATGTCAAATTATGCATTTTTAAACTATTTGCAAAACCAACAACTAGATCACATCTATATACCAAGTTTAATATGTTACTCACATCATAAAGACTTATATACATCAAGACACCTATATACATGCCACAACCCTAGGTTCTAAAACGATCAAACATCTATCGATTCAATGATAGGACAGCATGAGCTTCGAACGATCTAGCTTGATGCATTCCGCAAGGTGACAATCTACAAGGAAAATGGAAAATAAAAGGGGTAAGCATATACGATGCTTAGTAAATTCATAGGTATTAAGCAACAACTTACCTTAACTTCCAATTAAACACAATAAGCTACTAAGCTTGACATAATTTGGTTAGAGATGACAATTTATAACATCAACAAGGTGAGTTTAAAAATATAATCAAACCATGTAATATCACAAGTATTTAAAATGTCATTTCGTGTCATAACAAGTAACAAACTCAATTCTCATTCAATCCAAAAGTAGTGTAATCATACACACACATATATATTAAGGATTTGCACTTAAATCATTCAATAATATTTCATTTGAACATCGAGCTTAATTCATCTCATTTCAATTTCTTGTTTCATTTAGCACGTTTCGTCCGATGAACCCTAGCAAACGGACTCGGATACACAGATATCTCCGATACACCAGTTGCTCGTTTAAACTAAGTATACTCGTGTCAGGTTACTAGTCCAGGCTAAACCTTTATAACGACACATCCGTTTGTTGCCCAAGCTGAAAATATACTTGTCAATTTACTCATTCGGGCTAAACCTTTAAAACGAATTAGGTTACCAATTCAGGCTAAACCTGTGTCACATATATCTTTGAGTCCACAACAAATAATGGATCTCAGTAATCATCTGAAATCAATCTGTACAAGTGTGGACAAGGCCCTATTGGCATTCCAATCATATCCTAACATTTACTAAGTTCACCTGGGCACCTTTTAATACATTTATTTACAATTTAGTCCAACTCTCACCTTTTATGTCAATTTACCACAATCAATTCACAATCAAGCATAAATACACAAATAAAATACATAATAATTTAAGCACAATTATACCATATGAACTTACCTGAAAAAATAGCAAACAAGTCGAATCTTCAAGGACTATTTGACAATTTTTTACTTTCCCCTGATTATCCCCGATTTTATCCAATTCTGGATCTAAACAATTATTTTAGACATTTCGTCAATACCAAATATTTTTATATCATTCTATGATATGCATGAACCTATTTAATTCTAGTTTTTGAATGTTCCTTAGGTTTTACATTTTATTTAATTTAGCTTCTGAAATCGAAATAACAATGTCTTTCAATTTGAGCCTCGATTTTAAAACCGATCTCAATTACATCCTTTAGGGACCCTCTACTATATATTATTATTGAAATTTCATGTAAATTTCACATTTTATTCACTATGGTCCTTTTAAATAAAACTAATTATTAAACTTTACAATCTAGTCCTTTTTCACATCTAAGCTTAAAATCTATCAATTTAATATCAATTTCTTCAAGAAATCATCAATGAAAACTTTCAAAAATTTTAACAGATTTATAGATTAGTACATGAGCTAGGTAAATCAAGCTCCCATGACCTCAAAAACATAATAATTATAGGAGGAGTTACCTTACAATTAAGGACAGAATACTAAAGCTTCAAAAGGGTTTTTCTTTCTTTGGTTTTCCGGCAAGCAAAGATGAAAGGAAGAAGATGAAAAACTTTAATTAATTTTTGGCTCTTATACTTAGTTTATAACTTAATTAATTACTTAATTATCTTAATTAAAGTTAATTAACTAAATTTCATCATCATTAATTAAAATAAGTGGAATCTTCCATCATTTCCCTCTAACACATTATAATTTGGTTTAATTGTTATTCTGGACTTTTGACTAATTGCAATTTAAATCCTAAATCTTTGACCAATTAAAAGCTATAGCGATAAGACTTTTATAATTTAGTCCTTATATACTAGTTAAATAATTAATAGGCAAAATTGAAGGATCAAACATTAACAAAATTTTATACCAACTCAATAAAAATATTTATGGGATTCAGTTTATGAAAATGAGGTTCCGAAACTGACTTTTCTAACACCACTAAAAATCAGGTTATTATAAAACGTGAGAGGTTTGGGAGGACTTGATGAATTTTGAGATGGTTTGATTGTTTAAGTGGATAACACCCGATTCTTATTGCGATTGAAGGGTTAAAAGATCAAGTACTAGCTCCAATTCCAGTTCAGCTTTTGAAATTACAAGAGAGAAATGGAAATGAACGATAGTATGACGAGCTGAATATAAGAAATTGCCATTTTTTGGGAAATTAATTCAATGGCGTGTAAATATAAATTCACACGTGGTAGCACGGTCAGCATTCCATAGAGGTACAGTCAACATTTTGTTTGGTGTTTAATGGGGGAGTGAACAAAATACTCTAAGTTTCTAACCGCAGTGCTTAAATTGAAAAAAAAAAATAGTTTTAAAGTGACCAAAATAGAAAGGAAGTAATTTTAGAGAGGCTATGTGGGGAGTTTACCCAAAATATATCCATAGCAAAGTGTAAAATTATCTGTAAAACGTAAGTAAAAGATGGTGTCTTATCTGATTCATTTACGTGACTCTTCTGTCTGACTTCATCAAACAAAGCAAAGCAATAGTGTCCGTTCATCAATTATATCACTTATCTCCTCTTGTTACTCTCTTCCTCCCCCGACAATGACTCACACTTCAATCAGGTTTGGAATCATTGGCTGCGCCGACATAGCCCGCAAAGTCTCCCGAGCCATCCTACTTGCACCCAACGCCACTCTCTCTGCCGTCGCCAGCCGCTCCCTCCACAAAGCCGCCGATTTCGCCAAGCCCAATGGCTTCCCCCCTGAAGCCAAGATCTACGGCTCTTACGAATCCCTTTTGGACGATCCTGACATCGACGCCGTCTATATGCCCTTACCCACAACCCTTCACCTCAAGTGGGCTGTACTGATAGCTCAGAAGAAGAAGCATTTGCTAACGGAGAAGCCCGTGGCTCTCAATGTGGCAGAGTTTGATGAGATAGTAAGGGCTTGTGAGGAAAACGGAGTTCAGATTATGGATGGGACCATGTGGATGCATCATCCAAGGACCCACAAAATGAAGGAGTTTTTACAAGATAAGCAGCGCTTTGGTCAGCTTAAAACTGTAAACTTCTCTTTCATAACCTTCTTTTTTGTTATGCATTTACCATTTCTGTTCATAACTTAAGTTTACTCAGATTGACATCTAATTCCGTTTTGCTGCAATGTATGACTTATCTTATGATGATGGAATGACAATGTTATTTTAATAACCTTGGCCTTCCTCAGGTGAACAGCTGCTTCACATTCTTTACCGACCCCGATTTTCTCAAGAACGACATCCGTGTGAAGCCAGATCTCGACGCACTTGGTGCTCTCGGTGATGCGGGGTGGTACGGGATCAGGTCGATCCTGTGGGCAGCCGACTACGAGCTGCCCAAGACCGTAACAGCCTTGCAAGGAGCTGTTCTTAACGAAGCAGGGGTGATACTAGATTGTGGGGCTTCACTGCAGTGGGAGGATGGCAAAAAAGCAACCTTCCATTGCTCTTTCTTAACTAGTTTGACAATGAATATCACTGCTATAGGAACACACGGAACCTTGCACCTCACGGATTTCGTCATTCCTTACCAAGAGCAGGAGGCCTCTTATACTGCATCCGCGAAGCCCGGATTCAACGAACTCGTAACAGGATGGGAGCCGCTTCCGAGCGAGCATACGGTTACCGTCGATCTGCCCCAGGAAGTATGCATGGTGAGGGAGTTTGCTACCTTGGTTCAAAATATTAAAAAGAAGGGCGCGAAGCCGGATATGAAGTGGCCTACGATCAGCAGGAAGACACAATTGGTTTTGGATGCTGTCAAGGCATCCATTGAGAAAGGTTTTGAACCTGTTGAAATTGTCAATTAATGTGCTATAATCTATCATTTTTCAATTTTCTTGTATCATGAGACTGAGAGTTTTGCATCAAACGTGAACTTCATTCAGTGGGTAACTCCAAACTACTTTGGTTTGTGCAATAATAAACCAGAGGACAACCTCAGACTGTCAGGTTGGAATTATGGATTTTGATAATAAACTATTTAGAAATGTAGCTTAATTTTATGACTTTGTTCATGCTTCCAAATTAAAATTCTTCAAGTACTTTTAAATTCGATAAATTCATATTTTTATATATGCATTATATTGATTTTACAATTAATTTATACATTTTATTTTTACCATTTATATAAGAATGAAATTCAAATCTCAGTTTTCAAATCCATTTTCTCAAACCTAAGCTTAAAAACTTTCAAATCATTTACATTTTAACTCTGGTTAATTTATATAAAATATATTTAAATTACTTATTCATGTAATATAAAAAATAATTTAAATTAATCACTTTATAATCCCTTGTTATTTTATTATATTTATAATCCATGAATGATTTTAATTTCAACACTACAATACCTAATTTCATTGTTGTAGAAACTAATTTAATTGTTACTTGTTTTTATTCTTTTAAAAATTAATCTCATTTCCTTGAACTCTAAAATGTGCAAAATAAAAATATTAACAAATCTGTTCATAGGTCGGGTTATCTGTTCAAACCTGAATGCTCGCTCGAAATTTAAGAAGATTTGATGATGAAGCTAGTAGAGTAGGAATTGTCTTCTCCTCGGCTTACTAACATTCACCTCTATCAATTAGTCTTGTCCAACCTTAGATAAAAATTTTCATATTTCCAACTACTATAAATTCAATTTATAATAAATATATTTTTAATTTAAAATTTAATTATAAAAGTATATAATTATTAATATAAAATATATATTTAATAATTTGTTGATATTTAAATTGTAAAATGCGTGAGTCGGTGGGATTGTTTGAACTTGAATTTTTGTTGAAAATAAATATAAAATACAATGATCATCATCATTCAAGTCTGTAAGATCTATGTAGAACGCATCTATTAAATATGAAAATCAATGTATGAATGGTGATTAAACATACATTAAATAATAATAAATGAAAAAGTAAAAGAGTGGAGCCAAACCAATCACATCATATTGCTTCATGTCATTTTTGATTAATTGTTTGTAATTTTATGATTAAAAATATTTTATAATTTAGAAAATTTGTTTCATACACAATTAGTGGAGTTTTAAAAATAAAGCAAATGGGTGGCAAATACCCTTTCTGAGTATAGTAAAATAACAAAAAAAAAAATTTCTTTTTAAAAAAAAGATGTGTGACCGTTAAAGTTGTTTATGGGTTTGGTTGGACCAAATAAGACTTGATTTTAAGAAAATTCCAGGGCTTGAGCCTTAGCTTAACCCGTCCAAAAAGCTTACATTATTATTTTAAAAAATAATGATATTATAATATATATTTTTGTATTAATATAAATATAATTTTATAATTAAAATTAAATAAAATTTAAAAAAAATCATTTTATTTAAATTCAAATGGGATCTAATCGAGTTAGTTGGACTAAATGATTCACCTAATCTATGAACAACTCTAATAGTAATATTTATGTAATGACCCAAAATTCATGGGCATCGAAAAAGTACATTATCGAGCCTCTGTCTTAATGAAATGGGTTCGTAAATAATTATTAGAAATATTTATGAGTCTAGTAGTGAGCTTAATTAAGTTTTAATTAAGTAAATTTAGCTTAATTAAGGGTAATTAGGAAAAATAACTGAATTGAATAAAAGGAAAAAGTTGAATTATAAATTAAAAGAAAATATAAAGGACCAAAATGGTAATTATGCCATTGTCCTAATTGAGGCGGCATAAGATTTTTACATGATTTAATTTTATAAATATATAAATTAATTATAAAGTATATTATTAAATTAATTATATTATAAATATTATATTAAGAAATAAATTAAATAAAGACAATGATTTAATTATTAAAGTGTATTAATAAAAGTACATATATTTGTAATATTTATATTTAATTATTAAATAGATATTTATTAAACTATTATATTAAATTATTGTTGTAATTATTATTATTATTATTATTATTATTATTATTATTATTATTATCATTATCATTATTAATATTATCAAATAAATTGAATTATGACAAATGTAGGGTGATGATAAAACACATGTGTAATAATATGTATGTGTACAATTGTAATATATATATTTGATATTAAATAGATATTTATTTTAATTATTATTATATTAAATTAATTAATTAAATAAACAAATAAAAGAAAATGAAATGAAATGAAATGAAATAAAAGAGAAACAAAGTAAGAAAGAACAGAAACATTCGAAACAAAGCAGGGGAAGAGAAGAAGAAAAGAAAAGAAAAACTAGAGTTTGAAGGTTTAAAGCTTTAAAAGGTAAGTTTAAGTTCTTTTCTCTTAATTTTGATGTTTTAAAAGCTTTAGAATAAGGTTTTGTTGAATTTAAGTTAAAGTTTTGAAAGTTCTTAGGTTTTTGAATATAGTTTATGTTGAACAAAATGAAGAATTAGGGTTTAATTGATAGAATTTCTAGTTAGAATTGATTAAGGGATTAAATTGTAAAAGAAGCTATAAGTTTTGTGTTAGAGGATTAAATTGAAAGAAGTTTAAAATTAGGGTTTTAATATGAACATTGAATAGTTAAGTTGAATATGGCAAGATATTAAGTAGAAATGAAGTGTGAGTTGAGATAGAAAAGTAAGTGAATTTAGTTAAGATTAAATTGAAATTAAGATAGAAATTGAATAAAAATTCAATTATTTAATATAAATTGGTGCTGTATTAATAATGAAAAATTATTATTATTTTCAGTAGCTAACAAAGAACCCGATGTATCGACACACAAAGGAAAGGAGAAAGCTATCGAGGACTAAAACAAGAGATTTACGGTTTATATTACTATAATTCAAACTACTATTTATTAAATGTTATATTTAAATTTATGTGTATGGTAAGTAAAATTTTAAGGTAAGTATCAATATTGAAATAAATGAAATTGAGATGAAGTATGATTATGTATGAATATTTGATAGTATATTGTTGGAAAGTGGAAAATTGTATCGAATTGAATTGTATATTGAAAGTGAAATTGAAATTGAGATAGTGATTTGAATACCCTATTAACTAATCGGGCTTAGTCGAATATAATTGGCATGCTATAGGATTGAAAGAGTACGAGAATTTATCGACTTTGCCGATCAAGCGCCTATATGTGTCGTATTAGGCACCAAGTGTGTCGTTTCAGGCACTTTATGTGTCGTATATTGCTTCTGATATATTGATCAGGTACTGAGTACCATTTTAGGCACAATGTGTCGTACTGGTGTGTTTGGTTGGAATCCGTGTATCTGCCAAGGTCCGGGTTTGTTAATAGGGTGAATAATCGAAATGTGAGAATTGAATAAATTTGATTGATCGTACGACTGAAAGTATAAGAAAGAAATTGTTAGTCGAATTGTGAGATTTGAAAGCATAAACCTAAGGTTCATGAATTGATCAAATTCAAATTATTAATATATGATATTGTTGATGAATTATTATATGAAATATGAAATTGAATGTAAATTAGTTCTTATGAGTTATAAATTTTACATGTTTAATGTTATATGATTAATATTTATAATTCATTAAAGTTATAAAGTTTGAATTATGGTAATATCACTGAGCGTACGGTTGTTTCATGCGTAGGTCAATAGAAATCAAAGGTTCCGGTTCAGCATCCAGATCAATCCCGACTTCAGAGACAATTTGGTGATGTAACATTTCTTTGGGTAAAAGTGGCATGTACTTAGGTATTATATAGATTATGTACTTAAGTCTTGTAACTTTGGTTGAAAAATGATGTCTAATATGGAATTATAAGTATGAAATGAAATAATATGACATATTTGGTAAATGTGGCATGAAACTAAAATGGAAATAAATGAAATTATTAGTTCAATTAAAAAAAATATATTTATGAATGATCAAGTAGATAAATTGTTAAATTAATGTTGTAGGCATAATTAGGCATGTTTGATTATGGAAATGTATAGGTTGTTATATTGGTTGTAAATTGGTTGTGGTTTGAAATTGTAGGAAATGTTAGATAATTATAAAGGGGTTATATTAAGTTTTTTTTTTTAAAAATTTCTGAAGCACTCGAACAAGTCCCGATTCACTTCTAATACGTATTCTGGGCCTCGAAGGTCCATGAAAGGGACTAAATCATTAAATTATAATATGTATGTTATTTATTTGTGAATTTAATCGTAAATTATCCAATATGTTCAATAATGCTTTGTAACCCTGTTCCGGTGACGGTATGAGGTTAAAGGGTGTTACAATTTAAACCTTATTTAGAGAAGTTTTGTTGATCACAAAACAAAGATAAATATAGAGTGTTGTTAGGATCGTCCCGATTAAGCAACAAGTAACAAAAAATAGCGGAATAAATTGAGAAATTGAACACACAAATTTAACGTGGAAAAACTCCTCCAAAGAGGATCAAAAAATCACGGGCAAATGTAATTTTATTATAATGGCAAAAGAACGAAGAGTATAAAAGATGGAGATAAAACTAAACCCCAAAAACCCGAAAACAAAGAACCCTCAAAACGTAAACACAAAATTCTCTAAATGTGTTATGAGTTCTAATATCTAATGGGTGTATTATCTAAGGTTGTAAAAGAGCCTATTTATAGGCTAAATTCATATGTCAAATAATAATAAAATAATCTAAACTAATCAATATTTGATTGAAACAAATAAATAAAGTTTAACTAGAAGATTATTTCTCAAATTTGACTGAAAATAGGAGTCATACTTAACAACTGTGGAGCTTCACTAGAGTGGGAAGATGACAAAATTGTGACCTTTCATTACTCATTTTTATCAATTTTGACAATCGATATCACTACTACTACAGGAACATATGAAACTGCATCTCATAAATTTCATTGTTCATTATCAATAGCATAGTATCCTGATGGTTGTAAGATCATTAGATGGGAATAAAGATCCATTTCACTTTATGATAATGATGAAAAGTTTCTTAGTTATGAAGTACCATATCTTAGTGTTATATGAACATTGGTGTATCTTGCAAACAATATTCGATCGATATGGTATTTATTGTAAACTTATTAGTAAAATTTAGCTCCTCTAATATATAGATATTAGAATGGAATTAGACATATATTTAAATATCTCAAAGAAACTATTGATATGTGGTTATTTTATTCAAGTGATTCATCTCTATTAGTTAGCTATGCTAATGCTAGATATTGTCGAATCTACATAAATGTCAATCTCAAATAAGATATTTATTTACATGTGAAGTAACTACCATATCAAGGCATTCAACAAAACAAATTAATTAGTTTGACATAATTAAAATAATTGGAATATTAAAATATATCAACTCAAAGATGTAATGTGATGCCCATTAGAGGAAGTTTGAAATATGTTACGTCTTTTCTTTTAACCAAGATTTTGTCCTACTAGTGTTTTAGATAAAGATTTTTAATGAGACAACTTATAATGAGATGTTTTATACTTTTTTTCCTTCATAATATTTTTTATTCCATATGGTTTTTTTTTTAAATAAGGTTTTTGTTTATATAATATAGGGGTGGAAGTGGTTTGAACCTGTGCCAAATGGGTGTTTGGCAAGAACTAACCACCGCTCCATACAAATAAAGACTTCTAACAAGATTTTAACAATGCACATTTTCATTTACAGACATCTAAAGTTGAGTATTATACATATTTTCATAAATAAATATTCTTTCAATTCTTATAACCCTAAAACTTATTTTCTTATAATCCCTAAAGAATTTAGGGGTTATAAATGGCATCCATAAACTTATGGTATCTATGCTTTAAAAAGAAAGAATTATTAGTCTTCCTTTTCTTTCTCATTTTATTATAATTTCCATTAGTTTTATGACAAGTGAATAGTTTTGTTAGATAAATGTACTAATATCTTAAAAGTAATTAATTTTTATTAAAAGTATTATATAAAATTTAAAAATATTTTTATTTTTATTTAAAAAATGTTTGTAAGAAACATGAGAAATAAAATAAAATTCCTACATTTATATATAACTTATTGGGTAGTTAAAATTGTTGGAAAGAAAGAATATTTTTGTATTTATATTACTTTGATTTAAAGTCAATTCATTTCAAAATGAAAACAATGGATTTTGTTTTTATTGAATTTTACAAAATATTTTTAGTGAATGAAAACAATTGTTTAATGTTGTTTTCTATTTTCACATATTTTTATTTTTTAATTTTGAATCAAATACATTATTCAGTGTCTTCCATTTTCAAGAAAACAAAATTAATCTTTATTTTCTAAAATCAAACCAAGCCTAATCATCTCTATTTTATATTTTCATTTTATGATTTTTTATACTATTATTTAAGTTTTTGACTAAATTTATGTCACGAATTAACTAGACGTTAATTAGTTAGAAAATTCTTAAAAACACCTTACTTTTACAAAGTAATCAATATTAGTATAAGGGTAATTTTATCTTTCTATATTTTTAATAAAAATATTACTATTATAAAATCAACTTTACCAATTTCAACCAAAATCTCATTTAATTTTAATATAAGTTTTTATAAATATATTTTTATATATCTTCCCATCATAATCTAGTAATTTTTAGGGATAATATAATTTTTGGCCCTTGGACTTGGAACTAGAGATCCACTTTGGTACCTAAACTTAATAACTAAATTCATTTTGGTCCTTTAACTTTGATTTCGTCAAGATTTGATAATGTGACCAGTGTTCTTGAAGCATGACTAGATTGATTGATCGGACCGGTTGAACTAAGAATCAATTGGTATACTGGTCTAAACAAATGGGTTGAACCAATTGAATTAGAAACTGCATGAAATTGATAAACATCAAAGACTAGGACAAAAATAAGTAGTTGAAAAGGTTGGACTAGTTTAATCAAATTCTTTTTTTTTAATCTTAATAGTTTTAAATTATTTATTTAATTATTGTTGGTCTAGCATTTGAACCAATCAAATCGATTGAAATGAGAACCAGTGTTTTGATCGATTCAACTACTAATTCAATTATTAAAAAACTGTATGCGACATTTTAAGATTGTACCATGTCATTACTTGAAAATTTATATAATTTTTTAATTTTTAAATAATGATGTGACATAATCTCAAAATTTAAATCTAAATTTACTGATTTCACACACACACACACACAATTATATTATCAAATTTTTTTACCTTCGTCCATTGAATTAATGCTCATTTAAGTTTAACTGTGCCAGTCAACCAAGAGTTATTTAACGGCGTATATGACCATAGTTCGAACAACAATTTTGAATTTAAACCATGACCTAGCCCAAAAAGCATTACAATTAAAAAAAAAATAATTATAACAATTATAAAGATGAAATTTCAGCAGAGATTTATCAGCACCGTGGCATATCCGGTGGCGGAGGCAGTAACCTCTCTTCGGGCTGGTCTCCGTCTTTTACTATGAAAACAGTCTTCATCCCCCAAGTCATATGCCGGTCTATATGGCAATGCAGTAACCAAACTCCTACAATATCCGCCCTTTACTCAAATTAGTAACACCAATCACATGTAGTTATTATAGTTATGATAATGGAGAAAGGCTAGAGCAATAATTTACCAGGGTTGTCTGCCTTGAATCTCACGGTGACCCAGCCATTGATGGGTACACTCACCGTGTTTCGAAGCGGGGGATCTTTGAGGTTGTACTTCAAAGGATCCTTGTATATGTCGAAATTCCCTAACCCAAATCCAACAATGTAAAAGTTGTAACCATGCAGGTGAATAGGATGATCAATCCCGCCCATCAATGCCGTCCCTTGAAGAACAATCTCCACCGTGGTGTTATAGTCCAGCACCATCACCTCGGTCCCTCGTTTCGGAGTTTCTAAGTTCAAGGGAAGAAATATGTCAGTGAAATTGAATAAAAATGGTGGCATGTCGGGAAAATTATCCCCATACACCCCATTGGTGTGCTGATAGTAAGCTTGGAGCAAAGCAGTCGATGGATTAACAAAGCTTATGTTGTTCATGCTAGCAGCAAACCTAGTTCCATTAGGACCAGCACAATTGTTATTGTCTTGGCAAGGGAAAGAGTTAACGGAAATCGTGGTGAAAATTCGATTTCTGATGTGTAATGGGACATCAATTGGATGTTTTTTATCGGCTAAGCTCTTGAGACCACCAAGAAAAGAAAAGGCCGCATTTGTATCATTGTAGAAAGGAAGAGATGGCAACGAAGAAGAAGAAGAAGAAGTTGGATTGCTGTATTTTCCTTTGTATTGAACGATGGCAGTGGTCGTAGTGTTATCGAAATGATGATTGGAACCAGTAGAATAAGCCCTAGCAACCATGTAATATAGGTCGGGTTTTTGGTTGGCAGATAACAAGGCATCTATGGTCTGTCCAGGAGAAATGGTAACATATTCACTGCTGAGTGGCTTGGTGTAGCCTGCATCTACGCCCACAACTGTGAGATTATGTTTTTTTATGGCAAAGAACAAAATGATGTTCATTGCAGCATTTATCAAGCGAAGTAGATAAGTTTTGCCTCGATCCACCGTTAGCTTGAATGTACCTGCAGCAATAAGCGAGGTGACATTGTGATTTATACTCTTCTAACAAATGCATTAAATACAAACCCGAAAAGGAAAAAAAGGTACCTTGTTTAGAGCAAGGGTAAAGATCACCAGGCTGACCATTGATAGTAAAGGCATCAGAGATATTAGGGTCCCCTCCAGTGTCATGCATTTGCTGGAGAACCTTTGTTATATCTTCTTTCCACCATTCACCTAATATTATGGGCACTTCTGCATCGGGTTTAGGGAAAGGATACCTAGTTCCGACCTTTGGGTGGATGATAATAGCTCCATAAACAGTAGCCCTTGACCAGTCACTGTGAGCATGCCACCATAGGGTCCCTTCCTCTGTTGAAAATATAATCTTTTGCCTGAATCTTCCTCCAGGTTTGATAGGGCATTGTGTGATGTATTCCGGTCCATCTGCCCATGGATACCTCGGCTGTAGAACTCCATGCCTGTCCCAGGATTTACATAAACACAATGATTTGCTCCAACATTCTCTAGCAACAAGGATATATATACACATATGTATTCATTGAATTGGTGATCAAGTGGAGACATACCAGTGAATGGTGATGTTTTGTTTGCCTTGGTTATAAACGTTGACATAAATTGTATCTCCATGCTGAGCTTCTATAGTCGGCCCTGGAAATTGTCCATTTACAGTTAAAATCTTCTTTGTACTGCACAATCTTGTGTATGTAGCTTCTTTCACCTGCAGAGATACATGAATATATATATATGTTAGAAACTAAGGCAGTTTACTAAAGCAATTAACCTAACAAAAGATGTATATATCTTATGTTTAGTGGGGTTAATTAGTTTATGTATCTTCTCTTAATAATTAAGACCCAACATGTTAAGAGTTATCTCCAAATTACAATCTCTTTTATAATTAGCACTTACTACAAATTCATATTCATCTATTGCTAGGGAGCAAGGTTGGTGATGAAAGTAGAGTGCTAGGAAGCAAAGTATTTGAATAAGGATTAAGCTTTTCTTAGGCAAAATCATTTTTGTGGCAGAACTTTGGCATGAACCCTTTTCACCATAAATGCAAAAAGGCATTTCCCAAGGATTTTATAATGAAGTTAGAGAGTAAGAGCATCAAATAGGTGAAACAGATAGACTTTAATGTCTGTCCAAGAAGTTGGTAAGCTAGATTGCTCCAAGAAGGATAAAAAGGAAGAAAGGCATCCAAATATCGTATATTTTTTAAGAACTTGATTTAGACTACTTTCCTTCAGCATTTAACCTTTTATGTTCCTGCTTAGAATTAATTAGGGTTAGAGAAACTCAAAATGACCCACCATCTAATCACTTCTCATTTTACTTTCATAAACCATTACCTTTTAAATTTACTTCAAGAGTCATGAAGGGAATGCTGTGGTGAGGGATTAGTTCAACCATTTGTGCCATCACATAATCTTAATATTAACTACTTTATTACATTGCCAAGATCTGCAACTTCAATTTCACTTTGAAAAACTTTGAGAATCCGTTACGAAATATATGTAAAAATTTACATTCATAATTATGAGACGTTTTCTCTTAAATAAATAATATTGCCACAATAAATTAAGTCTCGAATTATTTGTTTATTCACTAAAACGTGAAGGAGATATCTAATTAGAAAGGAGTTTGTTGAAATTTATGATGTTTGGAATAAGTGGAATATTGAACTACTTGATGGATGAGATTATACCAACAAGGTTAACACACCGAAAGATGATCACCATAAGTGGAGCTTTGAGATTTCTATGTGCTTCAACCATTTGAGGCAAACACTGTTATTGCTCGAAAAGTTGTTTTTAGCCCAAACTGGAAGGAACGTGCCACAAATAAATGGCACTGTAATCAACATCGTTTCGGCCTATTGGGAAACCCTAAAACATAGATCTCCAATCATCTTTTGATAAAGATGACACATTGCTCAACTAGAGAATAATATTTCGTTTGAAATTTTGGGGTAATTAATGTGTTTTTTTTTCTGCCTCTGCGTCAATCTCCAAAAACCCAACTTGATTGTGGATTTAACCACGTAAAAAAATATACTACTAACGGAAATATTTGTTTAAAGCTCCCTTACTTTTATTTACAGAAGAGATATAAACCCTAAATTTGCATCTCAATTTAAAGAGTAAATGTTAGATACAAGTATTTGATGGATTTTGTATCATCATATCTCAATACTTGGAACTTAAACTGGATATGAATAACCGGAGCAAAGCTAAAAACTTAAATGAACAAGAAAATAAGCCAAAAAGCACTTTCGTTACAATTAAATATTTTAAAATTACAATTATATCAACAATCTCAATAAAAATCAATAGTTACTAGCACTCAATTGAATAATGAATTAACTAAATAAATTTGGTAGTTGAGATAAATTAGGCATGGAATTAGGCATAAATGAGGTGATGGAAGGTGGATGCATTGCCGAGAAAAAGAACAAGAAATGAAGGGACTGATTTGGCTAAAACATACTTTTCTTTCAATAATTAGTGAGAAAGCAGATCTAGAAGATTACGATATTCAGGCTATAATTAGGTTAGAATTTAGAAACAACTAGGATAGGACTTCCCTCTATTTATATTGATTTCAAATACAAGTAACTCTCCAGGAAAAGAAATTTCATTCAAACTAAGTCATTCTCTGTATTCCGCTATTTTCCATTTAAAGCTAAAGCCAAACCTTGCTTTTAATCACACTACATTTATCTATTAATAAAAATATGTAGTACTAAAATTGAAAATTCCTTAAACATATGTTTAAACCAAGCTAATAGCTTTGAAAAATATGTAATTACATGCTTTTACCAGTCATTAATGAAAATCTGTCTTTTTCTTTTTCTTTTCCTAAAAACACCCTAAAGACATGGCATTTTTTTAGCTTTACAAGCATCTTCAAACACGGCTTGGGCTAGTATCAATGAAGAAAATTTCAAAGAAAACCAAAATGACTAGTAATTAAAAGAGCTTTTCAACCTAGTTGGGATACCATCCAACTCTCGTCATATGATCACCATATCAGGGCCAACCTGCAGTGCCCTCAAGGGTCAGGACTCAATTGTCCTAAGCATTTCATCAAGAATGTCATTCATACATCCTCTACTACCACTGCCATCAATAGTGTAAACAAGACTAACAAATAGTAATAATCAAGAAAAAGAACAGAAATTAGTGATCAAAATTAGTACAAAGGATGGAGGCCAACAACAATATCATAGCAAACTCTATGCACGTAGGCTAAGGTATCAATCACCAGGCAGAGCTCGTGGATACGCAAAATATTATCAAAGACTGCTAAGTAAAAGTAATCTCGAGACCAAACTTTAACAAGAAAAACATATCTCTAAGGTTGCCTGAAAATGAACTCTCATATAAGAAAAACATGTGACAACTACACAAACACGTCATCATATAAAACTGGAAAATTCAGCCTCACACAATGGTAAAGATCAAATAGATGTATAAATGCATATTTAATCAACCAAAAATACTAAGTCTGCATTTCTTTGATGCATTAATTACAAAGGGTTATTATTTGATACACTTGTGGAGTTTTTTAACTCCTAGGATATGGTGCCCTTGGGGCTTTCTATTTGATTGTATTGAAAGGCGCAATGAATTGGGATTTCCCTATTGGGCCGGGTCATTTCAAGGCATGCAGATCATTTATGATGAAAAGGATGAGCTTCAAGAGAATGATTTAGCGTTCTTGCAGAGTGGAACCATGCATTACCAGACACGAGATAGATCTTCCAAAGAACAAGGCTTTTTTCGAATAAGCCAATTCATTTGGGATCTTGCGGATCCACTCTTTTTCCCATACAAAGATCAGCCCTTTGTCTCTGTGTTTTCACACTGAGAATTATTTGCAGATGAAGAGATGTCAAAGGGGCTTCTTACTTCCCAAACAGAGCCTCCTATATCTATATATAAATGTTGGTTTATCAAAAATACGCAAGAAAAGCACTTCGAATTATTGATTCATCGCCTGATATGGCTTAGAACCAATAGTTCATTATCCAAAGGATTCTTCTGTCCTAATACCCGATCCGAGAGTTATCAATATTTTAACTCTGCAAGCGGACTTAAGAAACTGCTAAGTGTCCTTAATTGATATTTAAAAAAAAAACTAAATAAACAAGACATGTGGCAGTTTCTTAAGCCCTCTTGTGGAGTTAAAAATCTCCACCGCCAATGTATCAAATAATAATCCAATTAAAATTGCAAATAACAGAGATACTTTAACACAAGTAAGATATATTTCTAAGACTTCCCAGAAAAGTATGCTCAAAGGAAAAAGAAAAGTGAATAAAATACACATATATACTTATAGTTTGGCACTCTCTATGGCATTTAATAATGCCAGAAGTCAAAAGTATAACCACCATATACAACTTTTTGGGGAATAAATTGGACTCTTTTGGAAAAGTGCAACTAAAAAGAACCCTCAGATCTCATAGCTTTGTCAAGATCATGTAAAGTTCAAAGTAATCGCATTCATCAATAGCTTTTCACACACCACCTTACCACCAAGAAATATCTAATATATATATACATACACACAAAACATGTGTACATAGAGAGAGAGAGAGAGAGAGAGAGAGAGAGTGAAAGTAGGTGGAGTGCAAAAGCCAGAGATGAATAGAGAACCAGAACAATCCAATCAAAAATGAGTTTTCCATCATTGGGCAGATAACAGCAACGGTAGAATCACAATGAAATCCGAGACATAAGTGTCTCCAACCCTACATAACACAGTACATAGGAAAACTATGATCTCCTTAGAAGGGTATATACGGAGAAAGCAAAAGGCACAATGGTCACAAAGGCTCTAATCAGATTCAGATACCATAAAAGCCTATAACAACAATATAAAAGGACGATGTAATGTCATCATTGTCATAATCAAACAACTCACTATATTCATTCCAATCTACAGCTTCAGAGTTCAGGGGTAAAAGTAAGCAGAAACAACAAACAAAGAATACGCCATAAAACAACTCATCATTGGCCACATATCAAAGCCTTTGAAATTCATAGAGCATATGTTAGGCAGATGGGAAAAAAAGCACTGAAAGGTTTACTAAAGTATCACAAGTTAACAAACATGAAAATTACACATTGAGGTGTTGAACAGGAAAAAGGTTGACAAGAGTTTTTCAACAACTAAATGTTTAACACTTCCAAAGCAGCAACTGAAAATGAGGGAGATAACATGATTGATGGCCTATGAAGTGAATCAATAAGAGAGATGATAAAAGTTCAAAACTGTCCCAAGCATTTAAATTAATAATAAATAAGTTTTTAAAAAAGGCAGAGCTGTATCTCAACTTTTGCACAATTCTTAGAGAGGCTTTTGATAATTTCATCTAACAACAAAAGACCATGCATTGTGAACTGTGATTAAAAATAAGATATATTCAGTGAGATTGACAAAATCCTTAAGACTAATGAAGCTAAAGGCTCATACAATCCATCCCAGAGAGACCCTACTACGAATCAGTAGCATTACATTTCCATATTATCCTCAACAAAGGACAAAATGGACAGCCTAAAATAACCCCATTATAGAAAACTACTAAATTACCATGCATACAACTATGGGTATGCAAGAGAATGATCGAGATACAAATTCTATGCAGAAAATATAAATAGCATGTTACATGTTACATTACCCAACAAAAGGATTCAAACGAAAATAGTATGATCAAGATACAAATCCTGGTCCATCTCGAATATTACAGTAGCTGGTGGTGGCGGCAAAAAAAAGATACACATGTACTTAAAGTAAAATCAGAGGAAGAAGAATCGTGAAAAATAGACACACATATTTATGGTTTGGCACTGTATATAGCATTTATTAATGCCAGAAGTCAAAGGATAAACACCATACAAGGTTTTCTTTGGACTAAATTGCCCTCTTTCGAAAAAGTGCAACTAAATAGAGCCCTCAGATCTCTCATAGCTTTGTCAAGATTATGTACAGTTCACGGTAAATTAATTCATCAATAGCTTTTCACACACCACCTTACCACTAAAGAAATACCTAGTATATATATATACATACACACAAACGTGTGTACGTAGACAGAAGAGGAGGAGGTGGAGGAGGAAGTAGGGAGAGACAGAGAGAGAATGAAAGGAGGTGGAGTGCAAAAGCCAGAGATGAATCAAAAAACAGAACCATCCAATCAAAGATGAGTTTTCCATCATTGGCAAAATAACAGCAACAGTAGAACCACAATGAAAACTAAGACATAAGTGTTTAAAACCCTACATAACATCGCAGAGAGAAAAAAACTATGATCTCCTTGAAAGAGTACACATTGAGAAAGCAAAAGGCAACAAGGCCACAATGGCTCTAATCAATATAAAAGGAGGATGTAATTCAAAGAAAGTAAAATTCGCCCAGATTTCATTGTTTTTATAATTAAACGGTAGAGGAACCCATTTCTCTCGATCCAATCTACAGCTTCGGAGTTCAGACATAAAAGTAAACAGAAGCAACAAACAAAAGAACTACCCTACATGACAGCTTCTCATCATTGGCCACAGATCAAAACCTTTGAAATTCATCAAGCAAATTTTACACAGACGCAATCGAAGGCATTGAAAGATTCACTAGACGTACTTTCTTAAGTATCACCAGACAACAAACAAGAAAATGGTGGAACAAAAGGCATCGAGTACAGATGAGGGAGATACTATAATTGATGGCATATGAAGTTCATCAAAAAAATGAGATGATTGAAGTTCAAAAACTGCCCCAAAGCAAATATATTAAGCATTTAAACTAATAATAACATTAAAGACAGCTAATATTTCAGTTTTAGCACAACTCTTAGAGAGGCTTTGAATGATTTCATCTAGCAACAAAAGACCTTGCATTGCAAACTATGATTGCAAATAAGATATATCCAGCGAGATTGACAAAATCCAGAAGATCAATGAAGCTAAAGACTCGTACAAACCATCCCAGTGAGACCATACTACTAATCAGTAGCATTAGATGTTCATATTGTACTCGAGAAAGGAAAAAAAGAACAGCCTAAAAAAACCCATTATAGAAAACTACTAGATTATCATGCATTCAAGTATGGGCATGCAAGTGTATGATCGAGATGCAAATGATATACAGAAAACATAAATAGCATGATGATACGTTACCCAAAGAATGCATTCAACCGAAAATAACATGATCAAGATACAAGTCCTAGTCCATCTCCAATATTACCGTAGCTGGTGGCGGCGGCACAAAAGAGGAAAAAAACAGTAATGAAGACGTAAGACAGGGAAAGGAGGAGTGATAAATGAGAGGAGACAGGTTAGGGTTTAAAGGCAAGACAATGCAGAATGACTAAAGCGCCATTGGTTTGAGAGGGAATGTCTCATTTTTTGTTAAAACATAAGAGTAATTATACTCAAATCACTTCATAAATTAATTAACTTTAAAAATTTATTTTTTATTCAAGATTATGATAAAAATTTAAAAATTACATATTATAAGAAATAATTTATGTGGATTTTATAAAATTATAACTAAAAATTATATTATTTAAATCTTAAATTTATTTTTAAAATTATACCAAAAAATATATTATAAAAAATCATTTGTGTGTTATAAAAAATGATATAATATACTTATAAGATATTATTGTGACACCCACATCTAACTCAGATCATCGGATTCGAACTAATGAGCTTATTTAAGTTACTGAGTTGTTAAGTTTTTTTTTAAGTCCAACTAGCGAGTTTCAAACAATGATTCGACGATCGTAACTGTGGATCTAAAAATCGGTATAGTAGACTAAAGAATAAAGTTATTTAAATTTTGGTTCATTGATTCAAAACGTTAAAAACTATTTCATGAACAAAAAAATCTATTGAAGAGAAAAGAGAGCTTTTGATTGATGCAAGTGATACGAATAAAGAAAGTCATATAACAATGATTTTATCAGTCCAATAAAATAAGAATTTTGAAATAGTTCAATGACCATTTTGTAATTATATATAAAAGATATAACGGTAATTAACTTAAGTTATTTGATTTTATTGTTTCAAATTCTTGATGCTATAATTTTAAAAAGAAAATCTTAACGATATGAATTATAATATGGATTTTATTAACTTGTATTAAAATTAAAAAAATAATATAAGAATGCTGGACACTTTCAATTTCCTTGGGAATTTAATGGCAGCGTTCTTGAATAAAGAAGCTTCATCCACGTTTGAAATATTAGAAACTCCGCCAAAGTTGAAATAAAACAAGCTTTTTCTTTCTGTCTTTTTTTGACTTTTCGTCAGTTTTTAGTTTTTGGGTATTTATGTTTGAAAATATGTTTGTAGCTAATTAGAAAACATCAAGTTTTACCTCCAACAGAAATTGTAAGGAGTGAGAACAACATGTGAAAATTGAAACTTAAATTATGTCATGCCAAGGTAAAGTTTTAAATAAGGGAACATATCAACACAAATTGAATTTGATTATGAAAAGAAGTTTATCTTATCTTATAAAGTGATACTTTCCTATGTTCTGAATGAAATCTTTCTCTCCTTGCGTTTCAAATAGAATGAGTCAAAGTTAAAATAAGGTAAATAAGTGGTCTGGTTTCCAACATACTCTTGGAAGTCAAGTCAGAGGAGGGTGGAATCTATATTTGCGTCCTGACATAGGTAAAATAATTATGGTCGAGACAAAAGTTGGAATTGAGATACAAGTTGGGTTAAATGAATTATAGCAAGTGGATCGGTACCGATCAAATGTGTGAAGTTAAAGTTTATATATCTAGTAAATCCGTATTGATACTCATCGTGTCATTTATATGGAAATGGCAAGGGGGATAAAAGGTGTTTCCGTTGAAGATGTCTTGACTGTTATACTTGTTGGTCTGACGATAAACTCAACTTTACGAATGTAAAAATTAATCTTAAATTTATTAAGATAATGAATGAAGATTGGACCCACCAACCAAACCAAGAAGGATAATATTTTTTTCCATTGTATTCATAACTATAAACTTATCTTTCAAATGACTAAAATGGCCTTTGAACTATAATCCTATCTTTATCATTCTCCTTATTCAACACGAGAAGAAAGGTCATTGGTTTCCACATTATTATTAGTGTGTTGGTCCAGAAATTGCAGATTTTCAGTCACGTTCGCATGTATGTCTTGTGGGGGTTCCAACTAAAAAGGTTTCATGGCTCCACTCCATTTCAAAGCCTTGACTTCGGGGGCAAACCCTGTAAACTATTTAAAGATCATTTCTAACAAATAAAACAGAGTTTAATAGCCTTGATGAAATAAAAATCCAATACAAAATCATCCTTACAACGATCACAATTCCATTATAAATTACATTTCCATACGGGAATCTTATTAACAGAAATTCGAATAAAATTTGATCCATTAGTTTATTAAAAATAATGTAAATCCACAACTATATCCTTCTACTGGTTCTAGGTTCCAGGACAACGAGGCATGGTAGACGGCGGTGGGCGGATGCTGGTTTCCGTGGTGGTACCATTCCTCACAATGAAAACAGTGTCCATTCCCCAGCTACTATGCCTTTCGAAATGGCAATGCATAAACCATACCCCTGAAAATATGATGTATCAAATTTGTTAATTCTAACTTTATTTTAAAGGAGGATGGAAGAGGATGAGATTTTTTTTCTTTCTTCTCTCTAATTGAAAACTTACCAGGATTGTTTGCAAAAAATCTGAGTGCAGCCCATCCTTTACCAGGAACGTGGATAGTGTTAATGAGGGGTGGATCAACCAGGTTGTAGGTGCTTGGATCTGTCTCATTGTTGAAATTTCCGGAACCACTTCCCACCCGATAGAAGCTGAAACCGTGCAAATGGATTGGGTGACTTCCACCACCACCCAATTGGGTTGCTTGCAGCACAATCTCAACTGCTTCCCCATAGTTTAGCACAACAGCCCTCGTCCCTAACTCAGCTCTCGTGTTGAAACCAGTCAAGTTTCCAGTAAAATCGTAGAATACTGGTGGATTAAGGGGAAAATCTTCCGTGAAAACACCACCGGTACTACAATAATAGAAAAAGTTAAAAGAATACAACAATGAAACAATTTTTTCCCCTAGCGATGTTAAAATTGCTATACCTGTTGTAGTATGCCTGGAGAATGTCAATACGTGGGAAAACAAAGCTGACGTTGTTCAAACTTGCAACAAATCTATTAGGTAGAAGACATTGCGAGGTGTTGCAAGGCACGGTGTTGGTGGCGATTGTAATGAACACTCGTCTATCGATACCCGTTGGCACATTCAATGGGGGATTCTGGGTGACGTTGGTGTTTCTAATTCGGCTGATGAAGCTATTGGTAGCATTTGTATCGTCTCTCGCGGGCAGTGTTATCAAGGAAGCATTCAATCCGCCGTCGCTGTTCGTATATTGGAAAATGCCGGTTGTGATGTTGTCAGGAGGCATAGCAGAGGCATCAGAGAAAGGCCTGGTAGCCATGTAATATTGGCCCACGTTTTGGTTGGCGGAGACCAACACATCCATGGTTTGGCCAGGGCTTATCAATATGTAGTCGCTTGTGAACCTTTGAACGTAGGAGGCATCTTGGGCGACGACTGTGAGGGTGTGGTTCGTGATGGCGAAGAATTGCTGTTCGTTCATTGCTGCATTGATTATGCGGAGAAGGTACATCTTCTCATAATCAACTTGCATACGGAATATTGTATCTGCAACACCCAATTTACAAAATGTTAGGTCAGTTTACAGTGAAGAAAAAAAAAATGATTCGAAAGCCGATTAACTCGATCAGGACTTGGTAACTCTAGAACGTACCATTAGTGCATCCATATGTGTCTCCTAAATTTCCATTGATAGCATAAGCATCTGGTTGGCGAGGAGGGATACCGGTTGCAAGTGCTTGATCGATGATTTGCTTGTAGTCCCCATTGTACCATGATTCTGTATATACGTACAAGAAATCAAATTATTATTCATATGGACATATGAGTAACACAACCAAAAAATCTAAACATAAGCTTACGAAGTATGATTGTTTGATCCGCGTCTGGCGTGGGGAACGGATAAGTTTCGTTCTCGGCCGGTAAAATGATGAAGGCTCCCTGGACGGAACCGCGAGTCCAGTCACTGTGTGCATGCCACCAAAGGGTTCCTATTTCGTCCGATAAAATGACTTCGTACGTAAAGTTGGTTCCTGGTTGGATAGGGCACTGCGTTATGAACTCGGGACCGTCGAACCATGGATTCCTTGGTTGTTTCACGCCGTGCCTGCAACATGTTTAATTTATTTTAATCACTGATGAATTCAATTCTTACGAAAATTATCATTGGAGGAATGAATTATAGTTACCAGTGAATGGTGAAGCCATAGTTTCCTTGATTGTGGACATTAACGAAGACAGTGTCACCTCTTCGAACCCGAATCTCAGGCCCTGGATAACTGTCGTTTACGACCAGCAATGTCGTCGTGTTGCACAGCTTCGAAAAGTTCGACTCTCGCACCTGCAATAAAAAATAAAAAAAAAACAACCAAATGATATCTCATTACTGTTATTAATCAACGAAAAGTAAAGAAAAAAAACGATAGTAATCATTTTGCTGTCTGGAAAAAAACCAAGCCAACCGACATGATTAGTCAGTAAATTAAGTAGGTTTAAGATTAATCAACGTAAGATTCAAAAAAATCTATAAGAAACAACTGTGACATGGAAAGGAAAAAGGATACTCACAAAGAATTCATAGTGATGTACTTCAGCACTGCACAGGAACAAAGTGCTTAGAAATAGAACCCCTACGAACCATGTCACTGTATCTTGCTGTAAACCCATTTTTTTTCTCTCTAAAGTGTTCTTAGGTCTCCCCTGAATTTTCTCCTATTTGGGCTATAAAATTCAACCATTTATAGGAAAGGAAGCTAGTTATTGATTCACTTGGAACAAAGATTACACGGAACATGACATGTTATCTAGTTAAGCAAGTCGGGTTTTTTTATACATAATATGGATTTTTATGTTCCAATTGTCAACTCTTTATGATATTTAGTTAACGTTCTTTTCATTCAGCTTGTTCATTGCTGTCCTTGTTTCATTTAATAATATTTTAAGCTACTGTTGAATCATTTCTATAAGCTTGTAGTTGAGTTGTTGTAGATTTTTGACTTTTTTATTTACTTTGGATGGGAAGTTTTTATGTTGTTTTATAATCCGCAATATTTTTATGATTCGTGTTATTTAATATCGATGAAGTTATTGTTTTATATAATTTTGATCATTTTACAAGGAAATTAAAATTATTTGTTTACATGTTTTTCTGTATGAAAATGAATTTTCTCAATTTTAAAAATATAAAATATTTTAGTATTACAGATAAAATTAAATATTTGAAACTTAAGCAAGAAGTAAAACTATTAAACATAGTATTAGAATGCCTTTGAAAACCTTGTCAAAGGAATTTAAAATTCTACTAATAATATATGTACAACTGGAATGCTTTATTTATTTTTAAAAGATACATGATAAAATAATAAAACTTTCCACAATCAATAAATCACATAATTATCCATAATTCATTGAACATCGATCATAATTTAATAGTGACTTAAACATTTGAGATATATTAATAAGTTTTAACATTTAAAAAAATGAATAAGGATTAAGTAAGCATCTTTATAGTTGATATAGAATACTTTGACCTCTATTAACAAACAAAGATACCCATAAACCAAAAAAAAGCAGTTGTATGACTAGTCGCCTGGATCCAATTTGGTAGGTTCATTAATGATCGTAGAAATAAACAAAGCTGAATTCAATCGTGTATGGTTACGTCTTTCAAATTCATAACTTGGAGATTATCCAACTAGCTAGCCTGCCATTCACGACTTCCTCAATTGCTAACTTTGAAATAATTAGTTTGAGGTTTAAGGGCATCAACATAATATATTGGATACCGTTAATAAACCATATGCAAACTTTTCATTGGCTTCTTACAACTCCAGGGACATGATCCACAGTTTGAAATATTTTACTTAGTTAGCCGTCCATGTCTGAAAATAACGGACACGTGATATATTTATTCTTGTTCACTTATTTCATGCTATGACAATTTTCTCCTTTTGTGTTTGTATGCCATTATACCACCATTGCCGCCTTGATTAACTTAGGACAACATTTTTTATGCATTACTTACTTATTATTGTTGGTTTTATATAAACATGCATGTCCAAATTTTATGTTTTAGATGTCTGCCACTATCATAATATTAAACATTATTGATATTTTTCTTACATGTTTTTGTAAATAATAAAACGTAATCTAATATGTACAAAGTTAAAATGAAAAATATTAGTTTAAAATGTGAGTAAAGAAAAATTTAAATGAATAAATAAATAAATAAATAAATCATAATAAGAATATTAAACACATTCCAATTGCATTTCAACTCATATTATAGTACGTCAAAATGTTATCTTCTTAACATGTTTTCAAAATGTCATCATGGTGAAAGGAAAATTCAATATTAAAAATAGTATTATAAAATATTCAATATTGGGTTAACTTGTAGCTTTAATTTAATAACCAATATTATCTATACTAGATTATGATACACACAATAAACGTGAAAATAGAATTATATAATAAATACATTTATAAAAATGATATAAATAACATAAAATATAAATGAAAGTTTAAATTCAATTTTTATTTGCATATATATATATATATATTCCTTATTTTATATAAAAAATATAAAATAAAAATGTAATACACTTTGTAAACATATTTTCCCTCTAAATGGCAAAATAAAAAGAAAATTCGTCTCGTGTAGTATAGGAGAAGAACGGCCCTCCATTTCTGACTACATTTTGCTGATAAACCTGTCCACATATACTTTGTCAATGACTTTTATCTTCATCTCTGACTTTTGCATGTTTCGATTTTTTAAATTATTTTATTGGTATACTTTTTAATATAAATGAGTCGATTATTTATTTGTGTTAAATTATAAAATAAAAATTTGAAAATTAAAATATACCTTAAGCAAAGTTTTCGAACTAGATCAACGGTCGAATTGATCAAGCCACTAGTTCGTAGAATTAGATTAAATAAATCATTAAAAAGATAAAATATTTAAAAATAAAAAATTAATTCAATCGATTCTTTATTGAACCAGTCCATATCAATTCGCAGATCAATGATAAAATTGGTTTATATATATATATATATATAAAGCAAGTGGGTGTGTGGCATGTGTTAACATATAGGTATATAAATATTGAATTGGGGTCATGGTTATGTTATTATAATAGTAGTGGTCACAACAATAATAAAAAAACTACTAACACAAAAGTTGTTAACACAGATTGGATAACTTCAATACACAAAATAATAATTTAACACAACCTTAAACACTCTTATTTTTGTATATCAAAATATGGCTCTCACAATTTACTACTCTCAAGTCATACACAATTAAATAGCCAAACAAGAAACATTGGTAAATATTCCTCCAAAGATTATCTTCAATTTCGAAAGCCTCCACTATAGCTTTATTTTCAAGCCCTCATCTTTGAACCGCGCAGTCTTTGTGGCTTTGACAACTTTTTACCATTTATTCACTTACCTTGTAAAACATAAGTTGAAACCGATTTACAAGTAATTCAATTTTACTTTGTTTCTACTATGTATTAGATAAAAATTTATTGACATAAAAATATAGTTTTAAAAAATGCCAATTAAATTAAAAAATTGAAGATGGCAAATTTTCTGAGTGGCGAAAAGGTTTTCGAGTCCCGTTTGCCTGATGATTCAGGATACGAAAAAAGTCTGGTTCAAAGGGGGTGAGGGTGATGTTGGTGATGTAAACATATGTTGATTGGGGAAGGGAATACTGATCGGAGGGAGGCGAATAGAGGTGCTGGGAGTGGCAGTGGTGATGAGATAGAGCTTATGGAAAGAGATGTCAAAAAATCGATAAGCAATGGAATCCTAACTATAGAGTTTTCTGATCATATTCAGCAGATCCTATTTAAGGAAATGAAGACAACGGTAGTCTTGAAGTTACCGGGGCAAAACATTGGATACGCCGCCCTTCACAATCGAATCAGTAGCTTGTGGAGACTGTCAAAACCGTTTCATTTAATGGATATCAAGAATGGGTATTTCCTAGCTAAGTTCCATTGTAGTGAGGATTTCAACAATGTTATTATTTCACAAGGTCCATGAATTATTTATGGTCAATACCTTACTGTTCAACCATGGACTAAATATTTTAATCCAAAGAAACCTTACCCGAGTGTGGTTCTCGCATGGATTAGACTCCGGGTCTCTCAAGAGTTATGTGCAAAAGGAGCATCTTGGAAGCAGTTGGAGGTTTAGTGGGTAAAGTGGCAAAGTTAGACTTTAATACAGATAGCAAGACCAGGGGAGGTTTTGCTAGAATGACTGTCTTTGTGGATCTCGATAGGCCAGTGAACGAAGAGTTGCAACGGGTGGAGTATGAAGCTTTGCCTACAATATGTTTTTCCTATGGAAAACATGGCCACACGAAGGAGATGTGCTCATCACCAACGATGACGACGAATAGTGAGAAGGTTCAAGAAAATGGGGAATTGGGGTAAATAGAATTAGCTAACGGTGGAGAGGGGTCAACGTACAGACCATGGATGATGGTTGAGCGTAAATGTTGGTGGGTTAAAAAGATTTGTGAAACCATAGGGAGGGGGTTCAGGAAATTCAAGCTTGGGGTCGAGATGTATGGTATTGAATGATTCTGAAAATCTGGATGAATGTGGGCTGTCTATGGATATGGGAGTTTCGGGTGAAGTAATTACTACAAAATTGAAGGGTTGTTCTAATTCCAAATTGAGGAATTTAGGGAAAAAATCTTCAGGATTTAAGAAAGATGTTGGGGGCTTGGTAGATTCAAATGGAGGTATGGGTCGCAGCTTATTTGCTAATGATTATAGGTATGTTGGGAGTGTCAAGGAAGGAAAGAAATCTATGGGCCGAATTTCTAAGGTGGTTAGTGGTCCTCAGGTGGGGCTCACCAGTAGAAGTAGCTGGGTTGTTAAAATTTTTTTAAGTTGACTAGTGAGATCAAAATGACAATTCAATGATCACAACTATGAATCAAGACTCATTGACAAGTAAAAGAACATATATTAGATTCAAGTTGATCTGACGATCAGTGTTGGGGATAGAGAAAAAAACTATTTAGATTTTAGTTCACAAATTTGAGACGTTCAAAACAGTTTCATGAAAAAATCGAACTATAGAAGAGAACGGGGGAAGGAGAACTTTTGATTGATCTAAGTGATGCGAACAGAGAAAATCATACAACAACAATTTTAATAACTTAGTGACTTAAGTGAAAACTTTTGGATAATTCAATGACCATTTTGTAAAATTTTGAAGTTAAATAACTAAATATAAATTTATTAATAATTTAATAACTTTTAAATATAGTTACCGACATAATAAACTTGGAATCCAAGAAATGGAAAAAAAGGTTGGTACAATTTTTTTTTGTTCATTAAAAGGTGGCTACAATATGTCCTCAAGCTGTCAAGTTGTTCATTGTATTTTAAATAATTATGGTGGTTAAATAATAAAAATTATAACCATATGAGGCAGATCCTCATTAGGGTATAAGGATTTTAGCTCAATTTTTGAAGTCCTTCAATTTTTTTTTAAAAAAATTACTATTAAACTTTCAAATTAAAAAAAAAAATCTCTAAAATTTTTAATTAGACTTATCAAAACTTTTAAAAATTTTAGTTACACCCCTTAAAACCTTAATGCGATCATCGGTGAGCGATGAGCTTTCGTCCATGTGGGAAATGGAAGAGTCCATTTGCATGTAACTTGTCTTACCTTCATAATTAGCCTTCATGAAAAAGTCCATTTACAATGACAAATTAGGTTGGGTAGAGGATCACGTCAAATCTTTTTGTCTGACTTTGACTATGATTTGTCTTTCAGATAATGTGCCTAGATAAGTTCTATTTTCAAATCTTCTATAGCACACACTTTGACTTTGAAGTTTCGCTAGGGTGGGTGGGTATAGTGATTTCAGAAACTTAAACTCGCCCCTAATCAAATGAATTGGACCAATGGCTGCTTTTTCATCCTCTTTTATAAATTATTAAGAAATGGACAAAAACCAAAAACATTAGAAAGAACGAAAGGGGAGACCGGAAGAACACAGATACATAGAACCAAGAAACGGAAAAACATGGGTTCTGAAAAGCAAGGGTTTATATGGTTATCAGGGCTTTTGTTTCTAAATATCCTTGCCTTATCCACAGCTGAAGTCCTTTATTACGAGTTTTTTGTAAGTTCCTTGCTTTCTTTTCCCCCCTCTGTTTGTGTTTGTGTTACTAAGAGAGAGCAGTACCGAGTTTTGATTCTTTGCTCTGTTTAAATTAGTTGCAAGAATCCCAGTTCACTAAGCTGTGTAGCACGAAGAGCATCTTGACCGTCAATGGCAGCTTTCCAGGGCCTGAGATTCGGGTTCGGAGAGGGGACACAGTTTTTGTCAACGTCCACAATCAAGGAAACCATGCTGTATCCCTCAAGTGGTAATATATACATACATGTATATGCTTACACACCTTGTTTATGATGAAACAATTAATCATATATATAGATATATGTTTGAGGGTTTTTAGGGAGGGCGTTAAGGATTCAATTGATGGTTCGAATGAGTTGATTCAGCCAGGGAGAAACTTCACTTACGAGATAGAGTTAGAGGATGAAATAGGAACTCTCTGGTGGCACGCTACTAGTGCTTGGGCTGCGGCAACCGTACACGGCGCCTTTGTCATTTTACCGGCAGCCAATGAAGACTATCCTTTCCCTGCACCTACTTCTGACCAAACAATTATACTTGGTACATCTGATTAACATGTTTGATTCATATATTTTGCAAATGAAGTGCTTATATGAATCTTTTGGATTATTATTCCTTCAGGGGAATGGTTCAGGGAAGAGTTAACGGAAGCTAATCAAACCATAGCTCCTGGCTCAGCAGATGCTTACACTATCAATGGTCATCCCGGAGAAACTTACGGATGCAGCAACGGTATGTATGCACTATTCTTTATATCCTCAACATTCTCAACTTATGACAAAATGATAGGGATATTTACTTTTTTTAAAGAAATAACTACGTATTATAGAAAAATTACAAGTCTTTTTCCGTATTTAGATTTTAACTTATATATTTTTGTCTTATTTTGTTTTAATCCTTCTACTATGCTAAAATTTGAAATTTAATACTTCTACATTAATTGAACATAATTTAATCTTTTTGCTTTTATAATGTTATTAGCAAGTCCCCAATTGATACTACCTTGGGTCATTTCTGCTAAAATGATGACATTGGGCTAATTTTAAAATTGCTTTAAGAATTCAATTGATATGCAAATTAATTATTAGTCGACAAAATTTACTAGATTTTCACTTGGCTTTGACTGAATGACTGAAAAACAGTAAAAAGAATCATGTCATCACTTTAAAGGTAACAACTAATCGATTTATTAAGACAAAATCATGACAAAATAAACTAGAGAGATTAAAAGTATAAAATCTTTGTTGCTCAGCATTAAAACTATAATTAGACCCTTATTCTCAATATTATGTTTTCTAGAATAATAAATTCTAGTGTATTTAAATACATATGAGCATATGAGTGGTAATATTCTAGTGTATTTGATATAATTGCAGATACAACGTATGAGATGCAAGTAGATTACGAGGGTCTTTACCTTGTTCGAGTAATAAATGCTATTGCCAATGAAACAATGGTGTTTGGCGTAGCATCCCACAGCTTCACCATTGTTGGACAAAGCGGGGCTTATAGCAGACGTTCCTTTACAAATTCTCTAACCCTAGCACCCGCCCAAGTTGTTGATGTTTTATTGTGCGCAAACCAAAATGTAGGACATTATTACATCACTGCTCGACCTTCCTCCGGCGCACATATTACCAATGGAATTCTACGATATACCACCACTAGTTCTTTAATTTAGTCAAACAGTTTGCGTTGATAAAGATTAATAATGTTGATGTTCAAATAAGAAGACCACTCAATCACAATATAGGCGTGGAAATAATTTGATGTTTGTTGTTTTAAACGAGGAGTTCTAAATGTTGTAATGTCAAGTTTTCTTTAACCAACATGCACTGATTTATTGAGGGTAGAATCAATTCATCGTGATTTTGATTTAAAATATGCATAATCAAAGATTGTATGTTCACATGTTGAATTTAAATATCTAATAATCAAGCTGCATGAGTCTAGATTAAAGGGTCACATATTGATTACTTGATTAAAATGAATGAATATCGCAAAATCTAAGAATCACACATGTATTTCAAAAATCATTTGGAGTTACTATATAAAAGATTATAAGTATTCGATCCATCAAACCAAAAGTAAAAAAAAAAAAAAAATCATATTCCATCTTGTGTATCTATTTTCTTTACCATCTCTCTATTCTTTTTCAACAAAGTAGTAATCAAAGCTGGAAATCCTTCATTTGCTTTGCCACCATTAAAAGGGATCATTCATAAGCAAATGATGTTAAACATTATGTTTGGCCCCTCCATTTTCCTTTCTCTTCTCATTGGGAATTCCATGTTTATGCTACTTTCACATAATCAAATAGTACTTCAACAAAATTACTATTATCAAATATAACTGCGAACTTAGGCCATGCCAAAATTTTAAGTTTGTTTAATGTTTACAAAATTTGTATTTTAAAATTTCAATAAATTTAGTCTTTAAAATTTATAAATTTTATCAATTTAATTTTAAATAAATTTTTAACTACAATTTTTAATTACTATAAAATTAGTTCTAATTCTAAAAAAGTTTTTATTTAAAATTTATTTCACTAAAATGACAATTTTAAAAAAATAATCTTTTAGTTAAGTATATATATGAATTATTATTTCATACATTGACCATTTATATTTATATAAAAAAATTGATTTTGGTGCTTGATGTTGTAGATAGAGACAATATTTTCTTGATATTGCTTATAACTGGAACATTTATTATCATTAGGATTTATATTTGATAAATTGATAATTTATAAATATATATTATGGATTAATTGGATGATGGGAAATTATAATAAATTTAAAAATAAATTTAGACGACTTAATTTTTTTATGATACATCATAATTTGATTAAATGAGTAAAAAAAATAAGAAAAGAAAAGATGTAATTATCATTATTGGTTTGTTTAATTAGCTAACTTTCCATTGAAAAGATATAAATTTAGTGAAATGTCTAACCTTTAGAACAAAAACAAATAAAAAGTTAAATGCAAAGTAATGTAAGGAGCAAAGTAAGAAGAGAATTAACACATGATATTTGTTAACGCGGTTTAGAGATGATGGTTGTATATTTGCGGAATCTCGCCTAGTGAATGATTTTATTCAATAATCATCCAAACAACCTATTAGTTTAAGCCCAATATATCCTTATACAGAGAAGTAATTGCAATCCGAATATCGACCCACAAATCACTCACCCAAATACTTCAAAATACAATTAATAAACTCTCTAAAGAATACCTAAAAAAGAGTCACAAAAAGAATATATTTATTTCACTTTAAACTTCTTAATATGACCATTTAAAGAGCTGAGCAGTCCTAAAAAAACTATCTTAAATACATATGATATTTATTTTAAAAAATAATATTTCAATCACCAAAAGATAATAAAACTTTCATACACCTTAAGTAATTTAGTTGGGAGTCTTTAAAATATTAGTCGAATCATGTTTCGTGTGTTTCGTCAAATATGTCACACTCAAGTGAATAGAGTTCAGCTTAATTAGAAACTATGGAAATCCCAACACAATGACACAATCATTACAATAGAATATAGAATAAGCAACAACAACTATCTCAACAGAATCTCAATTATTTTCTGTCAATGATTTGAATCTCAAATTTGTTCAATATACCAACTCGTAAAAACGATAGAATGAATCATTAGTCAAATGCATATTCGATTTTTTTTTCAACTTAAAAGAATAATTTGAGCATATAAAATCTATAGCAAAGTTTTGAAATAACTACAGAAATTTTCTGAAGTGGCACACTTATTTTTGTGGTACAATTATTTTGGTGACAAATAGTAGTACAAAGATTAAATTGTTTATTTAATCAAAAGATATGCTTACCAAGTATGATTGTTTGCTCTGTGTCCGGAGTGGGGAACGGATAAGTTTCGTCCTGGGCTGGCAAAATGACGATGGCGCCATGTACGGAACCACGAGTCCAATCACTGTGTGCGTGCCACCAAAGGGTCCCTATTTCCCCCGATAATACGACTTTGTAGGTGAAGTTGGTTCCTGGTTGAATTGGGCACTGGGTTATGAACTCAGGACCATCGAACCTTGGATTCCTTGGTTGTTTAACGCCGTGCCTGCAACATGTTCAATTTATCTTAATCACTAATGATTTCATTTCTTGGGGAAATTGCCATTGAAGAATGAAGTAAAGGTTATGATTACCAGTGAATGGTGAAGCCATCGTTTCCTTGATTGTGGACATTAACGAAGACAGTGTCACCTCTGCGAACCCGAATCTCAGGCCCTGGATAACTATCGTTTACGACCACAATATCGTTGTGCTGCACATCTTCGTAAAATTTGACTCTCGCACCTGCAATAAAAAATCACCACCGAGTGAAATCTCAACACTAAAATTATATATTAATCAACAACTATAAAAGAAAACAATGCTCATTTTGCTGTCTGAAAACAAAACCAAGCAACTGTCATGATCATGTCAGTAAATTAAGTCAGTTTAATAAGGGGTTTAAGATTATCCATACGAAACAACTATGAGATGTAAGAATATATATATATGAAAAGGAAAAATAGGGAACTCAGAAAGAAATCATAGTGGTGTACACTGAACCTTGCTGTAAACCCATTTCTTTTTTCTTTCTCTCTAATGTGCTCTTAGTTCTTCCCTGAATTTTCTCATCTTTGGGTCATAAATTTCAATAATTTATCGGAAAGGAAGATTGTGCTCCTTGATTTTTCTTTGCAACTATAATTTGAATACACTGACTTTGGAAAAGAAGACAGAAAATAAATTGAATTTTCCGGTAAAAAGTCACACAATCACGTAACATGTTTCTAGTGTTTTTTTTATTCATTACATAAGACGTTGTTAGTTAAACAAGTGGGATGGTTTGAGTAGATAATATGGATCTGTAATAGTTGGTTGACGTTGTTTTCATGATCTTTGTGGGGAATGGATTGTCCAAGTTTGGAGGTTGGCCTCTCCACTGCTGCTGTCCTTGTTTAGTAATATCTTAAGTTTTTAAACAAACATGATATATGTTTATGAATTATTCATGTTTGTTTGATATATACATTAATTAACCTGGAAATTATCCAGCTAGCCTGCCATGTACGACAATTAGTAGCTTTGAATCCATTAGTTTGCTGTCAAAAGCTATAGAAAGTTCAATTAGAACATATTGCATGCATTTTTGGTCGTATTAATGCGTTATACAAACTTGGCATTGGTTTCTTACAATTCCAGGAACATTGTCCAAGTTTGACTGACATGTTTTACTTAGTTAGCCATCAATGTCTGAAATTGTATAAAAATAAATCGTTTTCATGAGAATATTTCCTTTTTCTTGTAGCCATCATCAACTTAATTACATGTTTTGTATAAACATGTCCAAGTTTAACTTTTGTATGGTCGTGCATTTCGTGATATTAAAGATCTCTCTTTCAATAACAGAAATAAATAATTTTCAGAAAATGGGCTCCTCATTTCTAACTACATTTTGCGCATAGAAACACCTCACCAAAATTCTCTCTCTTAATTACACGTGAATAATGACTTTTGCATATTTCAAGTTTATTTATTTATTTTATTTTTGCCAAACAAATTTTCATTTTATTAATATATTTTAATAAAATTTCAAATATTATTTAGCATAAATAAATTTTCAGAATCAACTTTCATTTTCATTGACAATTTGATTGAAGAAAGAAACAAGTACTCAAAGGCCACCAATATTGTAGAGCAAATTAGAAAAATGTCCCTTAATTCCTTTATAAATAAAAATTTTAATCTAAAATTAAATAATTTTTATTTAAAACGATAAAATTATAACACTTTGAGCACACATAAGAATTTATAACACAATTAGTCTAGCTTCACCTCCTTAGCAAATGATTGTTTCCATGAATAAGCAAGAAATGAATAAAATCCAAAAGATATTACAAAGGGGAGATCTGAAAAAGCACAAATATATAGAAAAAGTAAAACTTGGGTTCTACTAAACAATGATCAAAACTCAACACTATGAAAGAAGAAGAAGAAGAAGAAACTTTAGAGAATAAAATTTGAATTCGATAAACTGTGAATTTTAGAAGACTGTTCTTTCTGTACATTTTTATACTAGACATGTAGCAAACTTAGCTATCAGGTAACTACTTTCAATGGTCTAAATACTAGACACACGTGCACAATAACCCTTGAAAGCTTTCAGCCCAATTGCTAGTAGTTACAGTCATTGACTAATATTTCCCATGTTTGCTCTTTCCCTCAAATCAGAACTTCATCTGGAGAAAACACACACAGCTTCCTACGAAGATCAACAAAGAAGGCTGATGACAGAGGTTTTGTGAACAGATGTTTGGCTGGTATATAGTTGACTTGAAACCTTCCATCATACAAAATGCAAGTGTTTCAATAGTTGCAAATTGAAAGTTATAATTTACCAAAAGTTATGTCACTTAATTAATAACAAATGGTCATAATTGTTCAAGCAGATATCTATTGAATAATTATGTTTATTGCTAAAGATATGGCTATCCATTTGGGTACTTATATCCCTAGGAAGAGACATGAGATCTCCTATAAATAAGAGTGAAGTTTCATTTGCATGACAACTTAAAAATATAGAAAAAAGTTTCTTTCTAATCTCCCACCATATTTTATATTCTTAGATTGTTCTATAATTCTTTATATATAGAAAATGATATCTTTGCTATGCTACGTTCAATGCTCAATGGACTGTTTCCATTAGTGCAAAACGTAGACAATCATTGGGCTTCATTGTATCCTTGAGATTCATTTGCCAGTAATCTATATAAAACTCAATAATGTTGTTTTCACTATTCTACTTTTTTATTATTTTGTTTTAAGACAATGAATCACACTTGAATTTTATTTTTTATTTCTCTCAATTTCCTTTTCTTGCACTAGAATTTATAACAATCTTTAAGGCTTTTATTTTCTACTTTAGCCTTATATAATTATGGAGATTGAATTAACTTCAAAATTAAAGATCTACCAAGACATGATCATGGAGGATAAAATAATGTTCATGTTAACTACAATAAGGTTTTTTACGTCCTTGATCCAATCCTACAACAATTTCGGGAAGCAACACTTACAGACTCTGAAGAGGACAAGTACAATTGCCGTGGATATATATTGAATTCTCTCACATATCATCTTTATGACCTACACATAAACATAGCTTTTCCAAAGGAAATTTGGACTACATTTGAGAATTCAAATAGAAACGATAAGAAAGGCACAAAAGTTTTTTTAGCATTAAAATATTTGAATTTACAATCACTAAACCTATTGTGGATCAAGTGCATGAGTTGCAGATTCTATAGTTTTAAAATTAAGTAAATCAGGAATTTTGATTCTTGATTCACTTCAAGTTGGTGTAATTTTATCCAAATTGCTACCCTCTTGGGATGGATACCGAAAGAAGCTGAACATTACACTTGTGATGCACTTATTATTGGTTGAAGAGAATTTATGAGAAAGGTAAAAAAAAAAAAAACATAAAAAGAAGGCAGATAAAAGTGAGAATCTACGAAAAGTTGGAGATATGTTTTGTTATTTATGTTTCATGTGTAAGTTGTCAATTAATTATATATATATATATATATAACATATTTTAAATGTTTATTATATACACATTAAACTTTTATTAAAGTCATTTTCATTTTGATTTTTATTCCATCTACTTCTTTTTTTAATCTGATTCTTAATTGCTTACGCTGATTCTTACTTTTTTTTAAAATTATTATTTTCTTTTATTTTATTTACTTCTTAAAAACAATAACAGAAGTTATCATATTTAAAATTTTATTTTATAATAAATTAAAAATAAATTTAAATATAAAATTAAAATTACCTCGCAACGCGGGGTTTATTAAGATTACGTTTTCCGATGAGAAACTTAATAGCAATATTTCAAATGAAATTTGATCCATTAGTCTATTAAAATATAAATCCAGATTTTTTTTTTTTGCATTCTGCAGCTTGTACCACGTTACTTTAAAGAATAAATTATTCTATTTTATTATAAATTTCATACATTTGTACGGTTAAAACTGATATAGTTGATTTAAATAATCGACAAGAACGTGTTATGTATACTTCATATTGACATACAATGATCAATTTTTGTTAGATAAAACACGTTAGCGAACAAAATAGATAAATATAAATAAACAAATATTTTTATATATAATAAAATATAAAAAAATAATTTATATTTAAATTGCCAAATATGTAAACCAATAAATATCCTAACAAAAAGTTGAAATCGAAAAGAAGAATAGAAATTTATTAAACGTTGAGGTCTGTTTAACACAGTTTTCTTAAGACAGATTCGACTGCTCTTACGGTACTTGGAGAAATATTGATCGACTATCTCCCAGGATACAACAACACAATGATCAAAGCAGTAGCACCTCTGCAGCGATTAACGAACAAATGTTACCTTTTTCTATCACTGGAATCTTGAAAAATATGGTGAGGAAAAGAAGAATTTTGAGAGAAAATAATATTGGTGTGAGAGAGTGAAATTGAGCAAAAAATTCTAAAGAAATCTTAGCATTTTATAGACATTCAAAGTGGAGTAATTTTTACAACTATCCATGTATAAGGAGACAAAATCTGCATTAAAGGGGCAATTAAATCAATTTGATTAAAATCTAGATATATGTCCTTTTATATAAGATTTTGTATATATTTGTTGAGGAAAAATAAAATAAATTTCGTGTTGGAAATGAACTTAAAATATCTACAAACAAGTGTGGACCTACAACCCCACTTGCATGCAGTATAAGGATCTTAACTTAGCCATTCAATAACTTTTTGAAAAGGTTCTCATATATATACACATCTCACACTTGGTATTTAACCAATGTGGAATCTAAGTTTTTCTTTTCCTCAACAAATATTTCTAAGTACCTTACTTTGAGTATTAATTTCTCATTCATCACTTAACCATTTTGAGCATATGATATACTGTTGTAAATTTCTAATGGAGTAGAATATGAAACTATAATTTTATGATTCAACTCTCCAGTTTTACCTATTGAGAATATGCCTCAAAGTTCTCATAAATTACAATTTTTTCAACATTTTAACAGTAGAAATATATGAAAATTTTAATATATAGACCGATTTATTTATTGATGTAATGTATATGGACTAATTTGTCCATCTATTAAGTAAAGAGGATAAAATGTAATATAATTATTAGTATAAATATACTTTTATGGTACGTTATATACACGTATCTATTTGTTCTATCCTGGTAGTAGTTCTAGGTTCGATGACAACGAGGCATGGTAGATGGCCGTGGGCGGATGCTGGTTTCAATGGTGCTACCGTTCCTCACAATCAAAACAGTGCTCATTCCCCAGCTAGTATGTCTTTCGAAATGGCAATGCATATACCACACCCCTGAAAACATTATATTATATAAATATCAATTACTTAATAACTTTAGTTGTAAGAACGATGGAAGAAGATGAGCTTTCTAAATGAAACTTACCGGGATTGTTAGCAAAAAATCTGATGGCAACCCATCCTGTACCGGGAACGTCGATAGTGTTCATGAGTGGTGGATCAACCAGATTGTAAGTGCTTGGGTCTGTCTCACCGTTGAAATTTCCAAACCCAGCTCCCACCCAATAGAAGCTGTAACCGTGCAAATGGATTGGGTGACTTCCACCAGCACCCATCTGGGTTGATTGCAGCACTATCTCAACTGCATCCCCATAATTTACACAAATAGCCCTCGTCCCTACCTCAACTGCAGAAACTACACCAGTCAAGTTTCCAGTGAAATCATAGAATTCTGGTGGAAGAAACGGAAAATTTTCGGCGAAAACACCTCTGATGTTCCTGCAATTTTACAAAAACATTAGGCAGCTACAATAATAAAACTACTATTTTTTCTTTTTTCTTTTCTAGAGGTACCGAAATTGCTATTATATATATACACACACCTGTAGTATGCTTGGAGAACGTCAATATGTGGGTAAACAAAGCTGACATTGTTCAAACTTGCAGCAAATCCGTCGCTTACAACACACTTTGAGTTTTTACAAGGCAAGTCGTTAACGGCGAGTGTAATGAACACTCGTCTATTGATATCCGTATCTGCCGGCACATTTATCGGCGGATTCTGAGTGACATTCGTGTTCCGAATTCGGCTGATGAAGTTAAGCATAGCATCCGTATTGTTCATTGCGGGCAACGTTATCAAGGAAGCATTCGATCCACCCACAAAGTTTGTATATTGAAAAATGCCGGTAGTAATGAAGTCAACGGGCGGGACATCGGAATCAGAGAAAGGCCTAGTAGCCATGTAATATTGGCCGGCGTTTTGATTGGCAGAGACCAAAACATCCATGGTTTGGCCAGGGCTTATCAATATATAGTCGCTCTTGAACCTTCGAACGTAGGAGGCATCTACGGCGACAACTGTGAGGGTGTGGTTCATGATGGTGAAGAATTGCTGTTCGTTCATTGCAGCATTGATTATGCGGAGAAGGTATGTCTTCTCATAATCAACTTCCATGCGGAATATTGTATCTGCAACACCCAATTATAGGCTCTTATTGTAAGGGACACCAAGGCGTACAAACTCAATCCAGTTTCATAATGCGGAGAACGTACCAGTTGGGCATCCATACGTGTCTCCTAAATGTCCATTGATAGCATAAGCATCTGGTTGGGGAGGAGGGGTACCGGCTGCAAGTGCTTTATCGATAATTTTCTTGAAGTTCCCATTGTACCATGATTCTGTAAATACATACAAGAAATCAAATTAAGAAGCGTATAATTATACACAAGTAACACAACCGAAAATTCAAAAGATATCCTTACCAAGTATGATTGTTTGTTCCCCATCCGGCGTGGGAAATGGATAAGTTTCGTTCTCGGCCGGCAAAATGACGATGGCGCCATGGACGGAACCGCGAGTCCAGTCACTGTGTGCGTGCCACCACAGGGTTCCTATTTCCTCCGATAATATGATTTTGTAGGTGAAGTTGGTTCGTGGTCGAATCGGGCACTGGGTTATGAACTCGGGACCGTCGAACCATGGATTCCTTGGTTGTTTCACACCGTGCCTGCAACATGTTTAATTTATTTTACTCACTAATGATTTCGTTTCTTGGAGAAATTATATTTGGAAGAATGAAAGAAAGGTTATGATTACCAGTGAATGGTGAAGCCATACTTTCCACGATTGTGGACATTAACGAAGACAGTGTCACCTCTGTGAACCCGAATCTCAGGCCCTGGATAACTATTATTTACGACCAGCAAAGTCGATGTGTTGCACATCTTCTTAAAATTTGACTCTCGCACCTGCAATAAAAAAAATGATCACCCAATGAGATCTCAACATTGTTATTGTATGATCAACAACAATAAAAGAAAACAATACTCATTTTGCTGTCTGAAAACAAAACCAAGCCACTGCCATGATCACGTCAGTAAATTAAGTAGGTTTAATAAGAGGTTTAAGAATATTCATACGAAACAACTATGAGATGTAAGAATATATATGAAAAGGGAAAAAAAAGGCACTCACAAAGAATTCATAGTGATGTACATCAGCACTGCAAAGGAGCAAAGTGCTTAGAAATAAAACCCCTACAGACCATGTCACTAAACCCATTTCCTTTTTTCCCCCCCTCTAACGTGGTCTTAGTTCTTCCTTGAATATTCTCTTCTTTGGGTCATAAGTTTCAATAATTTATAGGAAAGGAAGATTGCGGTCCGTAAGCTTCTTTCTTTGCAAGTATAATTTGTATAAGTTGACCGAAAAAAGAAAGAAAGAAAAACGAAAATTGCATTTTCCAGTAAAAGAAATTACACATCATGCACATAACATGTTTCTAGTGTTCTATTTATTTTTCATTACATAACACGTTTCTAGTTAAGCAAGTCGGATGTTGTTAATACATAATATGGATTTTTAATGTTTATGTCCCAATTAGAGCTTGTAAGATTATGTTTATAACAGTTCGTTGATGTTAATTTAATTATCGTTAAAATTGTTTGTGGAAAATGAACTATTCAAGTCTGGATGTTGGCTTCTTCACCGTGGGCTGTCCTAGAATGCTAGTATTTTAAGTTATTAATTACTCAACAATAAACAATTTTGAACAAATTTTAATTATTTATTAAATAAATGTTTTTAAAATAATTATTAAACATGTTTATAAACATAAATGATTGACCAAGTGATAGAGATTGATCGTGTGAGTAGTGCTAGGGTGGTTAAGAAAGTCCGTAGACAAGAGGAAGAACGGTTGAATATTTGTCTCAGTTACCGCAGTTAAAACAATTTAGCTATTTTTAGTCTTTTTTAATTTGTTGTTGATATTTAGAGATTATGAATCTTTTAGTTGCTTATTTTTAGTTATTGGTGGTTGAATTTTTTCCCTATATAAGTATTACTTTTTCAGTTTAATGAAACATACACTTTTCATCCAAAATTATTTTCACTTTATTCTTGCATTTGTAGTTTCTTACACCAAGTTCTCAAAAATGCCAACAATTTAATATCAAACCATTTTCTTAATTGACCTATCATTGAGAGAATTTTTCTTCTTCTATGGATTCAGAAACATTTTTCACTGCACTTGCACAACTTATTTTCAATTAAGAAGACTATCATGTTTGGGCAACAAGGACGGAGGCTCATTTGGAGACAAATGATCTCTAGGAAGCTGTTGAGAAGGACTACGAAGTTCCTCCCTTGCCTACAAATCCAACTATGGTGCAACTAAAGAATAACAAAGAGAATAAAACAAGAAAGTCCAAGGCTAGAGCTATGTTATTTACTACAGTCTCACTAGAAATCTTTATCAGAATTATGACAAAGAAATCAACATTTGAAGTCCGAAATTTCTTTAAAGAAGAATATGATGGAGATGAAAGGATCAACGAAATGCACATTCTCAACTTGATTAGAGAATTTCAACTACAGAAGATGGAAAACTCCGAGACAATTAAGGAGTATTTTGACTAATTACTCAACATTGCTAACAAAGTAATATTACTTGGCTTTAAATTTCCTTATTCTAGATTGGTTCAAAAAATTCTTGTAACAGTTCTTGAAAGATTTGTAGTAACTATTTCCTCACTAGAAAGCACTAAAGATCTGTCAGAAATTACTTTGGCAGAATTATTGAATGTTCTACAGCCACAAGAACAGAGAAGACTTTTGAGGTCTGAAGGGTTTGTCGAGGGTGCATTGCCTCAAGAGTTCAGTCAAATCAGGGAGACAAAGGAAATAAAAAAAAAACATAAGAAGGAAAACTCAACTTTTGATTCTCCTAAAATCAACGGGGAAACAAAATATGTTTTTCCTCCTTGCAAGCATTGTAGAAAGAAAGGTCACCCATCATTTAAATGTTGGAAAAGGTCAGATTAGTAGTGTGAGAAATGTCAAAAGATAGGACATCATCAAAAGATTTGGAAAAGTAACTTTTAGCAAAAAGAAGTTACACAGATAGCTAATCAAGAAAAGAAAGAGCAGCTCTTTGTAGCCACTTGTTTTGCAACTAGCAGCTCTAGTGATTAACGACTTATTGATAGTGGTTTGACAACCCTTATGACATTCAATTGTGATCTCTTCAGGGAATTGCACACTTCAATAATTTTCAAAGTACAAATTGGTAATAGAGACTATATTGTTGTTAAAGGAAAAGACACTGTGGCAATTAGATGTCTTCAAGTACAAAACTAATCAATGATGTGTTATTTGTACCTAATATAAATAAAATTTTGTTAAATGTTGGTTAATTACTTGAAAAAGGCTCCAAAGTTTTCTTTGAAACTGATCATTGTCAAATCAATAATGTAGAAGGCAAAGATGTATTCAAAGTAATGATGAAAGGAAAGAGCTTCACTCTGGATTCTTTAGAGTTGGAGCAAAAAGCCTATGTTGCAACTAAGATCAATGTGTAAGTGTGGCACAAAAGGCTTGGACACTTCAATCATGTTGCTGTAATAAACCTACAAAAGAAGGATCTGGTTCAAGGGCTACCTCACCTTGAAGCTAATATACCAAATTGCAATACTTGTTAATTTGGTAAGCTAGGAAGTCTTCCTTTCAAAAAAGCAACCTGGAGAGCCACTAAAAAACTGAAATTAATCCACATAGACCTAGCTAGATCTCAAAAAAATTTGTCACTTAAAGAGAGTAAGTATTACATGGTTTTCATTGATGACTATATTAAGATGTGCTGGATTTATTTCCTATGGTACAAGTTAGAGGTTGTTGGGTTGTTCTGGAAATTCAAGGAATGGGTTAAAACTCAAAGTGGCTATAAGATCCAAGATGTTTTTTTATTTAATTTTGACGATTTTTAGTTCTTAACGTTGAGAAATTGTTTTTGTTAGTTTTAAGCCATTTTTTAGACCTAATTTGGCCAAATGCGCCATGGGGAACTAACCATATGATTGAGTGGTGTAGGTAGTGAAGGATGGCCCAAAATCAAAAAAATCACCTCTCAGATAGGGGTATAGCGATATTGAGTTATAAAAGTCGTGATACCCTTGATAGTGCTAAAGAGAAGGAAATTGAGGCAATTTCTAGTGATATCACGATACTGAGACACCCAGGACCCCTAATGCAAGACTGGCGTGGGTATGGCGATATCGATACTTGATAAGGAGAAAAATGACTACAGAGGTAGTTTTCTTCCAACACCAATGCCAATCAAAATACAACATTCATGGGCATTTTGGTTCAAAATTTTGGGTTGTAATCAGATGTTAAAAGCCACTTTTGGCTGAGAGCTAGAGGGGGCTGCTTTATTTTTGTTCTTTCACCTTTTTGGCTTAGGTTTAGAGTTGTCTTCTTTATTATTTAAGGTTTTTAAATATAGCTTTAGGGTATTAACTATTTGTTAGTTAGTTTTACTGTAGCTAGGTGTTATTTATCTTTAAGTACTTGGACTTTGTATTGTATTTTCATTTTCATCCCAAGCTTTTAATATAGCTCAATCCTATTTTTAGTATCTTAGATAAAAATATGATCTTTAGTATTCTTGTGCATTATCTTTGCTGCCGATGTCATCTACATTAAGAATCTTCCAAGAAAACCTTAAGCTTTCTTATCCTTATCTTTTGCACTTAATTTAATGCATACTTTGGGTGTTTATTTGATTGTTGTTTGTTTAGAAATGAGGATGAGTGGATAAATCTTAGGTGGTTAGTTGATGGAAGTGTTGTCTAGTTAGTTTTTGGTACAGGGACTAAATCCTAAAAACTGAACTAATTCAAATAGACTTTAAAACTTAGGTTTGAATACTTTTTAGTTAGCCGATAAATGGTTGTTATGCTTAGCTACCAGGACAAAGGAGGCTCTAGACAAGCTAAGCCATCAAGAATAAGGAAGCAATGTGAGTTTTGCACTCTATTTTGGATGGTTTATGAGATTGAGTTGTTGAACGATTTTGTGTCATGGCTATTTTGGGTTGTTAAGTCTGTCGTTGTGTGCAAAACTGTGATTGAGCATGTTGTGAATGCATAATTTTGTACAAGTATGTGAGTATTTGTAAGAATGATCATTGAATGTTAAAACGAATAATGCATGGTGTTGAATATTCAGTGTACTTTATGTCATGTATCAAGTATCTACTTTGCATGAAATGCTTGTATTGCATGTTTATAACGGTGAAATATGGAGGGGAGATTTTTGACGGGATAGATGAGGTTAGGATTTGGGAAATAGAATTCTATTAAGATTTCGTAATCTGATGTTGCTTGGTGTAAATCGTGCTATGCGAAGCTCCAGGCCTTGAAAGGGGACACTATGGTGTTAAAGCATCAATGTTAAAAATGGAAAAATAGAGGCATGGGGGATTAATAGAAAAATAGAGTTTCATTAAGATTCACAATCCAGTGTTGCTAGGTGCAAATCGTGATGTGCAAAGCTTCAAGCCTTGCTAAGGGGAAATTGTGGTGTTCGAGCATCAATGTTAGATGAGAAATGAAATGTTATCGATTGACTTACTAGAGTGTCACCATAATGACGGTTAGAGTAACACTGCGACAACAGTAAGATCTTTCGGGGCGACACCTCAAAGGAGATTTAAATGTGTAAGACCATAGTTCGGTTATGGCAACATAGAGGGTCCGCGAGGACATTAAGCATTTGGGTAAAATGTGTGAGACCATAGCTCGACTATGATGACATAGAGGGTCCACTAGGACCTTAAACATGGTGTAAAATGTGTAAGACCATGGCTAGGCTATGGCAGCATATGGAGTCCACCACGACAATAAATGCGAGGTAGTTTGTCGGGACAATAAAAACGGGATAGTCCACTAGGATTGTAATCATAGGAAATTAAGCAAGTGATAGTGAGTGGTAGCTAACTAACGGTCTTGAGGAAGCCCACCAAGAGGAAAAAGCAACAAAAATGAGTAGAGTCTACCAAAACGGCAAACCTAGGAGCCGGAAGGGCCTATGAGTGGTATCCCAGCAGGAACCAGACATAGGAAATGGCGTGCCAGTAATACCTAGTGTTTAGGCGAAAAAAAGGGGGGATTGTCAGAGGATCACAGATAAATATTCGCCAAATCGTTACGGAAGGGTTAGGAATATGCAATCCTCAACAATGATGAGGAACTTAGAGGGAAATTGCGTGAGGGAATAAGTCCACAGATTTTGGTTGATAAACCATAATTGGTGATATTGAGAAGCTCAAGCGGATCCTAAATGTGAGAATTCGTAGGTAAAAAAGGGTAGTCTATGACTGGTAAGTCCACTACGGGATACTTGAGTAGATAATCTATAGGACAAAAGCAGGGATTAAGGCATGTTTGGAATATATCTACTAATACCAAAGATTCGGAAAAATTGGAGCAAGATGAACTAACAACCAGGGCTAAAGGTCATAGTTCAAGTATACTACAATGGTAGGTCATCTGTTAACCTAATTTACTGATAAGTTTAGAACCGTGAGTATTGAGCTAGTTAAGGTGCAAGGAAGCTGATATAAGGCGGAATCAGGCCAGTACCGTAAAGAATGTGCTTATGTCTAAGATGCAGGATAAGTCCACCAACGATAAGCTACGGGAAAAGGGAAAGACATTGACTACACTAGTGAAACCTACTAAAGGTTAAGGATAAATAAGGAGTTTTAAACTTCTGATTTAAAATTTATTACTCGAAAATATTGTTGATACACTGTTTAATAAAATTTCACTAAGTTTAATTAAACTTACAAATCTACTACTGCTTTGCAGGATAAAGGTTTGACTCGAAAATCGAGTAGAGGGATCAAGCCAAATACTGCCAATTGTGAGATGGGCATGGATGTTGTTCATGTATATAGAGGGGCTCCCTTAGCGGCCACGCCTCGGGGATCGAGTCAAATGAAACTATCTTTATATGAAGAAGAAGAAGAAGAAGAAGAAGAAGAAGAAGAAGAAGAAGAAGAAGAAGAAGAAGAAAAGTTACATTTCTTGATATGACTTGATGTGTATGTATGAGTTTAAGTTAATTAGAATAGAATCGATGTTGTTGTCGTTGTTAAGTTATTCGGGTCCTTGTATAACCTAATATCTGAAGCTGGCAAGCGGTTGGGTCTAGGCACTACATTGAGTAAGAGTTTGGTGGATAGTATTCTTAGAGAATCCTTGGGTGAAAGGATTTTAGGTTACTCTAAGAGCATTAGATACTCAACAGAGCTAGAGTCAGAACTATGTGTGATATTAATTGGCTTGCAGGTGGCATGGAAGGAAAGTCATTGAAGAATTCCGGCGGAGTTTGATAATTTGACAACTGTTAATCTTGTTAACGATGTTTGGGCTATGTCAAGTAATCTCTCTTTGGTCTGTTCTGTCTAGCATTTTAAGGAACGGGAATGGCAACTTTAGTTCCGACATGCTGGTCGAGAGGCAAATATGGGTGTTGATCACCTTGCAAAGCTATCTTTTGATGGTGATCTTACTACTTGGATTTTTCATGATGCGCCTGCTAGTTTAATAACCAATTTAGATAATGAACATTGGGGCTTGTCTGCTAGTTGATTGAAGCTTGATCTGATTTAGTTTAGCAATTTTGTTATCTTCATATTAAAAAGAAAAGTATTTGAAATTGTGAAATCATTATAAACATGATGAAATTGTATGAAAAAATCTTACTAAATTATAAGTGATTGTATCTTTTGCTTTGAAATAATGGGAAGTACACTTCATATATCATTTGAAGCAATTTAATTACTCATCTTAAAAAGTTAGGATAAATTATACAATTAGTTACCTAATTTTCATAAGTTTTACTTTGAACACCTAAAATAAAATATATTTTCACTTTGGGCATTGCCATTAACAACCATTTTCATTTGGGTCACATGTTATTAATTTGAGGTAAAAAATATTATTTTACACTCATTTTAGTCACCTAATTTTAATAAGTTTTCATTTTGGCCACTTATTTTCCTTATAGGATTTATTTATATTTTCCAAAAAACTGAGCTTTTACTAGGAATTAAATTAATTTTCCTATAGAAACCCAAGTAATTTCCTATAAAAATCAGGTTTTTTCTTTTACCGAAGAAATTAAAAGAAATTAAAAAGATAAAATGATTTTTCCTTGCAAAACCCTAATAATTTTTTGTGAAACCTCAAGTTTTTCCCTTTTACATAAAAAACTAAAATTAATTCTAAAAGGAAAAATAAAAGAAATTAAAAGATAAAACCCAAGTTTTCCCCAGTAAAACCCAAGTAATTCCTTATAAAACTTAGATTTTCCTTTTACTAAAAACTGAAATTAATTCTAAAAATAATTTTTCCCTATAAAACTCAAGTTTTCTCTATAAAAATCAAGTAATTCCTATAAAATCTCAAATTTATCATTGGAAAAACTAAAATTAATTTTTTTAACAATATCATTTTAGGTTATGGTCATATATGATCCTTTTGATACGATGCCTAAAACTACTCATATCCTCTCCCTAACTCATAGATAGGAAAATAATGCGTTTCAGTGCACTCAAACCCATGTCCTTCTACATTGGCAGCAATGCCCATTCCAATCGAGTTAAGATTCAATTGGCAAAACTAAAAATTAATTCTAAAAAAGATAAAATAAAAGAAATTAAAAAGATAAAATGATTGACCAAAATGGAAACTTACTAAAATTAAATGATCAAAACAAAAATGATTGTCGGCGTCAAGGCCTAAAATACAATCCTTTTTTTTTTTCGATGCTAACTGTATAAGAAAAAAAAACTAGTAAAAATTCAACTTATCAAAATTAAGCCAAAAAGGAAAAGAAAAGAAATAGTGATATGTGGTTAAACGTTGACCAAAAATATATATCGTCACAATTGTTAACCTGTTATGTTAGTTTCATAGTCTTTTATTGTGATTCCATAAGATCTGATTCTCTGTTTTAAATTATTATAGAGCTAGCTACCCTGTCTTCCACGACTTTGTTAATAACTTTTGAATCCATTCGTTTACAATATATATATATATATATATATATTAAAACATTGCATTGCGTTCTCTAGAAAATGATACTAACTTCCCATTGGTCTCTTACAATTCCAGAAACATATGATCCAAGTTTTAAATTTTTTACTTACTTACCCATGCTGCAATGTCTGAATTTGTAGATAAATAAATCATTTTCTTCCATGTTAATGAGAATGTTTTCTTTTTCGGTTTTATGCAATTGTACCCATCTTTAGCTCAACCGCATATTTTGTATCGTTGGTTTTAGTTTAACTTCCAGAAATAAATGGGCTCCTCTAGAAGAAGGATGGCTCCTCATTTCTAACTTCATTTTGCTCATACAAACCCTTCACCAAAATTGTATCCGTTAGAGTTGTGTGAACCAAATTCTTATTTAAAAAAAATGGACAAAGACTGCAGTCTGTCGCAGATCCCCATTAAGCATAAAACTGGACTGGGGTTGCAACTGGGGGTGCGGGGGCTGAATAGATAGGGGGTCTATGTAGTACGGTACAGACTGCACAAGTGGAATCCGTATAGAAGTACAATTCTTCTATTTGATATTTGATTTGAATAAGGTGTTTCGACCTTATTGCATTACTTCTATTAGACTTTGATTAGAATAAGATTTTTAAACCTATAAATAGACGTAATTGTTCTCTCTCTTGTATTCAATTCGAATTCAACTGTTAATGAAATTTTCTTCTTTTTTATTTTTCTTGAAAGGGTTTCCATATAAAATTATTTATGTGTTCTATTTTTCTCTTTTTCTTTATGATTTATTGTCATTATTGAGGTTTGAAGTTTCAAATGGTAAATGACTTTTGCATGTGTCAAATTTTTCTATTTTATTTTTACCAAAAATATTTTCATTGACAATTACGTTGGCTAAAGAAACATGTAAATTGTCTGTCAAATATTTTGTCTGATTATATGCGTCTAGAAAGTTGGGAATATTTTACTGCGCAGACTTCGAATGTCCTATAGCGTACGCTGATTTCAGAAGCTTAAACTGACCTCTGTTTCTATAAATAAGTAAGAAATGAATAAAAAACAAAAGATATTACAAAGAAAGGGGAAACCTGAAGAGCACAGATACATAGAAAATAAAAACTTGGGTTCTCAAAAGCAAGGGTTTATCAGGATTTCAGGGCTTTTTTGTTATTTTCTGAATATCCTTGTCTTACGCAGGGCTAAAGTCCACCATTACAGGTTTTTTTCGCAAGTTTGTTGCATCTTTCCCTCGTTTCCGGTTGAGCAGCGCTGAGTTTTGATTTTGGGTTTTGTTTATTTATGTCTGTTTAAATTAGTTGGAAGAATCCCGGTTCACAAGTGTGTAGCACGAGCAACATCTTGACCCTCAATACCAGCTTTCCGGGCTCTAAGATTGGGGTTCGCATAAGGGACACAGTTTTTGTCAATGTCCACCATGAAGCCAACCATGCTGTTTCCATCAAGTGGTAATACTAATATATACATATATGTATATGCTTACACACCTTGTTTATGATAAAACAAGTAATCATATATATGTTTGTGGGTTTGTAGGAAGGGCGTTAAGGATTCAATTGATGGTTCGCATGATTTAATTCAGTCAGAGAGAAACTTCACTTACAAGATTGAATTGAATGATTTAACCTCTTTCTACGTTAATGTAATATAAGTTTAAATTGTTCTTTGATTGATTAGATTTTCACTTCACTTACGAGATTGAATTGAATGATTTAACCTCTTTCTACGTTAATGTAATCTTCCAAATTGTTTTCTTTGATTGATTAGATTTTCATTTGATTCAATCAAAAAATTCTTGTCATTATTTAAAAAAAAGCAAATATTAATAATGTTATCAATTTAGACTTATTAAGAATATCATCTTGTCATTGTTAGTAGGAGTTTATTAGAATATCATCTTAATTTCAGATAGTAAAACAGATAAAAACCCATAAAAAATGTGGGGAAATTACAACCATAATTAGACTGGGGGGTTAAGAAAAGAGACAAATATGCAGCTAAACAGCTACCATTCTCGTCCATGTTAATCCTTGCATATCATCGTGTAGTAGCTGCAACACCCTTGAAGGTGGATCTCGAAAAATCTGCAGACGAAACGATCGTCCAATAGACACAGCAGCCATCTCATCTGCTACACGATTACATTTACGATAAATATGCTCAACTCGAACCTCTCAATCTCACTAGAGCAAAACTAGAATTGACCGCAGAACCACATTCAGCGGTGCAACAATATTCTACTTTTGCAGTAAGTGCACTACTGATGCACTATCTGTCTCCAATATCACTTTTCTCATCCCCAATTTCCATGCCCGACAGAGATCATGGTAGACCCTTATTTTGAATATAAATAGTTTTCAAAATTCTTATTGCTTTCATCTCTTATAATTTGCACCATAAAAGTAGAAAAGACAGTTCAGACCACAAGCTTAAAGTTGTTTTGGGCAAACTTTCAACAATGTACTCCGTAATGAATTTTACCTTGAAGTGTTGGAGAGTGTTGCATAATAATTTTACTAATAGAAGTATATGATCAATTTGCTGCCATCTATCACAACTCTTATAGTTAAAATAGGGTGATAGAGATTAAGTCTTAAACAAATCACTCTCTTGAGACTATATATGTCATCTCCATGATAATAACTAGTGCAAAGAAGTTTTACTGCATGCAATCCTCTAAGATACCGCAATCCCAATCACCCATTATCCATCTTACTAACCTGCACTATTTAGAATTAATGTTTCCACCACAATTAACATTTTCTTCACTCAATTTGATTAGCACTCTTAAAACTTAGGATTTTATTTTTCCTTTTCCTTTTGAAAATGGATGATTTTCCTACGAAAAATTAACCATATTTATAGCATAGAATTGAAGGAAAATTTTAACGAAGTGAAGCAAAACTCGCATCCTTAAATGCTTGTTGATGACAACTTTCTTTAATATTAATTTTAGTTTTCTTTTTAATTAAAATACCCCAACATTTCATCTTATATGTGGTGTGCGAAAAGTGATGATAAAGTAATAACAACAATAATTCTCAACATGATCTTTTTATTCATATGGTAACATTTCAAAATTTTCAATTAAACACGTGGTACTATTTTGATAGCAAATATAGTGAATTTTGGAAAATTAAAAATTTGTTAGATAAAAGAATTCTTATGAAAATAAAGTGATCCATGATGTAGGAATTAATGAGAAGAATTTTAGAAGTAAAATGTGACAAAATGATCAAATCACAAAATTTGAAAAGTTTGAGGATTAAAGTGTAAATTTGATCAAAAAGTGAAATTTGGATTATTATTGATTATTTTGCATGAAAATGTATTGGATACGTGTTAGTGTGAGAAAAATCACTTTTGGACCAAATTGAAAGAATTCCAAAAGTATAGAGACTAAATTGTAGATTTCCCATTTTTATTGAGAGAAAGGTAAAAGTTAACATTTACCACCAAAAGACTTGTACTAAAGGTTTAGTATAAATTATGGGCTTGTATTGGACTAAGTGTTTAATTTTGTAAAGAAATTGAATTTTGAGACACGAAGGGGTGACATGGTAATTTTGTCACGAAGGGGGTATTTTGGTCAATTCTTAAGAATTCATGATGTATATATTATTTATATGAGATAATTGGTGCATGGAATAAAAATTGGACATTTAGAAATTGGACCATGTTGGCGGTGTAACACCGAAAAAATATCAGTGTCTCCAATAGTAGTATTTCGAAAGATAAATAGCAATTTTTTTCAAAAAGTAAGAGTTTGTCAATTGAAGAATGATAGTAAAGTCAAATTTTGACATTGAAAAAGCAAGTACTAATAGTAAAATTTTAATAAAGATTAAATTGAAATTTTGTGAAAAATGGATTAAAAGTGCAAATTTACCATTTTAGAAAAAAGCAAAAATTTAAGAAATACTTTTTATGAACTTGACATGGATATGAATTGATAAGTGAAGTCAAAAATTGGGATATGGACTAGATTGAAAAGTGGTGAAAAGTACAGGACTAAAGTGTGATTTTACCATTTTATGAGAAAATGGCTTAATTCCAATTATACGATGAATAAATAATATATATAAGTAATAATTACTTAGGACACATAGGTATGTGATGTGTCAAACAATTGAGTGATGGAAAAAGGTGAAATGACTATTTTACCCAAATGTCTTAAATATGACAAAAGATATTTTAAAGGACAATTTGGTCATTAAATATTATTTTAAATTTTGAATTATAAAAGTGTGATATTTTGATGGGATAAATTATAACCAGTAATTAAAATCATGTGATTAAATGCGAACTCTTGATAAAATTAATTAAATAATTAAATGTTAAATAAAGAAAATTCTATAAATATGAAGAGAAATCACTCTTTTATAAAAACTCCAATGTGGGGTGCATGGAAAAAAGAGGAGAGGAACAAAAAAGCTTTACATTTAATTCAATTTGGTCTTTTTCTTGTTTAAACATATTTCTAACCTAAAATTCTTAGAAATTAAAGTGAGATATCACATCCAACTCTAATTCAAAAGTGTCATTTCATATGAAACCAAACATAGAGGCTTGAAGATGAAGATGGAAGTGAGAGAAATCTTGGGTAAGTTATTCCTGTTGAAACATTTTCAAATATTTGCAGTGTTCCAATAACTATTAATGAATGGGTGTAATTAATCAAAAGATTATATTATTTGATTTTTTGAAAAAGAATTATAACTATTTAAATAATATTATTTGAATAGTTATAATATTAAATGAATAATTATGTGTTTATTTTAAAGATATTATTATTCAAAAAGACACCTAGTGATGATAATCTATGAAGAGACATGAAAATTCCTATAAATAGGAATGAGATTTCATATGGAAAACACACCAACAAATTCTAATATTCTTTCTTTCCTTCCTTCATTTTCTAATATTATTAGATTATTCTATAAAGTAGTACTGCAGAAGTCATTTGTAGAAATTGAGTTTCTTGTTATACATTACTCAGTGTGTACTAGACTATTCTCGTCAGTGCAAAACGCAAAGAGTCATTGGCTCCATTGTATCCTCGAGGTTAATTTGCTTGGAACTTATTTGCACATCGAAGATAGGTGGGGGCGAATATAACCTTAAAGATAGTGGCTTGATACACACCATGGAGCCTCGTTCTATCTCTTCTTTTTCTGTTCGAGTTTTGTTCGTGTGTTCGAGATTTTCCTCATCGGAGATTTGGACTAACAATTTTAAGGTTATAATTCATGATGACTACCACAACACATGAAAGTAGAACACTAAGGGAGTTGGCTTCCAACTATATCAAACTTGATTAGTTTGTTGGTGGCAATTTTTAACGATGGCAGAAAAAGATGCACTTCTTATTATCAACTTTGAAGATTGCTTATGTTTTGGATACTTTAAGACCTAAAGAGAATAAAAATGAATCTGTTGCTGCAACCCAAGAAAGACAAAAATGGGAATGTTGATTACATGTGCATATGCCACATATTGAATGGTTTATCTGATGGTTTGTTCGACACCTGCCAAAACGAGGTCACCGCTAAAGAATTATGGGACAAATTGGAGACAAGATACATGACCGAAGATGTTACAAGTAAGAAATTTCTTGTCAGTCATTTAAATAATTATCAAATGGTTGATGGCCGTTCTGTTATGGAACAATTAGTGATAATGAAAAAATGCTGAATCAATTCAAGCAATATGAAATTGGATGAAATGATTGTTGTATCCTCTATAATAGACAAACTTCCTCCATCTTGGAAAGACTTTAAAAGAAATCTAAAACATAAGAAAGAGGAAATATCTCTTGAGGCTTTGGCAAATCATTTTCGTATTAAAGAAGAATATCAAAAGCAAGAATAGAATCTAAATTCTGAAAATGCCAAAGTGCATGTTACGGAGGAAGTACAGACTACTAAACCATTCAAGAGAAAGTTCAAACAGACTGATAAAGCACCTAAGTTCAAAAATAAACAAAAGGGCTCATGCTATCATTGTGGTTAGTCGTGACATTTCAAGAATGAATGTCAATTTTTAAAGAAGAAATCATCTTCTAAGGCTGATAATAAGGAAAAGTTCGTTGCAATGATATCTGAAATTAATATGACACAAGATGATAATACATGGTGGATTGATACCAGAGCAACCAAACATGTGTGCAAAGACAAAAGCATGTTCACAAAGTTCACACAATGTGAAAATGACAGTGTCTTGTACATGGGAAATTCTTCCACCACAGCAATCAAAGGCAAAGGGTCTGTGGAACCACAATTCACTTCTGGAAAGGTTTTAACCTTAAATGATGTATATTATGTACCAGAAGTTAGGAAGAATTTAGTGTCTGGAAGTCTATTGAATAAGTTTGGTTTCAAACTTGTTTTGAGGCAGATAAGTTCATTTTGTCTAAGGGAGAAATTTTTGTAGGGAAAAGGTATATGTATGAGAGTATTTTCAAACTCAATATTATGAATAAGTATAAAAATACTATTTCTACTTATATGGTTGAATCTTTTGTTTATGACATTATAGATTAGGTCATTTGAATTATAAAAATTGAATGACATGTATAAGTTAGATTTAATTCTGTTTTAATAATAATATTGAAAATGCAATACATGTATGTTGACTAAAATTACAAGGAACCCTTTCCTAAGGTTAAAAAGAAAACAAAATTGCTTGATTTGATACATAGTGATTTATGTAACATGCATAATACTTCTACATTAAGTGGAAAGAAATATTTTGTTACTTTTATTGATGATTGTTCTAGATATTGTTATGTATATTTATTGCATTCAAAAGATGAAGCGCTTGATAAATCTAAAGTTTATAAATCTAAAGTTGAACTTTAGTGTGAATCATTTATCAAGTGCTTAAGATCGAATATAGGTGGAGAATACTACAATCCAAGTTATTTTGAATCCACTGGAATTGTCCATCAAGTTTCAGCCGCTTACACACCATAACAAAATGGTGTAGCTAAAAGGAAAAATAGAGTCTTAACTGAAATGGTAAATTCAATGTTATCATATTCAGGTCTTGGACAAGGTTTTTAGGGAGAAACTGTTCTAACAGCTTGTCATATATTGAATAGAGTTCCTAATAAGGAAACTAAAATAACCCCCTATGAATAATGGAAGAAAAGGAAACCAAACCTTAATTATTTGAAGGTTTGGGGTTGTAGAGCTATTGTCAAAGTTCCAACACCTAAACATAAAAAGTTAGGTGAAAGAGGAATTGAATGCATATTTATAGGATATGCACATATTAGCAAGGCATATAGGTTCATGGTAATTGAACCAAATGGTTCAATTTCAATTAATACTGTTATTGAATCAAGAGATGCTATTTTTGATAAAAATAGATTTAATTCTATATCAAGATAATTACAGCCACAACAATTGATTCATTCTTCAAATGAGAATGAGATTCTATTGGAACAAATTGATAATAATGATGAATCTTGTCAAGAATTAACGAGAAGTACGAGGATTAAAAAGGTCAAAGATTTTGGACCAGATTTCATTATGTTTCTTGTAGAAAGAAATGGTGAAAGTATATGCAATAATATACATTATTGTTATAAAATGGAATCTGATCCTATTACATTTGAAGAGGCAATGAAATCTCGAGACTCTGCTTTTTGGAAAGAAGCAATACATAATGAGATGGATTCAATAATGGGAAATCAAACTTGGATCTTAGTTGATCTTCCACCGAGTTCCAAACCAATAGATTGTAAATAAATCTTCAAAAAGAAAATGTAGGTCGATGGGACAATTGATAAATTTAAAGCAAGGTTGGTAGCTAAAGGTTTTAAACAAAAATAAGGTATTGATTACTTTGATACCTATGCTCCTGTAGCAAGAATTGCTACAATTAGACTTTTAATATCACTTACCTCTATATATAATTTGGTTGTTCACCAAATGGATGTTAAAACTACATTTTTAAATGGTGAATTGGAAGAGGAAGTGTACATGGAACAATCGAAAAGATTTGTTGTTCTAGGACAAGAGCATGAGGTATATAAGCTTATTAAATCTTTATATGGACTTAAACAAGCACCAAAACAATGGCACCAAAAGTTTGACAATGTTGTTTTAGCTAATGGCTATAAAATAAATAAATCTAATAAGTGCATATATAGCAAATTTGAAAATGGAAAGGGTGTCATAATTTGCTTATATGTAGATGACATGCTCATTTTTTGCACGAATTTGAAACAAATAGAAAACAAAAAGAAATTCTTGTCAAACAACTTTTTTATGAAGGATATGGGTGTAGCAAATGTTATTCTTGAAATTAAAATAACCCGAGATTAAAGTACTATAGCTTTATCACAATCACATTACATTACATTGAAAAGGTGCTTAAAAAGTTTGATCTTTTCAACTGTACACCAGCATCTACACCCATGGATCCTTAAATAAAATTATTATTTAATACTGGTAGGAAAATTGATCAATTGAAATATGCAAGTCTAATTGGTTGTCTTATGTACATAATGACCAGTAAAAGACCAGATATTGCATACGTTGTTGGGAAATTGAGTAGGTACACAAGTAATCCAAGTAGTTTGCATTGGCAAGCTTTGAATAAAGTACTTAGATACTTAAAGAAAACTATTAACTATGGATTGTGTTATAATGGATATTCTCTAGTTTTAGAAGGGTATTCGGATGCTAGTTGGATTACAAGTTTGAAAGATCATGCATCTATTAGTGGATGGATCTTCATTCTTGGTGCATGAGCCATTTCTTGGGGTTCCAAGAAACAAACATGTATTACTAATTCCACCCTTGCAGCAGAATTATTTGTATTAGCCGTTGCATCTAAAGAAACGGAATGGTTAAAAAATTTGCTTTATGATGTACCTTTATGGCCTAAACTAATTTCACATATTTCTATTCGTTGTGATAGTGATGCTACTCTAGCAAAAGCACATAGCCAAGTATATAATGGAAAGTCTAGACACAGTGGATTAAGACATAGTTATGTCTGACAATTAATCTCTGATTGAGTGATCACTATTAATTATGTGAGGTTAAGTGAAAATTTGGTGGATCTTTTGACAAAAAGTCTTGCTAGAGATGCAGTAAAAAGGACCTCAAAAGGGATGAGACTCAAGCCCATTAATTAGAGTCACCCATGATGGAAACTCGACTTAACGCTTGGTATAATGTCAAGTCTTGAGTTCAATGAGACAAAGTACATCATTAGTATGAGACTGTTAGTACTATAAACAAATCCATCCTAAGATTAAAGTGCTAGGTACCTGTAATGATAAGGGAAGAATGAGCAATGTACTCTTAATGGACCCATAACATAAATATGTTAGAGTGTGATAATTACGAGAACACTCTTGATGGGATCTACCTATGTAAGTGGAAGTGTGGCTGCTTCTAGGAGCTTAAGGGTTTGGCTCTGGCAGCACTCGCGAAAAGAGGACACAAACACATGGCCATAATAGTGTCCCTAGATACTATGCATTGACCGATGTTGAAATTATTGTGTGAGATGTGTTCGGTTAATCAAATGAAATATTTGGTTCAAAGCTTAGTCTACCATGCAATTTCGATTAACTTAACATGTTTTCACTAAATGAAGGTTCAATCGTAAGATACCTTCATTTATGCAAATTGATTTCCAAGAATATCAAAATCTAAAATATTTTGAAAATGGGGGGGAGATTATTGGAACATTTTCAAATATTTATAGTGTTCCAATAACTATAAATGAATGGGTGTAATTAATCAAAATATTATATTATTTGATTTTTGAAAAAATTATAACTATTTAAATAATATTATTTGAATATTTGTAATATTAAATGAATAATTATGTGTTTATTTTAAAGACATTATTATTCGAAAGACACCTATTGATGAAAGATGCCTCTATGAAGAGACATGAAAATTCCTATAAATAGGAATGAGATTTCATTTGGAAAACACACCAACAAATTCTAATATTTTTTCTTTCCTTCCTTCATTTTCTAATATTATTAGATTATTCTATAAAGTATTACTGCAGAAATCATTTGTAAAAATTGAGTTTCTTGTTATACATTACTCAGTGTATTGTGGACTATTCTCGTTAGTGCAAAACGCAAATAGTCATTGGCTCCATTGTATCCTCGAGGTTAATTTGCTTGGAACTCATTTGCACATCGAAGATAGGTGGAGGCGAATATAACCTTAAAGATAGTGACTTGATACACGCCTTGGAGTCTTGTCATATTTCTTCTTTTTCTGTTCGAGTTCCGTTCATGTGTTCGAGATTTTCCTCACCCGAGATTTCGACTAACAATTCATTTGGAAGACACACCAACAAATTCTTATATTCTTTCTTTCCTTCCTTCATTTTCTAATGTTATTAGATTATTCTATAAAGTATTACTGTAGAAATCCTTTGTAGAAATTGAGTTTCTTGTTATACATTGCTCAGTGCATAGTGGACTATTCTCGTCAGTGCAAAACGCAAATAGTCATTGGCTTCATTGTATCCTCAAGGTTAATTTGCTTGGAACTCATTTGCACACCGAAGATAGGTGGGGGCGAATATAACCTTAAAGATAGTAGCTTGATACACGCCTTGGAGCCTTGTCCTATTTCTTCTTTTTCTGTTTGAGTTCCGTTCGTGTGTTCGAGATTTTTCTTACCGGAGATTTGAACTAACAATTCCAACTATTATGTTATGTTTATTTGAATATATAATTTGATGTGAAATTGTAAAAATTAAGTGTGTATAATTATTTTCTAGGTTCTAAGCGATGAAAGTATTATGTTTATGTACAATGTGAATGCTGAATGATTTTAGGAACAATTTGATGGATGATTTTAAGTGATAAATTTGATAAAAATAGAAATAAAGACGAAATTGAAAATTATGAAAAATTTAAAAATAAATGAATTAAATAGATAAATTAAAGTTTGGATTTTTTATAAGACTATAAGAATATGATGTTTGAAGTATTGGGAAATTGTACTTAAATTAGCATGTTTTAAATTAAAAGGATGAAATTGAGAAATATTTAAACATTCAAAATTGAAGTGTTGAAATGTGGAAATCTAAAATTTTAATGTTTTAATTATTAAGTATGGTCTTTTATTTTAAAACTTAGAAAGAAGACATTATGTGATAGGATTTGAGTTAATAGGGACCAAATTGTAAATATATAGAAACTTTGAAATAAAAGGACTGTTTTGCAAAACTTTGCAAATTGGGATTTAAGATTGCACAGTAAAAAAGAACATCTAAATTTTGGGGACTTGATTGTAAAGCTATGTAAATTTGGGATTTCAAGGATTAAATCATAAAAATAAAAAATTAGGGACTATTTTGTAAAAATGTAAAATTTGGGGAATAGGAACTGTTTTCTCACTTCTAAAACATTTAGTTATAAATTGGGGTGTAATAAATTTATACTTGATTCAATGAAATATTTGATAATATTTATGTATGAAATTGAATATTTAAAATTTGAAATTGATAAGTTCGAATGGTTATGGTTTGTATGTGATTTAGAATATTTGTTTAAAGCTATGAAATAAGCTCGGATGGTGGATATACGTATAAATTTTAATATAAAATAAGAAATTGAATTTTAAAGGTTGAAATTGAGTCCAATAATAATAAATGAAGTGTTTGAATGTTATGAAAAGTTTTGAAAATTTTTTTATGTGATGTCTTTTACTTGAATTTGTTATCAAATCGAGTAAGGAGTGTTAAAGGTGGGTCATAGTTTAGCTAATTTTGGACTTAAAACTTGTTGGGTGGGCATTTTTGGAGATTTGATTATGTGTGTAAAAACATCCAAAGGTAAGTACCTTGGATACTTATATTTCTCTGAGTTAATTCTGTGGTTAAATATGTGAACTTCGTAGCTTAAAAAATATGAAATATGTGATTAACGAGTTATAGTAAAAATGACAAGCTTTGAAGTGTTATAAATGAAAAAAAAATGTGATATGAAAACTTTGGGTTGCTTTGAACATATTAGGGTGTCTGTGAACATGTATGAATCATGATATTAATATGGAAAAGAATGTTAATATAATCAGTAAGGCCAAGTATGTAATAAATTATTATTTCCTAATAGAATTGATATATGATAAAATCATGCAAATAGCTAAATGAAGTTAAAGAATAAATGAAAGTATGATTCTCCACTAAATTGGAAATGAATATGTATATGAAACATAATGAAGATGATAAGATGTGATGAAACTCCTTGTTGAATCATATATTTTAAACACAATAAATTGATAATATTTGTTATTATATTAATATATAGAAACATAAATGTGAGATATGTTGAATACAAGAATCCAAATCTAGTGTTTTCACATAAGTTTAATATGGTGCATGTTTTAATATCTGATAAAACATGTAGAAGATGTACTCAATTTCCATTTAATCATAGTAATGAAGTGTGCGCATATAAGAGCTTGGGAGATGTAGTTGCTACCTAGCTTCGGTTTTCAGCAAATAAGGTTTGTGTCATATGCCAATGATGATAGCATGCAATTCTTTTATGATGTAAATAATCAAGTACTAGAACTTTAAATGATAAAGTGCATTTCTAAGTGTATATATATTATCGGAAAAGTTACAAACTTCTCTACCTCTTCTTCAGGGTTACACAAGTAGATGATAATGATTATTGTAAAGTGTTAGGCCATGAAATATCTCCACATTTACGGCTTTAACGAGATTTAATCATAAGTTAAACATGTCAACACAAACACTTTGACTATTTCAAACTAGTCTATTCTAATTATTGTTTGAACATAAAATGGAACAAGTAGTACAAACAGTATTTTATTACAAGGAAACTTGAACTAATTAAACATGGGCTTCAAAAACTTATAAACATGATCCTTTAATGTCAATAATATCAACCTTAAAGTACTTTGATCGAAACATAAGTTCAAACAATTTATGAGATGTCATATTCTTCTAAGGGAACAATCAAAGAATAGCTTACAATTTTGACTTTATTGTTTTGTTTTCATATTGAAAGTTGGTATTTTATAAATTACAGATGTCGTCTTGGTTTAAAAGTTATATTAATTATGGCTTTAATTACGGATAATTTTATGCAATTTACATATCGAAATTATGTCTTTTACTGAAAATTCCTTAGTTATGCTGAAAATTAAAATATTATGTTTTGACTATTATCATCTAAACTATGACATATCGATTATTGCCTTTTTCCTTAAAATTTACTTTTTTTAATTAAGACTATATTGATAGAAGGCATAGAGTTGATTAAATTTATTGAACATTTTAGAATTAGAACCAATTTAATAGAATTTATAAAAATTGTAGGGCTCAATTTATTATTATGCCAATAGAAAAGATCATGTCAACATTTCATTTATTATTTAATGGAGAAGCAATCAAAATATCATATCTGATAGTGTTAATGACTAGATTAAAATTTTTGGAGTTGAATTCCTAAAATAGAAATACGCTAGTAGTTGGATGACTATTGGTAGAATTTAACCAAAATTAATAAAAAATTCTTTTTCTAGATAAGTTAATAATAATTCTAAAATTTAAATTCAATTCATGTTTTATTATATATTGCCGATAATGCATGAATGGTTTTATAAAGAGATATGAATATGTTAGATATCTGCGACTCGATTGGTGAATGCGAAATAGTATCTCTCTCCAAAAAAGTATGTTTTTTTTTACCACTACACAAAGAAAATATTTTGTTGCGAATGAACAAGATATTGAAGAATTGTTCATACGTAAAATCATAATTATTGATACATGCCTTTTCCATATTAAAAGGGAATCTTTGTTACAATAGAAGCAGAAGTGATGTGGATTATTCAAGAATCGAAGTCGATTTGCTTTATAAAAAGAAGATTTCAATGAACTTCTATAAAATGGTTTCACAGGATTCAGTCAATTGTCTTGATCGTGAGATATCATTGAGAAATAGGAATCCATGTTATTAAAAGATTTCTTGCGATTATTTCTAGTATGGAATGAGTCAATCATCCACTTTGGTATCTTATTGACCAAAAATGGTGATATTGTTGCTCCATTGATAAAAAATTTCGATTTTTGAGAAACCAATGTTAAATGCATATTTAAGAATGAAAATAGTTTTTTTTTTTCTTCACAAAACTGTTTTTAACAGTTCCTAACATAACTATTTCAAAATTTGAATGTTATCAATGTGGTAGTGAAATTATATCAAGTTATTTGAAAGCTTTAGAGGAGTTTATATATTGTTATTGGAAGAAATCATTTTTGTTATATATTTAGTGAATAGTGTTCCACAGAATTTTAAAGAAAAGTTTTAAAAGATATTTACCATAATAAATATTATATTAAGACTATGAATGTAAGTTGTGTTGAATATATGCATATTCCATCACGTAATAAATTGGTATTAAAATGCTCACCTATTCATCTCCAATGTATCATTAAATCATATACAATAGTAAACCAAATGTTTACTAATTTGAATGTATCAATTTCTTGACATTCCCAAGCGAAAAATATTGAAAATTCACATTAACATTCATGAATGATCTAGAAGGTTCTTTAATTTAAGGAATTCTCATTTTGTTTGTTCGGAAAAAATATTAGATTATTAGAAATTTACTAGGTAATGTAGGGGTTAAAATTAAATTGTAATTTCTACGATTAAAAAAATACAATTCCACCATTTTAATAACCTATATCTTTATAATTTTAAAGGATTAAATCAATTTTTTTTTATCATTTTTAGGGAGTGAAGTGCAATTTTATCTTTACTAATTTAAAATTTTAAAGGGCCTAAATGGAAAACTTTTCATTTTAGGGGGGCAGGACCAGGCTAAATGTCTTGCATTTATGAATTTGATATGAGTCTATTTCATCCGTCATGTGAAACATTCAAATATTACTTGATTTTGATAAATGGATCACAACCAATCATTTGTGAGATTGCTTGCTTAAGTAATTATTAAATTAAGAGTTAAACCAAATAATTAAAGTAAATGATATGTATTATATATAAAACATAAAAACTAGATTACTGTTTCATTAAACGTAGAAAAATAACAGTGGAATATAAAATAATAGTTGGTGAGATGGGAAGACCACGTCGGATGCCCATTTGTCCTTATCTTTCCTATCCTTTCACAAACAAAACCAATGACGGCTATTCCATATATCATTCGTGAATCACCATATATTCTTTAATTGGGATAAATTGATTTATCATTCAAATACTTATATATTTTTATTTAATCATACATATTTTAAAAAATAAATATCTTAATTTATTTTTATACTTGATTTAATTATTAGTTTTGTAATAAAATCATTTTGTGAAAATTGAATTAAATTAATATTTTATATATAAAATTACACAAAATTAAAATTTATATATAAAATTACATTGAAAGTCAAAATCTATATCTAACTTTGAGATTTATTTCTATTTAATTCAATAAAGTTTTTTAGATTAAAAACAATTTAAACTTCTTTTCTAATTACACACCTGCTAAAAAATTGGTGAGCAAGATAACATTACACAAAGAAGGATGAGAGGAATTTTATTACTAGAAAAGTGAAAACTCCTCTGCCCTTTTAGTGCTCATGTTGTGTCTACCTAATCATTTTCCAACACGTGAGTAATATATTTTGAATTTAACTCAAACTTGAGATTAAATTTTAGTAGTATTCGGTTTGCAATTAAAATTAAAAATAAAGGAATCAGTGCATGAGAATGTGGGTTTAAGTGCGCTGAAACGCATTATCCTCATAATATTTGATATTTTTATAGACAAGAAGAACAAATCAAAGGCAGATCGGATAAAATCTACGCTTTCCCTTCTTTCATTGTTTTTGCTTGATTTGCTATCATTGAAGCTGTGTTTTTATAGACTATTGTAGAGATTAATTTATCTGAAATTGGTGGACATAAAGGGACAGGAATTTTATTCTTATTAAAAATGTAAACCTAGAAACTACTTGTATGTATATGTGTATGTGCTAATTCTATGCTTGTAGTAGTTCTAGGTTCCAGGACAACGAGGCATGGTAGATGGCGGTGGGCGGATGCTTGTTTCCTCGGTTCTACCGTTCCTCACGATGAGGACAGTGTCCATTCCCCAGCTACTATGCCTATCCAAATGGCAATGCATAAACCATACTCCTGAAAAGATTATAATTATTAGTTAAAACTTTGGTCGTAAGAACGATGAGCTGCTTTTTATTTAAAAAAATTTCTAATTGAAAAACTTACCGGGATTGGTAGCAAAAAATCTGATGGCAACCCATCTTCTACCAGGAACATGGACAGTGTTAATGAGTGGTGGATCAACCAGATTATAAGTGCTTGGGTCTGTCTCATTGTTGAAATTTCCGAAACCTGTTCCCACCCAATAGAAGCTGAAACCGTGCAAATGGATTGGGTGACTTCCACCAGCCCCCATCTGGGTTGCTTGCAGCACCATCTCAACTCCTTCCCCATAATTTACCACTATAACCCTCGTCCCTTCCGCAACAGGGGTATTGAAATTGGTCAAGTCTCCAGTGAAATTATAGAATACTGGGGGATTCAATGGAAAATCTTCGGTGAAAACACCACTCATGTTCCTGCAATTTTACCAAAACTTTAACAATTAGGCAGCTACAGTAGTGAAATCATGATTTAAGAATTGTTATAACCATGGATATATATAGTATACCTGTTGTAGTATGCTTGGAGAATGTCAATACGTGGGGAAACAAAGCTCACATTGTTCAAACTTGCAACAAGTCTGGTGCCTAGAACACAGGTGTTGCAAGGCAAGTTGTTTACCGCGATTGCAATGAATGCTCGTGTTTTAATATCCTTATCCGCCGGCACATTTATCCCCTGATTCTGGGAGACATTCGTGTTCCGAATTTGGTCAAGGAAGTTAATCATAGCATCTGTATCGGTCATTGCGGGCAACGTTATCAAGGAAGCATTCAGTCCACCCTCGCTGTTTGTATATTGAAAAATGCCAGTAGTGATGTTGTCAACAGGTGCAGCAGAGGAATCAGAGAAAGGCCTAATAGCCATGTAATATTGGCCAACGTTTCGATTGGCAGAGACCAAAACATCCATGGTTTGGCCAGGGCTTATCAATATATAGTCCCTCGTAAACCTTCGAACATAGGAGGCATCTTGTGCGACGACTGTGAGGGTGTGGTTCGCTATGGTGAAGAAAAAATGTTCGTTCATTGCAGCGTTAATTATGCGGAGAAGGTATATCTTCTCAGAATCAACTAGCATACGGAATATTGTATCTGCAACAACCAACTATAGGCTCTTAGTATAAGGGATCCAAAGGCCGAGAAACTCAATCCGGTTTCGGTAATGCTAGAACATACCATTGGGGCATCCATATGTGTCTCCTACGTGTCCATTGATAGCATAAGCATTTGGTTGGCGAGGAGAGACACCGGCGGCAAGTGCGTCATCAATAATTTGCTTGTAGTCCCCATCGTACCATGATTCTGTAAATGCATTAAAAAAATCAAATTAAGATGCGTATAATTATACACAAGTAACACAACCGAAGAATCAAAATATATGCTTACCAAGTATGATAGTTTGATCGGCGTCTGGCGTGGGGAACGGGTAAGTTTCATTCTCGGCAGGCAAAATGATGAAGGCTCCGTGGACGGAACCACGAGTCCAGTCACTGTGTGCGTGCCACCACAGGGTTCCTATTTCATCCGATAATACGATTTCATAGGTGAAGTTAGTCCCTGGTTGGATGGGGCACTGCGTTATGAACTCGGGACCATCGGACCATGGATTCCTCGGTTGTTTCACACCGTGCCTGCAACATGTTTAATTTGATTTAATCACTTCTGATTTCAATTCTTTGGGAAATTACGACTGTAAGAATGAAAGAAAGGTTATAGTTACCAGTGAATGGTGAAGCCGTAGTTTCCTTGATTGTGGACATTAACGAAGACAGTATCACATCTGTGAACCCGAATCTGTGGCCCTGGATAGCTGTCGTTTACGACCAGCAATGTGGTTGTGTTGCACAGCTTCGTAAAGTTTGACTCTAGCACCTGCAGTCAAATCTCAACACTAATATTAAACTGTAAAGGAAAAAAAGCCACTGCCATGATTAGTCTTCAATCTCAGGCGCTTAGCCATGTTTTAAGGAGACATTTCTACCATTACTCGGTAATAGTTAAAGCAAGGATGTTGTATCAGACCTGAACGTTTTGGGTTTAAAACAGAGAAGGGAAACGTAATTTATGATCAGGTGAGTAAATTACGTAGGTTGAATATGAGGTTTAAGATTATCCATAGGAAACAACTATGACATGAAAGAAAGGGTACTCACAAAGAATTCATAGTGATGTACATCTGCACAGGAAAGGAGCAAAGTTCTTAGAAATAAAACCCCTGCAAACCATGTCACTAAACCTTGCTGTAAACCCATTTCCCCCCCCTCTAATGTGTTGTCAGTTCGCCCCTGAATTTTCTCATCTTTGGGTCAGCCATTTATGGGAAAGGCAGCAAGTGCTCCTTAGGTTTGTTTCTTTGAAAGTCAACGAAAATTGCATTTTCCAGTCAAAAGTTACACTTCAAACATGTTTCTAGTTTTTGTTTTTATTTCTTTTTCTCATGTCATGTTGGATTTTTTTTAATACATATTTTTAATTTTATGTCCAAGTTAGACCATGTAATATTAAGTTGATAATAGTTTGTTGATGTTAGTTAAAATGTTTAAAATTGTTGATGCAAATCCAAGGTTGGATGGCAGCTTCCTCACTGCTCTGCTCGTTTAATAATATTTTACGTGTTGGATGTGTATGTGCACGCATTTTTTGACGGTGAAAATTTTATATGAGATTAAATTAAGCATATGAAATTGTGAAATCAACGAGATGACTTTACAACAATTAAGGTCGGTCTTATTAAATTAAAAGTGGGTGTATCTATTATGGAAGTAAACCACTTAGTTTTAACTTCTTATATGAGTATTGTTATTTACGTGAAAAGATTTGAATTTAATTTTAAATAATTTAATTAACTATCTTTGAAAAAAACCTACTAAACATATTACCCACAACTTTTTTCTTAATGGAAATCCAGGAAAAGGAAAAGATATTCTGAAATGTTGACAAAAAAAATCATCACAATTCACAACTTTATCAGCAAATTTTACTTTAAAAAAAACATTATCAACAAATTTTAACCTTTTATATTCATTCACTAATTTTTTTCATTAATGAATTTATAAACGGTCGAAATTTAAAAGAATTATTTAATTCCTTTTAAACTTTTTACATTCAATTGAGTCATGCACTAATAAAATCGACTGAATAGGCTCTTTAACTAACGTCGGTCGTTAGTATTTACTGACAATACTAACATGGCTACTAACAAGCATCCCATAAAAAATATAAAAATTATTTGAAAATTATTTTTATTTTTAAATAAGTACATAATCAATCTAAACAAATGGTTGTCCATGTTTATTTAAATCTCAACTCTCATTTATCTAAATTCATTTTAAAATTATAAAAATCATTAAAATTGATTAAAAATTATAATATTATTAGAAATCAATTAAACCCATAAAATTTATTAAAAAACAATTTACTAAAACCATAAAAATAATTAAAAATAATTTATAAAAGTTGTTAGTGTTATAAAATAAAAAGAGACGGAGAAAATAAAGATCAAAAAAAAAAATGAAAGCAATAAAGAATGTACTTTATTGATCAAATGGATGATTACAATGCTTCATCGGAGTCTCTATTTATAGGCATAAGAAGTATAAAAGAAGTAATGGACATTCACTTAATAAGATATTCATAACACTCCCCCTTGGATGTCCATTGGTAGATAATGTGCCTCGTTAAAATCTTATTAGGAAAAATCCTATGGGATAAAAACCTAATGAAGGAAAAAGAGTACACAATCTTCTATTACAAGTTGCCTCATTAAAAACCTTTACCAGAAAAACCCAATGGGACAAAACCTTGGTTAAAGGAAAAGAGTACAACTTGTTTTAGACTCCCCCTAATGGCAACATTACGTTACATCTTTGAGTTGTCACATTCCAATATTATGTGGTAGTCTTTCAAATCTTGAAGTTGGCAATGCCTTAGTAAAAAGGTATGCTAAATTATCACTAGAACAAATTTGTTGAACATTTATATCACCTCTTTTCTCAAGATCATGAGTGAAGAATAATTTTGGCAAAATATGTTTCGTTTTATCACCTTTGATGTAACCACCTTTCAATTGAGCTATACATGTTGCATTATCTTCATATAAGATGGTTTGCATCTTTTCCTATAAAGGAAAATTATATATCTTCTGTATATCTTGGGTCAATAACCATAGCCAAACACACTCTCGACTTGTCTCATATATTGCAATTATTTCTACATGATTTGAAGAAGTAGCAGTTAATGTTTGCTTTGTCGAACGCCATGATATGGTAGTACCTCCACATGTAAATAAATATCCTATTTGAGATTGACCTTTATGGGGATCTGATAAGTATCCAACATCAGCATAGCCAACTAATAGGGATTTTGAATCATTTGAATAAAATAACCTCATATCAATAGTCCTTCTGAAATATCTAAATATTTAATTTCATTCCAATGTCTACATGTTGGAGAAGAACTAAATCTTCCTAACAAGTTTACAGCGAAAGCTATATCAGGTCTTGTGTTGTTTGTAAGATACATCATTGCCCCTATAGCACTTAGATATATTACTTCAGGACCAAGAAACTCTTCATCATTCTCGCAAGGAAAAAATTGATCTTTATTCACATGTAACGATCATACAACCATTGGAGTACTTAATTGGTTGCTTTATCCATGTAAAATTTCTATAATATCTTTTCTAAATAAGTTGATTAATGAACATGAATTTTATCTTTTAAATGCTCGATTTGTAAGCTAATATAAAACTTTGTTTTTCCAAGATCTTTTATTTCAATTTCTTTCTTTAAACAATTTATTGTATTTTGAAGCTCTTCAGAGTTCCAATAATATTTAGATCATCAACATAAACAACAATTATCACAAAATCTTATCCAAACCTTTTATAAAGACACATAGACAAATTGGATCATTTTGTATCATTCTTTTAACAAGTATTCACTAAAATGATTGTACCGCATACATCTAGATTGTTTTAATCTATATAAACTTTTCTTTAATCTGATTGAACAATTTTTTCAAGAAACTCTATATCTTTCTGGGATTTTAAATCCTTCTGGGATTTTCATATAAATTTCACTATCAAGTGTACCATATAAATAGGATGTAACAACATCCATTAGATGCATGTCAAGTTTTGCACGTACTGTGAGACTAATAATATATCTAAACGTGGTTACATCCACCACAGGAGAATATGTCTCTTCATAATCAATGCCGGGCCTTTGCGAAAATCCTTGTGCTACAAGTCGAGCTTTATATCTTACGACTTCATCAATTTCATTTTATTTTCACACAAATACCCATTTATATCCTACCGGCTTTACACCTTTAGGGGTTTAGACTACAGGTCCAAAAAACTTCACGTTTAGAAAGTGAATTCAATTCTGCTTGAATTGCATCTTTTCATTTTGGCCAATCTTTTCTATTTTTTACATTTCTTAGTAGATTTAGGCTCAGGATCCTCATTTTCTTTTGTTATTTCAATAGCAACATTATAAGCAAAATTGTTGTCAACAGCTACATTTTGTTTTTGTTCCATGTTTTTCTCGTATTGACATAACTTATTGAGATTTCTTTATTTTCATCATTTCCATTTTCACTCTTAGGTACCTGAATCTCTTCTTGAGTTTTATAATTAGTCATGTCATGGGTCTCTTCAGGAACCCCCGCCTCCACTATATGACCATCTTGAATGTTTGCTCCCCTTTTTTTATGATGATTTTTATCTTTGGAACTGATTGGTCTTCCACGCTTCATGCATGGATTACTTTCTTTTGCATTAACAATTTTCCCTATTAGGACATCAATTCGTATTGGAGCATTTTCAGTTAGTATGTGAGATTTAATGAATCTGACGATTGATTTGTAAAATGAATTATCTGTTGAACTTCTGGTTCACATTGCTCTGTACAAGGATCTTAGACATTGATAATTCATTTCAAGTACTTTATTAATCCAACTTTTTATCCTCTTCCCTTAATATTGAGAAAACTGACAACTCATGTCATAACTAGATATCAAATTAATAGCTCAAAAATATTATAAGGAGACTCATATAAATATACATTCTCAATCTCTTATTATGACCCATCTTCGTGCTTTGTGGTGGAGCAGTTGGGACATATACCGCACATCCAAAAATTGTAAGATGGGAAATATTTGGCTCTTGACAAAAAATCAATTGTAATGGGGAGTATTTATAATTTATTGGCTTGATGCGTACAACATGTAAATCAATACAATCTCATGATAAAATATAAAATGTTTTGCTCTCATAAGTAATGATTTAGCTATTAGTTGGAGGCATTTCATAAACAATTTAGCTAAATCATTTTGTGTGTGAACATGAGCTACAGGATGTTTAACTTTTATCCCAATTAACATGCAATAATCATTAAAAACTTGGGATGTAAACTCACCAACGTTAGCAAGATGAATTGTTTTAATTGCATAATTTGAAATTAATCTTTTAAACAAGAAATCTTGCAAACAACAGGTTGCAAGTTGATAACGCATGTGATTATTTTGTAGATGCATCTATCAAAATCATATAATATCAAAATCATCCACATGGTGGATGAGTGGACCCATATTCATTTCAGAAATGCAAGACATTAAATCTCACCTATAACAAGTGAGTTTTTAAGAATCAATTTTCATTGAGAATAAGCAACAAATAAGAATTCTTTAAATTAAAGAATCTTCTGGTTTTTTAATGAATGTCCAAATGAATTATCAATTAATTTTAGCATCATATATGATTCATGATGGTCTAACTGGTCACGCCAAGTAGTAAATGTTTTTGTATCGAGAAACTTCGGTTTACTTTAACATGTGTTTCAATTGTACTAAATTGTAACAAATTGATAATTTTATTATCATTTCTTTTAATTTGTATCCACATATAAGTACTATTGTGACATTTACTACTAAAATGTCCAAATCAATGTGAAGTCTATAATGTCACTAAGTCAATAAATATAATTTTCTAATAATTATATGCAAAATTCGCCTGTGAATAGCAAATTTTGTGGTTTTAGATATTAATATATTAGCTCTTCGGAGCTTTCAACTTACTTTGTACTACCAAATATTTGAATAATATTTGTTTGTTTCAATACCAAATAAGATAAATATTTCTATTTATAATGATAAAATTCATTACTACATTCTCATATCATTCCTCAAAGAATATTAACAAAAACAAAATATTTGGCCATAAGCCACATGTGTGGCTAATAATATTTCATATCACATTGATAACATAAGTTATCTTTACCCTTTGAAGAGTTATCATGAGAACTCTTATTGTTCTCTTATTTATTATTATGTTCCCACTTTTAGTGGTCTATGAGTATATCTTTTATTTTCTTTATGTGTATATTCACTTTGGGGAATGCAACAAATCTGGTAGGACGGACTTCTAAACGCCTCTATTGATTTTTTATTTCATAATCACCATCGTAAACATACGTGAATTTTAAATAAAAATCTATTCATTCATGTTTTCATGATTATTCTCCAATTATAGTAAATATGATATAATAAATAAAACATAGTAAAATATACCTGAAGATCTTTAACATCATCTTCATCACCTTGACTATTATCACGGGCATCAATTCTGAGATTGAATCTTTCAACATCCTGAAGATTGATTTGTGGGACGACTTCAAAAGATTTTGAAAAAATAGAGAATCATCGTGCTAATAACATGTTATGAAATAAAGAGAGGCGGAGAGAATAAAAAACAAAGAAAATATGAAAGCAATAAAGAATGTACTTTATTGCTCAAAGGGATGATTACAATGCTTCATCAGAGTCTCTATTTATAGGCATAAGAAGTATAAAAGAAGTAGAGATCTAATTCTAATAACTATTAAAATTTAAAGTACATCAAAACTTTATCTTGATCATGATGGACATCCACTTAATAAAATATTCATAACAATTAGAAATTAATTAAATACGAATGTTTTAATAATAAATGTAATATAAATATGAATATTTTAATTATCTAAATATAAGTATTTGTTTAAGTTATGCTTAGCTTCATTTATCTATTTCAACTCAAATGTCTCACTAGCCACTCTCATATATGTAATATATATACATATATATAAGTTTTAATTAGACATTGTTTATTATTAAGTTTATATATGATATTTATTATTATAAAATATTGCATTATTATAAAATAAATTTCAATTGTCAAAAGGAAAAGCTACCATAAGTCTATAATATTTTGTAGCAAATATATTAATGTTATGTTCATTTTAATAAAAACAACTTTTAAAAATAATTTCAAGAAAATTTATCAAATAATAGAAAATATTTTATGCATAATCATTCAAACACCAAAAATATTAACTTTTTCGGAAAATAAAACTATTTTTAAAAATCATTTCCTTTTCGCCAAAATCATTTGTTTATCATATAGTAAATGAAATATTTAATTAGTGAAACTATAAAATCTATTAGATAAGTTAATACTAACGTGGAGACGAAATATTTAAAAGTATGATAATTTTTGGAAATTAACCCGTATAAACGACAAAATAGAAAAAGTAGAGAAGATCGAATATAAAGAAAACTCCTCAGAAGAGAAAAAAACCACGGGCAAAGGAGGCTTCGACTTTTCACTAAATGAGTAAATAAACGAGAGTACAATATGGAGACAATAAACCTAAATGTACTAAATGTACAAACCCAAACCCCAAAAATAAAACCCTAACTTGGGAATAAATTCTCTCAATAGTTACCACGAAACTCTCACAAAAAACTCATATGCGACTACATCTTGTCGCCCTCAAAGAAAAGCCCTAGCTGATTGGCATGTCAAAACAGAGATACAATGACCATTTTAAATAGGCTTACATTAGAGTTCTAATCATACTAAAGCATCCCTGGAATAATTAGTGTAAGACCCTTAACCTGAATCCATCGCTGGAACAGGGTTACAGAGCATTACCAGAATTTACAGATCAAATAATAGATATTCCACATCATACAGTATTCATATCAGAAATCAATCATAAAGTCTCTTATGTGAACCCTCGAGATCCAAATCATTCATTTGAAATGAGTCGGGACTAAACCAGGTACTCAAAGAATTTTTCGCAAAATCTCAAAATTTTTCCTAGGTGCAAGGGTCACAAGCCCGTGTGGTCAGGCCGTGTGACACGCCCGTGTCTCAAGCCGTGTAACTCTCTAACTTGGGTCACACGGCCAAGTCACACGCCCATGTCTAGGCCATGTGAAGATGCAAGGGTCACACGGCCAAATCACACGCCTGTGTGCCAGGCTGTGTGAAAATACCTAGGCATTTTGTTTTGAAATTTTAAAGATGCAAGGAACACACGGGTAGGTCACACGCCCATGTGCTAGGCCGTGTGTCACACACGGATAAGACACACAGTCGTATCTTTCCCCGTGTGAACTAAAATATGCTATTTTCCAAGTCACATTTCTCACCCAACTTGTCTTCCACCTACACCAACACTTAAACACATTCACAAACCATATCAAAGTATTTAAAACAAGTCCAAATCATGTCTTAAACATGACATAATATCACATACAACCAATATACTCTTATGTACCTCAAATGACAATTTATTATCGTGTTAATCTATCATTTATACTTACCTATTTACCAAATGCATATATGTATGATCACATTTATTCTTCAAACAAAATAGATCCACTTATAAATATATCAAAATATGTCAAACACAAGCCATTCTAATGGCTAGTTTCATTGAAAACATTTACATATCAATATTAGCCAATTAACCTATACATGTCATTATAACCATAATTGATTTACCATATATACCAAAATGGGCCGATGGATAGTGTGAGTGATATTCGCCAAGCTTCCAATCCAACGAGCTTCCGAATTACTATAGAACAGGGAAAATTAAAACAGAGTAAGCATGAAATGCTTAGTAAGTTCTTATAACATGGTAATTAACTTACCGCTCATTTAAATTCAAGATAAATCTACAAGGCACATTCAATCAATTTGATCATGAGCCCTAACACATATCCTAATCACCCTTGTTAGCCATATATTTCATATAAATATCAAAAAACATGTATGGGCTCAACAATAATTAGACTTCTATGTACATATACTTTCCACATCATGTATTCATATAACATATACAAATCATATCCCTATATTTTACGTACATTTTCATAATAATTGGTCTCGAGTTCAAATTATTTCATGTTAAAACTTTGCCCATTAAATCATTTGAAATATTAATGTCACATGGGTAGTACACTCGAGGTGTACAATTATACAATCATGGATGAACATATTTATCAAACAAATTCCATGTTCATATATCATCATCTCATATTTTCATATATCATGTACCATCATTTTCATGTATTTCAGGCAAATACGTGTAATAATTTATTTCGCATTCATATTTTCTCATGTTAGGATTTTTTCTGTTGAATCACTGAAAACATCGATGGGTACACAAGTAGTACACTCGAAGTGTACAAATAAAAAATCCACCAATTCATATTCGGAGATGCTCATTCAAGCACATGATCGGGAAATCCTCTCTTGAGCCATATAACAGGAAACTCACAAAGAGCCATTAATTAGGAAGCTTATCTGGGCTATATAATGGGAAGCCCATAAGAGCTACAATCAGGAAGTTCACAAAGAACTTTTAATCAAGAAGCTCAGAAGAGCCTTTAAACAAGAAGCTCACGAAGAGCCTTTAATCAGGAGCTCCGGATAGCCATATGTTGGAAGTTCAAGCAACCATATCAGGAAGCTCTGGAGAGCCATATAACAATATGCTCATAAAGAGCTATGGTATGTCCGCAACACATGTAGGATTACTACCGATCATATAATAAGACGCTCACAAAGAGTTGCGGTATGTCCGCAACACATGCAGGATCACTACCGATTGGGATGCTCGCAGGAACCATATAACAGGAAGCTCGAGAGGGCTTATAACGGGATGCTCGTAAGAACTATGGTGTGTTTGCAACATATGCAGGACTACAACCAATTCAGGAAATCCTGTATCCACAGAATTTCATTATTCAAACGGGATTTAATATTTATCAGGCTTTGTTTGATATGTAATCAATTTCATGTATATGACTTTATACAATTCACATACACAACATTCAATTCAAGCATATAAATATACATAATTTAGTTACACGAACTTACCGCAACAAATGTTTATGTACGTAAAATCTACTAATCTGACACTTTCTCTTTTCCTTGTTCTAACTCCGAATTTGGTCTATCCGGATCTATATGAATAAATTTAACATCAATTCATGTTCATTTCATGTTCATTTCAATTCAATTCACAGCTTAGGAAAAATTATAATTTTGCCCCTAAACTTTTAATTAATGATGATTTCGTCCCTAGACTTGGAAAATGAAATTTATGCAATTTAATCCTTATTCCAAGCCTAGCCGATTTTCACATGTAAAAATTACAGCCCATGTATTTCATAAAATTCAGAATTTTTCCATGAATTTTTACATCTTTTGAATTTAGTCCCTAAATTAATTTTTCGTCAAATTTTCCTTTACAAAAGTTGTTTGTCTATCAACAACCTTTCATTTTCTACCATAAAACTTCATAATTCATGCATACTCATCCATGGCAAAAACCTAGTACTTTGATAACTTTACAAATTAGTCCCCGAGATAGCTAAATTAAGCTATTACGATCTTGAAAATATGAAAATTACTAAAAACGGGACTTGAATACTTACTCTCTTAACTAGGGTTTCCATGTTTTATTTGGGAAAGATGATGATAAAATGATGATATTTTTTTATAATTTATCATCTTTTAAAATTTCACTTTCCAATTTCATCATTTTATTTAATTAATTTTCCATGGATGAATCATCATCCTTAACCACTAAGCATTTTAATGGTCTATTTGCCATATAAGGACCTCAAATTGTAATACCCCAAAAATTTTACACTAAGATATTATCTTTGATATAATAAATAAGAAAATAAAGCTACAAAAGGGAAATTTTGGAGTTATGTCAACATTGGGAAGTATATTATGACATATTAGTTCAAGAAAGGATTAAATCACAAAAGTGAGAAAAGTTCTGTTACCTAAGAGTAAATACTCAAAAATTAAAGGGTTAAAGTGTAAATATAAAAGTTGAAGGACAAATGGTGTAAATATTTTAAAGGTGGAATGATCTAGAAACTAAGGAAAATGGATAGATTAGGACCAAATTGAAAAAGGTGAAGAATTTTAAGGGACTAAATTGTAATTTTACCAAATTAAGTGATGACTCAAGGATAGAATTTTAAAAGATCATGAAGGGCAAAATGGTCAATTAGAAGAGAGAGAAATCTAGAAGATAATGATGATGTTGGAGATATTTTAGGTTAAATAAATAAATATTAGTTTATTAGTATTTTAATTTGATTTTAAAATGATATTTTATTATTTTATTATTTTATTATTTAGTATATATATATGTGGAAAGAAAGATGAAAAGGAACGAACCCACCATCTTTTCCACGAAATTCACGTTAGAAGAGAAGAGAAGAAAGAAAGTTTTACTTTCTTTACAATTTAGTCCTTCCACCAAAAATTCACTATTTTCACTTAGAAATCAAAAGAATTTCCATAGCTTCCAAGAGAGAAAAATAATAAGGAGACAATGGGGAGCTAGAATATCAAGTTAGATTCAAGAAATAGAAGCTGGAGGAGAGAGAAAATTAAGTTAAAGATTGAAGTCAATAGCATAAGTTAAGTACATCAAGATTTTAATATATTTTTAATTTTGATATTATTGAAAAAGTATGAAAATGATGTTAATGTAAAGTTTTTGTATATATGGTCCTATGTTCTTGATATGTTAGTGAAAAGAAAATAAGAGAAAGTGATGAGAAATAGTGTAGAGAAAGAAAATAAGGGTGTTATAAACATGGTAATAAACATCCTGTATTAAAACAGTTTTTGACAGCAACAGTAGGCTCACTTTGAAAAATCACCATAAATTATGAAAATAAAATTAGATTATGAATGGGATTAAAGCTTATTGAGTCTAGTTTCTCATGGAAGAAACGATGTAAGTAATAGATTTGTAAATTATGAGATATAATAAATTTTGTGAGACAAGGTCAGAATGAATTCGGGTTCCCTTGTTCTGACTTGGAAAAATCATTAAAAATTGTACAAAAATAATTATGGGTTACAATTTATATTTTAAAATCCTTAATGATTCTATTTTCAATAGAAACAAACAGAGACATCATTTGAGTTCTGTACAAAGAGATAATTAATTTTTAGTGAAGAAGGGTTGGAAATGTCGGACAACAGAATAGAGGTAACTTTAAAGAATAAACTGTACTTATTTGCTAAAAAAAATTATGAAAATGTTATGTAAGAAGATATGTGAGTCTAGTTTCAGGAAAATTAGCGGATCCTAATTTGGAGTTATGTAGCTCAAGATAAAAATAAATTAGTGACTATGACTCAAATAGATAGTTTTGAATAAATTTACAAGTAAATTGTGAAATCATATATATATAATGGTACTTGTAAGAATGTTATCTAAATTATGGATGTGGAATGGAGAGGAGGAGGAGGAAAATATATATATGAATATTCAATTAGCATGGATAATTTGCACGTTTTAGACTCGGGGACTAAATTGAATAAAAGTAATATTTAAAAGGAAAATATATAAAAAAGTAAAAAGTGACCAAATTGCATGAAATGAATTGTTTTATTACTTAAATTAATAAATTGAAAGAAATATTAATTTAGATCAAGATTGGGTGGGAATTCAAGGAAAATGAAAAATTACCAAAATGTCCCTAAATTTTGGTATTTCTACAATTTAGCCCGGTAAGTTCGTGTGACTTGAATTATATTCCTAAATGCTTGAAATGTTTGTTATTGATGTGAATATGATTTGGATGTTTATTGTATGATAATTGATGAAGTATTGGTATTCTTGATGAAAAGAGAAAATAAATCCCGGTTAAATGAAAGGAAAATTCGATGGATCTCTAAAAATGAATTGACAGTAAAAAGGATCTAGCCGGACGGGTGATCCTATTCGATATAGCCCTCCAAAGAAAATGTGGAAAATGGATTTAGCAGGACGGGTAATCCGAATTAGGTCTGAATTTAGCTTTGGTGGTAATTCGGATCCAAGCTTATTAGAGTAATTGTCGTTGCGAGGATTTAGCTTTGATGGTAATCCCGCTGTAAGGATGAGGTTCGCGGGAGTGTGCTCTCTAAAATGGAAATGTGCGCACATGAATATGAATTGACGGACCCGAAATTGTACACTAAAAGTGTACATCTTAAAATCCATCGAATTTCTGAAAAATTCAACAGGACAAATATGGGAAAATAATAAGGGTAATAGAAAACATGGAATTGAATTTTTATTGGAAATATAATATCGAATTTAATACTCAATTTGGATTGAACGCGGGATCGAGTACAATCATTCTGTGGCAAAGGGTGAATTGACGAATAAAATCATAACTGGGTTATGGCACTATGAATGTAAGACCATGGTCAGACTATGGTAGTGTTTATATATGCAAGACCATAGTTGGAATATGGCACCAAAGAACGATGTACTCATATCCGTAAGTCGTTATTTGATTCAGAAAGAAACGGTAAAAGACTTAAGTGATTGAATTGAAAGATTTATAGATTAGTATTGGTATTGATCTGAAATAAATGTAATCATTGATATTTAAATGATATAACGGGTAAAGTTTTGAAGTGAGATAACACGAATTTGAAATGAATTATTACTGGTATGTACAAAATTCATGAAAATGATGGTACATGAAATATCGAAATAATGAAATGAATGATATATGTCTATGAAGAAACGACAAGAGAATGATATGTATCATGACATGTAAATGTACAATTGTCTTTAATATGTTGATACAAGAAAATCATGCATGGTGAGTTTATATGTAATGTGCGCAAGTACACTAACCAGTATTCTTGCTTGATGCTTAGGCAAGTGCCCAGCTATTGGTTGCATGGTATTATGATTATTTATATAATGCAATTGAAAAGTATTTAAGTGAAAATATGCTAGCACTCACTAAAGAGTGGTAAGGTTTAGGTTATACAATTTCTTATGAAATGACTTATCATGTGATCAATTCGAAAAAGACTGTGGATTTATTCACCTCATGAGTTGATGAATATAGCTTCATGAGTATTATGGTATTAATATCGGATTATTCTTGATATGTATAGATTTCATATTTTAGATGAACTAATATGATTAAAAATTTCACGAGCTTACTAAGCATTCATTGCTTACGTATTTATTTTTAATTACCCTAAGATTATAGAAAGCTCGATTTGGTTGGAAGCTTGTCAGAGATATATCATACTATTCATTGGTTCTATCGGTAATTTTGGATGATTTGCTTTTTGGTTAAAATGGCATGTATAAGTTAATTTGGCCAAATTGGCTCATAAATATTTTAATTTGGTTAGTTTCAAATATGAGTGTTAGATGAAATGAAATGTCTGAAAATAAATTTGTAAATTTTGGTAATGCTCCGTAACCCTGTTTCGGCGACAGATTCGGGTTAGGGGTGTTGCACAAATTTTAAATTTCATAGCTATTTAATCCCTTTAGCTATTAGAACTCAACTTTTGCACTTTGTGCAATTTGGTCCTTTATCAAATTAAACTTATAATCGGTAAAATTCCTTTACGAAATTTTCATACGATATTATTATTGTACTGTAGATCATAAAATAATATTAAAATAAATTTTCCTTTCGGAATCGGATTTGTGGTCCCGAAACCACTATTCCGATTTTACCAAAAACGGGCTGTTACAATCAGAGTCCAATTGAGAGAATCAATCCTGTTTGAAGTCTAAAATGAGGCTGCCAAATAGGAGAACACGTCATGACGTGAAAGGTTATTTTAAAAATCATGTTTAAAAATATTTAAAAATCATGTTTTCCTTCAACATGACCTGAAAGGTTATTTTAAAATATTTGTAGAATGCTGATACAATATATATATATATATATATATATATAGTGTCATAATGCTATAAATTCAAATTTTAATGTAATGCTTTTGAAATGTAATTTTTTGGTAATACAAAAGTTTCTTTTATAAGGTTGAATATTTTTTTAAAAATTATTTATTTCATACATTACGTGCATATAAAATGTGGGAAACATATGTGATAATTAAAAATAAAATAAAACCACTATCATATGAATAATATTAATATTAATTATATATATGCGTGTATTATTTTAGAAATAATTTAAAAATTATGGCTTTTACATAAGTAAATTAATTTAATTTTTATATATTCAAAGGGTAATGAAATTTGCATTAAAATTTTATATTAAAATTAAAGTGGAAATGAATGCAGCCAAATCTTTAGAATTATTAAATTAATGACTATTCAAAAATAATTAGTTAATAATTTACAATAAAAAAATTTTATTGTAGAGTTAGAAAAGATAATAAGATAGTAATTATTAAGTAAATAATGATTTACTTAAGATTAAGTAGTAAAATGTAGTTTCAAAATATAGATTAAGTAGTAAAAACAATTGTGGAATAAATCCTTTTATTAAAGATTAAATAGATGGTTTAAAACTTTCTACATCTTGGTTTTGATAAATGGATCATTTGTGATAAATGGATCAAATGTTACTTGATTTTGATAAATGGATCACAACCAATCATTTGTGAGATTGCTTGCTTAAGTAATTATTAAATTAAGAGTTAAACCAAATAATTAAAGTAAATGATATGTGTTATATATAAAACATAAAAACTAGATTCTTGTTTCATTAAACGTAGAAAATAACAGTGGAATATAAAATAATAGTTGGTGAGATGGGAAGACCACGTCGGATGCCCATTTGTCCTTATCTTTCCTATCCTTTCACAAACAAAACCAATGACGGCTATTCCATATATCATTCGTGAATCACCATATATTCTTTAATTGGGATAAATTGATTTATCATTCAAATACTTATATATTTTTATTTAATCATACATATTTTAAAAATAAATATCTTAATTTATTTTATACTTGATTTAATTATTAGTTTTGTAATAAAATCATTTTGTGAAAATTGAATTAAATCAATATTTTATATATAAAATTACACAAAATTAAAATTTATATATAAAATTACATTGAAAGTCAAAATCTATATCTAACTTTGAGATTTATTTCTATTTAATTCAATAAAGTTTTTTTTAGATTAAAAACAATTTAAACTTCTTTTCTAATTACACACCTGCTAAAAAAATTGGTGAGCAAGATAACATTACACAAAGAAGGATGAGAGGAATTTTATTACTAGAAAAGTGAAAACTCCTCTGCCCTTTTAGTGCTCATGTTGTGTCTACCTAATCATTTTCCAACACGTGAGTAATATATTTTTGAATTTAACTCAATCTTGAGATTAAATTTTAGTAGTATTCGGTTTGCAATTAAAATTAAAAATAAAGGAATCAGTGCATGAGAATGTGGGTTTAAGTGCGCTGAAACGCATTATCCTCATAATATTTGATATTTTTATAGACAAGAAGAACAAATCAAAGGCAGATCGGATAAAATCTACGCTTTCCCTTCTTTCATTGTTTTTGCTTGATTTGCTATCATTGAAGCTGTGTTTTTATAGACTATTGTAGAGATTAATTTATCTGAAATTGGTGGACATAAAGGGACAGGAATTTTATTCTTATTAAAAATGTAAACCTAGAAACTACTTGTATGTATATGTGTATGTGCTAATTCTATGCTTGTAGTAGTTCTAGGTTCCAGGACAACGAGGCATGGTAGACGGCGGTGGGCGGATGCTTGTTTTCTTGGTTTTACCATTCCTCACGATGAGAACAGTGTCCATTCCCCAGCTACTATGCCTCTCCAAATGGCAATGCATAAACCATACTCCTGAAAATATTGTAATTAGTTAAAACTTTGGTCGTAAGAAAGATGAGCTGCTTTTTATTTAAACAATTTTCTAATTGAAAAACTTACCGGGATTGGTAGCAAAAAATCTGATGGCAACCCACCTTCTACCAGGAACATGGACAGTGTTAATGAGTGGTGGATCAACCAGATTATAAGTGCTTGGGTCTGTCTTATTGTTGAAATTTCCGAAACCTGTTCCCACCCAATAGAAGCTGAAACCGTGCAAATGGATTGGGTGACTTCCACCAGCCCCCATCTGGGTTGCTTGCAGCACCATCTCAACTCCTTCCCCATAATTTACCACTATAACCCTCGTCCCTTCCTCAACAGGGGTATTGAGATTAGTCAAGTTTCCAGTGAAATCATAGATTACCGGGGGATTCAATGGAAAATCTTCGGTGTAAACACCACTCATGTTCCTGCAATTTTACCAAAACTTTTAAAAATTAGGCAGCTACAGTAGTGAAATCATGATTTAAGAATTGCTATAACCATGGATATATATAATATACCTGTTGTAGTATGCTTGGAGAATGTCAATACTTGGGGAAACATAGCTCACATTGTTCAAACTTGCAACAAGTCTGGTGCCTACAACACAGTTGCTGCAAGGCAAGTTGTTTACCGCGAGTGCAATGAACACTCGTCTTTTAATATCCTTGTCTGCCGGCACATTTATCCGCGGATTCTGGGAGACTTTCGTGTTCCGAATTTGGTTAAGGAAGTTAATCATAGCATCTGTATCGTTCATTACGGGCAATGTTATCAAGGAAGCATTCAATCCACCCTCACTGTTTGTATATTGAAAAATGCCAGTAGTGATGTTGTCAATAGGTGCAGCAGAGGAATCAGAGAAAGGCCTAATAGCCATGTAATATTGGCCAACGTTTCGATTGGCAGAGACCAAAACATCCATGGTTTGGCCAGGGCTTATCAATATATAGTCCCTCGTAAACCTTCGAACATAGGAGGCATCTTGTGCGACGACTGTGAGGGTGTGGTTCGCGATGGTGAAGAAAAAATGTTCGTTCATTGCAGCGTTAATTATTCGGAGAAGGTATATCTTCTCAGAATCAACTTGCATACGGAATATTGTATCTGCAACAACCAACTATAGGCTCTTAGTATAAGGAAGCCAAAGGCAGAGAAACTCAATCCGGTTTCGGTAATGCTAGAACATACCATTGGGGCATCCATATGTGTCTCCTACGTGTCCATTGATAGCATAAGCATTTGGTTGGCGAGGAGAGACACCGGCGGCAAGTGCGTCATCAATAATTTGCTTGTAGTCCCCATCGTACCATGATTCTGTAAATCCATTCAAAAAATCAAATTAAGATGCTATAATTATACACAAGTAACACAACCGAAGAATCAAAAGATATGCTTACCAAGTATGACAGTTTGATCGGCGTTTGGCGTGGGGAACGGATAAGTTTCTTTCTTGGCCGGCAAAATGATGAAGGCTCCATGGACGGAACCGCGAGTCCAGTCACTGTGTGCGTGCCACCACAGTGTTCCTATTTCATCCGATAATACGATTTCATAGGTGAAGTTGGTCCCCGGTTGGATGGGGCACTGCGTTACGAACTCGGGACCGTCGGACCATGGATTCCTCGGTTGTTTCACGCCGTGCCTGCAACATGTTTAATTTGATTTAATCACTTTTGATTTCAATTCTTTGGGAAATTACGATTGGAAGAATGAAAGAAAGGTTATAGTTACCAGTGAATGGTGAAGCCGTAGTTGCCTTGATTGTGGACATTAACGAAGACAGTATCACCTCTGTGAACCCGAATCTGTGGCCCTGGATAGCTGTCGTTTACGACCAGCAATGTGGTTGTGTTGCACAGCTTCGTAAAGTTTGACTCTCGCACCTGCAGTCAAATCTCAAGACATATTAAACTGTAAAGGAAAAAATGCCACTGCCATGATTTAAGGAGACATTTCTACCATTACTCTGTAATAGTTAAAGCAAAGATGTTGTATCAGACCTGAACGTTTTGGGTTTAAAACAGAGAAGGGAAAAGTTTTTCATAATCAGGCCAGTAAATTACGTAGGTTGAATATGAGGTTTAAGTTATCCATTCGAAACAACTATGACATGAAAGAATATATATGAAAAAGAGAGAAGGGTACTCACAAAGAATTCATAGTGATGTACATCTGCACTGGAAAGGAGCAAAGTGGTTAGAAACAGAACCCCTACAAACCATGTCACAAAACCTTGCTGTAAACCCATTTCCCCCCTGTCTAATGTGTTCTTAGTTCTCCCCTGAATGTTCTCATCTTTGGGTCAACCATTTATAGGAAAGGAAGTAAGTGGTCCTTAGGTTTCTTTCTCTGAAAGGATACGAAAATTGCATTTTCCAGTCAAAAGATTAAACTTCAAACATGATGTTTCTAGTTTTTATTTCTATTTTTCTCATGTCGGATTATTTTAGGACTTAAATATGGATTTTTATTTTCATGTCCAAGTTAGACTAGGTAATATTAAGTGATGTTTAAAATTGTTTATGCAAATGCAAGGTTGGATGCCAGCATCCTCACTGCTGTGCTCGTTTTATAATATTTTAAGGTATCAGTTTTTGGAATGAGAGAGTGATAAAGACCATCTTCTGTCGTTGGATGTGTCTGTGCACACGTTTTATGACGGTGAAATCAACGTGATGAAATTAGTAAGGTCTTATTAAATTAAAACTGGATGTGCCTATTTTTTTAAAATATTATGGAACCACCTTTTTGTATATAATTTGAAGCAATTTAATTAGGCATTTTACCAACAACAACAACAACAAAACCTACTCAAGTATAACTTTCCAACTCTTTTTAATGGAAATCCAGCGAAAAAGAAAAGAAATTCTGAAATGTTCATCCCAATTCACAACATTATCAGCAAATTTTACTTTAAAAATGAAAGCCATTATCAACAAATTTTAACCTTTTATGTTAATTGTTTTATGAACCCTCCAAATTTTAAATATATATATATATTTATTCCCTTTCCAACTTTTGCTTTTCAATAATAAAAATAATAAAAAGTTTTATTACTGACAAGAAATATGCTAGCTTCTACAAAATGGACATTCCCAAATGTTCATCTTACTTTTCCTTATATACAACAGGTTCAAATTAAAAAACAAAGGAAAAGAAATATATATATATATATATATATAACTGTCAAACACTCACAGCAATGCAAGATTCAAAGAACAGAAAGCCAATATTAAAATTTTATATATTATAAATTTTAATAAAATGAGAAAAACATTTTTATAAAATGTTATATATTTTTATAGAATTTTATGGTTTTTAATAAATTAGGCTTTCTAATAATTATTATAAATTTTAATAAATATTGATGATTTTTATTATTTTTATGTTTTTTTAATAATTCAGGAAATGGTTCAAAAATAATTTTAAAGTATATATATATTTTAATGTGGCAACAACCGACAATGACGTAGCATTGACACATCAACAAATAGTGTTGACGACGTTGCCGTTAATTTCTAATGGTCAACATTAATTAAAAGACTTATTTAGTTAATTTTATTATCCAGGAGTTGAATTTTTATTAAATTCTTTTACATTAGTGATCCATTAAATTTAAATGGAGTTGGACTTTATCAAAGGGGTAAAGTTATTTAGCTGCTCTTTTGTCCATACGATTTGAAATAATTAATCATGTTTAACTCAGCTTAATCATAGTTTATTCATAATTTTATTTTGTATGCGTCCTTATAGTTGATATATTATATGAATTTCCTTAGTAGTTAGACTTATGTTAAAATATATGAAAAATCATTCAACCAGTTTTGAATTAAACGTGATTAAAGTTTTTTTAATTATTCCAACTATTTTGAAAAAAATCATATTTTTTAGTGCCAATTGGACCTTTACATGTAAGCAATTGGATTATTATGTAATTTGTCATATATGTTGGCACTTTTATCAATTTTTTTTAATAATAATTTAATGATTGAAGATTTATAAGAATCAAAATTTAAAGAGAATTCCCAGCCTTGAACACCTATTTAAAGGATTTGTTTATTTCATTATATAGGACCGTCCATTGCGAGGAACTTAGTTTTAGTGCAAATCATTGTAAATCTTGGCAAGGTTTTCACGTTACTAAGCTTACAATGAGAAAATCTTGGGGAGGTTGGTGAAAGAAAATGTAAATTATAGTCTATTCAACTTTAATTTAATTAGCATCATTATTATTGCATCAATTAAGAGAAGAAATACGATTTTAAATGCGCTTGCATATTATTTTCCAGTTTAAAAATTACACAAATTATATAAAATGAAAAACAAAATGCAAAATGTTAAAATGTCACTTAATTAGGTAATTGTATGACTAAGTACAAATTATACGACTAGTGGCATGGGCCCAAATTTGGTAGGTTTGTTGAAGAGAAACTAAAAAAAATGATTCAGTCAAATGATTATCACTTTCAAATTCTTAATTTGGAGATTATCCAGCTAGCTAGCCCGCCATGAACGACTTTGTCACTAACTTTGAATCGACTGGTTGATTGTTAAAGAGCATTAAGGAATAATTTAAAATTTGCGTAATGCACGTTGGTCTGCTTAACGCGTTTTCCAGAAAATGATGCAAGCTTTCCGTTACTTTCTTACAATTTTCCATAAATATGACCCACAATATCCGAAATATTAACCAATAATTTTGTTTTTGTCTTTAGCTCATTATTGTTAAATTTTTCAAAATCTTATTTATTTAACTTAAATCATTTACAACCATTGCATGAAATAAAACAAAATCTCTCTTTGAATAGAGAATGAAATCATTTTCAGAAAATGGTCTGGTGTGGGAGAGAAGTGGCTCCTCATTTCTAACCAGATTTTGCTGTCACTGATCTTGAGCTCTCTTAGTTATGCATGAATTTTGCATGTTTCAATTTATATTATTTTAATAAAATTTCAAATATGATTTACCATAATTATATTTTGTCTTTACCAGGTTGGAAAAGGAATCCAAGTCAAATATTCTGTCGGTTTCTAGAAAGCTGGAAATGTTTGACTGAACAGAACTTAACCAACCTCCTCAGCAATTGGCTTGATTAAAGGCTGCCTTTTTTTTTTTTAATTAATTAAGAACTGGATAAAAACCAAAAACATTACAAGGAAAGAGAGGGGAGACCCGAAGAACACAGATAAACATAGAACCAAAAACAAGAAAAACATGGGTTCTGAAAAGCAAGGGTTTATATGGTTATCAGGGCTTTTGTTTCTGAATATCCTTGTGTTATCCACAGCTGATGTCCATTATTACGAGTTTTTTGTAAGTTCCTTGCTTTCTTTCCCCCCTTCTCTATTTGTGTTTGTGTCACTAAGAGAGAGCAGTGCTGAGTTTTGATATTGGGTTTTGTTTCTTTGCTCTGTTTAAATTAGTTGCAAGAATCCCAGTTCACTAAGCTGTGTAGCACGAAGAGCATCTTGACCGTCAATGGCAGCTTTCCAGGGCCTGAGATTCGGGTTCGCAGAGGGGACACAGTTTTTGTCAACGTCCACAATCAAGGAAACCATGCTGTATCCCTCAAGTGGTAATACATACATACATACATGTATATGCTTACACCCCTTGTTTATGATGAAACAATTAGTCATATATATAGAGCTATGTTTGTGGGTTTTTAGGGAGGGCGTTAAGGGTTCAATTGATGGTTCGAATGAGTTGATTCAGCCAGGGACAAACTTCACTTACAAGATAGAGCTAAAGGGTGAAATAGGAACTCTATGGTGGCACGCCACCAGTGCTTGGGCTGCGGCAACCGTCCACGGTGCCTTTGTCATTTCGCCGGCAGCCAATGAAGACTATCCTTTTCCCGCACCTACTTCTGACCAAACAATTATACTTGGTACATCTAATTGACATGTTTGATTCATATACTTTTTGTAAGTTAATTGCTTATATGAGTCTTCTGGCATAATATTCCGTCAGGGCAATGGTTCAAGCAAGAGTTAACAGAAGGTGATAAAACCATAGCTCCTGGCCGAGCAGATGCTTACACTATCAATGGCCATCCCGGAGAAACTTATGGATGCAGCAACGGTACGTATCCACTATTATTGTATTAGATTACAGCACATCAATATTGTAGTGAAAAAATTACATAACAAATTTATTAAAAAATTGATATAAAAATAATGTGACGTGAAATGACCTATATTGATTAAAGAAATGCAAATTACAAAAGATGGATGTAAAAACAACGCTTAAGCTTAAACTAGAAACATGAGAGTAGACAATTAGATTTGATATTTTTAACCTCGGATGGATTATAATTAAATTTAAATGAAAAAGCTTTTTTGGGAAGAGAAAACTTTTTAAAACTGAACTTAAATTCGATCCTACGCATAATATAAACACCTCCACAGACAACTAAAAAGCAGCTTACACTCCACCAGAAAGCCTTAAATAAGGATATCTATAAGTCCCAACATACAAGGAATTGCAATGAAAACCAATAGGAATTTCTATAATTTCTTTCTCAACCTGTGTTAACGTTCACTGACATATCCAATGACTCAACCAACGACTACCCATTTGGCCCTATCCAGGGAATGGTTGATCGGACATGACTCTTCAACTTCTCCATCTTCAGATGCCATACTCAATCCATCTCCTTCTTGAAGCTTCTGTTTATCTGTCAACATTGAATCACAATAGTAGTCTTCCATTCCCCCACTCTCTAATTGTAAACTTCTTCCCCATGGAGATAATCTAAATCGTCTCATCAATTCTATCCAAATCTGCTATCATAATTACCATTGACGCTTTCCTAACATCATCAGATAACCAAGTTTCGATGTCAATCAACATTAAGTCTCCCCATCAAGACACCATCTCTCTTCTTTCAATTTTTAAAAATTTCCTTGTCTCCGAATTCTACAAGGACATGCTTATGCTTGCTTGATAGTTTCTTAATGTTAACATCCAGATGACTCAATGTTTTCTTTTGACTATTCAATATTAATCAGACCCATAGCTACCCCTACCACACTCCATTCCACGCCTCCTCTCATTGATAACATTTTTTTATTTGTGAGTCCAAACATCTTTGATAGTTTTCATCAAAATGAATGGTAATATAGTGGTAATTCAGATTTATTAATAACATTATAAATATAAAATGGTCAAATTATGTCAACAAATTAAAGTAAAGAGATTAAAACCATAACTAAACCATTATTTTTCTAGAATAATATTTTTTTTCACCTTAAGTGTAATAAATTCTAGTGTATTTACGTACCTCTGAGTATGTTATGCAGAAACCTTTATTATGAGTGCTAATAATCCAACAAATTTGATGTTGCAGATACAACTTTTGAGATGCAAGTAGATTACGAGGGCCTTTACCTTGTTCGCGTAATAAATGCCGTTGTCAATGAAACAATGGTGTTTGCCGTAGCATCCCACAGCTTCACCATTGTCGGACAAAATGGGGCTTACACCAAACGTTCCTTTACAAATTCTCTAACCCTAGCACCCGCCCAAGTTGTTGACGTTCTGTTGTGTGCAAACGTAAACGTTGGCCATTATTACATCACTGCTCGACCTTCTTCTGGCACATATATTACCAACGGAATTCTACGATATCTCACCACTAGTTCTTAATTTAGTCAAACAGTTTTTCATTGCTAAAGATGAATAATGTTGAAATTCAAATAAGAGACTCAATTAAAATATAGGTGTGAAAATGGTTGTATTATTTAAATATGTATAATATATTTTAAAATAAAATACATATTACTTATTAATGGTCATTTTCCGTTTTAATGCATAAAAACTAATCCTTTCAAATTGGAATGACAGGAGGAGAGAAAATGAGAGAGATTTGTACATTAGGCTATATTGTTTCACTGAAAACAGCTTTTGAAAAATGATTTTTGGAGAATGGATATTTTCTAGAAAAACTGATACTTTCTGGTATTTGGATGATTCTGACCAAAATACTTTTCGTTATTTGGGAAATTTTCCTGAAATATTTTTTAAAAATCATTCTTAGTGAAACGAACACGACATAAATATCTTTGTTATGAAATATTATAGCACAATTCCTTTTGACAATTAAAATTTATTTTATAATAAGATAATATTTTGTAATAATCAATATCAAATATAAACTTAATAATAAATAATGCCTAATAAAAACTTAATTTAAATTAAATGCATTACAAATATTAGAGTGCATATTGACACATTAGAGTTATAAGGATAAATTAATCAAAATATTATTTAAACAATTAATCATATTTATATAATTAAAATATTCATATTTTATACTAGGTTAAAATATGTCATAAGTCCCTATACTCTTTATAAATTTGAAATTTAGTCCTTGTACTTTTATTTTTGAAAATTTAGTCCTACTTTTTGGATTTCAAGATTCAGTCCAAAGGTTAATACTATTAAAAGTGTTTTGTTAAATTCAAGTTAAAAGTATTTTGTTAAATTCAGTTGACTACAAAGTCATTTGTTAGTTACATACCTACCAAGTTAATATTTTATTTAAAAATATCACATCAACAAAATTGACAAAAATTTAACAGTATTAACAATTAGACTTGAATTCTCAAATATGACAAGTAGAGGAACTAAATTCTGAAAATAAAAATATAGAGACTAAATTCTAAATTTGTGAAGAGTACATGGACTTATGGCATATTTTAACCTTTATACTAATAAAACATTTATTATTAATATATTTATAGTTGTAATATATATTTATTATTAAAATAAAATTGTAATATCAAATAATTTATTAAAACAACAAATTATATTAATTATATCAATAACTTATTATATTATTAAATATAAATAATTAAATATGTATGTTTAATAATATTGCAAATTATAGCATTTGGTATTAATATTTTAAATATTTTAAAATTAAAATTAAAAATTTATTATTAATATAATAATATTAAGTTTTATTTGAGTTAGTTTTATATAAAATAAAATTACTCATAAATAACCTCTTTTTTGGAAAATTCAAACGGGCAAGTCATTTTCTAGGACAAAAAAAGGCTCATTTTTCATGAAACAAACATAGAAAAATATAGAAAATATTTTCCGTAAGTCATTTTCTATAAAACAACGTACTTCAAAACTGCTGAAGAGAAAGGAAATTACTTTTTCTTTCTATTTTTCCATCTTTCCTACCAAGCACATCTATGGAAAGAAAAATAATATTTTTCATCGTTCTAGTTTTCTACCCTTTTAATTTTCCATCATTCTATTTTTCTTTCCACCATTCCATTTTTTGAACAGGTTGGTTAATAAAACAAATTCATGGATTACATTAATATACTTTGTACAATTGACCTCAAATACTAGCTCATTGGTTGTCTAATGTTTAAGCTAATACTAAGCGGTATTACATGGTCGGATCGTAATACAGAAAGACAACTTATATTAGTCGACAAACATAAACATGTCCTTAGTCTAATTCAAAATGAGCAAACTGATTGAATAACTAATATGTCGTCTATTAAGTCCAATCGGGGAGATGTCTTGCCTTGGGCATCGAAATGGATAACTCGCAGAAGATAGAGACATAGACGTGATTGACTGGACTGACAGTATATCAGACAGGACCCAATAAGAATAGACCTTAAATCCGTTTATGGATTTATTCACTTGTGACGTTTATAGTGTGTCATACCTAAATCTTGAGTGGATGACAGATTATGTATATGTGACTCGTATACTTTGATGTAAGTAAAAGTTTGAGTTCAAATAGATAAGAAACCGAAAGGTTTGATGAAGGAATCGACACCTCCCTCGCCAAAAAGGTACGACCTTTACCCTTTTCTTTTTTGTTTCCGATTAAAAAATAAAAAACAGAAGGTAAAACATCTACCTTCGAAAATGACCTGTATTTGAATCGATTTTTCTCTCCTTCTTTTTGATTCATTCGTGTGTTAAAAATACATAAATTAGGGGCCTTTTTATAGCCCGAAATTTCTTATTTTCCCTACTTTTACACTGTTTGTGTTGCTATTGGACTCTCCTAATCCTTTTACAGGTACGAACGTGGTGGCATGCACGGAGAAGGCAGCGTGCGCGAGGGGCGGCGGCGGCTGCTGGTCTGCTGCTAGGGTTTTTGTTTTTTTCTTTTTTTTCTGAAAATGTAATGGGTTTAGGGCTTAGGGCTTAGGGCTTAGGGTTTCTGTTTATTGGGCCAATGGACTGATGTTGGGTTTGCTATTGGACTTTCATTTTATTAATTACTAAATGGGCCCAGGCAGATTTGGGTTTGTACAACGATATTATAGTGGAATGACTTAATGATTAAATGAGATTAATTAATAGGCGAAAAGGTGGAACTTAATAATCATTTGAGCCTCATTTGCATATGCCCAACTGGTCCCTCAAATAGCTCGTTGAAACCAGAAATGAATTGTATGTTGAATCAAATGAATAAAAATGAATAGAAATTGTGAAAATGGAGAAATGGGAAATATTTGGAAATGATTATGATTTTCTCCAAAATAAAAATGAAAATGGAAAAATGGAATCATTTGGAAATGAATGTGGTTTATGAAAATGAAAAATAGAACCATTTGGAAATGAATGTGGTTTATGAAAATGAAAAATAGAACCATTTGGAAATGAATGTGGTTTTCTCCAAAATGAAAATGATCTAGAAATGAACTTATGTTTTTCAATTAAATAAAGTCTGAAAATGGAAATAAATCATTTGGTTATAATGAACCATTGAATGTAGAAATATTAAATATATTTTCTCATAGATTCTTTTACAGTAAAGTTGTCATGGTTTTAACAGAATTAGAATTAGGTTAAAAAGATTATTTAATTAGAAAAATATTGATATGTTTATTTTAGAAAATTAAAAAACAAATATCGGGTTGAACCTAATTATAAAGTACTGGATTAAAAGTCAAGAAAGTATTTGTAATTAGACTTGAATGGGAGAGGCCCAAAGGCCCTTCATGTTAATTAGGAGGACGACAAACCCTAGATAGACTAGGAGTTTGTTTCTAGTTGAAATAAACCTCTAAAACGCAATAATGGTTCTACCTCCCCTTCCTGTAAATAGATAGCACCAGTAGGACTATTTACACAACTTTATGATATTGTTATTATGCCCAAAAATAGAGAGAATTTATTTTCAACTATTAAATATATTATTCGGAATAACAATTTCTGTCGGTTTCTATTTGAGAAGAGATTTTCGTTTTCACACTTAAATAAAGAAAACTATTTCTAGTTCTATATTTTGATTTGAATCGTTCGAGTCCACACTCAAAGTAGTTCGTGGTACAAGAATAGCAGAGAATGTCGTTCGGTTGAAAGTCGGGAACGAAAAGGATCCGTCTAGCAAAAAGCATAGGCGTGAATTCAATTTAGGGTTTACTGCTATAAATATCTCAAACCGACTCGGTTTTTAAATTTTTTATTTTTCAGTATGCAAGAAAATCATTTTCGGATCAAATTTTTTTCCAACAATTTCAAACTTTCCAAACTACCATATATTTTGATTGTAATATTGAATTTTGAAATAAATTTAGTAGAACCAAAAGTAGGTACGAAGGACACCAAGACCAAAGGTGTATGTGGGAGAATTTTAATCGCTCTCTATCTTTTTTTCTCTACCTTATCTTTATAAAAGAGTGAGGTTTCCTCCTTTTTTTTCTCATCTGCTAGTAAGGTTGGCCTTTGCGTCAATTAGAGGTGCTCATGGGTCAGGTCAGGTCCAACAAAAAATTTAGGCCCATTTTCTAAGCCTGGCCTGAAAAATGGGCTTAAAATTTTACCCAAGCTCGACCCGGATAAAAATGCTAAAAATTGAGCCCGGCTCGTTTGTATTAATTTTTTTATTTTTTATATAATTTTTGAATATATATAATACATCAAAAGTACTAAAAACATTAAAATAAATATTTTTTGACAAACTGAAAATATATTTTAAAAGATATGTATACTTAAATAACACTAATATAGATACAACTTAATAATCAAATACATTTAAAATAATAACAAAATTAACAATAAAACAAGTGTTATAGAATATCCAAACAATAACAACAAAATAGTAGTAACATAATAGTAAAATGGTAGCAAAATAGAGAGAAAACAACAAGAAAATAGCATTAAAACAACAAAAATAACAGATTTTTTTGTCCTTTTGTGAATTCGGGCTAGGCTGGGCCAAAAATGCCTTACCTGAGGTCTGACCCATTTTTTATACGAGCCTTTTTTTTACCCAAACCCATTTTTTAACCTATATTTTTACTCAAACTCTCACACTTTTTGGGCTGAGTAGCTCGGCCCATGACCAGGTATAGCATCTGTCGCTTTATTCTCTTTAATTTTTGGCATAATATGCTTGAGATTTCACCCCAACTTTTGACCGTTGTGATGAGGGTAAGTTGACCCGCTACCGCTATGTGGGTCTCCACGCTTTTGTGTGGTGCTCTCTATTTTTTCTTTTGTTTATTTTTCAATTTTCAAGCTTTGCATTTTCTTCATTAAGCCTCTGATCCTCTTGGCGTCATCGTTGCTTGGGCTCTTTCCAAGCCAGAGGACCAATTCTTCATTGCTTAAAAAAACACTTCTAACTCCAAAAGTACTTTTGGAAGAAAAGCTGTGAAGAACAAGCTAATTTTGGCTGAAATTTTTAGATTTTCAAAAGTACTTTTGAAAAGCACTTCTGAAAAGCAGAAGCTAAAAATTTTAGTTTTTCCTCTCCCAAGAGCACTTTTGGTGCTTAATTACTTTTTTACCCATCCAATAACATAGTATTTTTCTTTTTTTCTTGATGCTTAATTACAAATGTGTTAAAATCATTAATTAAAAATAAAAGATATTTTTAAAATACTAATTACAAATATTTAATGGTTATATTTAAATATTTAAAATATAATTTATATATTCTAATTAAATTTTATAAATAATTAATATTTATTGCTTAAAATATTTAAAATTTATATTAAAATATATTAAAATATTAACAACAAGTTATAATAATTTTTTAGATTCTTACTAAAATATAATAATATTAACTAATTTAAATATTATTTAAATGTATATTTGTTACTTGATAAAAACGTGTCTAAAATGGACATTTTATTTCTCAAAACAGCAATGCTAAACACTCAAATTTTAAACAAAACTTTTTAAAAGCACTTCTCAAAAGTATATTTCCACAACACTTTTCAAAAATAATGAAGAGCTGGCCCAGAGTTTCAAGTTCTTAGATTTTGTTACATCAGACACTCATGTTAGGTGGTGGGAGGCACTTTATGGCTAAAGGACACAAGTGATGGTTGTAGCCCCCTGACTTCTTGCTTCCTTGGTATCCTATGACATTTCCTTTCTCTCCTCCTTATGTGATGACAATAGTGGAGTTTTGTAGGGCCTAAGGTTTTAGGTAAAGTTGTTTGAATTAGATTGAATCAGACCATTCAATCAAATCAAAAATCGAGCAAGGTATCAATCCGAAGAAGGATATTGAACTAGTTGACTCAGGAACCTGTATGAACAAGTTGAACTTGGCAAAATAAAGCGGTTAAACCAAATTTTTAATATTTTTATTTTTATGAATTCTCTAATAATTTATTAATTGAACCGGCTGAACTGGTCAAATCAATTAAATTAATGTATTAGTGATGTAACCGATTTAACTATATCCAATTTTTAAATTATTGATTTAAAACGATGAATGAAGCTAGACTTGGGCTTTTTGATTTTTTTAGGTTTTTGGGCTTGATTATACATGTGGTCATTCTATTAATCAATAAAACCCCCAAAAACAGAATATTAGCTTGTATTATAGTTGCCTTGGCTCTGTATTCTCATGTTATTTTTATTCAAATCAATAAATTTAGTCCTCAACATTTACAAAATAATAAAATTCGCGTTTTTAAAAGTGTAGTCAGAAATGGTGGTTTGAAGGGGAATGGAAGAAAAGACAAGATGGGCATGGTTTTAGATTGGCAAACAAGTTCAAAATTTGGGCATTAAGGGTGTTTTTTTCACCCACCCATTCCTATCATTTCTCTGAATGGATCTCAATCGACTACCTCATAATAAACATGATACTTCCTTTTTCACAATTTAAACATTGCTCAAAATATATATTAAACTTATTTAACCTTTTACTCACATTTTAAAATATTAACATTTAAATTCATTATATTACAAATTATTCGCAAAATTGGCAACAGACGCTTCTTTTTCTGACAAATGTCACACATATGCATTGAATTTGATTAAAACTCCATTTTATGCATTAATTCATAAATGTCCTTTTGGAAAGCTTTTTTTCTTACAAAAATAAAAATTTATGTGGTGACCATAATTTTCTTAATTGGAAAGATTTTAAATAAAGCAAAAAATTCTCTAAGAAAAAAACTTTTAAGTATTAAAGTACCACCAATATGCAATTTCTCCACATAAAAAATTTAGACATTTCTAATTTGCTTTCTATTTAATCTACACCCTTTTATAACGATCGAACGCAAATATTTTATGTGCAAAACCCTCAAAGAGAAAAAAATCACAGACAAAAAAGGCTTCGGCTTTTCACTAAATGAGTAAACAAACAAGAGTACAATATGAAGAAAATAACCTAACCGTACAACCTGTTCATTACCCAGAATCTCGAATACAAAGCTCAAAATCTCAAAGAGCATGCCAGTAAATAAAACCCTAAATTTCATAGGACACTCACAAAAGGGATACAAATACTCTTCATAATTACCACGAAACTCTTACCAAAACTCATATGCGACTACATCTTGTTGCCTTAAAAAAAAGTCCTTGCTGATTGGTATAACAAAACAGAGGTATAACGACCCTTTAAATAGACTAAGATTAGAGTTCTAATCATACTAAAATATCCCTATGATAATCAGAGTCTAATCGGGAGAAGAATTCTTGCTTGAAGTCTTAAACGCGGGTACCAAATAGGCGAACATGTTGTGACGCCGCAATGTCCCATTCTCCTCATCACGACGTCGTCCCGAAGAGCCGATGCTCCTTGTCCCGACACCAGGCTTGTTTTTACCCTTCTTCGGTTGTTAGTTGATTCTCGTCTAAGGTGCCTATAATGTGTCCGATAAATATAATGCACACCCAACATCTTCTTATACTGTTTTACATCTATGTTTTTTTTTTAAAAAAAAAATTGTAATTGGTGTATCTCATATTTATACTTCATACAAATCCTTTCATATTCTCTTTTTCAGCCAAGCATTGAAAAAAGGTATGTAACTCACTTTTCCTAACTATTTCAATATATAAGTTTTGAAGGAATATGTTTTATTTGTACTCATGCATAAAATAATTATCTTGATAAAAAGTAAGAAATTCTAACATTATTCCTATTCATGTTGTTGTCTATAGTTATTACATATTTAAACATTGTTTAATACAATCTTAATATTTCAACTGTTAACAGATTATGGAGTTAGATCCGTAAATCATACCTAAATGTTAGTTTAAATGGATACAAAAGTTATTTTAATTATTTATTTAATTTTTCGTCTTTTTAGCTCTTAAATTTACATTCATCGTCAAATCATTCTAAAATGAAAGGAAAATTTAATGTATGTTAACTTTGTTAACGTGACATCCACATTAATTTTTTTAAAATTTTATATTAATTTTGAACTTTTTAAAATTTTAAAAATTAATTAATTGCTATTGTAGCATCCACGTGACAATCCATATGTATGACACGTCAGCAAAGTTAACAGACGTTAACATTTTCATTTATTTTAAGGTGGTTTGATAAGCAACACAAGTTTGAGGGCTAAAAGAAACGAAAACTAAATAGAGTGCTAAAATAATCTTTTCTTTCCAATAAGTAAATGCTTCTAGAAGGTTTGATAGTGTTTACAACCATCAAAAAGTGCTTTTAAGAAGGTAAAATGTCAATTTTAAACACAATATTGTAAAGTAAAAGATTTAATAGATGGATAAAAGGTAATTTCATTGGAAAACACTTTTCAACATTTTAGCTTTTTGACCTAGGTTAAAATCTAAATTTAAAATCAAGGTTTGGTTCGAAAAGTTGTTTGTTTAATATTTTTAAAAAAATTAAGGTTTGAGTTGAAAAGTGTTTTTAACTTCAATGGTAAATAATGGGTCAAATAATTTTTTTGAAATAAATTATTTCTTTTATGTTAAAATATGTCATAAATTCTCGTATTTTTTTATAAATTTAGAATTAGTCTTTGCACTTTTGATTTTAGAAATTTAGTCATTTTATTTTTCAGGTTTTAAAATTTATAATCCAATTGTTTTATTTTGTTAAAATTATGTTTATTATAACGCTATTTTTAATTAAATGACTATTAATTGAGTTTTTTATTATTTAAAATTATAACATTAACAAAAGTAACAACTGAACTTGAATTTTGAAATCTGAAAAAGTATAAGGACTAAATTATAAATCTACGAAAAGTAAAATGATGGCATTTTTTAACCTTGCTTTTATTCACTAAATGTAATATTTTCCTTTAACATCCTTCCGCGTTTTCATTTATATATAAGGAATTTCACCTTTATTACAAAACAGTTGTTCCTATATTTCACAAATTCAGTTGACCGTAAATGGGCCAATTATAAATCAGTCTTTCTGTGTTTTTACGTCTTTTTAAGGACCGTCGCTTTTTAAATTTACACTTCCAGTCCCTCATGTTTTTCAAAATTAGGTTCTTCCGTATTTCACTTTTCAACCCATTTATTACAAAGCAGAAAATGCATTAATGTATGTAATTGTAGTTCCAAGGCTAATTTAGATTTTATCAATTAAGAAAAGGAAAAGGAAAAGGTTGCAAGTTGCCTAATAGATTGGTTGAAATTGGTAAAGAAATTAAGATTTCTTAAGGTTGCAAGTAAATCCGTTGATTCCTGGCAACACATTTAATTTTTTAAAAATAAACTTCAATTTATCCTCGTATTTTTTATTTAAATATTTATATGAATCATAGTACATATTTTGATCACATACATCACACGAATACATTTTAAGAAAGCTTTTGTCGCTCGACAAATTTCACTAGTAATTGACTTACAATAATGCGATATATATGTTTTGAAGAATAATGTGATAGTTAAAACTAGTTAATTGTGAATTACTAATAAAAGTTTGGTGCTTAGTAGGTTCAAATAAAATATTATAGGTCCAATTTTGTGAATAAAACCGATAATCTATCATGTTTTCAATAATCAATTCATATATGATTTAGACGTTTAAAATAAAATTAAGAAAAATTTAATTTTTTTCTTAATGAATATATAACTTTTTACAACAATGATTTAAATATGAAAAGATAGTCACAACTTAAATTCTTAATAAATATTTATTCTAAAATTATGAAATTAAAATTTTATTACTGTTACGTGCTATGCACGTGTTAATCCACTTTATTCAATGCTTGTACTAGGTCTAGGTTCCAGGACAACGAGGCATGGTAGATGGCGGTGGGCGCATGCTGGTTTCGGTGGTGGTTCCATTCCTCACAATCAAAACAGTGCTCATTCCCCAGCTATTATGCCTTTCGAAATGGCAATGCATATACCACACCCCTGAAAACGTTATATTATGTATAAATATCAATTACTTGATAACTTTGATAGTTAGAAAGATGGACGACAATGAGCTCTGTTTTTTTCTAATTGAAAAACTTACCGGGGTTGTTTGCAAAAAACCTGAGGGCAACCCATCCTTCACCAGGACTGTGGACAGTGTTAATAAATGGCGGATCAACCAGGTTATATGTGCTTGGGTCTGTCTCATTGTTGAAATTTCCGGTACCAATTCCCACCCAGTAGAAGCTGAAACCGTGCAAATGAATTGGGTGACTTCCACCAGCCCCCAACTGGGTCGTTTGCAGCACCATCTCCACTGCATCCCCATAATTTACGATAATAGCCCTCGTCCCTTCCCCAGCTTCAGTATTGAAATCAGTCAAGTTCCCAGTGAAATCATAGAATACTGGTGGATTAAACGGAAAATCTTGGGTGAAAACACCAGTGATATTGTTCCTGCAATATTACCAAAACTTTAAGAATTAGCTACAGTAATCATATTATTTTTTCTTTTCTTTTCTAGCGGTACTAGAATTGCTATATATATACACACACACCCGTAGTATGCTTGGAGAATGTCAATACGTGGGGAAACAAAGCTGACATTGTTCAGACTTGCAGCGAATCTGGTATCTGAAACACATTCTGATGTGTTGCATGGCAAGGTGTTTGTGGCGATTGTAATGTACAGTCGTCTATTGATATCTGTATCCGCCGGTACACTTATGGTCGGGTTTTGGGAGACATTGGTGTACCGAATTTGGTTGATGAAGTTAAGCATAGCATCTGTATCGTTCATTGCGGGCAGCGGTATCAAGGAAGCATTCAATCCACCCTCATTGTTTGTATATTGAAAAACGCCAGTAGTAATGTTGTCATTAGGTGGAGCAGCGGAATCAGAGAAAGGCCTAATAGCCATGTAATATTGGCCGACGTTTTGATCGGCAATGACCAAAACATCCATGGTTTGGCCAGGGCTTATCATTATATAGTCGGTGGTGAACATTCGAACGTAGGAGGCATCTTGTGCGACGACAATGAGGGTGTGGTTTGTGATGGTGAAGAATAGCTCTTCGTTCATTGCAGCATTGATTATGCGGAGAAGGTATATCTTCTCAGATTCAACTTCCATGAGGAATATTGTATCTGCAACACCCAATTACAGACTCTTAGTGTAAGTAAGGGATCCCTAGGCATAGAAACTCGATTCCGGTTTCTGTAATGCGGAGAACGTACCATTGGGGCATCCATATGTGTCTCCTAAATGTCCATTGATAGCATAAGCATCTGCTGCGCGAGGAGCAACACCAGCTGCGAGTGCATCATCGATAATTTGCTTGTAATCCCCATTGTACCACGATTCTGTATATACAGACAAGAATCAAACTAAGATTCACATCATTATACACAAGTAACACAACCGAAAAATCAAAAGACATACTTACGAAGTATGATTGTTTGATCGGCGTCTGGAGTGGGGAAAGGATAAGTTTCGTTCTCAGCTGGTAAAATGATGAAAGCTCCATGGACAGAACCGCGAGTCCAGTCACTGTGTGCATGCCACCACAGGGTTCCTATTTCATCCGATAATATGATTTCATAGGTGAAGTTGGTCCCTGGTTGAATCGGGCACTGCGTTATGAACTCGGGACCGTCGAACCATGGATTCCTTGGTTGTTTCACGCCGTGCCTGCAACATGTTTAATTTATCTTAATCACTAATGAATTCAATTCTTAGGGAAATTATCATTGGAAGAATGAAAGAAAGGTTATAGTTACCAGTGAATGGTGAAGCCATAGTTTCCTTGATTGTAGACATTAACGAAGACTGTGTCACCTTTGTGAACCCGAATCTCAGGCCCCGGATAACTGTCGTTTACGACCAGCAATGTCGTTGTGTTGCAAAGTTTCGTAAAGTTTGACTCTCGCACCTGCAATAAAAAAACTATGGTTTCACTTATTATATATTAATCAACAAAAACTATATAAAAAAAGGTAATCATTTCGCTGTCCAAGCAACTGTGATGATTTTGTTGTCTTCACTCTCGGACGCTTAGCCATCATGTTTTTAGGAGTCATATTTTAATAAGAAGTCTAAGATTAATAAACTTAAAAAATTCCAAAAAATGTAGACGAAACGACGGTGACAATATATAAGAAAAGGGAACTCACAAAGAACTCATACTGATGTACATCAGCACTGCAAAGGAGCACAGTGCTTAGAAATAGAACCCCTACAAACCATGAGGCCATATCTCGCTGTAAAACCTTTTTTTTTTTCTCTCTCTACCGTGTTCTTAGTTCTCCCCTGAATTTTCTCATCTTCGGGCCATAAAATTCATCCATTTATAGGAAAGGAAGCTCCTGCTCCTTTGGTTTCTTCCTTGGCAACTATAATTTGTATACATTGACTTGGGGGAAAAAGCAAACGTTCCAAAATATATATTAAAAAAATGGAAAATGGAAATTATGTATTACGTGTATACGTTGACTCGGGGTCGGGGAAAAACACAAACGTTGCAAAATAAAATACCCTTGGGGGTTAACAATAACATCACGCCACCTGTCCACTACAGTTTTTAAACGTTTTTTCAATTTATTTCAATTTTTTGTATCTTATGTTAAACATTATTTTATTTTTTAATTTTGCTTTTTAAAGAAATCCACTGCCATGTAATTCAAAATTCATATTTAATCCGATTATTTTATTAAGTTTTATTTTTAAAATTTGTATTTAAATTAAGATATGGGTGTTTGCTAACTTGCTAATAGTTTTGGTATTTATTTTGAACTACTTAGGAAAAACATCTAAACATATTTTTATTATTTAATTATAAATGATATTTTTTAATACTAGTATATCATGTTATGTGTTGCATGAAATTTTATGTGTTTATTTTAATTTATTAAATAATATATTTTATAATATCAAAAATATTTTTATTTAAATGAGGATTTGTTTTAATTTTTTAAAATAATTTATAAAATAAAATACCATTTTAAAAGTAATAAAAATAAAAATGAAAACAACTTATAGTAAAATAGTAAGTAATTAAATAAAATAATTTAAATCAAGCATAAAATCAGTATTGAACTAAAATTAATTAAACATTGAATTAATAGATACATCTATTGAAATAATAAATATATTTGAACTATATAAGAAAGTACATGATAATAATAAATTGAAAAAGAAAAGAAAATAGTCAAGCATCATTTATATTAATAGTCCATGACAAATACGAACACATTTAATAATGATTATAATATAATTTCTAAAATTTGAATTTCTTTTCAAATCAAACAAACACAGGATAGATGAAAAAACACTTTTACTATCAACTTTTAACGGTGATAGAAAAAGATGTATTTCTTATTATCAACGTTGATGATTGCTTATGTTTTGAATAACCCTAGATCGGAAGAGAATGAAAACGAATCTGTTGTTGCAACCCAAAAAAGGTAAAAATGGACAATGTTGATTACATGTGCATAGACCACATATTGAATGGTTTATCTGATGGTTTGTTGAATGCCTACTAGAACAAGACCACAATCTAGGAGTTACGGGACAAATCTGAGACAATATACATGATCGAAGATGCTACAAGTAAGAAATTTCTTACTAGTCGTTTCAATAATTATCACATGATTGATGGTTGTTCTGTTATGAAATAATTTCTTGAAATTGAAAAAATATTGAATACATTTATGCAATATAACATGACAATAGATGAAGTGATTGTTGTATCCTCCATTGTAGATAAACTTTCTCCATCTTGGAAAGAATTTAAAAGAAGTCTAAAACATAAGAAAGATGATATATTTCTTGAGGCTTTAACAAATCATCTTCAAATTGAAGAAAAATATAGAAAGCAAACAAAACCCAGATTCTGAAAAAATCAAAGTACATGTTACAAAGGAATGACATATTCTTAAACCATCCAAGAGAAAGTTTGAACAGATTGTTAGAGGGCCTAATTTCAAGAAACAATAAAGGAGCTCGTGCTACCATTATGGTAAGCTGAGACATTTCAAGAATGAATGTCAATTTTTAAAGAAGAATATTTCTTCTAATGTTAACCATACCGAGAAGTTTGTTTCCATGATTTTTGAAATTGATATAATATAAGATGATAATGCATGGTGGATTGATATTGGAGCAATCAAACACATGTCCAAGGAAAAAGGTATGATCTCAAAGTTCACATAATATGAATATGACGATGACTTGTACATGAGAAATTCTCCAACCACAACAATCAAAGGTAAATGATCTATTGAGCTACGATTCACTTTTGAAAAGGTTTTAACCTTGAATAATGTATATTATGTGTCACATGCAAACTTTTGAAAATATTTTTTTATTAAATTATTTTTTAGCGTAAGTGAAAAAAATGTATAGTTGAGTGGGCCAACCTTGTGAATCATGATTTTATTAATTCAAGATGGTTGCATTTCTTTAATTTTGTTATCATTATTTATTGAAATTATGTAACATGATTTATGGTTGTGTTATAAGGGGAAATGAGATTTAATTTTTGGTTGCCAAAGGTGGTCATAGGCCAACTGGTCATTTGGGGAGTGGTTATCCGCTACAGATTTACTGTCGAAAAGGTTGCTATGCATGATTTTAAGGTTATGGAATAGGGGAAAGGCAAAGAATTCATGGAATCTCGAAGAAAAAGGGTAACAAATGGTGGTTTGGCTGATCATGATAGCTTGGAGGGTGCAGCTACTGGTAAAGGCAATATATAGAGGCCATTTAGGGCTTTACTTGCTGCACAAACTTGGGATATATCTTTGAAGATCACGTTGTACCAAGAACGGAAAGTTGCCAAAAATGGTCTACATGTCGCGCCATAGAGGAGGTATGGCGTGATACAAGGTGAATTTCTACCTTATTTTTGTTTAAAGGTGTGTGTGTGGCGTCATAGAGTGTATATGGCGCGACACAAAAATGAATCTTCACATTTTCAATGTTGAGATGGTTGTGTCACGCCATGGGGTTGTTATGTGATGATATGACTTCGATTTGGCCTCTCTGGGACTTGCCAAAGGCCTTCGGTTGTCCGTACTTGCACCCAGCTAACATCTAGCTCCTCCGTTGCTCTTGGAACCCTGTTTCCTTCTAATTCTAACATTGAATAACAAGTCCAATTCCTAATTCTAACAAATTCAAAAAAACTAATGTAACACCTTATTACCTGACCCAATCGCCAAATCAGGATAACAAAATGTCACATTCGTCCTCAGAACAACTACCGTCAATTAATTCGTACTTATTTTCAAAACATGTAATTGTAAAGACACATTCATTCCAAATCTAGAAAATTGAACATATAAGGACCAATTTGTGAAGTCCGAGCATGAAATAGGATTGAATTGTAAAATCTCAAAATTTTAAAGTTGGTATCTATACTTAATTGCTTGATACTGATACTATATCGATCCATTATTTGGTATCGATACCAAAATGTGAACCTATTTGTTTTAGAAAACTGGTCATGTGGTCAAGTATCGATACCTAATGTTAAGGTATTGATGCTTTTGTGCTAAAATTGTCAAAATCACCTTTTAAAGTTTCTATTTCATGCTCAAATATAAAACACTTTTCAATGATAATCTTAGGCACCTAAAACGTGTCATATACTCTATATTCAAGCATATAACATAACATCACAATTCAAAACAACAAATCCATCAACTCACAACCAAAGCAATAAGATTAACTTGATCAAAATCTTAACAACATTTCTCCAAATTTAATTCAAACATCATGGCATATTAGGTGCAATTCTCTTCCCTATTTCCATTAACTGTACATGTGCTAATAACTAGACTCTAATTACCAATTCCATACCTATTCACTTGTAACATTTTGTACAAACCTACTTGTGTCAAAGTTACCACCTATGCTTCATTTAAACATTCAGGCTCAATCCAACTATTTCATTCTATTTCATTCTGCCAGTCTGATTAGCAATATAGCTGCCCTACCAGAGGCATCACAAAGGGATATTTTACTCAGAAGATACTTACCCAGATTTATTCACATACCTGACTGATTCTTACTTTCCAGTGTCAGATCTCACACATATCATTCTTAATTATGTAGAACCTTTACATTACTTTGCATACACACTTACTAGTTTTTCGAGATGTTATCAACATACATATCTATAATTGAATAGTTCACATACAGGAGCCAAGATAGAGACTCATCTGATACTCACCTAGATTGCAACTTAGAGTTTCAAACTCGAACATCCCTTTCAAACTAGCAGCAGCAACTGCTTAAAGAACATGGAACCACCATTAAAACCCATTTACAAACAAATGAGTAACATTTCAATTAGAGACGACCCTTATGCAGGGTCTCTTATTGACAACTCACTGTTCATATGCTTCTTAATATCCTTATTCTTTCAAAAACTTAACATGCAGAGCTATCAGACTTACCAGGAGGTGGAACATCCACTCATTAATTCAAAACCCCTAGCTTCCAGCTTAATAAAGTAGAAGAAAACATATAAGTTTAAGAAGAAGAACTAGAGAGTAGTATCGAAGGAAGAAAAACCATCCAAACGAACCTTTCTCACCATATATATATCCAGTTCCCCTTAGTGGAACTTGACAAGTGTCGATTGCATCCAGAATTTGTCCTAATAAATGACCTACAAAATCCGGGAGAAATATAAATGAGAATACTATACAAATATGGTTTGACTAGTCAATTCAATTGGCTCCCAACCAGATCACGTTACAAAACCCAATTAGCACAGTGCTCATGTAGACTGGGCGTATTATACTTTTGGCAGAAACTCTCACCAAGCTTACTCTTCGCTTGTCATATTCTTTTCTTAAATAACAGAATAACCTGAGATAAAATATTTAATTACTTCCACGGTGGATACTTTACGCCAAACTTTAATCCACCAGAAGATTGCTAATAAGCAGACTACACTACGTCAAATAGATAACTTCGCATGTACACGTCTTCTAATTAGATCCTCCAAATTTGGGGCGTGACATGAACTCTACTTGTAGAATTAGGAATAAATACTAAAATTATACATGAATTTTGATATAATTTGTAATGTTATACATCAACTTTAATTTGGTGCATTTTTATACATTAAATTTTAATTTTGGTTCAATTTTCACATTTCACTAACCTTATTATTTATGTAACACAATTTTCCATTAAGTCATGTATAAATTTAAATTATTTCCTCCTAGATTAAAAAATCTTGACAAAGAAAAAACATTTTCCCAAGTGTGTTTATTTTCTTAATCTAGGTGGAAATAATTTAATATTTTGTTTGTTTTAATCTAATAAAATGTCATGTTAGCAATTTACGCATAGCTTCATGAAAAATTATGCCACATAGATAACATGTTAGCGAAATGTGAAAATTGAACTAAAAGTAAAGTTTGATGTATACAAATACACCAAATTAAAATTGATATATAACATTGCCGTTGTATCAAAACTCATATATAATATTGATATTTATCCCATAGAATTAAAATATTCTATCAATAGTGCATCAAATACTAGCGTAAAGTAAAATTACTAATGCATTGGGATAAATCTCAAAATTATACATGAATTTTGATTCAATGTGCAATTTGATACATAACTTTGATATGGTGCAATTATACACATGAAATTGTGGTTCAAATATATACATAAAACTTTTGTTTTGATTCAATTATACACATTTAAAGAAATAAATACATCAAATTATTTTATATTGAATAAATATAATTATTTGTGTATGCAATATGTAAATATAAAATGATACTATATCGATAATTGTGTTAATAATTTAGAGAATTGTATCAAATCAAAATTTTATGAATAAAATTGCACAAAATCAAAGTTTATATATAAAATTACATATTAGGCTAAAATTTATATATAATTTTGAGATTTATCCTAATACATCTAATGTGAACTATTAGAAATTACTAATATATATGTTGGTTAAATGTTGACAAAAAGAATTATTAAACTTTGAAACTTCAAACTATATTTACCTATTTATCATTCAACCTAACATGTGACGGTAGTAATTATTATCTTTTGCTTAGTTTTAGAGGTAGAGTTGACATGGTATATGAATTTCCTTAGTAGTTTGAGCTAAGAAATCAGTAAACAAAGTGTGAATTAGGTTAGAATTTTAAATAATATCTAATATAAAATTAGAATTGTAAATTAGGATCTGTCATGTCAAATCATTAAGAATAAATTAATAACAGAACTAGATGCAGAAACGTACTTGAATCCATGGATTAATTCCTTGAATTTTTTTCGATCTTAGGGTTTTGATCTTCCAAATTAGCAAACAAGGAATTTAGAGAATATTTGCTCTCTCTTTCCTAAGGATGGATATTAGAAAAGATATCTTGTGTATAATTTAGGGGACATAACCCTAATATATAACTTTGACACATTAGCTCTAATTCCTAATTAGCCCATCATTAATGAGAAATTGATTAGAACTGAATTACTAGAATATCTACACATATTTGATCCATACTTTATTTAATAATTAAAGCCCAATAAACCTTAACTAAATTAGATCACTTCTAATGTGAGCTAACCAATCATGATAGCACGTAACTACCCTTATTATATATGTGATGTCCATATTTTCTAGCAAATCAAACGTGAGAAATGTTTTTCTCCTTATACATCAATGAAACCAAGAGGAAGAAAATGTAAAATGACCAAATGCAACTAATGTACAAAATTTCACCAAATAAAGCAAAATGCAGGAGGTAACTATAGCAAAGAATCATAAAACTGTAATACAAGAATAACATGTTTTTGAAAAGCAATACTATCAGATTAATGGTTATCATAAATGAAAATAACAAGGATTTTTATACCTAACGGTTTTTAATTGAATCTTTACAGCACTACTGATCTAATACTCTAACAATGATCCCATCTATTTCAAAGTCAAATTTAAGTTGGAGATTATCCAGCTGCCATCTACGACTTTGTTTGCAACTTTGAATAAATTATTTACGGGAAAAGACATGAAAAATAGTTAAAACATTGCATGCATGCATGCAGTTTAGTCTGTGTAGGAGAAGACGTAATGGCTCACAATTTCTGACTCTACCTATCCACATATATTTAACACTCATTGTATCTTTATCTCTTGTATTATACACCAAGTTTTATCTCGTTGCTGACTTTCGCATGTTTCAATTTGTTTTTCATATAAACATATTTAATAAAATTTTAAAATTTATTTAGCATAAATATATTTTAGCATGATTGCAGGATTTTTTATTTAATATAAATATAATTGTGATATTCTAATCGGTATATTTTACAATGTTCATTCAATTGGGGTGCAAATGATTTACCTAAGGCCAAGGGGTCATGACTCTAAACTAAATGTATATGAATTCCTTTTAACTTCTAAATAAATTTATTTTGTTATAATTTTAAAAATTATTAAAATATATTTTATAATTAAATTTGCATTAAGCTGTGTTAAATTTTAAAACATATATATAATGGTGGTTTTAATAAAGTTAAGGTTTATTTTTTCAGACAAATGCAGTGTCCAATAGTTATATAAGACTTTACTTAATGCATCCTTTAGTCACTAAGTTTTCTTAATTTTTATCGTTAAAGTTTTTTTTCCATTTTAATCCTGTTTCAGTTTAATACTTTGGAAGTTAAAATTAATAATTAAGATATTAACTATCAAGTGGAAAAAAGGTACAGTAGTGTAGGAGTTAAAGTATGCATTAAGCCATTACACTTTAATTAAATTTGAAGTTGAATCAAGTCAAATCTTTGAATGAGAGATAAAACTCTCTCAACCTTGTCTTCTTCTTTTACAAAACTTGAATCCAAAATCTAAAATAAAATACATTAAACTTTTTAACTACAATTGTTTTATATTCTTTATGTCCATTTTAATTCAATGTCGTATCTAAAATTCAAATTTGCATCTCTTCCTAAAAGTATAATATACCCAACCCATATTATAAACTCATTTTTTAACTACTTAATTCAATAGGAATCGGTTAAGTGTAAACAGGGGAGGAGGGACTTGACATCATTGGGATAATCATGGGTCGTTAGTAATGTTTTCCTTTGCTGAATTTATGTAGATTTGGAAGCTCTTAAAATGGGCAAATTAGAGTTGTAGTGGCATATGATTTTTCCCTTAATTAATTTTCATATACACTGCCAAAAACTAGGTAGGCAGTGGCATAATCTCTTGCAACTCCGTCATCTCGTTTCCATGTTGATTTGATCTTTCCGTTTCCGTCCATGTGGGAAATGAAAAAGTCGTTTTGCATGTCACTTGTCTCGACACCTTTCCATACCAAATGGCTGTTTTCAAACTTTAACTCACCTCCTTAGAAAACTGGTTGTTAAGAAATGGATGAAAACCAAAACATTACATAAAGGAAGGGAGAACTGAAGAACACATATACATAGAACCAAAACAAAAAGATCACATGGGTTCTGAAAAGCAAGGGTTTATATGGTTATCAGGGCTTTTGTTTCTGAATATCTTTGTCTTATCCACAGCCGATGTCCACTATTACGAGTTTTCTGTAAGTTCCTTGCATGTTCCCCCTTTTCTGTTCGTGTTAATAAGAGAGAGCAGTGCTGAATTTTCATTTTGGGTTTTGTTTAAATTAGTTGCAAGAATCCCCGTTCACAAAGCTGTGTAGCACGAAGATCATCTTGACCCTCAATGGCAGCTTTCCAGGGCCTGAGATTCGGGTTCGCAGAGGGGACACAGTTTTTGTCAATGTCCACAATCAAGCAAACTATGCTGTTTCCCTCGACTGGTAATACTAATATATACATATATGTATATGCTTACACTCCTAGTTTACGATGAAACACTTCAATCATATATATAGATATATGTTTGTGGATTTGTAGGGAGGGCGTTACGGATACAATTGATGGTTCGAATAATACAATTCAGCCAGGGAGAAACTTCACTTACAATATAGAGTTAGGGGATGAAATAGGAACTCTGAGGTGGCACGCTACCAGTGCTTGGGCTGCTGCAACCGTCCACGGTGCCTTTGTCATTTTGCCAGTAGCCACTGAAGACTATCCTTTCCCTGCACCTACTTCTGATCAAACAATTATACTTGGTACATCTGATTAACATGTTTGATTCATATATTTTGCAAATTAATTGCTTATATGAATGTTTTGGCATAATATTCCGTTAGGGGAATGGTTCAGGGAAGAGTTAACGGAAGCTAATCAAACCATAACTCCTGGCTCAGCAGATGCTTACACTATCAATGGCCACCCCGGAGAAACATATGGATGCAGCAAAGGTACGTATCCGCTATTGTTTAGACTTTTTCTTTTCCTGGTATCTGATATCTGATATCTGGTAATGACTTAGGCCTCACTGTTTCCAAGTTAAGTCAGGTCGGATATTCATAAGACTAAAATCCGAGATGTTGGACCCGTCAAATCTTGTTTTTTTTTTTTTTTTGTAACTCTATTTTATACTTTTAATACGTAAGTTTGCATCACATGAATTAAGCATCCTCTTCCCTAGGCCATACAGCATGAAATGAAAGCTGATAATAGATTAACTTTTATGCAGAAACCTTTACTATGAATGCTAATAATCCAACAATTTTGATGTTGTAGATACAACTTTTGAGATGCAAGTAGATTACGAGGGCCTTTACCTTGTTCGCGTAATAAATGCTGTTGCCAATGAAACAATGGTGTTTGACATCGAAAACCACAGATTGACCATTGTCGGACAAAATGGGACCTATTCCAATCGTTCCTTTACAAATTCTTTAACCCTAGCCCCAGGCCAAGTTATTGACGTCTTGTTGTTTCCAAACCAAAATGTTGGCCGTTATTACATCACTGCTCGATCTTCCTCCAGCACACATATTACCAATGGAATGCTGCGATACACCACCACTACCACTTTTTAATATAGGTAAATAGTTTCCGTTGCTAAGAAATAATAATAAGGTGAATGTTGAAATAAGAAATTAAATATAATGTGTGTATGTTCCTTTATAATTTGTTGTGATCCTTGTTCGTTGGTTGAACGATGTGTTTTGAATGTTGTAATGGGAAAATGTTCTTTAATTAAAATGTACAATATTTATTCATTATTGTAAGACCCATAGAGATCCAACCAATTGGATCTTTGTTCCAATTCAATTACTTCAAAAATAAATTAAAGATACTTACAATTGCAAAAGAATAATTTAAAATTATTAAAATTAAGGAATAATATTTTCTTTAAAAACCAAACATAAAATTGAAAAAAATCAATTATTGTTAAAAATAATAAAAATTCTACATTTTGATTTATTTGAAATAGATATATATTTTAATTATATTCCGATTGAATAGTTTTAATTCAATCACTTCTTATAATATCGTATTTATTTAAGGCTAAAATTAAGTGACTGGTAAATAGGGTTAGAAGTTAAATATTGCATAAATTTCATACCAACAACAAATAATATTGAAAAAGTTTATACGTCATCAAAATTTTGTAAAAATAAATTTAAATGATGTCATTTTTACTATGCAATAATAATAAATTATATTAAAACCTTTTATCTTCAGCATAATAAAATGCTTATTTCAAGTTTCCAAACATGAGAGAGAGAGAGACTGAAGCATTCGGGGAAAAAATAGAAGCATCGAAATTAGGATTGTGGACAATGGGGCATCTAATCAGGCAGTGACTCGATTGTATAATAAGAATTGGGTTTGATTTAGTTTCTATATTTATAAATTTATAAATGGATTAGTTTTATGTTTGTATTATGTTAAAAAGAAGTTTAATCTTTGTATTAATAAAAAGATTCATACAAAGTTAATATTATTTTGTAAAGGTATACTTATTTTTTTTTACCTTCCAAATTAATAAAAAATTTTATTAAAGTCATCTTAGTCATTTATTTGATTTTTCGTTTTATTTAGCCTTTGAACTTGTAATTTTTGTCAAATCACCTCAAATTTGATGGAAAAGTTAAAGTTTTTTAACTTTAATGATATGACATATGTTAAACTGAACGTCGATAATGGCAATATAGAATGATCGCAAAGCAATAAGAAAGAAAATTAAAACACACAGATTTTACGTAGAAATCCTTTCGGGAAAAAGCCACGAGTACAGGAGAAGAAAATTCGCTAATGTTGAAAATGGAATGATACAAGAGGAGTTTCGATTATATTGACCCCGACAACAGGATGGGAGTGCGATGTGTAGCAAGCCGGAGAGGGAGGCAAAGGGTTCTCATCTTTCCCAACAAGATGTAGGAAGACAATATGGCACTCCTAGGTTGTTTTCTGGTCGGCTTTCATGTATCTCTCACCCGTGGGAATACGAAATTTCGTCTTCATGCAAAGGGTGGCCACCACCATCTTCATTATCCTCATAATTGGCCTCTTGAAAATGGCGCTGTAAGTCATCGGGAGGTCAACCGCTAGAAAATCCACCATTTTTATGGTGGTGTGCTCACCATTTCCCATTACCAATGGAAGGAAAAATGGACCCCTTAACCGCAATGGGCTGGTTGGCAAAACTGTACACCGGGCTTGCAAGTTTGAGTTGGGCATCCTTGAGCCTCATTTGATGAAAAGCATTGGTCATCAGAATATCCACAGAGCTGCCTGTGGTCACCCCATAGGCTTAGTACTCTTAAAGGGTCACCCTTCCTCTTCATGGTCCCTAGAGGTATTTATAAGCAGAGGTCCCGTGCAGGGTGGTGTTAACCTGTTAGACTTTTCATCTAGCCATCATTAGAGAGCTCGTGGAAGGGGTGTCTTCAATGGGACAAGGATGTCTATGACAAGAAAGATCTTTTCATTCATTCTAAAGTTAATGGGATAAAGTAATTGAGCCCACGTGCTATTTGGTAACCAAACAACTTCACGTTCCCAATGAAGATAAAATCATCCATTGTCCGGATAGTCCTCCAAGGAGGGTGAGCTCACGGATGACCGCTCGGCTTGTTGGTGGTAGGCTTACATGTACAAGCATCTTCTAGGCTTGTCACATGTATTGTCACGGATGGGGGGTATAACAATCGTGATGTTAGTGTTGGAAAAAATCCTGTTCGAAAATAATTTTCTTGCATAGCGAAAAATACAAATTTTGAAAAAAAGACCAGGTTTGTGATATTTATAGCAATAAACCCAAAATCCGTACCTATGTTTTCGGATAGGCGGATCCTTTTTGTTCTCAGCTTTCAACCAAACTATCTTCTCCGTTATTCTTGTACCACGAACTGCTTCGAGTGTGGGCTCGAACAAATCAAATCAAACACAAAACGAGAAATATTTTCTTTACTTCTAGTAGGAAAGTAAATCTCTCTTAAATTTAAACCAGTAAAATTGTAATTCTCAGAAAATAGAATTTATTCTTAAAATAAATTTCCACTACTTTCTGTAAGAATAGCAATATTGAAAACTTTAGAGAAAATTGTGTTTTTCTATTTCTATTGGTGTTATTTGAAGCCTACCGGTGTCATCTATTCATAGGAAGAGTTGGTAGAATCCTGGTTGAAGTGGTAGAATACAAATAAAATTATTTTGATAGAAAAAATTCCAACTCCCTATTATTTAGGAAGAGGGTTGGCAACCCTAGATGGGAATACTAAGGTTTGTCGTCCCATGTATTCCATATAAAGGGAGTTTGACATTTCCTGTACTGGATCCAATTATATGTACTTTTTGGACTTTAACCCAACACTTTATAATTTATTCCAACCTAGCACATGTTTTTTTTTATTTACCAAATTAAATATTATTTGCTCCATTAATTTAAATTAATTAATTTCTCAATTAAATAATTTTCTCAATCCAATTCTAATTCTGTTAAAATCATGACAAATAACTACCAATTAATTTAAATCCATTCTCGAACTTCAATTATTTATTTCGTTCTGAATTCGTGAACAAATCTCAACCATTGTTTGAATCTGTGTATATATCTTATAAAATAAAATATGTATTTTAAGCAACCTCGAGGTTGTAGAAACAAAAGGAAAATGAAATCTGCGTCAATATATATCCATATAAGTATGGGTAAATTATACTGTAGGTTACTCGATTATGCCTAAATATCTTTTTAGTCATCCGATTATAAAAAGTTACAAAATGCTTATTCAATTAATCACATTTATCATTTTAGTCCAATTCCGTTATCTATCATTAACTTTGTAACGAAGAGATTAGGTGAGAAATCAATCAACTATAAAAATAATAAAATGATTTACATTACTATGCAAATGGTAATACAATAAGATATGTCCACGGACAACATCCATCCTAGCACATTATATGATAACAAATGATTGATGAGATAGGATATATATATATGATATCATCAATGAATGAGACAAGATTTGTAAGTACCGTATTCAAGGAACGCATTTACCTACTCGATCCAAGATTTGACTCAATTACTAACATGATCATCCATCTTTAAACATCAAATGGATACACACTTTTGGTAAGTGACAGACAATTAGCAGGAAACATACCAATGTGAGAGCTTATAATGCTAAATGGAGACAATGGAGACAACTTAAATGCCTAATTTCATCTGTTCGCACCTTTAATTCTTGAGTGTTTTGGTGCATATATATGGATTTCATCCGATAAGAACTTCATTCCACAATCTCCCACAAGCCTAATAAAGTATTCCTTTTTAACCCTCCTTGTTTGTTTCTTTCTCTCTCAAATGTTTTAGCAATGGAAAAGCATAGAAAAGAAAATCATGGGAAAACAAATGATTGAGATGAAAATGATCAAGAACGTAGATGATCGACAAATCAATTCTTGAAATACGAAATGTCGATCAGGAATTTATAAGAAAATATGGATCTATCCACTTTATGTGGTAGTGAGATTCTTTTTATTATTTTATCGTTAACAAGTACATCTTTTTCGTTCAATCACCCCTTAATTGAATTTGTTGCTATTTGTTTTTTGAATGCAAATGTACCTAAGAATGACGACTTGCATGTTCTTATTGAAGTTCACTATTTGGTAAGACCCAATCGGTTAATCTAACGTTATAATGAGGTACACAATTAAATCCAAAGAAAAACAAAAAGTGTACAACTAACAAATGGAATAGACACTAAATCAAATAGATGCATTCAAAGAAAGACAAAAAGTGTACAATTGATAAATGGAATAGACGCTAATGGTTGGTGAAAAAGTCTCATTGATCAACTTAATTGGAGGTAGCTCCATGAATTTGGCTCATGTTCCTCAGAACTTGTCGACCTATGTTATATCACCCGGTTAAAAAGGTAGTTGTCGCTTCTTCAATGCATGCTCCAACGAATTTTGGTGAGCATTGTCCTACCCTTTTCCTACTGCCCCCAATTCTGAACTACTTATATTTTCTTTAATATAATAACTTCCACCTTGTAGAGTTAACATCGAGTTATTGGTTTGCTACAGTAATATTTTCGAGCCTTAACTACAATAAAATAAGTCTACGTGCTATCCTAGCAACCTAATATTTGTTGTTGTTGTTGTTAATTTAAGTGGCGGTTACCCATTTAACCCCAAATTTTAACACCGTTTGTCTAAAAAATATTGTCCAACACAAGCTGCCACATCACCTAGTCAGCTGTATCTTTTAAAAATTATATGGGATTAAAAAATAAAAAAGTTAAAAGATGATTTTACTCCTCCAGTTTTTCTTTTACCCTTTCTTCAACCTTATATATCCCTCTCCCTCACGAACGAATCTGGGTTTTTTTTTCTCTCAAAATTTTTCTTCAATTTCTGAACCTGCAGATGAATTATTTTTAAGATCCGACTTCATTTCAGAGATGTCAAGTGGAAGCTCAAACCATCATATTAGTTCAAGGGGAGTGCAATCTTATTGCGGCCAAAAGGCACCGGTTTCACAGACCGCAAAATCTTACTTTGTTTACAAAATCCATGGATCAAAGTGGACAAAGTTACAGCATCAGGTTCAACACCTAGCTTCAGCATCTTCCCCAAAACAGAAAACCCAGAATCAATTTGATTTAACTGACAAAAGGAATTAATCAAGATGTTCGAAGAATACACGTTATGGAAAACTCCTAATAATTCCATTTGGCTATACATAGAAACAACAACGGCATAATGTTTCATTCTAACAATGGCTGCTAATAGTTTAATGAATTCCATAATCCAAGGCTTTGGGCACTTCTCAATTATATTATTAAACAAAGTCAAAGCATCATCAACATTATTGAAGCGGTGATACTTTTTTCGGTTTCCCCTTACTGACATTGAAGTTTTACTAAAAAGCTTCGATTTGGGTAACAATGGTGTTAAAAAGAACAAGAAAAAGAAAGAGCGTAATGGAAACATTCCTTCCACCATTAACAATTAAACGAAGAAATAATGAAGAATTGAGCTTACCCATATCTAGAAATCCAGCAAAGTGAAAGAAAAACTAGCTACCATATTTAACAGTGCACAAAGACAAGAGAACCAGAGAGGGGGAATGGCTCTAGAGGAAGATCTCAAAACAAACAAATCAAACTATGAACATGAAAACCTAAACCCAAACGATAATGGAAGATTACGGTCCTAGAAAGAAAATGAAAAGTTTGGTTTTGATTACCGAATGGAAACAAATGGTTTTAGTTACGATTTGGGTTGGTTTCTTTTTGGTAAAAAAAAAACTATTAATTACGATAATAAATTTAATTAAAAATCATTATAAATTACTCTTCCTTATAACAGACCCAAAACCCAACCAGCCCTAAACCCCCAAATCAGACCCAGTCAAACTCAATTTGCCCTTTTTTAATTAAGTCATATAATAGAAATTAAATTTTATCCATTAATTCAATTACTTACATAAATAAACCTGGATCATTATAAATTACTCTTCCTTTATAAATTACACAAAAATTAAAATGAAAGTATAGCAACTGTATGCAGCAGCAGTAATTCCAGAGGCTGATAACAGAAATTCAGAAGGAAAAAAACACATAAATACAACAGGAGGAAAAGGCACCAAGAATACAAATTGGTAGCTGAAACTTTAAATTGATTTTACATTATCAATCTTCCAATAACCTCGGGTCTTTACATTCTCACTCGACCATACAAAATTATGAACATAAGATGAATGCTAGTTGAAACTATCCCCACAAATTTGCTAAAAATTGCATTATAATGGGGTTGGGTATATATACATATACACAGCATTTTTCAACTGGCTATAAAAAATGAGGGCTAATTCAAATAAAAAATGTGAAACAAGGAATACGAGAACTAGGCAGAAATACCATTTAGGGACTTGGGTTGAGACCAGGCATCATTTGGGGTGCCACACAGTTGGCAAGGGTCAGAGGTTCCCTGTGAACACCAGTGATCAGGGACACTCAAAAAGTAAGTTGACATGAACTTTCTGAATCTTTTCTTATATTCCCTGGGAGAAATTACAGTTGGCAACAAATTCTTAGGAACAACCAATGAAGACTTAACCCATGTCTCCAGTTGTTTGTCCCAAGTATACTGCCTGAGATAATCAATGATCCCACATACAAGCTCCCGCCGCTCCGTATCCACCCCAACAAGTAAAGAATAATCCATTACATTGTTTGACTGCAAAAGAGCACAACTCGGTCAACACCTCATTCCAAATTTGAGGAATATAACATACAAAGGAAATATATAGATGATATATGGGGTTGAGGGAGGATTTGGGATGTTGGGGTTGATGGGGAGTACTGAATACCATAAGGGCAAATTTTATTCAAGAAAAGAAAGAATGCATCTAGTCCGAGCAAGGAAAAGTCCAGTAGAAAGAAATTAAAGCTCACGTTGAGGAAAGTTGTGTCATTCCATACAGCCCGTTGCAAGAGACGCTTGGCTTGATTACTAACATATAATGGAGAGGAATTCATGTCATTGACAAAGTTCTGATCCAAAAGAACATCTCCAGAACCCTCAGCAGCAGAATTGAATCGAGCATGCAAGGCCCCTTTAAGATCATACTGGCGAGTAATATTTCTACCAAAGGTAAGATTCTCCATCACCATAAGATCATGTCTCGTCTCTTTCCCTGTTTTAGGCTGTCTTACTATTACCTGCAAAATGTTTAAATGTTCAAAAAAAAAGAGCAAATAATAAAGCAATCGCATATTTTTTAAAATGAAAATGAGAGCAAACCTGATAAATCCCAAGAACTTTAGCAAGGCAAGTTTGGCTTCCCGACTCAAATGATTGGTTCATGTACTTGAAATAATGTAAAGCAAACTTCTGAAATGATTCATATTCTGTGTTCTTGATTTCTTTTATAATAAACCTATCATCAAGTGTTTTAGCAAAAAAGGACTTGCTCTTCCCTCCTTTGGCATCCCAATTTCTGCATCGGCTAAGGGAAGCAATATAATCAAGCTCTGAAGGGCAGCACCGCTCTCGAAGATCACGGAACTGGTTAGCATATAAACAAAATACCGAGTATTTACCCTTCCCAAGTGATTTTGAAACCCCTAGAGAAACCTCTATGTTATGCGCATCAGGAGGAACTAGAGAATCCAACAAGCTTAACCCATCAAAACTGGAGAAGCGCGACATTGGAAAACACTTTTCAACATTTTAGCTTGGTTAAAATCAAAAATTTAAAATTAAACGTTTGGTTCGAAAAGTTGTTTGTTTACTATTTTTTTTTTAAATTAAGGTTTGAGTTGAAAAGTGTTTTTAACTTCAAGGGTAAATAACGGGTCAAATAATTTTTTTGAAATAAATTATTTCTTTTATGTTAAAATATGTCATAAATTCTCGCACTTTTCATAAATTTAGAACTAATCTTTGCGCTTTTGATTTTAAGAATTTAGTCCTTTTATTTTTACATTTTAAATTTAGATCCAATTGTTGTATATTGTTAAAATTATGTTTATTATAACGCCATTTTTTAATTAAACGACTATCAATTGTGTAATGCTCAATTTTTGCCCGGGCCCGTATATAAATAAATAAAACTAAATACCAAATTCAATTAAAACCAAATTTTAAAAGTCCGAATTACATCAGCCCAAATGCTAAACCCTAGCCCAAATTCAGTGTGGCCCAAAACGAAGTTTTCAGAAGCAGAAACAACCATCGGGCCCTCACTGTGCGCGTGTACCAGCGATTGTCACTCTCCACGCACGTCGTGCATGTCTCCTCCGGTGCCCTTGAAACAAACCACGAACAGCAAGTGAGAGAGAATAATAGGGATATATGGCAAAAATTAAAGGGGGATTGTTTTTTCGGGAATATTGGGGTATAAAAACCGATTCATAGGAAAAAATTTTGGTACGGATATTGAATCAAAAAAGGAGAGAAAGAAATCAGTGTAAAACAAAATATAAGAAAATAAAAAATATCAATTGATTGAAGGTGATTTTCTTCAACATTTTTCTTCCTTTGCATTTTTCTTATTGAATACTTATCCGTGTATACAAGTTTCTGTTAAAAAAAGAGAGAAAAACCATACCTTTGCGGGTGCTATCAAAATCCTTGTTTACTCCATCTGAATCGAACGAAAGTGAGGGGTTTTGAGGGGGGAAGTAACGGAGTTGGGGGTTTTGAAGTTGCGGCGGCAAAAAGGAGGGGCTTAGGGTGGGTTTGGATGGGCGATTGGGTGCGGTGCGGCGCGTTTAGCTTACTTTTTGTCTCACGCTACAATATCGCTATAGTATTTAATCTCACCGCCACCGCTGTTTTTACACTAACCGCAGGTAAACGCACCGTCCATCCAAACTTACCTTTAGTGTTTTCTGAAATCTGTTAGGGTGATTAGGGCTGATGGTTTTAGGGTTTTGTTTTGGGCAAGCCTGTGTTAATAGCTTTGAAACAGCGCCGTTTAAAGTGTACCCGATTACCCGACCCGACGCAGCCAGGATCCGCGTGTTTTCTGCTTTAAGGGGATATTTTCTCAATCGGTCCCTCCGCTTTTGTGTCGTTTTCAATGCTTTTTTTACATATTTTCAATTTTGGCCACATAATTTTTCTTCTGTTTTAATTTGGTCCCTCACGCTTCACTGGAACGACGTCGTTTGATTAACGAGGGAATATTTCCCTTTTTGGTCCTCTTTATTTCACGCGCATTATGTTTTGGTCCTTTTTGTGTTTTCCATTTTTGAATTCGGCCCCTAAACTCCGTTTCTTTAAAATTTAATCCTTAATATGTCATTTTAGGTTTTTTTTAGTATTTTAATATTATTAATACTGTCATATTGCATCATTATTATTGTATTATTATTTATTATTATTATAGTAGTTATTATTATTATTACTATTCTTATTGCTATTAATGATATTATTATTATTATTTATATATATTAATTTACTTAACTCTTTATATACATTATTTTATTCCATTATGTACTAGTATTTTAAAATTTTTTATATTATTGTCATATATTATTATTTAATCTTATAATGTATAATTTTATATTTTCATAATTAATCCCATGTTTTTAGTGGTTTTATTTCATGATATATTCTAGAAAATTGGTTTATATATGCTTCTATGTTTCAAAGTTTTATAATGTTTTTTACACAATGCCATTATATATATATATACATAATTTATATCAAACTATTTTCATACTTGTAAGCTTACATAGTATTATATATATATATATATATATATATATATATATATAATTTATATCGAGTTCCCACTCCAAATGTATTATGTTCTTTTTAAAAAAAAAGTAATATATGTACATTATGTAGTGAATCTTAATTTTCTTCTTATAACATTTATTAAAAATGTATTTAGATACTATTATTTCATGAAGTGTTTATTTTTACTTTATTTCTGATTTATTGCAAACTTACATATATGCATACATTGTTGTTTCAACATATAATTTATTAATTAGGTTTCTCCTCTTGCTTTTTAGTGGATCTTTAAAATTAATTAATAATTTATTTAATTTTTGAATGTGGTATGACGTGAGATGATTGCTATTATTCATATTGTATTGCTTGTTTATATTTATAGATTATTTGTCACTCATTAGTGTATGTTTTATTTGCGATCGCTCCATGTTGTATATTATCATTTATCGCATTTTATTCGCTTAAAAGGCTATGTTCGATATCATTCAAGCATCAAAGTCATTTTATCCAAAAGTTTTCAAAAAACGCCATACTCGGTACTTGTGATCTTCGAGGGGATTGAGCCCTAACGTATTAGGTTTCAATTTTCCTCGTCGAATCCAAATAATCAAGAATATTCTTTAATCAGAATGCAAAAATAAAAGCTCATCCTTGGGAATTCTATACGTTGTGTCCTAACGTATTGGATATGACATATTGTTTTCTCGAGATGAGGATTTTTCTAAAATAATAAAGGCAATATTAAATGTTTGGAATTTTGAGAAATTGTGCCCTAACATATTGGGCTTCGATTTTTCATCTGACTTAAACAATTGAATATTTTTTTAAACTTCACTACATGAGTTTTAAAAATCAAAAGACGAGCTCATTTTCGAGGATGCGAAGCTCATTGGATGTGATGTTTGATCTCCCGAAACAAGAGGGTCTTAGCATGCATTTTGATTTAGATTTATATACGTTTTTTAAAGGATCCTATTTTAAATCTTTTCGAGTTTTCGATATTCGACATTAAGACATTAATCAATCAATTCGATACCAATTTTGAGCGTCACGAGGATGCTAACTCTTTCTCGTGCGTAACTGACTCCCGAACCCGCTTTTCTCTGAAACTCGTAGACCAAAATCTTTTTAAGGTGATCCGATCACACTGCAATAAAAGATCAGTGGCGACTCCCATACTCGTTTTTATTTTCAAAATCCAAGTCAATTTCGTTTTACAAAAAAATGGTTTCGACAAATTGAGTATTTTTTTATTTAAACAAAAGTAACAACTGAACTTGAATTTTAAAATCTGAAAAAATATAAGGACTAAATTTCTTTAAATAAAAATACAGAAACTAAATTATAAATCTAGGAAAAGTAAAATGATGACATTTTTTAACCTGGCTTTCATTTATATATAAGGAATTTCACCTTTATTACAAAACATATGTTCCTATATTTCACAAATTCAGTTTCCTTTTTATTTTTCTAGATATATACAACCTCAAATCACAGTTTCAGTTGACCGTAAATGGGCCAATTATAAATCAGTCTTTCTGTGCTTTTACGTCTTTTTAAGGACCGTCGCTTTTTAAATTTACGCTTCCAGTCCCTCATGTTTTTCAAAATTAGGTTCTTCCGTATTTCACTTTTCAACCCATTTATTTGAAAGCAGAAAATGCATTAATGTATGTAATTGTAGTTCCAACGTTAATTTATCAATTAAGAAAAGGAAAAGGTTGCATTGTGTTGATTTTGGTTGAAATTGGTAAAGAAATTAAGATTTCTTAAGGTTGCAAGTAAATCCGTTGATTCCTGTACAATTGTATTATAAATATATTTACACTTCCAGTCCCTTATTTCTTTTCTTTTGCATGCTTCTATCTACCATGCTCACTATTATTCATTTCTCCATAATTCTTAAACAATTTACACCTAAAAAGTAAGGATACTATTTTTCAAACGGGCAACACATTTAATTTTTAAAATAAACTTCAATTTATCCTAGTATTATTTATTTAAATATTTATATGAATTATAGTACATATTTTGATCACATACATCACACGAATATGCACGCTAGTACATTTTAAGAAAGTTTTTGTCGCTCTACAAATTTCACTAGTAATTGACTTACAATAATGCGATATATATGTTTTGAAGAATAATGTGATAGTTAAAACTAGTTAATTGTGAATTACTAATAAAAGTTTGGTGCTTAATAGGTTTAAATAAAATATTATAGGTCCAATTTTGTGAATAAAACCGATAATCTATCATGATTTCAATAATCAATTCATATATAATTTAGACGTTCTAAAATAAAATTAAGAATATATAACTTTTCACAACAGTGATTTAAATATGAAAAGATAGTCACAACTTAAATTCTTAATAAATATTTATTCTAAAATTATGAAATTAAAATTTTATTACTGTTACGTGCTATTCAGTTGCACGTGTCAATCCACTTTATTCAATGCTTGTATTAGGTCTAGGTTCCAGGACAACGAGGCATGGTAGATGGCGGTGGGCGCATGCTGGTTTCGGTGGTGGTTCCATTCCTCACAATCAAAACAGTGCTCATTCCCCAGCTACTATGCCTTTCGAAATGGCAATGCATATACCACACCCCTGAAAACGTTATATTATATATAAATATCAATTACTTCGGTAGTTAGAAAGATGGACGACAATGAGCTCTGTTTTTTCTAATTGAAAAACTTACCGGGGTTGTTTGCAAAAAACCTGAGGGCAACCCATCCTGCAGCAGGACTGTGGACAGTGTTAATAAATGGCGGATCAACCAGGTTATATGTGCTTGGGTCCGTCTCATTGTTGAAATTTCCGGTGCCAATTCCCACCCAATAGAAGCTGAAACCGTGCAAATGAATTGGGTGACTTCCACCAGCCCCCAACCGGGTCGTTTGCAGCACCATCTCCACTGCATCCCCATAATTTACCATAATAGCCCTCGTCCCTTCCCCAGCTTCAGTATTGAAATCAGTCAAGTTCCCAGTGAAATCATAAAATATTGGTGGATTAAACGGAAAATCTTGGGTGAAAACGCCAGTGATGTTCCTGCAATGTTACCAAAACTTTAAGAATTAGCTACAGTAATCAAATTATTTTTTCTTTTCTTTTCTAGCGGTACTAGGATTGCTATATATATACACACACACACACCCGTAGTATGCTTGGAGAATGTCAATACGTGGGGAAACAAAGCTGACATTGTTCAGACTTGCAGCGAATCTGCTATCTGAAACACATTCTGATGTGTTGCATGGCAAGGTGTTTGAGGCGATTGTAATGTACACTCGTCTGTTGATATCTGTATCCGCCGGTACATTTATGGTCGGGTTTTGGGAGACATTGGTGTACCGAATTTGGCTGATGAAGTTAAGCGTAGCATCTGTATCGTTCATTGCGGGCAGCGATATCAAGGAAGCATTCAGTCCACCCTCGCTGTTTCTATATTGAAAAATGCCAGTAGTGATGTTGTCAACAGGTGCAGCAGAGGAATCAGAGAAAGGCCTAATAGCCATGTAATATTGGCCGACGTTTTGATCGGCAATGACCAAAACATCCATGGTTTGGCCAGGGCTTATCATTATATAGTCGGTGGTGAACATTCGAACGTAGGAGGCATCTTGTGCGACGACAATGAGGGTGTGGTTTGTGATGGTGAAGAATAGCTCTTCGTTCATTGCAGCATTGATTATGCGGAGAAGGTATATATTCTCAGAATCAACTTCCATGAGGAATTTTGTATCCGCAACACCCAATTATAGACTCTTAGTGTAAGTAAGGGATTCCTAGGGATAGAAACTCGATTCCGGTTTCTGTAATGTTGAGAACGTACCATTGGGGCATCCATATGTGTCTCCTAAATGTCCATTGATAGCGTAAGCATCTGCTTCGCGAGGACCAACACCAGCTGCGAGTGCATCATCGATAATTTGCTTGTAATCCCCATTGTACCACGATTCTGTATATACAGACAAGAATCAAACTAAGATTCATATCATTATACACAAGTAACACAACCGAAAAATCAAAAGACATACTTACGAAGTATGATTGTTTGATCGGCGTCTGGAGTGGGGAAAGGATAAGTTTCGTTCTCAGCTGGTAAAATGATGAAAGCTCCATGGACAGAACCGCGAGTCCAGTCACTGTGTGCATTCCACCACAGGGTTCCTATTTCATCCGATAATATGATTTCATGGGTGAAGTTGGTCCCTGGTTGAATCGGGCACTGCGTTATGAACTCAGGACCGTCGGACCATGGATTCCTTGGTTGTTTCACGCCGTGCCTGCAACATGTTTAATTTATCTTAATCACTAATGAATTCAATTCTTAGGGAAATTATCATTGGAAGAATGAAAGAAAGGTTATAGTTACCAGTGAATGGTGAAGCCATAGTTTCCTTGATTGTAGACATTAACGAAGACTGTGTCACCTTTGTGAACCCGAATCTCAGGCCCCGGGTAACTGTCGTTTACGACCAGCAATGTCGTTGTGTTGCACTGTTTCGTAAAGTTTGACTCTCGCACCTGCAATAAAAAAATTATGGTTTCACTTATTATATATTAATCAACAAAAACTATATAAGAAAAAGGTAATCATTTCGCTGTCCAAGCAACCGTGATGATTTTGTTGTCTTCACTCTCATACGCTTAGCCATCATGTTTTTAGGAGTCATATTTTAATAAGAAGTCTAAGATTAATAGACGAAATCACTGTGACATGTAAGAATATATAAGAAAAGGGAACTCACAAAGAACTCATAGTGATGTACATCAGCACTGCAAAGCAGCAAAGTGCTTAGAAATAGAACCCCTACAAACCATGAGGCCATATCTCGCTGTAAACCCTTTTTTTTTTCTCTCTCTCTCTCTCTACCGTGTTCTTAGTTCTCCCCTGAATTTTATCATCTTTGGGCCATAAAATTCAACCATTTATAGGAAAGGAAGCTCCTGCTCCTTTGGTTTCTTTCTTTGCAACTACAATTTGTACACATTGGCATTGGGAAAAAACAAACGTTCCAGAATATATATTAAAAAAATGGAAAATGGAAATTATGTATTACGTGTATACATTGACTCGAGGAAAATAAAATACCCTTGGGGGTTACCAATAACATCAAGCCACCTGTCCACTACATTTTTTAAAACGGTTTTTCCATTTATTTCAATTTTTTATATCTTATGTTAAACATTATTTTATATTTTAATTTTGCTTTTACAGAAATCCACTGCCATGTAATTCAAAATTCATATTTAATCCGATTATTTTATTAATTTTATTTTAAAATTTGTATTTAAATTAAGATATGGGTGTTTGCTAACTTGCTAATAGTTTTGGTATTTATTTTTGAACCACTTAGGAAAAAATTTAAACATATTTTTATTATTTAATTATAAATGATATTTTTTAATACTAATATATCATGTTATGTGTTGCATGAAATTTTATGTGTTTATTTTAATTTATTAAATAATATATTTTATAATATCAAAAATAATTTTTATTTAAATGAGGATTTGTTTTAATTTTTAAAATAATTTACAAAATAAAATACCATTTTAAAAGTAATAAAATAAAAAATGAAAACAACTTATAGTAAAATAGTAAGTAATTAAATAAAATAATTTAAATCAAGCATAAAATCAGTATTGAACTAAAAATTAATTAAACATTGAATTAATAGATACATCTATTAAAATAATAAATATATTTGAAACTATATAAGAAAGTACATGATAATAATAAATTGAAAAATAAAAGAAAATAGTCACGCATCACTTATATTAAAAGTTCATGACAAATATCAACCCATTTAATAATGATTATAATATAATTTTTAAAATTTGAATTAATATTTAAAATTTGAATTTCCTTTCAAATCAAACAAATACAGGATAGATAAAAAAAACACTTTTACTATCAACTTTCAATGGTGGTACAAAAAGATGCATTTCTTATTATCAAAGTTGATGATTGCTTATGTTTTGAATACTCCTAGATCGGAAGAGAACGAAAACGAATCTGTTGTTGCAACCCATAAAAGGTAAAAATGGACAATGTTGATTACATGTGCATAGACCACATATTGAATGATTTATCTTATGGTTTGTTGAAAACCTCCTAGAACAAGACCACAATCTAGGAGTTATGGGACAAATCTGAGCAATATACATGATCGAAGATGCTACAAGTAAGAAATTTCTTACTAGTCATTTCAATAATTATCACATGATTGATGGTCGTTCTGTTATGAAATAATTTCGTGAAATTGAAAAAATATTGAATTCATTTATGCAATATAACATGACAATATATGAAGTGGTTGTATCCTCCATTGTAGATAAACTTTCTCCATCTTGGAAAGACTTTAAAAGAAGTCTAAAACATAAGAAAGATGATATATTTCTTGAGGCTTTAACAAATCATCTTCAAATTGAAGAAAAATATAGAAAGCAAGAGCAAAACTCAGAACCCAGATTCTGAAAATATCAAAGTACACGTTATCGAGGAATGACAGATTATTAAACCATCAAAGAGAAAGTTCAAACAAACTGTTAGAGGGCCTAATTTCAAGAAGCAATAAAGAAGATCGTGTTGCCATTATGGTAAGCTGAGACATTTCAAGAATGAATGTCAATTTTTAAAGAAGAATATTTCTTCTAATGTTAACAATACAGAGAAGTTTGTTTCCATGATTTTTGAAATTGATATAATATAAGATGATAATGCATGGTGGATTGATATTGGAGCAATCAAACACATGTCCAAGGAAAAAGGTTTGATCTCAAAGTTCACATAATATGAATATGACAATGACTTGTACATGAGAAATTTTCCAACCACAACAATCAAAGGCAAATGATCGATTGAACTACGATTCACTTTTGAAAATGTTTTAACCTTTAATAATGTATATTATGTGTCACATGCAAATTTTTAAAATATATTTTTATTAAATTATTTTTGAGCGTAAGTGAAAAAAATGTCTAGTTGAGTGAGCCAACCTTATGAATCATGATTTTATTAATATATAGTTTTGAGATTTATCCTAATACATTTAATGCGAACTATTAGAAATTATTAATATGTTGGTTAAATGTTGACAAAAGAATTATTAAAGTTTGAAACTTCAAACTATATTTAGCTATTTATCATTCAACCTAGCATGTAATGGTATTCCACTAGTAATTATTATCTTCTGCTTAGTTTTAGAGGTGGAGTTGACATGGTATATGAATTTCCTTAGTAGTTTGAGCTAAGAAATCATTAAACAATGCGTGAATCATGTTAGAATTTTAAATAATATCTAATATAAAATTAGAACTGTAAATTAAGATCTGTTATGTCAAATCATTAAGAATAAATCAATAACAGAATTAGATGCAGAAGCGTACTTGAATCCATCAATTCTTTGAAATTTTCTGGATCATAGGGTTTTGATCTTCCAAATAGCACACAAGAAATTTAGAGAATATTTGCTCTCTCTTTCCTAAGGATGGGATATTAAAAACGATATCTTGTGTATAATTTAAGGACCATAACCCTATTATATAACTTTGACACATTAGCCCTAATTCCTAATTAGCCCATCATTAATTAGAAATTGATTAGAACTGAATCCATACTTTATTTAATAATTAAAGCCCAATAAACCTTAACTAAATTAGATCACTTTTAATTTGGGCTAACCTATCATGATAATAAATAATAACATGTAATTACCCTTATTATATATGTGATGTCCATATTTTCTAACAAATCAAATGTGAGTAATGTTTTCTCCTTATACATGAGAAAACGTAAAATGACCAAATGCAACTAATGTACAAAATTTCACCAAATAAAGCAAAATGCACGAGGTAACTATAGCAAAGAATCATAAAACTGTAACACACGAATAACATGTTTTAGAAAAGCAATACTATCAGATTAATTAATGCTTATCGTAAATGAAAATACCAAGGATTTTTATACACGTCAATAAGATTAACTAACGCGGTAATCACTATTGTAAATCGTTTTAATTGCATCTTTACAACACTACTGATCTAACTACTCTAACAATGATCCCATCTATTTCAAAGTCAAAATTAAGTTGGAGATTATCCAGCTGCCATCTAGGCATCTACGACTTTGTTTGCAACTCTGAATAAATTATTTACGGGAAAAGACATGAAAAATAATTAAAACATTGCATGCATGCATGCAGTTTAGTCTGTATAGAAAATGATCCACGTTCGAAATATTTTAACTTCATTTAAGTTACGTGTATGATGGTCTTAAAGACTATAGGAATGAGACAATTTCCAGAAAATAGGGCCATGTAGGAGAAGACGTAATGGCTCACAATTTTTGACTCTACATTTTGCTCATAACTATCCACACTCACTGTATCTTTATCTCTTGTATTATACACCAAGTTTTATCTCGGTATTGACTTTCGCATGTTCCAATTTTTTTTCCATAGGCAATGTTCATTCAATTGGGGTGCAAATGATTTACCTAAGGCCAAGGGGTCATGACTCTAAACTAAATGTATATGAATTTCTTTTAACTTGTAAATAAATTTATTTTGTTATAATTTTTTAAAAATTATTAAAATATATTTTTATAATTAAATTTGCATTAAGCTGTGTCAAATTTTAAAACATATATATAATGGTGGTTTTAATCAAGTTAAGGTTTTTCTTTTTTCAGACAATTCAGTGTCCAATAGTTATATATAAGACTTTACTTAATGCATCCTTTCGTCACTAAGTCACTAAAGTATATATACTGTTTTCCTAATTTTTTTCCTATTTTAATCCTTTGGAAGTTAAAATTAATAATTAAGATATTCAACCAATTATGTATCATATTATGACATCATAGTGACATCATCTCCAGAAAATCTTTAAAAGATCTTTTAAAAATGAAAATTATTAAAATTACAAAAAAATTGATAAAAGTATACAAGTTTTTACTAAAAATTACTATTTTTTAAACTAAATTATAATTTTAATATTTTTACTAGAGCTTGAATATAAGATCATTATCTTTTGAAAGGACAGACACGTAAGAAAATTGTTTTATAATTCAATCAATCAAAATGATTTTTAAGTGATAAATTTAGATGAATTTTTACAATTTATTAAAATAATGAAAATAATATTATTTCAATTCAAATAATAATGCAAGTATTCAAATATGCCATCCTTCTCCCCATGTCCACCATTATTATCGAGTGTTTAATACAAAATAAAGACAGCATTGACACAATGATGGAAGGAAGAAGTTTACGCTAGAAACATCGGGAAAGTCTAAAAGTTAATGTAATTTAAAATAATAAAATTTTGATGTAAAAGTGTTAATTTTTATTAAAATAATTTTAAAATACAATTTTTATAAAAAAATTGATTGTATTTTTAATTAAATACAACTTTTATATCAAATTTTAATATTTTAAATGTGATTAGCCAATCTTTATTCTAAGATGCAATAAATTTTCCCCCTTTTTTTTAGTTTTAAAACTTTTTACAATTTCTATAAAAAAACCCTAGAAGCCAAGAGTTCTATCCCTAATATCCTAGCAAGAACAGTGGCTGCTGCGGCTTGGGATGATGGAAAGTGGTGGCAACGACGGGTTTGGGGGCGATGAGATCTCCCTGCTGGCAGAGGAATTAATTCAATTATCGGTTAAAACTTCGACGGTGGAACCAAGTGAGAAACCAACTCTAATCTGTACTATTTGGACAGAGAAATCTTACAATCCAGATAGCTTCAAAGCGCAGATGAGAAGTATTTGAAAAATAAAAAAAAGTTTGAAATTCAATTGGTAGGGCAAAACCTGTTTATGATTGTCTTTGATTTAGAGGAAGATTTAGAAACTATTATGGAAGGACAGCCATGGTTGTTTAGGAAAAGTTTAGTCATCTTTGATCGACTGACTAAACCAATGGAAAGAAATCAGATCAGATTAGTTTCATCCCCGTTTTGGATCAAGATTGGGCCATGTTTACCAGAATTTGATAAAAAAGATCTCTTGCATGCCATAGGGGTTACTTTCGGAGGTGTTCTCAGATCTGAAGTTAATGGTGAGTTTTGTCGCCTTAGAGTTAATTTAAAAATACAGAAACCCTTGCGTAGGGGTATATTTGTTTTACGAAGCAATGGAAGTAGATACTGGATCCCTTTCAAATACGAGAGATTACCAAAATTCTGCTTTACCAAAATTCTGCTTTGGTTGTGGCATAATGGGGCATGATCTTTAAGAATGCACAGTAGTGGAACCTGCAGAAAAAGACAGAATTAGAGAAGACCCACATTTTTCTTTAGCACTTAAAGTAGAATTAAATTTAATTGGAAAGGAGTGTATGAAATTTAATGCTATAGGGAAAAAATTACAATCACAGAGCTCGTACACAGGAGGAGTCACAGCGAATCAGAAAACGTGCTTGTTTGATGGCAAAAATAGTGGTCAGATTCCAGTACTGCAAAAAGAGGTGTGGGCGACAATAACAAGAACAGAGATAAGGAAGCAGCTGGAAGGAGAACAAGATAGGAATATTTCAGAAAAAGACAAAACCGACGAAGAATTATTACAGCCAATCAAGAAATCCAGCTGGAGGAGAGTTAAACCGTTAGAACCGATGGAATGTCATGAAGTTGAGAGTAAATTGCAGAAGAGGAAATTGGCAGATGTTGATTATGATGATTACATCACAGAAGAATCACGAGATAAGGCAACAAAGAGGAAGATATGTGAAGGAAAGGAGTTGTTACATGAGGTGGAAACAAATATGTCTGTTGTCAACCTCACCCAGAATAGATCGGCGGCTGCCAAAAGGCAAGCCGACCGGACGCAATGAAAATCATTTGCTGGAATGTCCGTGGATTGGGGAGCCCACGGGCAATAAGAAGGTTTTAGTTTTTATTGAAACAGAATAATCCCCAAATAGTTTTCATCATGGAGACTAAAGTTAGTGAAAGGCGAATGGAGAGTATTAGACGGAGGTGTGGTTTTCTGAATGGTTTTGATGTAGGAGCAGTAGGTTCGCGAGGAGGACTCTGTCTAGCATGGAAAGAGCAGACCCAGGTTAGTCTTAAAACCTTTTCAAATAATCATATTGATGTATTGATCAAAGAAGATGATGGTGGTACAGAATGGAGATTCACAGGGTTTTATGGGTCACCTTATATACATGATAAAACTAGTTCATGGGATTTATTAAGAACTCTGAGGCAGGAACAGAACTATCCTTGGCTAGTTTGTGGAGATTTTAACTAAATAATGTATTCTTTTGAAAAAAATAGAGGTCAGGAAAGGGAGGAAAAAAGGATGGAAGCATTCCGTGATGTACTAGAAGAATGCCAACTTATTGATGTAGGATATTCAGGAGTATGGTATACGTGGGAAAGAGGGAATCTACCGAGTACAAACATTAGAGAAAGACTGGGTCGTGGTGTTGCAAATGGAAAATGGATGGAGTCTTCCCAAGTGGCAATGTTCACCACTTAACGTCTTCACTTTCTGATCATTGCCCTCTTTTGATTAGCACAACAAATGCGGGTAGGTTAAAAAGAACTCCAAGATTTAAGTTTGAGGCATGGTGGACTGCAGAGGAATCGACTGAAGAGGAGATTAGGAAATCATGTGAGTCATCAAATGGATCTCTAGTTGAAAAATTCAAAAGTTTACAGATCAGTCTGACAAGATGGGCACAATCAATAAGGAAGGCCGGGAAAGAGTTGACGAATAAATTCACAAAGGAGCTTGAAATTCTGCTGGAAAAGGACAGAGATGATGATACAATGGCACAGATAATAAATGCGAGAATCCATTTAAATTTGGAAGTTGATAAAGAAGATATGTACTGAGAACAAAGAGCAAAAGTAAACTGGCTTCAGCTAGGGGACAGGAATACGACATTTTTCCACAAATATGCTTCAATACGAAAACGTATTAATACGGTTAACAGGCTAGATACAGATGATGGAAGGGAGATTGTTGAAGAAACAGAAATAATTGAGACTGTTGCAAAGTACTTCCAGAATCTTTTTCTATCTAATGGGGTAAGGAATCTTTCCCACCTCTTATCAGGTATCAAGAATAGCATCTCTCCAAACATCAACACAATTCTACTTGCACGATATACGGCAGAAGAGATCTTCAATGCAATAAAAGGTATGGGACCCACTAAAGCACCAGGTTATGATGGCTTTCTAGCACTTTTCTTCCAGAATTACTAGCATATTGTGGGTAAATATATTAAAGAATTTTGCTTGGGAGTTTTGAATGATGGAAAAAGCCTTGGTGATTTCAACCTTACTGACATAGTACTTATCCCGAAGATTCTCAACCCCACAAATCTTGTCAACTTCAAGCCTATCAGCTTATGCATAATTATTTATAAAATAGTAGCCAAAGTTATTGCTTATCGTCTTCAGGAATTCATTGGTGGATGTATTGACAATGCTCAAAGTGCGTTTATTCCTGGGAGGTTAATTTCTGACAATATTTTGGTTGCCTATGAAATTATGCATACACTTCGACAAAAAAGAACAGGGAAAAAAAGATTCATGGCAGTGAAACTCGACATGAGCAAAGCATATGACAGAGTTGAGTGGACATTCCTGAAAGAAGTAATGCGTCGAATGGGCTTTGTAGAGGAATGGATATCACTAATTATGAGATGCATTTCTACAGTCTCTTATGTGGTAAACATCAATGGAAGGAGGAGTAATGTTTTCAAACCTACTAGAGGACTCCGTCAAGGGGACCCACTTAGTCCTTTTCTTTTTCTAATCTGTAGTGAGGGACTTTCGTCCTTACTCAGGATAGCAACAGCAGAAGGTTTGAAAAAAGGAGTTAAGGCTAGTAGAAGGGGTCCGGCGATCTCACATTTATTATTTGCGGACGATTGTATCTTGTTCAGTGAAGCTTCAAAAAATAAAATAATGATTTTGAAAGACATCTTGAAGGAATACGAGAGGTGTCCAGGCCAATGTGTGAATTTTAACAAGTCCACGGTTTTTTCAGTTCCAATATGGTGGAAGGGGACAAAGCAGCTATTTCAACTGAAATGGGAATAAGGCGTTCAACAAATATGGAGAAATATTTAGGATTGCCTAATATGGTAGGAAGGAGAAAGAAGGAATCCTTTCAGAACCTTAAGGATAGGATTAAATTGAAGATTGAGAATTGGAGTACAAGGTTTCTATCACAAGGGGAAAAAGAGGTTTTTATAAAATCTGTTCTTCAGGCTATACCAACTTATGCTATGGCATGCTTTCTTCCACCAAAATCATTATGCGAGGAGTTCGAAAATATTTTCGCTAGATACTGGTGGCAAAAAAGTCAGAAATCGAAAGGGATTCATTGGTGCAAATGGAAAGCTATGTGCAGCTCTAAAGAGGAGGGCGGAATGGGATATAGAGATATGGCTCAGTTTAATATTTCTTTACTTGCTAAGCAGGGTTGGAGAATTATCAATAATCAGGATGCTCTTGTTACGCAATTTTTTAAAGTGAAATATTTTCCAAATGATCATTTTTTAAATTCTCGTTAGGGAAATTCCGGCTCTTATGTATGGAAAAGTATTTAGGCAGCGAAGGCTTTACTGGCAAAGGGGTTATACTGGAGAGTTGGTACGGGTTCTAATATACTCATTAATGATGATGATTGGGTTCCGGAGGCAGTAAATTTCAGATTATCAACAGTGAATAATTCAATGCGTAATCTCAAAGTTAATGAGTTAATCGATAACAATACCAGGCTTTGGAAGAAGGAGTTGATAAATAATACCTTCACAGAAGAAGATGCTGCAAGAATTCTTCGAATCCCTCTGGCACGAACGCCTCACGAGGATTTCCTCATCTTGGGAGGTGAGTTGACGGGTGAATTCACGGTCCGAAGTGCTTATAAACTATTACAGAGTTCGAATGAAGACCCTAGCGCTTATACGTTACAACTTATCTATAGGAAATTCTACAAAAAACTTTGGAGCCTAAATCTACCAGCTAAAATTGCAATTACAATATGGAGGTTATCATGGAACTTCTTGCCTACAAAAGTGAATATGCAGCACAGGAAGCTTTCAAACATCACAACATGTCCCCGTTGTGAAGCACGAGCTGAAACATTGGACCATCTTTTTCGAGAGTGCCCTGTCACAATTGATGTATGGATTGCGTTATCATTCCAAGGTTTTTTAATAGACCAGAGTATGGATTTCGTACAGTGGATTACCTGGGTATTTGAACAACTCAATCCTTGTCAAAGTCGTTTATTCTGCTGCGATCTATGGGCCATATGGGGAGATCGAAACAGAAGAATACACGAAGGAAAAGTTAGCAACGGCAAAGAAACTGCAAATTTCATCAACAATTACATTACTGAGTTAACTCACTTTGAAAGAAGGAAATCGAAAAAAATCACAGGAAAGCAAAGATGGCAGCATCCACATCGTGAGTTTATAACAATAAATTTTGATGGAGCATATCATGAAAGTCAGTATTGCTCAGCCATAGGTATTGTGGCCAGTGATGCCGAAGGAAGTGTTTTGTTATCCTATTCAGAGTTACAGAAAGACATTACCTCTGCATTTGCCGCTGAAGCAATAGCTTGTTGGAGAGCAGTCTAAATCAGAGTCGATCGGGGATGGCAATCAATCATTTTTTAGGGAGATTCCCTCGCAATAATTAAAAAATGCAATACCACAGGTCAAGATCGATCAATGATAGGGGTTTATATTCATGATATCCAACAGGAAATCAGTAAGTTTAATAAAGTCAGATTTCAGCACACACCAAGATCTGCAAATAATCTCGCACACATTCTTGCAACGAAAACCCTAAAGAGGAAAGAGGAGATTTACCTTGAAATGGAGGTCCCTGAGTATGCAAAGAAGCAGAGAAGATATGACTGGTTGCGTGAACCAGACTAGAAAATGACAGAAGATGAGGGAAGAAAGGAAGAAATGCTTCAAAACTAAAGAAAGTGAAACGGTTCAAAAGAAGCTTTGCCAGAGAAATCGTCGAAATGGAAATGAAATGATGGGAAGACGAAATGACAGATTTCAGCAAATTTTGATTGGGCATTTAGTCGGTGCTTTTATTATAGGTTCCAGAACTCTCTTTTTTCATATCTCTCTTTTTAATATCTTGATTTTTTCAACTTTGGCCATCTGTTTTGGGCCGGGTTTTTCTAGGATAATAGGTTTATAAGTTTTGTCATACTGTTTTCTATTAATAAAGCCCATTCTTAATTTTTTTCAAAAAAAAAACTTTTTACAATTCCTAATAACTTTTATAAATTTTTAGAGCTTTTATATTTTCTTTTACAATTTTAAAATATTCTAACATATTTTTAAAAATATTAAGAACATGTAACGTTAGGGATTGAACTGGAAATGTCTAATAACATTAGAGATTGAGATGAGTCAAAAAAAACCTTTAACTATCAATTGGAAAAAAGGTACGTACGGTAGGAGTTAAGGTATGCATTAAGCCATTACACTTTAATTAAATTTGAAGTTGAATCAAGTCAAATATTTGAATGAGAGATAAAACTCTCTCAATGTTGTTTTCTTCTTTTACAAAACTTGAATCCAAAATCTAAAATAAAATACGTTAAACTTTTTTAACTACAATTGTTTTTATATTTTTTATGTCCATTTTAATTCAATGTCGTATCTAAAATTTAAATTTGCATCTCTTCCTAAAAGTATAATATACCTTAGACCGTACCCAACACATATTATAAATTCATTTTTTAACTACTTAATTACAGGGGAGGAGGGACTTGACATCATTGGGATAATCATGGGTCGTTAGTAATGTTTTCCTTTGCTGAATTTATGTAGATTTGGAAGCTCTTAAAATGGGCAAATTAGAGTTGTAGTGGCATATGATTTTTCCCTTAATTAATTTTCATATACACTGCCAAAAACTAGGTAGGCAGTGGCATAATCTCTTGCAACTCCGTCATCTCGTTTCCATGTTGATTTGATCTTTCCGTTTCCGTCCATGTGGGAAATGAAAAAGTCGTTTTGCATGTCACTTGTCTCGACACCTTTCCATACCAAATGGCTGTTTTCAAACTTTAACTCACCTCCTTAGAAAACTGGTTGTTAAGAAATGGATGAAAACCAAAAACATTACATAAAGGAAGGGGAGAACTGAAGAACACATATACATAGAACCAAAAACAAAAAGATCACATGGGTTCTGAAAAGCAAGGGTTTATATGGTTATCAGGGCTTTTGTTTCTGAATATCTTTGTCTTATCCACAGCCGATGTCCACTATTACGAGTTTTCTGTAAGTTCCTTGCATGTTCCCCCTTTTCTGTTTGTGTTAATAAGAGAGAGCAGTGCTGAATTTTCATTTTGGGTTTTGTTTAAATTAGTTGCAAGAATCCCCGTTCACAAAGCTGTGTAGCACGAAGATCATCTTGACCCTCAATGGCAGCTTTCCAGGGCCTGAGATTCGGGTTCGCAGAGGGGACACAGTTTTTGTCAACGTCCACAATCAAGGAAACCATGCTGTATCCCTCAAGTGGTAATATATACATACATGTATATGCTTACACACCTTGTTTATGATGAAACAATTAGTCATATATATATAGCTATGTTTGTGGGTTTTTAGGGAGGGAGTTAAGGGTTCAATTGATGGTTCGAATGAGTTGATTCAGCCAGGGAGAAACTTCACTTACAAGATAGAGTTAAAGGATGAAATAGGAACTCTGAGGTGGCACGCTACCAGTGCTTGGGCTGCTGCAACCGTCCATGGTGCCTTTGTCATTTTGCCAGTAGCCACTGAAGACTATCCTTTCCCTGCACCTACTTCTGATCAAACAATTATACTTGGTACATCTGATTAACATGTTTGATTCATATATTTTGCAAATTAATTGCTTATATGAATGTTTTGGCATAATATTCCGTTAGGGGAATGGTTCAGGGAAGAGTTAACGGAAGCTAATCAAACCATAACTCCTGGCTCAGCAGATGCTTACACTATCAATGGCCACCCCGGAGAAACATATGGATGCAGCAACGGTACGTATCCGCTATTGTTTAGACTTTTTCTTTTCCTGGTATCTGATATCTGGTAATGACTTAGGCCTCACTGTTTCCAAGTTAAGTCAGGTCGGATATTCATAAGACTAAAATCCGAGATGTTGGACCCGTCAAATCTTGTTTTTTTTTTTTTTATAACTCTATTTTATACTTTTAATACGTAAGTTTGCATCACATGAATTAAGCATCCTCTTCCCTAGGCCATACAGCATGAAATGAAAGCTGATAATAGATTAATTTTTATGCAGAAACCTTTACTATGAATGCTAATAATCCAACAATTTTGATGTTGTAGATACAACTTTTGAGATGCAAGTAGATTACGAGGGCCTTTACCTTGTTGGCGTAATAAATGCTGTTGCCAATGAAACAATGGTGTTTGACATCGAAAACCACAGATTGACCATTGTCGGACAAAATGGGACCTATACCAATCGTTCCTTTACAAATTCTTTAACCCTAGCCCCAGGCCAAGTTATTGACGTCTTGTTGCTTCCAAACCAAAATGTTGGCCATTATTACATCACTGCTCGATCTTCCTCCGGCACACATATTACCAATGGAATTCTGCGATATACCACCACTACCACTAGTTTTTAATATGGGTAAATAGTTTCCGTTGCTAAGAAATAATAATAAGGTTAATGTTGAAATAAGAGATTAAATATAATGTGTGTATGTTGGTTTATAATTTGTTGTGATCGTTGTTTGAACGATGTGTTTTGAATGTTGTAATGGGAAGATGTTCTTTAACTAAAATGTACAATATTTATTCATTATTGTAAGACCCGATCAGAGATTCAACCAATTGGATCTTTGGTTCCAATTCAATCACTTCAAAAAGTAAATTAAAAATATTTACAATTGCAAAAGAATAATTTAAAATTTTAAGAATTATGGAATAATATTTTTCTTTAAAAACCAAACATAAAATTGAAAAAAAATCAATTATTGTTAAAAAGAATAAAAAAATTCTACATTTTGATTTATTTGAAATAGATATATTTTTTAATTATATTTCGATTGAATAGTTTTCAATTCAATCACTTCTTATAACATCGTATTTATTTAAGGCTAAAATTAAGTGACTGTAAATAGGGTTAGAAGTTGAATATTGCATAAATTTCATACCAACAACAAATAATATTGAAAAAGTTTAAATGATTTCATTTTTAGTAACGTGATATTAATATATGCAATAATAATAAATTATATTAAAACCTTTTATCATCAGCATAATAAAATGCTTATTTCAAGTTTCCAAACATGAGAAAGAAAGAGACTGAAGCATTCGGGGAAAAAAATAGAAGCATCGAAATTAGGATTGTGGACAATGGGGCATCTAATCAGGCAGTGACGACTGTACAATAAGAATTGGGTTTGATTTAGTTTCTATATTTATAAATTTATAAATGGATTAGTTTTATGTTTGTATTATGTTAAAAAGAAGTTTAATCTTTGTATTAATAAAAAGATTCATACAAAGTTAATATTATTTTGTAAAGGTGTACTTATTTTTTTTTTACCTTCCAAATTAATAAAAAAAATTTATTAAAGTAATCTTAGTCATTCATTTAATTTTTCGTTTCATTTAGCCTTTGAACTTGTAATTTTGTCAAATCAACTCAAATTTGATGGAAAAGTTAATATTTTTTAACTTTACTGATATGACCTATGTTAAACTGAACGTCGATAATTGCAATATAGAATGATCGCAAAGCAATAAGAAAGAAAATTAAAACACATAGATTTTACCTAAAAAAACCACGGGTAGAGGAGAAGAAAATTCACTAATGTTGAAAATAGAATGATACAAGAGGAGTTACGATTACATTGACCCTGACAACAAGATGGGAGTGCGATGTGCAGCAAGCTGGAGAGGGAGGCAAAGGGTTCTTAACTTTCCCAACAAGATCTAGGAAGACAATGTGGCACTCCTAGGTTGTTTTCTAGTCGGCTTTCATGTATCTCTCACTCGTGGGAGTACGAAATTTTGTCTTCATGCAAAAGGTGCCCACCACCATCTTCATTATCCTCATGATTGGCCTCCTGAAAATGGCCCTGTAAGTTATCGGGAGGTCAACCGCTAGAAAATCCACCATTTCTATGGTGGTGTGCTCACCATTTCCCATTACCAATGGGAGGAAAAATGGACCCCTTAACCGCAATGGGCTGGTTGGCAAAACTGTACACCGGGCTTGCAAGTTTGAGTTGGGCATCCTTGAGCCTCATTTGATGAAAAGCCTTGGTCATCAGAATATCCACAGAGCAACCTGTGGTCACCCCACAAGCTTAGTACTATTGAAGGGTCACCCTTCCTCTTCATGGTCCCTAGAGGTATTTATAAGCAGAGGTTCCGTGCAGGGTTGTGTTAACATGTTAGACTTTCCATCTAGCCATCATTAGGGAGCTCGTGGGAGGGATGTCTTCAATGAGACAAGGATGTCTATGACAAGAAAGATCTTGTCATTCATTCTAAAGTTAACGGGATAAAGTAATTGAGCCCACGTGCTATTTGGTAACCAAACAACTTCATGTTTCCAATGAAGATAAAATCATTCGTTGTTCAGATAGTCCTCCAAGGAGGGTGAGCTCACAGATGACCGCTTGACTTGTTGGTGGTAGGCTTACATGTATAAGCATCTTCTAAGCTTGTCACATGTATTGTCACGGATGAGGGGTATAACAATCGTGATATTAGTATTGGAAAAAATACTGTTCAAAAATAATTTTCTTGCACAGCGAAAAATACAAATTTTGAAAAAAAAGACCAAGTTTGTGATATTTATAACAATAAACCCAAAAATCCGTACCTATGTTTTCGGATGGGCGGATCCTTTTTTATTCTCAGCTTTCAACCAAACGATCTTCTCAGTTATTCTTGTATCACGAACTGCTTCGAGTGTGGGCTCGAACAAATGGTATGAACATAAAAATACTAAAAACCATATTTAACAGTGCACAAAGACGAGAGAACCAGAGAGGGGGAATGGCTCTAGAGGAAGATCTCAAAACAAACAAATCAAACTATGAACATGAAAACCTAAACCCAAACGATAATGGAAGATTACGGTCCTAGAAAGAAAATGAAAAGTTTGGTTTTGATTACCGAATGGAAACAAATGGTTTTAGTTACGATTTGGGTTGGTTTCTTTTTGGTAAAAAAAAAACTATTAATTACGATAATAAATTTAATTAAAAATCATTATAAATTACTCTTCCTTATAACAGACCCAAAACCCAACCAGCCCTAAACCCCCAAATCAGACCCAATCAAACTCAATTTGCCCTTTTTTAATTAAGTCATATAATAGAAATTAAATTTTATCCATTAATTCAATTACTTACATAAATAAACCTGGATCATTATAAATTACTCTTCCTTTATAAATTACACAAAAATTAAAATGAAAGTATAGCAACTGTATGCAGCAGCAGTAATTCCAGAGGCTGATAACAGAAATTCAGAAGGAAAAAAACACATAAATACAACAGGAGGAAAAGGCACCAAGAATACAAATTGGTAGCTGAAACTTTAAATTGATTTTACATTATCAATCTTCCAATAACCTCGGGTCTTTACATTCTCACTCGACCATACAAAATTATGAACATAAGATGAATGCTAGTTGAAACTATCCCCACAAATTTGCTAAAAATTGCATTATAATGGGGTTGGGTATATATATATACACAGCATTTTTCAACTGGCTATAAAAAATGAGGGCTAATTCAAATAAAAAATGTGAAACAAGGAATACGAGAACTAGGCAGAAATACCATTTAGGGACTTGGGTTGAGACCAGGCATCATTTGGAGTGCCACACAGTTGGCAAGGGTCAGAGGATCCCTGTGAACACCAGTGATCAGGGACACTCAAAAAGTAAGTTGACATGAACTTTCTGAGTCTTTTCTTATATTCCTTGGGAGAAATCACAGTTGGCAACAAATTCTTAGGAACAACCAATGAAGACTTAACCCATGTCTCCAGTTGTTTGTCCCAAGTATACTGCCTGAGATAATCAATGATCCCACATACAAGCTCCCGCCGCTCCGTATCCACCCCAACAAGTAAAGAATAATCCATTACATTGATTGACTGCAAAAGAGCACAACTCAGTCAACACCTCATTCCAAATTTGAGGAATATAACATACAAAGGAAATATATAGATGATATATGGGGTTGAGGGAGGATTTGGGATGTTGGGGTTGATGGGGAGTACTGAATACCATAAGGGCAAAATTTATTCAAGAAAAGAAAGAATGCATCTAGTCCAAGCAAGGAAAAGTCCAGTAGAAAGAAATTAAAGCTCACATTGAGGAAAGTTGTGTCATTCCATACAGCCCGTTGCAAGAGACGCTTGGCTTGATTACTAACATATAATGGAGAGGAATTCATGTCATTGACAAAGTTCTGATCCAAAAGAACATCTCCAGAACCCTCAGCAGCTGAATTGAATCGAGCATGCAAGGCCCCTTTAAGATCATACTGGCGAGTAATATTTCTACCAAAGGTAAGATTCTCCATCACCATAAGATCATGTCTTGTCTCTTTCCCTGTTTTAGGCTGTCTTACTATTACCTGCAAAATGTTTAAATGTTCAAAAAAATAGAGCAAAGAATAAAGCAATCACATATTTTTTTAAATGAAAATGAAAGCAAACCTGATAAATCCCAAGAACTTTAGCAAGGCAAGTTTGGCTTCCAGACTCAAATGATTGGTTCATGTACTTGAAATAATGTAAAGCAAACTTCTCAAATGATTCATATTCTGTCTTCTTGATTTCTTTTATAATAAACCTATCATCAAGTGTTTTAGCAAAAAAGGACTTGCTCTTCCCTCCTTTGGCATCCCAATTTCTGCATCGGCTAAGGGAAGCAATATAATCAAGCTCTGAAGGGCAGCACCGCTCTCGAAGATCACGGAACTGGTTAGCATATAAACAAAATACCGAGTATTTACCCTTCCCAAGTGATTTTGAAACCCCTAGAGAAACCTCTATGTTATGCGCATCAGGAGGAACTAGAGAATCCAACAAGCTTAACCCATCAAAACTGGAGAAGCGCGACTCTTCTGAAGAAATACTCAGACTAGAGACAGACTCTGAATCAGAGGAACCACTGGACGACCAATGCAGGGATGTTAAAGTAGGAACACGACTTAGGCTTCGTAAACTTTCAACTAGTCTATCTCTCCTCCCATCCTCATTGGACACTTCAGTTCCAGCAGGCAGATCTTTCAGCAATGCCAATGCACAAGCAATTATACTCGAGAGTTCACCTTTATAATCTGATACAATATAATCATTAGTTCCTAGAGGTATGCGTAGCCTTGATGCTTCCTCCCTGATTAATTGACAGCCTGTGGGTATTTGTGATGGAGTATAACTACTAATGGATTCAAACTTGGGGACATTTCCTCTTTGAAGGTCCTTCATGTATATCTGTCTGATTTCAGAAAAAGGCATCCAGAACCATCCATTTACATTTTCTAAACTGGATAGTAAGGAATGCGGAGATCCATGAATCTTTGATTCATTTGAATCAATCATAGAATCATTGTCATCAAGATCAGTGGAAATTGGGATTGTTCTATCCACTTGTAAAGGACCTGATATAGGTGCATCCTCTGCTTGATAGTTCTCATCACCAAAATGGGAACAAACAGAAATATCATGTGCCACAACGGACTCTGGTTTGGATGATTTCGTAACAGCATCTACTTTTGGCTTTTCAATGTTTTCAACCTCAGTAGAACTCCCTTGTATGCTGTCACATCCTTCAGATTTTTTAACAGGAACATTTGAAGATAATTCATCACCAGGAAATTCATTACCTCCAACCAAAGAACCTGAATAAGTTTTCATATTTCCAGTATTTTCAGAACCTTTATCACCATCTATAGGTTTGCTTTCTCTACCATTGTCCTCTCCATCAGCACTATCAGTATGCAACTTCAGTTGCTCCACCACTGCTTTGTTGTTGGCACCAGCAACTACTACTGTCGGATCAGGCAACAGCAGAGAATGCAGGCGTCGATCCCAAATGCATGCTTCCAGAAGAAGGTCCCACCTTAGTCTGTTCAAGCTGAGGAGTTTGTGAGAACCCAAGTTTGCATTCCCATTATTTGCAACAGCATTCTGGATGTTTAGCTGCAATTTTTTCCCAATGGAACATATGAATAAAAAGTAAAAGCAACAGCACCCAACAACTTATCAGAAAGACGATGAGAAACCAACCTCAAATTCAGAAGCTTCCAGTTCCAGCATCTCTTCAACATCAGAGAATACTTTTAAGGAATCTTTAAGGTTTAAGGTTGAACCCGCAAACTGAGACCTTATCTGAACCAAAAAGGTTGCAACCTCTCTGAACATTACCATTCCTTTTGTGTAAACCTGAAGAAAACAACACCAATTCAAACATATTAACATGCCTGTGTTTATAGTTTACCACATAATAAACATTAGGTCATAAATCTAAGCACAGTGAGAACAGAATATCCACATACATTCTCGGATTCTTCCTTCAGCCAATCTGGTCTGATTGACCTGCTAAACTCCAGCTGTTGTGGAGGCATGGACACAGTATAAGTGGTAACTGAAGAAAAACTAAACATTGCAACCATAGGGCCTAACCTGCAGTTACATTAAATTACAAGAAATAAGGGAAACAAGCCTCTTAGCATAAGAAAATATAAACCTCCCCAACCCCTAGCCAATAAATATAGTCGCAAGCTATTACTACAAAACATAAAGTGCCCAAGTCTCAAACAGAGAGGACAAAATTTCCTGCTCAATAATACATTTGAAAGTAGTTCATTGTTAAATGAAAACGGAAAGAGTTATCCATACCCAAAGAAATATAGAAAATCCTTGTGTGGAGAATGGCCACAGCTGGATAATCCACAGGATGTATTGTGTTCAGAAAAGCTGAGCTCCAAGAACTTTCCAAATGAGAGAAAACGTGCAGCAGTTGAAATTAGCACTCTTTTCGTAGATTTTGACATTCCATTCTCAGTTTGACACTTGCCACAGCGACTCCACATCCAGAGTTTTCCCTCAGCTTCCCCAGGTAAATGCTTAGGAAGCCGTTTAACTTGTATTGTTAGCTGCTTATTATGATGTGCATAATAGTAGAAGTGAGCTTCTGGGAGTTCACCGCATATAGAACATTGGCTTCTCTGCAAAAAGCAAAAGTTTCTATTAGCGGAAACTGGAAAACTCAACAGTACCAAGGATTGAGAAAAGTTATGTTTTCAAAAGCAGTCTACAGCATTATAGAGTTAAGCGTTAGCTAAGTTTGTTAAAAGATTAACGAGAAACTAAATAACCAAATAAGTAGTCGAAACATATCTTCAACACTTTAGAGCAGTGGGCAACCTAATAAAACTTGACTCACTTTCAATAAAATCAAACTTGACTCATAAGAATCACATACTGATAAAACTGCAGAAAAGATTCCTTCTTTTTTAATTCTTAAAAGGAGAACCCAGAGACCTGATTGAGTAAATTATCTCGAAGGAACTTCCCAAGAGGAACATCAAAATTCCTGTAGAACATTATATGGCTAAAATGGCTTTGCTCACATATAGTCCCCTTTAAGGCATTTCGGCAAGACATAAGAACCAAAATACTTTGTGCATCCAACATTGTGTTGATGCTCTCCTTATTTTGCATTTTCTCTTCATTATTATCACCACCAGCATTCAAGTTAAGTAGTGCTTCAGAGGAAGCGGGAAAAGATTGAGGTTGTCCATCATCAAGGGATTTCTCTTGATCAGGACCAGATTTAGATTCCACATCAAGTTGCTCTGAGCCCTCAAAACTTTTCATTGCAGGAACTGCTTCTGTGAGCTCAGATTCCACCCCATTTAACCCTAAATATGTAGACAATGACCGATGAGGAGCAGTGGATGCAAGAGGAAAATTGCTTCCGATTACTTTCTTCAGAGAGACAGAAATGGATGACAACCCAGACAAAATGCCTGGTAAAGCAGAACTATCGCCTAATCCTGACTTCAGAATTTGATCACCATTTACATGGTAACCTTCTTCATGCAATCCACTGGAAATGGGAATGTCAATTTCATGTGAACCAGTTTCAGCAGTAGACTCATCAAGACAAGTAGCATTCATGTTGCAAATTTCTAAGGCATGGGATTCATGATCAGCTGGCAACACATCTGCTATTCCAGTTAGAGGAATCGTAGAGAACATTGCCTTTTGATCAATAAGGAAAGAAGTTTCAAGGATTAAATGATATGCCATGACAACAGCATATTGCACAACACACTTAATCTTTTTCAGTTCTTCAGAATGGCTTCCTTTCAGCAAAATCTGCAAAATTATGATATCAAGTTAACAAGTGCACAGACAGGAAAATGCCGTTGATATCTTACCAGGAAAAAAAAAACAAAGGAAGAGGAAAGCCTGTTATCCAGTAGATAGCATCAGTTCAAACATCTTCAGACCAGACATCAACCACAAGTACTTTTTGAGAAACAAGATGATAAAAATCGATGATGCAAAGAAACCAAGTGGAAGACCCTTAAGCTTCAAAAGTAAAAAACTACAAATTGGTGAACTGTACATTTTTAGGGGACTACTAAAATAGAGAAAATGCATTTGACTTTTAAATGCTTAGGAGAAAACCAATTTAACTAATATATACATTTTAACAAAATCAACATACTCGGATAAAATTGGGTTTCGACATAACTAATTAAAACATAAGTTGAATTTTTTCCAATAAAGAAATTCTTAGGAGACTACTACAATAGAGAAAATCTTTTAAAAGAGTTTAGCTGAGAACTTTCTTAAATTTTATGGAAGATTAGAAAGAAAATCTCAATATCAAAAAGACCAATACTTTTAGTAACTTTTAAAATTCAATTTGCAGAATATTTGCATATAAAAATCTTAAGATAATTTACAATAGGTTGAAATATTTCAAAGAAAAATTCTTAGGAGACTAAAATTGAGTAATCTTTGTAGGGAAAGGAGCAAAGATACAACAAGCTGCATTTTCTTAACAGTTCAACATAGGAGGCCCAAGCTTTAAGATATTATTGCATTTCAAACTTACAACAAAAAATTAATTAGTAATATGTAATAGCCTAGGAGATAACGATGTAAGTACTTAATATGTATTATAGTTGAATATCTTAATAGCTTTGGATAATGAGGTTTGGAGTAGGCCTAGTCCTACTCATTAATATTGGAAAAACTGGTAAAAATAATGTAAAAGAACGTTTAAAGCCTTCCCATTGAGAAGTTTTGCAACGAAAAGAAATACAAAATAAGCTATCAAAGGAATGATTCTTTTTATTAGAACTGCGTTCGTATATATCTTGTTTTCCATATATCAACTTCTCAGACCATACTACCAGTGCTCACATCCAACATCTAACTCTGTCTTGTTTCCCACATGCAAGTGATTGTGTGTTAGCATGTATGCAAAAACATGCTGGAGCATTCTGGGGAAAACAATTAAAAAAGAAAGAAAAAGAAGAAGTCAACTTACAGTGCAACAAAGATGTTTGGGACAGCCCTCAAGAAACATCAATGTTTTACTTGGTCGTTTTCCCCCTTCACCAGAGCAAGCATGTTCTTCAACAAACTTTTCTATATGGAAGGAGTCGCACTGCTTATAGGAGTCATTCTGCTTTAGCTTTTGACCAATCAAATGATCGGACGGTATGATTGATGAGCCAGTGCAGCACGCAACTCTCTTGAGACGATGTTGCTTCATGTCAAACACCAGTGTGATTCCTTTGGCAAGAACACTCTCTTGAACATCACGTGAAACAGTTTTCTCCACCAATATCACATTCGGATGACACATATCTATCATCTCGCTTAGAGATTTCATATGACCTTTTTCCTGTTTTCAAGGGTCAATGATCAGAACATAGAGTAGAAAATTTACTGCATTACAAAGAAATAGAGTTTACTTTTGCCATGGTACCTCATCTAGTGAATCTAATGAAGACAACCCACTAGAAGATTGACCAAGGGCTCCCTGAATTAATAACAGCCTTGGATTCCTGAACTTAGTTTGCATGTGCTTATGAGCAGCACGCTTTTTGAAGACCAAGCCCTTGATTAATTGGCTGCAAAAAAATAGGCTAATTTATAATAGTTCAAGGGACAAAAATCCTATAACACCAATAGCATTAATGTTCTATTATAAAGAGGTGTTTCAAATAAAGCATGAGAGATGTTGATTTCCACGCATGCTCATACATGATTCAACAAAAAAAAAAGAAATTAAAATTTTAAAAAAAGAGTATGGCTTTTCGCATGCTACCAGTTGAAGGAGAAGTAACCAATAATCTCTTAATGAAATAAATTTTACAGAGATAATAGATGTTTATAAGAACTATCTGAAGAAGATACTTCAGAAAAGCACATTACCATCACCCATCAATCTTTTAAAAAAAACACCCATCTGTCTCTTCAATGAGAAATCTAAATCAATTATAAAATAAATATCCACAACTAAGAGTAATATAACTTCAAACAGTATATTGAAATCATATCACCTTTGACTGCGAGAACCAGTTGCAATGCATTTCACTTTCACATATCCATCTGGACCCATTGCATTGCCATCAATAGCATCAGGCTTCAAGAAAAGTGCAGCTTCCAAAGATAAAGAAGTAACTATATCCACCCAACTATCATTGTCACTCACAGAACAGGCAACACCCACAGATTTAAGAAGTTGACTGACAATGGCTTTGAACTTCCCATCTATCACCTCTTTAATTGCCCTTTCTTTTTCCTCTTTAAACCTGTAGCGTCCATTGCCCACATCTGTATGACTCAAGGAACTTGGTTTTCCCCATTTTGTGCCATCTCCACATTCATCATCTTCGTCATCATCGTCATCATAAGCCAGAGAATTCTCCAAGTCGTCCTCTGGATCTTCAGGTTCTGGAGGTTCCCAAATTTGATTATCTATTTCACCATTAATAACTTGAGAAACTCCACTCTCTTTGACAAAGGGTCTAGCAGAATTTTCGATAACATTTTCTTTTGCTTGTTGTTCATTACTAGTTTGTGTTATCTCACCATCTCTAACTATGTCCATATCATTGCTATCTTTCTTATCTCTCAAGTCGCTTTCAGACATCAGATTTGAGCTATCAAGTCTCTTCCCAAGGCCTTCTGAGCACGGGTTTCGTCCATTTGGCAGACAATTGAGATCCCCATGACTATTTTTTGAACCAAACTCTTGGTCACCCTCAACCCTGAGAAATATCAAATATAAGTAATGTTCATATTCACGGTCAAACATATATAGAATTACAAGATTCCAGTTAATAAAGTTAATAACAACTAGTAGTATAACAGCACCACAATGAAAAGAAGGGCACCTACCGATCGTATGAGTTTATTACATCAACAGAAAAATCACCTGATGGAACAGAATACAAAATATAAAATAGTTAGCTCAAAATGAGATGGAAATAAATTAACAAATAAAAACTAGATAGATACTTACTGCAGCTGGAATATGAACGATCACTGCTAGACAATGAAGAAGTTGGACTGATCATTGGCGTTGAATATGGAGTAATACCATCTCGTTTTACAAATTCTCTTCCTTGCCTTTCCCAACATAATTTACACGACCGAATTGGGTCTCCACTACAAGAGATTAAAGCATTACCATTCTCCAGTTTCCTTTTGTCTTCACTGGTCTTTGTAATTTCAGCACCACAGTAATGACACATGCTATACATCTGGTGAAATAAGAACTCCAACCAACTCAATCACCTATCGGATAAAAATGGGAGATAAGACCCTTGTGCAAAATAATATATTTTTTTCTAAATCACTCCAGTAAACTCCATTCAGACATCAAGAACATCATATTGTGCAAACCAAACACTTCTGTAAGGCACTCATAAGATTTGATGTACTTGCAAAGGTTGAAAATTATCTAAGAGAAATTTTTTAATGAAGTTCTTTCTATTCAGAACCATAGCATAAAAGAAAAGGAAAAGTACCAAGTTCTATATGAACTAAACTAACCAATTTCTTCCGTGTTTTACATATGATTTTTTTTCCTACCCTAGTATTCAAAGAAAGCTCATATCAATCCAGTTTCATATACATGTACGAAATAGTTCTTGAAAAGCAGCAGGATACAGTATCACAAAATTCATCAGCAGATAAACGTGGATACCAAATATTTGCAATTTTTATATACCAAATCCGTTATTGATCATGCAACACGCCTTAGAACTAGCAAAACATAAACTAAAATTTCAAGTTAAGTAGCAGTACATAAACTTATGGGACTGTCCAAGTTTGGGTGTCCTAATTTTGCAAAAGCTCATGCGGTGTTGTATCTGTATCGTATTATGCATATCCGTGCTTCCTGGAAATAAACTAAAAACTGCAGTAATTCTTCTATCTGTGTTCACAAATAAACCTGCAATTCTACATGCGTTTCAAAAGTAAAGGAACATAAAAAACTGGGATAAATTCCCAGAAATTCCAGAGAAAATACAACTTAATAAAATATCAAAGAATTGTAATGACCATGAACTAAATCCATGTTTGCAATCAGACAAAAAAAAAACATTTTGTTATGTCAAAAAGAAAACAAGAGTCCAAAGCCTGAAAATTATAGGTGTTTCTAAAACAATCAAATACATTGAAACAAAATTGACTAAACAGAGAACATAGTATCAGATCAAACATAGTTCATTGGAAACAGTGACAACATACTGCAATTTCAAGAAGGATAAAAAAAAGTCAATAATAATAAGCATATACCAGAACAAAGGGAAAACGATGAAACCAACATCCAAGGCTGATTTGCAATCTTTAGCAAAAAAAAAAAAACGAATTTGATTTTCAAATTCAGATGATCTGTGCAAAATGGATAAAATCACCAAAGGCATCAACCTTCTGAATTTCCAAAATGACAACAGTTTAAAATTTATCCAAAACAAAAATCAATCAAAAGTTGCCATATATTCAAGCTCCAAATTAAACAATATAAAAAGGAAAACTAATTAAGTCAAACTAAAAAAAAACAATTCAATGAACCCAAAATTAAGGCAACAAATATGGAAACGAAGAATCAGAAATATTAGTACTTACTGTTAAAGCAATCCAAAGAACAAAGATTTGGGTATGATGACCACTAATCCAATCCCAATCATAATGTAAACTTGTTTAATGGGTTTCTTTTCTTTTCTTTTCTCTACCCAGAAAGCAAGGATTTTTTTCTTCAGAAAACAAAAAATAAAAAGCAAAGAATACGATAAAAATGAGTCCTCGAAAAAGAGAAGGATTGAGAAAGAATCAGAATTAAAAGAGGGGAAATGAATTTGAAGAAAGGTACTTATGAGTGGGCTCCACCCTGTGTTTCCTAATTCACTGTCCAAATGTTTTCTTTTCTGGGATTCATTTCATGATACATCCTCATATTATGTTCTAGATTATAATTTACTTCTCAAATTTTAAGATATTTTAATTAAATCCTGAAAGTAATCATTTTTGTGACTCTAGCCATCAAGCTGGCATTAAATGTCAATTTGGGTTTGGTGAAGTATCAAACTTTAAACACATCTATACCAATTGTGTTTAAAAAAATAGTTTAGCATGGCATATTTAAATACATGTGTTTAAATTTTATTTACGTGTTTTAAGTATATTATACATTCAATCCGAGCTAGCAGTTGATATTTAAACCAACATTAAGTTGATAGAAAACTCAATTGATATGATAATGATGTTTTAAATGTTGGGATAAAAAAATTTGAGGAAGTCCAAAAAAAATATTAAAATAATTTGAGGAGTTTGATGCAATTAATATTTTGTAAAAAAAAAATTGAGCTTTTAAAAGTTATTAATGGTAGATTTGGATTTTGTGCGTAAGGGAGGTAGATACACGTTTTTTGGAGGTGGGAGAGTTAGATGCACATTGATTGAAGGAAACAAAATTGCAATCATATCCCTGCGGTATTTATTATTATTCTTTTCACATGAAAAAACAAAAATAAAAAAAAGGATAAAATCTCATGCGTGAACCAGCGTTTTCAAGCATGATGCATGATTGTTGACGAACTAAGCCTATGTCCACATAAGCTTAATTAATTAATTGCTTATTATAAAATTTAAACCATGGTTAATTGATCATCATAAATGAAAAAAATCAGAAGAAAATTTGGAAAATGAATTTAAGGTTGGGCATAACCTTTGACTATCTATATACATAGACTTGAGTTTAATTAAAAAATTCAACAATGTAAGCCACATAAGGGGACCCAAGTCCTAGAAAAAGTCATTGCATCTCTGACATACCATCCACCGTAAATAGAGGAAACAGATTATGGCAAGATAATTAATGAAGAAGTAGTCCAAAAATGGAATGATAGGCGGCATTTTGATATTCGTTAAAATCTAAGAGGACCTGAGTTGTTAACATTTAACACACTGTTATCGTCACCGTTAGCCACGTGGAGAAGAATGAAAGCTATGCCCCAGCCATGAGTACACATCTCTATCAACGGATCCGTGTATTAGACGGAAAGCAATTTTTGTTTTGAATAAAAAAAAACAAACAATTATCTTTATTATATATGAAAATAATTAGGTTTATTTTAATACAATAGTTAGATATTTACAAATCCAATGTGGTCCCTCTTAATATTTCAAATTTTGAAAGCTTATGTTATGATTAATTTTCACATCCAAACAAAACGGCTCCTCCGTAAGAGAAATAGATAGAGAAGAGTGATGATATACGATTGAAGTAGTGCCATGTTTTACGCGCCTTATCACATCAAATACCCCTAATTCTCTCTCCTCACTACAATCCTTTGCTTTTTCCATTGTCCTTTTTCCTCGGCTTAATGGTTGATTTTTTTTCTCCATGATGTGATGTTTAATTATTAAAGCACTAACTCTTACTATTTAACTCTAATTAATTTAACTATAAATTTAGAAATTAATTTTTTAAGAAAAGTCAACCCATTTCATAATAAAATATTTATTAAAACATTACTTTTTAATAATTTTGACATGATAAATTGCTGATAATCTGTGACATTATGTATCTTATATACTATGCAAAAATTATTTAAAATTTCTAAAAAATAAAAATATATAAAAACTTAATTAGAATTTTTAAAAATATATAAAGTACATTTGAATTGCTGCAATATTTAAAATTTTAACATTTTAGGTAGTATTCTATGTTAAAATAATAATTCAATTCTTTTTAAAGATAGATGATTAAATTCAACCTTTTAAAAAATAGAAAGTCAATTTTAACTAAACTAAAAGGATAGAGTCAATTTTTCTTTTTAACATAATGTCTAAAACTACTCATAATCTCTCTCAACTCGTAAATAAGAAGATAATATACTTCAGTGTACTCGAACCCATATCTTCTTACATCAACAATAACACGCATACTAATTGAGTTAAAACTCAATCGATAATTAAATATCATATTTTAGAGATTAAAACACAAGATAGGTTTCAACTAAAACATTTATTAAGAAAATCAAATCAAAATTGAAATGAAGACATAGTTGTATCCTTGCGTGGGGATTTGTTGCGGTGGTTAAACTATCCCAAACGCTAGCAAGTAGGAGCAATTTTGTTTTATTTCCTACAAATTTATTTATGATATATTATTACCTAAATAAATGAGTTGTTGTTGGATAAGACTCTTATGTAGTTTGAGAAGTAAAAGACATTAAGAATGCTTGAGTTGTGATTTGTGGAAAAAAGGCTCAAATGTGACGATAATAATAATAATAATAAAAGACCACTTGAAGTAAACATCACTTAAAAGAAATTAATTATTCAACTATATAAAATTTAATTTGTATTAATTTTATATTTGGTCATAGGCAAGTTGAGCATAAGACAAACAAAATTTGGGTGCAATTTTCTTATTATAATTATCACCAAAGTCCAGAATTGCAGAGATGAAAACGTAATTAGTTTTTGACATTTTCTATGGTTTGAATTTGAAGCAGAGCCATATATGTTGTTGCCACCTTAAATGATTCCCTCCATTAATTGAAAATAAGACAAAAGCCTTACCTTTTAAATTTTAAAAATTTCTATTCCAAATGATTTTTTTTTATAAACATAATTGTTTGATGAAGGTATCAAATTTTGTATTTTTATGGTTTGCGTAAATATAATTATATTCAGCATATTTAGAGCATTGCTTCGTGTTTATTATATACAAATATATATATATATATATATAGAAAACCCCATTTAGTTGTACTTTCCAACTATTTATCATTTATATATATATATATATAAGAAAGCTTCTTTGGGCCATTAGTTAAGTAGTTAAGGATGTGGGTAATTTGTGGTTTTTTTTTTCGTATATTTAAATTATTATAAAGGTATATATTCGAGAAAATTAGCAGAAAATGTTGATTTTAAAACTTAATTAGTAAATTAGGTTGTTTTTTTTTTCAAATTTAAAGAAATAGGTTGATTTTGGAGAGAGAAACAGAAAACGTGTCTTGTTGGATGCGTTTTCGTCCTTCCAAAAAAAAAAATTTGTGTTGGGTGTTGGAAATTTGGGGAGAGATTTATTTGTCTTTGTGTTTTAGGGAGAAAATATGATAGTTTTAAGGTATGTTTGAGTTAATAGTAATGCGGTGGCGCTCGAAGACCCACACATTTCATTTCCCGTGTGAGGAGTGCACCATCGATCTGCAAACGAAACCTGCATATTATGGTGAGTGAATGGTCCAAGGGAAAAGATTTTTCCATCATATTTTTTGGATATTCAAGCCACGCATCGCAACATTCTGGTACTGTAAGCTATTAGTCCAAATTGACGACACATTCATGTACGGGAGATATGAGCATTGCTTGTTGTTGGTTGTTGCATAGGATGGTAATCGAAAAATCTTGCCAATAGCTTTTGCAATTGTTGAAGGAAAAACCACAAATGATTGGGATTTCTTCTTGACTAACTTGAGAAAACATGTTGTACCGCAACCCGATATATGCATCGTTTTTTATAAGGGACTCAAAATACAGGTTGCAATTGATCGACGTGGAAGCCTCTGGGATCGTGCACACCATAGGTATTGTATACGTCATATAGGGTCAAATTACATGGGTCAATATCATAAGGATGCTGAGCAGCAACATGTTATTAACATGGGTACGTAATAGCCATTATGTTCTATATAATCCTTTTAACATATACATTATTTGCATTTATGGATATATTCTTTATTTTCTTCGATAGGATGCGAGTTCGTCTAACATTGATTCCATGAAATGTTGAAGAACTTGTGGGCTATAAACAAAGTTGGTGCAGAATACCTTGATGGGATACCTAAGAAGTAGTGGACTACAATACAGGCACATGACAACGAACCTAGCGGAATGCATAAATTTTATATTGAAGGGGATTTGTCATTTGCCAATAATGTCAGTGGTCAAAGAAAAATATTTCCGTTTAGCAGCCTTATTTTCAAAGCAAGTGGAAAAAATATGTTGGACAAATAAAGGGCGATCACATTTGGTGCGAGGAGGTGATGAAAAATATTATAGAAAATGCTGAAAGAGTGAACTTTATGTCTGCAGTGTGTCACTCGCGTATAAATCAAATATTTCAAGTTACAGAGTTCCTTAGGCCTGACAAAGGTATTATCGAGGGATCATATCGTGTATACCTGGGACGAAGGACTTGCGACTATGGGAAATTTCAAGCACTTCGTTTTCCAAGCGCACATGCAATTGTTGCATGTGTCTCGACACGTCTGGATTGCATGAGCTATGTTTACTATGTTTACAAACTAAAACGCATATATAAAGTATGTAAATTTGAATTTCCACCAGTCCCAAATGAAAGTATGTGGCCGCCTATCTCGAGCGCTCCATTCAAGTTAGTGCCGGATATTACGTTGTGTCGCAAGTCAAAAGGTTGACCGAATTCTATTCAAATATGCGACAATATGGATATTTGGGCAGAGGATAGACCAACCGAGGTTATGCAATTATTGTAAGAACCTATGGCATAGTAAGCCAACACGTCCACACTTAGGGGCAACATTTAGGGGAAGACCTAATTAAAACATTTATTCATTTTTTTGATAAACATACAAAAAACAAACAAACAATTTGTTAAATTTTTTTCATTGCTTCTCATTTTTTGGTAAATTGTAAATAAGTATATATCATTGATGTAAAGTACAATAAAATACAATATAAACAATTTTTCATATTTTTATTGTAAATAAGTATATTATTGAGAAGACATGCGATAAAATACAATACAAATAATTTTTATTTTTTCTTAGATTGTAAATAAGTATATATTATTAATATAAAATACAATAGAATACAAAACAAACAATTTTTTTAAATTTTTTTCATAGATTGTAAATAAGTATATTATTGATGTAAAATACAATAGAAAATCTTTTTGATAAAATTAGAACAAGTACATTATGGATGGAAAATTTTTAATACAATACAAATTGGAAGTTAACAAACTAAAGATGATTTACATGAAAAAATTTAAAATAAAAAATTCATCTGCATCATCGACCCGAATATGAGCCACAACCTGGTAGCTGTCGGTTACGAAGAGGATTTCGCTGTAGTTGGGGTTCTGGCTCCTCATCTTCTTCTTCTTCATCTTGACCTCCACATCCATCTTAATCTTGATCTTCATCTCGTTCCTTCGTGCTAGAGTGCATTTGTGTCCTAAGTTCCCATCATATATCATTTGTGGTATTAATATGTGGTTGCGAAGATGACACACCTCTGAAGAACAATGATGCTGGGGGTGTTTACGACACTATCGACGGATAAATGTATGGTGTCAAAACTCAGTTGTGGATAGAATGTTGGAATTGTAGGCGATGGTGGATACATCGGTGTCGTTGTCAGCAGTGATGTGTAATATGGTCCTAGGGATAGAGGTGGTGCAAAAAAATACCTGAAGAATGTTTTGATGAATGGTATGATGGTGCATAATGTGGTGCTCGCGTATGAAAATAGGGTTAGTGAAAGCACCAAAAATATATGAACCATACTGACCGAGAGATGGTGCACTCATTGGTGTTTCATGTGAGGTTGAAGTTGATGATGATTCCACCGATGCATGTACTCCCGATCACTGCTTCATGTGGGGTCGTCTTAGCCTTCTACAACAGCATTGTCTACTCCTTTCCTCCTCCGATGGTAGATATGACTTACCATAAAGTCTAAACCATGTCATGTAATCTAGGTCGCCAAATTCAATCGAAGAATTGGTTCGCGTATACATATGAAATCGTACCTATGTTCCCAAATGTAGATATATTCCACATGAAATTTAGGATAATCTTTATCGGTTCTCACCCGCAAGTTGATGTTGTGAAGTTCATCTACCCCCTGGGGTGATGGTGAAATACTTTGCATAAACTCGAACCGGTGCATCACTTGATCAAATTCGTGCATCTCGATCATTGCAAAAAACTATCAATGGCACTTTGGCGTGCCAAATATTGCGATTCGCCAAAAATTCGATCGGGATGCATTATTAAATTCTTAGATCAGAGTATGACATCCATTCAAAATACAATACGAAATTATAATTTTTATTACATGCCTAATATTAAATTTTAAATCCTTACGCAAATATTATATAATTGAAAATTTCAAAAACTAACCTCGGCTTCTAATTGTTAATCTAACAATAGTCAAATATCTTCAAGCTAGTCCGATATACCCACATGACTCACGTTATTGTTCCACCTATTCAAATAATATGTTATTTCAAAAAGATAATAATGAAAAAAATATTATGATAACTATATTATTAAATAAATTTTACCTTATTACGAGTGGGAATTCATAAGGGGCATTTACCCGGAGGGATGTAAAAATGGTAGGCGGTACCATGCCCATGACTGAAGGAGTATGCAACCACCGATTTTAATTTTTTTGTGCTTTCATTGCCTGACACATCTCTTGATACAATGTCACCAACACAACTAATCCCCAATTGAGTCGCCTCCCTTTTTTTAAGTAGACTAGTTGTAGGAGCCACATTAAATGTACTAGATTTCGAGATTTATCTGGCATTAGAAGACCCTCGATTAACCTCAAGATAAATGCTCGCACGTATTATTGTCTTTCAACGGCACTAGCAGAGTTGTTAATATATGAGAAATTATCTTCTAATCACTTCATCTCTATCCGACTACCACTAAATTTGTCCGGCACCTTGCCTAATAGTTGCTTGCAAATTGCGCTCTAATCACCTACGCCCACTACCCCCGTAACGTCTGCCCCATCAATCGGTAAACCAAGTTGTAATGCTACATCCTTGAGTGTAATTGTACACTCATCCCACAGAAGATGAAATATGCGTGTCTCAGGTCTCTATCTTTCCACAAAAGTGCTGATAAGTGCGAAATCCAATTTAGTCCTCCGAGCTTACGAGAAACGTGCAAAAATCCACCTCTCGCGAGTGTTGTTCGATAACACACGGTGCCATTGCACTTAAATTATGTATATATGTCTCGATAATTCGATATTCGGTTTGATTATATAAGCATAAAAAATTTATAAAATTAATAATGTTAACAACTTAATAATTATATTAATTCAAATTAAAAAAATTAATAATATTTTCTTACAATTTGCAATTGAACACCGGCAATGTGTTTGTCATCCAAACAAATAAGAGACATTGATATTTTTAAAATTATAAAAAATCAAATAAAATGAAAAAAGATACGAAATTTAAAATTAAGGCAACAAGAATTTGAGAGAAATTGAATGAAAAATTGAGAATAAAATAGTTGAGAGAATTGAGAGAATAGATCAACAAGATTGAGAGAATTGAGAGAATCGAATTTGAATGCAAAAGAAAGAAAATGAGTTGGATATATATAGCAAATAAACTAGGCATTAAAAAAACAAATTTAGCCGTTTGAAAAAAAAAACTGTTAGAAATTAGCTGTTAGATTTTTTAACCGTTTCAGAAAGTTACCGTCAGACTCGTTTTGCTAGTATTAGTTAATTATGTTTAGAGCAACTATTATGGGGCAGGCTGTGCCTTTTGCTAAGTTGGTGGACTGATTTATGTTTATGACTTGGTTGTTATACACTTAGTTGATTGGATTTATATATTAAAAATCAAATATGGTGATAATAATGTTAAAATTAATCGAAATGATCCGGTATATAATTGTTGTGACTAAAAGTTTTAGTATTTGTAATTTTGCATACTTGTATTGTTATGTATCAATTAGAATAGAGGTGTTATACCATATTCAGCGTGGATCCGTGGCATTACAAAACGAAACTTTGAGAAGTGTTCGTATATGGTTCTTCGCCTTATATCACTTGGTTAATTTTCTATTTGAAGATCACTCGAACAATCCTCCATCTTATATCACCTATGTGACTAATCACTCGGATGCATTGTCCTCCAAGTCACTAGTTTTTAGCGAGAATGCACTCACCTCCAAGAGAAAACCACGAGACATAACAAATATTATCTCAACAAGAAGAATGTCAGAGTCGTACCACACCCGATGACAACCCACGTACAACAACCTTACCACCTAGCCAACCATACGATCACCATGTCTCGGATTTTTCGATGATGCGGCATTACTGAACACGAGACCTTCTTCATTATAAATACTCTGTAGAATGATGAATGAGAGATCTATTTGAGCCTTCTTAACTAGGGGTGTTCATTCGGTTAACCGACCTGAAATAACATTAACCGAATTAACCAACCTTTCAAAATTTTTAACCGTTAACCGAACCGAAATTTTTTCAAAAAAAATTAACCGAACCGAAATTTTTTTGGTTAATTCGGTCGGTTAACCGAATTAACTGAAAATTATATATTTTTTATTTTTGGTTAAAAATTAACTGAATTAACCGAATTACCCGAATTAACTGAATTAACCGGATTACCCGAATTAACCGAATTACCTGAATTAACCGAATTGAATCACTACATAATTAAATTATTTTTAGACTTTTAGACTTTAGTTTTAGTTTTAGTTTTAGAATTTTATTTTTATTTATTAAATTATTTGTAATTTTTATGATTGGGTTGGGTTGGGATGAATACTTGGGCTTGGATTGGGTTTAGGTGAATAGTGAGCCTATTTATATATTATAATTTTATTTATTAATTTTTTCGGTTAAACCGGAAAAATTCGGTTAACCGACCGGTTTCAAATCGAATTAACCGTTAACCGAAAAATAAAAAAATAATTAACCGACCTTCGACTGAAAAAATTCGGTTAACCGACCGATTAACCGAATTCGGTCGGTTAACCGAATTTTTTCGGTTTTACCCGAATTTTACACACCCCTATTCTTAACAACCTTAAGCACCTACCTTTTGCACCGAACTTCTTTTGTCCTCATATCACCTTACTCCTCTCATATTTCCTCCTTTTCCGGCTCTCCATCTATCAAGGTGAATCAATCTCTTTAACATCATCACCTTCTTCTTCTTTCTCCTCCCTCGCTGATACCCCATATCAATAACACTATAGTCAATTTTATTAGTTCCAAGTTTTTTTTAATTAATTAGTTATAAAAATAATTACCTCTGAAGATTTAATCTGACGCAACTAAAAGGAAATTTTGTAACCAACATACTTGAAATTATCAACCCAACAACTAAAGTCAATTCAAGGAGGAAAAAACGAAAAAATAAAATTTAGTGTTCATTTTGCTAATTTTGGTTTAGGTTGGATTGTTGGATAATGTGATATATAAATTAATTTGGGTTGGATATGGGTATGGGTATTAAATATTAAAAGATTTGGGCTTAGGTATGGATTTTGAATTTAGCAAATATTTATATTACTAAAAGGTTAAATTTTACTAGTTTCAGTATTTTGATAAAATTAGAGATTTAATACTTATACATAATAAGTTATAATTTAAAATCCTCTTATTTTTTATTTAAAATTTAAGTCCAATTATTAATATAATTATTTTTTATCAAAATTTATCAACTTGGCATGTTGACTAGATTGCATTGATACGACGTAACGTATGATTGATGGAAAATAAGTATGTTAAGTTGATGAATTTTGATGAAAAATACAAACGGTATTAATGATTAAACTAGAATTTTAATTGAAAAGTAAGAGGATTTAATTGTTTGAATTTTAAAGTATAAAATTAAATTATAGGATTGAAAACATATTTTGACCTAATAAAAATATTGGTTTATTTGGTTTGAAAAATCAAAACTATAAATAACCATGTGGAAGTCCTTTTATTTTTAGTGAAAGTACTTAATTAGTTCTTCTATTGTAAGAATCAAATCAAATTAATTTTTATTATTAAATCGATTGATTTAATCTTATACTATTAAAAAATTAAATAAGACTGGATTTCAAAGACAGTTGATATTTACTGTTTATAAAAATTATCAATTATTGTCTAAAATTAACGTTTTGAAAGTTTTATGATTCTATATTTGAAATGTTTTGATTGGGGTTAAACTGCAAATGAAAAGAATAAGATTCATATTATTTTTAAATAATAAATGTTAACTTTATTATAATTTGTTTTATTTGATTATTTTATAGTATAAAGATTAAGATATTTTATTTAATAATGAAGAAAGAGACTTAATTGTCTTTGAATTTTAAATTCCTAAAAATAAAAATACAAAAAACTAAACTTTAAAATAAAATAAAAAATACAGATATTTTAACCAATAATTTATGTTTGACCAACACATGAGGCAACAGTGAATGGGATTGGCAGATGAAGAAGCGGCTTCAGTTTCCTCATCGCTGAACATATTAGGGGGATATATGTTTGAAAAGGAGCATCTATGGGGTAAGGCCAATTACTATTAGCAAATATATGTATGGTTTTGGAGAAATGCAAGTGATAAAGAGAAAGTTGGAGCATTTACCATTTGCAAAGTCAATATCGGTTATTATATCACAAGATTTGTTTGAATGGGTGGAATGTCATTCATAAAACTAAATGCTGATAATGTATGAATTGATACACCACCATGTATGCATACATGATGCTGCGAATGGGAAGGGAGTTTGATGCGGAAGAATCATATTCGGGAGAATGAGGTTCTTTCAGCCCACCACATAATTAAAACAACTCTTTTTGGGGGTCGTTGACTCTTTGGAGTTGCTATTGTATGTGATTATTCATTGATATCCAGAGGAGACTTCTCTCCCAAGGCACTACAACTTTCGTATTGGGTTTTCAACTCCCTAACCATCAATTCCTTAGTTGAATGTTGAATAAAGAAAACAGAATCCCAGGGTTTTAGTGGTGTACCCAATGCCCAACATCTTCATTTTATATTTGATATGTTTTACACCTTACTTCCAACTCTAAATCTTGTACTCCTAAGTGGGGCATGTTCCATGGGTTCTTTATGATACCATAATTTATCCAATGATGTGATTTCCATTTTTCTAATGAAGGAGGTGTTTTTATGAGATAAATTTATATGCACCAACAAGAGCATATGATTTTAATTTATAATAAAGTAACAAAATCATGCAATATTTGATTTGAGCAGAGAACATTATTATTTAACTTTGAAATGTATACTTTTTGTATGGCCTGGTGTATTTTAAAATCTAGAATCTATTCCTTATTGCAGATTAATTTTCAAACGGGTCTATCCCCTCTTTCTATCTATATAATCTGCCTATTGTCAAAGCTTAATCATATCTACGCTTAGTAAATCAAAAGAAGAAAAAAATGGGGGTACACATACAGAACAAGATCCGCCTAGCTCTTGGGTCAGTGAAGGATCATGCATCCATCGGTAAGGCCATGATATACAACCACCACGACCGAAAAGCCTTTTCCGATATAGAGATCGCTGTGCTGCGAGCAACCGGCCACGATAACGGTCCCATAGGAGACAAATACATGCATGAGATCCTTTTCCTCGTCTCCAACTCGCCGGGGTCCATCCCTTTCCTCGCCGAAAGGATTTCACGGCGCCTCTGCAAGACTCGACACCGCCTCGTTGCTCTCAAAACGCTTTCTCTCATCCACCGTCTCTTGCGAGGTGGCAACCGTTGCTTCGAACAACAGCTGCGTAGCGCTCATGTTTCGGGTCATCTCCAGATGAGCACCAACAGTTTTCGCAAGTGTTCGGATCCTTGGTCTTCGTTCCTGCGCAGCTACGCGGCTTATCTGGAAGAACGAGTGGGATGGGCCATTAACCAAGCCGGGAAACTCGAACCGGTTATGTTCAACGGCTTGGAGTTCGGGTGTTACGAGGAGAAGTCGGTGGATATGGTGTTTCGTAAGTTACCCAAATGTCAAGCGTTTATAGACAGGGTCTTGGATTGTTCGCCGCGTGATATCGTGCCTGTTGCAGACAGCTTAGCTCAAGCGGCCTTGGTCAACACCTTGAAAGAGAGCTTCCAGGTTTACATCATGCTTTGTGATGGCATCGAAATCCTCATCAACATGTTCTTCGATTTAACAAGACCAGCCAGAGCTTTGGCCTGCGACATACTCAAGAGAGCTTCACGCCAAAGCAAGGAGCTTCACGATCTGTATGAAACCTGCAAAAGAGTTATGGAAAACAAGAATCTCGAGTATCCCAATGTGCAGATAATCACCATGGATCATGTTTTGGCATTGGAACAGTGCTCTAGCTTTATGTCAACGAGCACCTCAACAACACCTCCTCCACTATCCGATTGCCTAACAACGTTGGGTAAAGAAAGTAAAAAGGAAGGGAATGGAGATAATGGGCCATCATCATCTCAGTTTTCATGCACTATGGAAACCAAAATAAGCAAGGTTTGGGTTGTTTTCGAAGAAGACGATGGTGAATTACAGGTGCCTATGGCTATGGATATTGTTTAATGAGAGAGAGAATAATTGAAGTAGCAGCTTTGTCAACGCCCATTGTTAACTTACATGACAGACGACAAGTCCAATTTTGCATCTGAACCAACCATTCCTTTCAATCGAAAAAGAGGAAATTCTTGTGTACCTAGCTGTCTAATAAAGCTTGATTGTTCTTTGAGAAATTTATAAATATATACATGATTTAAAAGAGTTATGGTAATGCTATGATCCAACTTATAGTTCGAATCAATTTATGTAATTATCCACAATAAGATCCAAAGCTTTGTAAATCTGCATGGCTATACCAACAAGAGGATATATATATATATATATATATATATACAAGAGAAAAGAAGTGATGAGAAATAACAAAGAATATTCTCTGAAAATGTATAGTTGTAAATCGAAAGTGTCATCAATGCTATGACATTCAAATAGAACAAAAGAATCAAACCCCATTTTCCCCAAATGTAATTCCTAGTTGATATATGCCCAAGACAAAAAAATGTATTGATAATGCACATAGACTAGTTCTAGTAGTTAAGCCATACTATTTGCTTGGGAAAGCATACAATTATGTAGTTGTCACATGATGAAAGTATCATGATACTTTTGTGGATTGATAGGTCTTTGTTAGAGAACAATCTCACTAAACTTGATACTGCTTCAACTATGATACAAAGTAATTATACTGTATGGGGAGTATCATGATTTGATTTCTTCACAAACAGGTTCCAAATTGGATTGGATATGCCAAAGGAAGAGTGAATTTGGGTATTGTTATAACTAAATTTTAGAGTTATGTTGACTGTAGTTCATACAACTTCTCATACTGCTTTGAAGTTTTTTAAAATTCTTTGGTGGAGAGAAAAAAATATTGCAAACAAGTGAATGAAATGTACAAAAAAAGTGGAAAGAAAGACCAGAATAGACCCTGTGATATTGAATGTAATAACAAATGGTAATTTGTAAGGAGAAGAAAGAATTAAAGAGTTTAAAAAATTTTTAAAGATAGCTTTGGGAGTTAGAATTCTGAAAATATGTCCTTCCACAAACTGTGAAGGGCTTCTACTTATAACGTCTAGTAATGGAAGTTACAAATTTAAGCATTAAATAGGAATGTAATAACGAATAATGTAATTAAAAGGCATTATTTTCATTTTATAATAAAGCGTTTAAGTTATAATGGTGAAGGGTGGAATAGTGAAATCTTGTTCACTATGTTTTAGAAAAAAAACGGGGAAATTACAATATATATATATATATATATATTTTAACTAACTCTATTTTTATTCATCAAGATCATTTCTCTAGAACATTTTAAGAGTGAAGACAATTTAAGAACATTACCATATTTTGAGATTATTTTCATCTTTTTACTTTGATGAAGTAGTACCATGTGAAATAGATTCTATAAAATATCTTTTGGAATACAAGCTATTCTTAACGACGGATTATTATTGAAGGTGAGATTTTTCTAAATAAGGGTCGTTCTAACTTGTTTTAAATGTGAATTATTTTCAACATAATTGTTCTATGGTGATGTTGTTCTTAAGAAAGATTGTTCTAAATAATGACTCTTCTTAAAATATAATTTTGTTCTAAATAAAAGCTATTATCCTAAATCGCAGTTATTCAAAACAAAAATTGTTCCAAACATTAACTATTTTCAGTAAAAGTTATTCTCAAATGACAGCTATGCTGGATAATCGTTATTTTAAATTAAAACTTTGTCTTGAAGATCTCAAGTTACTCAAAACATGACCAATCAATACGAACAAGCACATTAAACACTATATATCAATCTAAAAATCGGGATATAATATAATAATTAATTTGCCACTTAAAGCCTATCTAATAATACAAAATTATTTTTATAAAAATTTATTAAATTTATTCCTGTTACATATAAATTCTTTTATTCTTTTATATCACGGATTTAAAACTAGTGTATCCCTGAAAGCCCATTCCATTCTGCATTGTATTCATCACACTATAAATCCTGATTTCTTTCTTAATACTAGTATTTTAAGGACTAATAAACGACTTTGCTAGAGCTAGTTAAAAAAAAAAAAAAGCAGATACTTTTATTTCCAAGGCAACGTTTTTTCCGACTATTTTACAAAAAAAAAAAAAAAGGAAGCAGAAGATGGACACCATATCTGGAAACTGTTATAATTTAAATCCAACCAACACAAGCCCACTGTAGCCGTAACGAGTAGGGGAATTATGTACGTTTAAAAGAATCACCAGATCCAAAAAGGTTTGGATATAAGAAATCATCATTCATAGACGGCAATCTCTGCGGCAGTTGTTGATGCTGCTCTTGTTCAAGTGCATCGTCTCTGGAAACCGGTGAATCCAAACCTTCTTTAGATTTGCTCACTGAAGGAACATCTGCTGCCTCAAATCCCTTGTTCTCCTGATCCTGACGTACCGTGTTGGAGTCCGAAGAATACGAAGCATCAATGGGATAGGTAAAAGAGTGTAGATGATCAAAACTCGGGTTTTCCATACTAGCTGGTTGATGAGGGATATTTGTATGAAAATTGTTTTCAGAGCTACCCTCGTTGACCTGGCCATTCCTTTTCTGTGTAAGTTCGGCAATTCTGACTTGTGCAAGACTTGCTGCTGCCCGAGCTGCAGCTGCAGCACGCTCAGCAGTTTCAGCAGCTGACTGAGCAGCAGCTAAAACATCCTCCAGATCTATGTTGGCCTCGCTATTTGTTTTCAAAATCGCAGGTGTTGGATCACTTGGTCTTTCAGAAATTGGTGAAGCAGATACGGGTGGAGGAGAAATGAATGGCAGAAATTGTTTATTTTCTTTGGCTCCAGCTGGATCGTTGGGCATTGTACTTTCCTTGGTTAATGAATGTTCTTGCGTCATATCGGGCTCCAAAGGGGACATTTGTAACACATGTCTTGAAGCTCCAGAATGTCTAGATGAATGATCAATTTCAGGTTCTGGAGCAGCTGATGACGGTGGGTTAGTTACCGGTGCTGATGCAGCATTAGTGCTTGGCTTCAACGACACATTAGGAACTTGAGGAAAATCTAATGGGTCAAAGTCCGAATCAGAATCAGGCTGCTCGGTTTGAGCACGATTAGCGGCAGAAGTGAATGCTTCATCATGTTTCTCCACAGGAGGGGGTAACTTAGACCCAGTCTCAAGATTTGTTGGGCCATTCTGAGAACAAAAAAAGGTGTCTTAAAGATACAGGAACAGAGAACAAGAAAACGAAGTCTAAATTTACTTACCAATAAATCTTCATGTGGTTTGAAAAACTCAGACTCAGTAGCAGCTGGATCCCATTCCAACTCATGCTCTTCAGCAATTTCTTTCAGAATCTTCAATTTTACTTCAGGTGAAGGAACACGTATAGATAACAATTCTATCAACTGCATTTAAGAGGATGTCAACCAGAAGAATGAAAATATAAAATGAAATACACAACAAATCGTACAACTTCTAATACCTGACGATTAACACCACAATCTGGCCTCAGCTCAGATGCAGCTGATACAAATTCCTTCCCGTACTTGGAAGCAAATAGCATTTGAACCTGCAGCAACTCTGGTAGATCGGCACATCTTGGTGCAGCAAAACAAACACTAGATATTGCTTCCTTCAAATCTAGAGGACATTCCCTGAAAAAGGATGATTCTTCAAATTTTTATTCCACAGCATGCAGTGTGCTTTTAACACTCTCTTCTTTATTTCAAATTTTTTATAACTTACCAACTTCTTGTGTGAGCATATAAGATATCCAAATTAAACAAAATTCAGAATTCTGCAAAAATGTCATTCATCAAGGCAACAAAGTCACAGCAATAAGTGCAGAGAAATTTATAGAACTTCATTGACAGGTGAAAGTGCATCTAGAAAAGAACATCAAGTGTAGCTTTTACATTACTTAGGTAGGTAACATGTGCTGCTTATAACCTAGGCAAACATTGTTCTACCTCCAGAAAGATTCCAATGCTTCACAGATGCAAGGCACCCCAAGATTCTAATATTGGCAAGGCAATGCATAGGAGAAAGGTATTATGAGAACTATGGAGAATTTACAGAACTAAACATTCAATGAAACCATATTAAAGACAATAATTTGATGTTCATGACTTATGGCAGTTCACCAACTCCTAACTAATGAAACGATATAGAATGAGAGATTTTTGTTCTCATCACAGAACCCCAGGCCCAAGTTACTTTTCCTTTAAAATGTAATCCTCAACCTGAAGAATTCAGTCAAACTACTTTCTACTCAACTTCCAAAGGCCCTTACAAATATTTGGCCCCATCCTTCAACCTAAAGCTGATACCGCATTCTAGCTGGTACTTTGCAGAATTCATCCTACACAACTGGTTCGGTTCAGACCCAAAGCGATTGAATCAAATTCAAAATATTAAAAACAAATTCGAGATTTTTGTTCAAGTCACAGAACCCCAGTTTTAAGTTACTATTCCTTTAAAATGTAATCCTCAAACTGAAGAATTTGGTCAAACTACTTTCCACTCAACTTCCAAAGGCCTTCTACAAATATTTGGCCCCATCCTTCAACCTAAAGCTGATACCACAACCTAGCTGCTACATTGCAAAATTCATCCTACCCAACTTGTTCAGTTCAGACCCAAAGCAATTGAATCAAATTCGAAATACTAAAAAAATCAAGAAAGAAAAAAGATGAGAATCCAAAATTTTCAAGCAGTAACCTTTGAGTCTCTATGATCGGAAGCCGGACGGCAATAAGCTCACAAAACAGTTCGAGGATCTCCTGAGCAGCCATCATGTTCTCTTCCCTTATTATATGTTCCACCTAAAATGTAAACCCCCAACCATTGTCTCATAAGAAGCTATCGACTCATTTTTCAAGTAGTACCAAAAAGAATTAGAATACCTTCTAAAAACAGCAAATTTAGAATGTACCAGAAAACCTAAGTCACTTCACAAAATATTAAAAAAACAGCATATTTCGAGTATCAAATATATATATATCTACTTCGATAAACAGTGAATTAAAATATATATGTATATATACACATACCCGAATTCGAGCAGTAGCTTCTTGGCCAGTCTCAAGAAGCTTGGCAATGTCGCGGCGCATCTGCTTTATCTGAATCTCTCTCCTATTCCTTAATAACTTTATCCGCGGAATCGTTAACTTCAGTAAAGTTTTGCTGCAATTTTTTTCCCCCAAAAGAGAGAGAGAGAGAGAGATCAAACTTGAAACTATTTAAGCTAAATCTTTAAACTGATCAAACTAATAATTATGAAAAAGAAGAAAGAAATTATTCATCAAACAAGATCAACAAACAGAGAACAAGAAGCAGAAAAATCGATCAATTGAAAATTGAACGTAAACATGAATATGAGAATACAGAAAAATTGACAAAAAGAAATATACTGAGAAATCAAATGAAAACGAAAAAAAAAAAGAAAAAGAGAAGAAGTAAATACCATTTAGCAGCTTTGAAGCCTTTGTTGAAGAATGAATCCATGATGGTAAGACGCGATCGCACAAATTAAAAAATGGAGACCTAAATTTTAGGAAAACGAAAAATGGCTTGAAGGGTTTAGTATTTTATATGATTGGATTAGAACAGGAAAAAAAAAATAGATTTGTTTTATTTTATTTTACTTGTATTTTGGTTGCGAGGATAAGACGCGTCATCTCGTCGTTGCAAAGCAGCTTGCTTATGTCCTAAGGCTTTTATTTAAGGCCAAATGTTGTTATTAGTCATTGTACTCTGTATAAGTTATGAATTTAGTCCATATAATTTAATTTGGTTCATTTTAGTCCTTTACTTTTTGAGTTGATCAATTTTAATCTCTGTTTCTTTTTAATTTCAAAATGTCAATCCTAACTTAAATGTTAATAGTTAAATCCTTGTAAAGTTGTAAATTTAGATGTTCTACACTTTGATTATTCTTAATCCCTATATTTTTAAAATTTGAAATTCCATTTTTACATAAATAATAATCGTTTAATCCATTAATTAGTTTTTAATAATATGTGAAAATAAAAATTGATATGATATAACATATATAATAATATGTTTGTCACATAAGATTTTAAAAATAGAGTAATTTAACTTAATGAATTTAATGACTTCTTTCTTGTTAGGACCGACATTTAAATTTTGAAATATGTATAGATTAAAACATCAAATTAAAGTACAAAGATTAACTATATAATTTACACGTAGTATAAGGACTGATAGTAAAATTTAACCTTTGTTTAACCCTTTTAAAAAGAAATAAATAAGTTGGAATCGAGGAAGATACTAAACGCGGGGTGGCTACCATTTCGCGTCAGGATGGGGTCACAAAATGCTGGCATGTGTATTTACAAAAATATACTTTTTAAATTAAATTATTTAAAATTTATTAATTAGATTATTTAAAAGATAATTCGAAAAAACTTGAATAAAAAAACAAAAACAAAGTTTTAATGGATAAAAGTTCTTCAATTAGTTTTTCATAATAATAAAAGAACTTAACAATGTCATCTCATTACTTTTTTAAAGACATGATTTTGCTTTAAGAAAATGATTCCATAGCCCATACCAGAACCACCTTTTCTACTATTCATTTAGCTTCACAACAACATGCTAAACATAGTATTAACCCCATATAGAGGGTATGATTAGTTTCGATAAAATTAATTATTATAATGATGGAACATCTGTTTGGATCCAATTGCCACTTTGGTGGTAAATTGAAAATGAAAAATGGCCACTAAAAATATTATATTAACATAGAAAATTGAAGAGTGAATCGTAGCCCTTGAAAGTCGGATTTGATGGAGAGAATTTTTTTTGTATGTCATCGTACTTTTATTTTATATCATAAAGAAAATATTGACAAAATTTTACGGCCCTTAGATTTGCTTCAATATAGAGAATCAATCGCAGTTGTAGATTAAAAAAGGTGATGGATAAATTATTATGTTATAATATTTTATATTGTTAAATTGAAAATAACATAAATGTTATCAATATCTCAACCCTTGGATTTAACGGGAAACTGAGAATAAACTGTAGCCATTGGATTAAAATCATTAAAGTTAGATTATTATATTATATTAGTATATTTTATTTATTATTTTAATTAGATATTATATTAAGAAAGATGAAGAACTTCCTTCATCATTCATTTTCTTTCTCACGCCACTTCTTTTCTTTACAAATTAGACCTCCCTCACCATTAATACCCCTCCAAGCCAAGAATCACCAATTTGGCATGAGAATCCTTAGTGAAACCAAGATACCCACAACCTAGCTAGCTTAGTTTTTAAGATTGAAGTGGTGTGCTTATGATAAAGGAGAGAGAAAATCAAGTTTAAGTGGAACCCAAAGGATGCAAGAGAGAGGTAAAAAAGTTGAATCAAATGGTGTAGACAAAGGTAAACAAGTAGCAAAAGATTGAAGAGAGGTAAGAGAAGGCATAAGAAGCTCAATCAAGTAAGTACTATCTTACCAAATTAAATTTAAGTGCAAATTATGTTAAAATAGTTAAATTAATTTTTATATGTTTAGTTCATACATTATTATGATAATATTTAATGTGATAGAGATTAATAGAAGTGATAACATGATTTGAAAAATTAATTGCAAAGTGAAGATGTTATGTGTGATAAAATTTGTAGTAGAAAGTATTAAATTGTAAAGTTTATAAAATGACTATGTGAATTGAAATAAATATGTGAAAGGGTTTAAGTGAAGTGTCTATATGAAAATGAATCAAGCACATAATGTTGATGTATTGATTATTGAAATTCATGTTAATAAAGACTAAACTGAAGAGTGTGTAAAAGTTTTATTTGATATTGAATATATGAATGAATTTAATACAAATATTATTGTCATTGCTCATGTAGACAAGATAAGAAGACCATTTACACCATTAAAGGCCCATTTCTAATTTTATTTATGGAAATGGGAAAATTTTTTTCATTATTTACTAGAAAAGGCCGATTTTAGTAAAACGCGTCCATGTAGGAACGTTTTTGGGAGAAATTTCAGCAAAACGCGTCCCTGGGGGAGCGATTTTGCCATGTCAGCACAAAACGCCCCCACATGGACGCATTTTGATGACGTGGCAAAATCGCTCCCCTAGGGATGCGTTTTAGCCCGTGTTTTTTTCCCCAACTGCTATTTGATTTTTTGACCGTTGGGGGGTCCAACGGTAAAAAAAACCTATAAAACGCCTCTCCTATTTTTTCAAACATTATTTCTTCAATTTTCTCTCAATTTTCTCTCTAAATTTCTCAAAGCTCTCTTTAATTTTGGTAAAAAAGCTATCTTTAATTTTTTTTTCTGAATTAGTATTTTTTTTATAATTTCGAAAATATTTGATGTGTTAGCAATGGCCGGGGAATTAATTCGTCTCGATCATAAATATATCTCCGTCGAACAAATGAAAATGGTAAGGATTAATTTTAATTTTTCAATACTATTTAATATTTTTTTCATTTATGTAATTTTAATTCATTGTTATTTTATAATTTTTTATAACAGTCGTAGATTAGGTGTTACAATGCTATATTCGTAATATGTCTAGTCCTCCATCACCATTGATAAAAAATTACTTGCGGGAAGCGGGTTTTTGACACGTGGCCACTATAGGTCGGGGGTGCAAGTTGGACCCGAAACTCATCAGTGCATTGGTAGAGAGGTGGAGACCCAAGACGCGCACATTTCATCTTTCATACGGAGAGTGTACCATCACTTTGGAGGACATGCAGTTACAATTGGGATTGCCAGTGGATGCGTCCACATTCACCGAGTTCGTTCAATCTGCTGATTGGGGAGCCATATGTTATGATCTTTTTGGTGCGATTCCGGATAATATTTACGGAGGTCGGATCGAGATGGGCTAGTTACGAGACACATTTCCAAAGTCGGAGAATGATTCGACAGAAGTAGAAAGAATACAATATGTTCGGGCACATATTCTTGAGATGATTAGAGGTTATCTGATGCCGAACTTGTCACAAAACCTCGTACATCTGAGGTGGCTACTAAAACTCGTTGATTTTAGAGTAGCTGACGAATTTAGTTGAAGGTCTGCCATGTTGGCAACATTGTACTGGGAGATGTGCGAGGTGATGCCACCAACTAAAGCCAAAATCGGAGGTTGCCTATCACTACTACAATCATGGGCTCAGTTTCGCTTTCTATTTTAACGTCCTCGAGTGGACCACCCATATACATTCCCACTCATAACGAGGTAAATTTTATATTAGATTTTACAATTATTACATAGATTTAAAATATAATTGTATGCTAAAAATTTATTTAATTAGGTGGAACCATTCGGCGAGTTATGTTAGAATACCTACCGCTCTTGAAGATATACAGCTTCTATTAGACCAACGGTCGGAAGCGCAAGTAAGTATTAAATAATATATATACATAAAATAGTCGTTTCATATTTAGTATTTAGTATTATGTATATAACTAATATTTTTATCATGTTCATATAGTTTCAATGGACACCATACGAGGATCCAGAAATTCGAGCAATAATTCCGGATGAATTCTTTCAAAATCTGAACATTTCGCATGTGAAGGTCTCATTAGTCAACTATGCTACCGTGGAGATGCACCAGACGAATAGAGTGTTGCAGCAATTTGAATTTCGACAATCGATTCCCGTGGCACTTGAGGTGCTCGATGATGAGCACAAAATTGACTTTCACTAATCGAATATGAATATGCCAGTGTTTTGGTCGGAATATATTGAAATATGGGAAAATTGTTATGATCATATACCTACTCAGGAACCGATCATCGTTTCAGAGTTAGCGTGCGCACCGGATTACATGCTATGGTTTAAGATCCATGACAAGCCATATTTACTGTCGGAAGAGCAGAGGCGTCAATAAATTCGTGTCGAAAGGGAACGACGGGGCTCTTTAAATCTAATGAGAAGGGATGACAGCACGAGCCCATCAACAACGCCCACACAATCACCGGACCCAACGCCTCAATCGACGACACCACATCACAGCCTCTTCAGATTATGTCAGGTGCGTATCCTAGCCCTTATATGTATCCTAACCCTTATATGTTTCCTTTTCCCAGTCCTATGACATGTTAGAATGCATGGTCTGGTGCATTTCCTTTCCCGATGACTCTGACTCAACTGACAATATATAGCCTGCTGTCGCAGAAGGGATCGCACGAGGTGTCGTCGGGGAGCTCTTCTCATTACTAATCCCCATCGCCTTATGAGATTCAAACACATCCGCCGTGGGTAATGCAAACACCTTTGCCTTCTTTATTCTATCCAGGTGGGTCATCCTCCCAACACCCATAACCACAACCCCCGCTGAGAGCTGAACCAAGGAGGAATCTAGCGCGTAACCATCGATGACCCCCATATGGCACTAATTCCGATCAGCACCAACATTGATTTTTTAATATATTTGTACAAACTATTTTTATATTCTTTCATTTAATAAAATAAAAGTTGTTTTTAATATTTTAATAGTAATTTATTTTTTATATTTTTAATAAAATAGAAATAATGCAACATTGTTTTATTACAGCAACTATCAACTATTTCAATTTGGACATGATCGAATTGTATGACCTGGGTTCTTATACCATCCGCACAACTTATGTTGGTTCGTTCTTTTCTGGATATCCATATTGTTACGTATTCTATTCGAGCAAGGTCGACCTTTTGGTTTGTGACGCAATTCCCTATCCAATAACAACTTAAACGGAGCAAGCGATATAGGTGACCACTTACGTTCATCTGGAACTGGTGGGAATACGTGTCTCCACACATTGTACATGTATTCTATTTTGTACACTTCGTCGACATATCTCATGGGATCCAAACAGAGATTCTGGCAAGTTGCAATTACATGAACGCATGGATAACAAAGTGCGTCAAACGTCCCACAGTCGCAAGTCCTATTTCTCAGGTGTACACGATATTACCCGCATGTAATACATTGGTTTAGTTTGTCAAACTATGTCACATAAAACTATAGGTTATCGCGATCGTGACACACTATGTGCATAGTATTGGCCCGCACCTTTGCCTTATTAATTTCTTGCAATACCTTCTGGCACCATACATGGCCTCCCTGCATTTGGCCTTTATAACTCACTGCTCGTTTTGGAAATAGTGTCACTAAATGAAAATATATTTCTCGCACAATCGAGATTATCGACAAATGACACGTTCTTTTTAGAACAGAATTTATGCATTCAGCTAGGTTTGAGGTCATATAACCATATCATAAGCCGTCGTCGTATGCTTGTATCCACTATTCGAAAGGTATGTTACAGAGGTAGTCTGCACCTTGTTCGTTAACTGAACGCAAAATCGCCAAAATTTTATGAAAATGTTCATTATTGATCTCGTACCTTACCAATATAAGTTGATAGCGAAAATTACATACCACTCTTCCATTCAGAATAAATTGAATATTACAAACAAAATTATATTAATAGAGATTAAATACCGATGTTAGTCACTTACCATCGTTCAGTGGTAGACCGATATTACCCGTAGTAGTTGGACATAACGTGCCTTAGACAATACTGATAGTGTGTGCGATCCCATAGGCTTCCCTGTCGCTCAATTACGGCTAGTATTTCAGTGCTCCGATCCGATATAACGTAGATATCAGGTTGGGGGCAGACATGCCTTCTTAACCTAAAAAGAAATAAATCTCAGTCATCACTTGACTCCCTCGGTGTTATTGCAAATACAATTGGAAGGATTCTCTCACCGCCATCCTGTGCCACAACTAGTAATAGTCGATGGGTATATCTACCATACATAAAAGTACCGTCAATTTCTATTAATGGCTTGCAATATACAAATGCGTCCCAACATTGCTTAAAGTTCCAGAACAGACGCTTAAACACTTGGCATCCACGGAGCAATCGGTTGTTGTAGTACGCAGATGTCGTTTTAAGATCTGTTATGCAACCTAGAACGTACCTCTCCAACACCTAACACTACTGCCACACCTCATTATATGAAGCATCCCACCCACTATGCATCTTTTCCAACGTCTTCTGCTTAGCTATCCAAGCCTTGCGGTAAGAGGGCATGTACCTCAATTGGCTACGAATATTGGTAATTAAGACCGATATTAAAGTTCTGGGATTCGCCTTCACCGTTAGTAGTATTAAGCTAGCTAACATATCTGAATCCATCTTAAGATGATCTTGTGAAACACCTGTCAACGGAGTACGTTAAACAATGCAACATTACGTAATAACAGTATTATTCAAAAACCCTAAACACCTAGTGACACAGTACCGGCAACACATGTATGTGGATCTTTGTACTTTTTTATCTCCCATAAGCCTGTATTTTTCCTAACTGAAATCGTGATTTTCTATGAATATGTACCGTATTGCACTGCACACTTGGCCTCAAACTTCTCAGATTTGGATTTAACCATATTGTAGTTAACCCCGTTCATGATGCTATGTTGTTTCAAAGTACCAAGAAAACTATCCTTACTGGAAAACTCTTTACCAACTTTTAATTCACCCGAATTCAATGACGAACTTGTACGGTCACACCTTCTGTATGGTAGATCTAGAAACTCCAACGCATCATCTGCCGATAGATCGACATTATGCATGTGAGCTAGAGGCGAGTACGCCCTGAATCACGGATATTCTTCTTTATCTAAACCCCATTCAACATCTTCAGGTTCGGTTAGAATAGGCTCCGATTCAGAAAATAATGCAACTTCTACATCATCGGGGCCGGGATCTCAAGCTGGATCCACATTGAACTCATCATCCAACCCACCATCATCTGCAACGTATGAGGTCCCCTCGCCGGTGGACGTTGTAGGGAGTACATCATCCCTTCTTGTGGACGTTTCATAACGTCTCCAATCAAATGTGGATTGTCAAACACTAGAAGTTGATGTCATTTCCCAGTACGTATTTTGAGCATCAAATATCAACCCACTGAGGTACATGTCTCATTCACTAACCGAGTGTCGTACTGGGGTTGTGTATTTCATACTGCTACCAAACACGAGCGCTTCCGTGTTCTGCTTCCCACTAACGGAGTGCCGGACAAGGGTCGTGTATTCCTCTCAAATAGCAGTAGATGTTGAAGTCGCAAATGCTTCATTTGGTGATAAAAATTGTACATATAACTCAAGATAGGGTGATCCACTAGTGAGATGAGTTTGCACCATCGCCTCCAAGCTACGACACCCTTTGATATCAAATGAGTCATATGTCACGGGATCAACCGAAGCACAAAATTGATACTTAATAGATGAAACTCTTATTGGCATCGTTCTGAAGATTTTATGCCTAATTCTTTTATGAAGTTCCTTGAAATCTATGTTCTTGTTAAAAACCAGTCGTGTTGTGTTCTCCGATAAAAAAACAACACTGTTCTTGGTGTCACGGGCTTCACCATCATAGCAAATAATAGCACTAATACGTTCAATTATCTTCAATTTCTATTCTACTTAGCCTTAATTTTTATTGCTATAACTTATGCGACCTGAGAATGAAATTTGGCTCATTTAGGGTCTAAGACCAAACAAGAACTACTGTAGAAAAAGAGCGTCCACGTGGGAACTTTTTTCAGTAATTTTGCTAACATTGCATCCTACTTGAAGCAATTTTGACACTATTTGTTCAGAATCATCTTCTCAAAAATATTTTTTCAGGAACTACTGTAGAAAAAAAGTGCCTACGTGGGAGTTTTTTTCAGTAATTTTGTTGACAGTGCATCCTGCTTGAAGCGTTTTTTACATTATTTTTTCAGAACCGTCTTCTCAAAATTATTTTTCATAAACTACTGTAGAAAAAAACAAAAGTTTTTATATTGTCAATTTCATTTTCCCTAAACCCTAAACACAAAATTATTTTTAAAAAAAACTAAACCATAATTTAATTAATTTTCTTAAAAACCCTAAACCTTAATTTAATTTATTTATTTAAAATTCCAAAAACCTAATTTAATTTATTTAAAAAAAACCTAAACCCTAAACCTACCAAAAACCAAAAAACCCTAAACCAAAAAACCCTAGGGACTAATATGCAACAAGCCCTAACCCTAGAAAAACACGGGCTAAAACGCATCCCTGGGGGAGCAATTTTGCCATGTCAGCAAAGCGCGTCCACGTGGGCACATTTTTTGCTGACATTGCAAAATCTCTCCCCTAGGGACGCGTTTTGCTAAAAGGTTTTCCAAAAACGCTCCTACGTAGACTCGTTTTGCTAAAATCGGCCCTTTCTGGTAAATAATAAAAAAATTGACCCATTTCCATAAGTAAAGTTGGAAATGGGTCTTTAATAGTAAAATTGTCAGGTAAGAACTTGTTGGATATAGATGACATGCCATTAGAAATTTTTAAGCGCGTTAGTGAAAATGACACTTCGGTGCAATTTTGTAGTTTCGACATTGTAATGCTTTGGCGAGACCTTGCACTTTGGTGCTCTATCGTGATTAAGCACATCTATGCTTATATTTCCAGTGATATTCCACATATCGTGCTTGTTCTATCAAGTCTACTATGAGCCTACATTCAAATGGTAAGGAAATTGGCAAATGAAATAGTAAGTGAAATTTTACAAATAATTATGTGAAAGCTAAAGTTATAATATATTTTTTTAAAATTGATTTATTATATTATGTTAATTTTATTTACATGTTAAATTAAATAAAGTTAAAGTAAGCTTGAATTCTCTGAGTATTTACCAAGCTAAAGCTTTATTGTAACTTAATGCATTATTTTCTAACGCATAGGTAAATACTCAAGTCAAAGCTTTAAAGTGAAGATATCATCTCAAATCAGCACATCACATCTCAAAGCTTGGAAGAGGGTATGGTTTTGATCTTTTAGCAATAGATTATGGCATGTACATAGATTAAAATAAAACATGTGTACAAGATTTCTAATGAAAATTTTTAAAAAATCTTGATCATTTTGTTAACCTTACAAACTTAGTTAAATTTTGATTGAGTTATATATAAAATTATGTAATGTTTTGATAGAGATTTATTTTTTATAATGTTTAGAAGTGATATGGAATTATTGATGATAATTTAAACTTGGTTTTAGATGTTTCAAACATGTTTTGGGTAATCTATTTCTAGGTGTCGTGACATTGGACATGAAATTAGAGTAATCTGCCCTTAGTGTTGCGGCATTGGAATTTGGACATGTAATTAAAATAACTTGCCCCTAGTGTTACGACATCAAAAGCCAATGTTGCACACTAGAAGCCAATGTTGGTACATCATAAGCCAATGTCGCACACTAGAAGCCAATGTTGGGACATCAGAAGCCAATGTCACAACATTAGAGCATTCTGCCCTCAGTGTTGCATCACCCATTTCCAGTGTAATAGCCTGAATATTCAGTGGTGTCGGAATGGTGATTCGAGATCACTAAATCTGACAAACGAGTAGAAAACATTATAAATTTAGTAAGTATAAGTTAAATGTGAAGTTAGAAAAATTTTTGAAATAGTGAATAGTGTACTAGGAATAAATATTAAAATAATTAAAATAAAAACGAGGTATCGAGACCTCAAGATTTTAAACCGAGCCATAAATATTTTTAGAAATATTTATAGAGTGTCATTGAGTTGGTATTAAAGTTTCGTTAGAAAATTTTAACGTTTGGATAGTTAATTAACTAAAAAGGACTAAATTGAAAATAGTGTAAAATTTGTTAAATTGTGATTAAATAGCTTAAGTGACTAATGAGGAGGGATTTAAAAGGCAATTAGGCCCAAATTTTATGGGCTGGACGGTTGGGTAAGAAAATCAGCAGAATGTAAGTATAAATAGGGCAAAATTGGAAACTTAACAAATTAAACATTTAAAACAAAGACAAAAGTGAAAAATCTAGAGATCTCTTCACAATTTATCAGCAAAAACGCCATAGGAGGTCTGAAACAAGCTGGTTTTTCATATATTTGAATCATGTAAGTTTAATTCTTGATTATTTCTTCTAATTTTTGTGATTTTGATACTTTTACAATTAGGCCCAACTAATTATTTCATTAGTTTTTGATTTCATGGCTGATTTTGAAAGTTTCTATGAATACATGCTGGAAGTATATGATGAATGAACATGGAATTAAAGCTTTAATTTTGTTATATGATGATTTTATTAAGTAATGTTGATAGAAATTGATTTTAGGGACTTAATTGTGAAAAAGTTGGGAATTAAGGTTTGGTGTTGCGGTTTTGAGTATGAAAGGCTATGTAGTAGTATAAATAGTTGGAAAAGGTGTTAATTGAGAAAAATTAGATCAATTGAGGGGTTAATTGAGTAGGGACCAAATTGTAAAAACTATAAAGTTTGGGGTAAAAGTGTAATTTCGAAAATTTAAGGGCATAAATTGTGAAATGGATTAGAATAGAATTATATGCTGATGAATGAATAAATTTGTATTTTAGATCGAGAACCCGAAGCAAGCCGAGGAAAAGAAAAAGTAGTTGATTAGTCCCTGAACTTTTGCAAATTCTGCAAATCGACCCAGGTAAGTTCATATGGCTGAAATTTAATGATTAAATGTTAATTTCATGAATTATACAATGTATGATGAAATGTATTTATTGTTGAAATGAGGATAAAATAAAAATGTGAAAATCGAATAAATGATCAAATTAAGTGGAACGCTGGATTTGTACTTCTGATCAAGTGACAAAGTGATAAGTGGCTACACTTATCTGATCAAGAAACAAAGTGATAAGTGGTTACACTTATCTGATCAAGAAACAAAGTGATAAGTGGCTACACTTATCTGATCAAGAAACAAAGTGATAAGTGGTTACACTTATCTGATCAAGAGACAAAGTGATAAGTGGTTACACTTATCTGATCAAGAGACAAAGTGATAAGTGGCTACACTTATCCGATCAAGTGATAAAGTGATAAGTGGTAGCTTCACTACACTTATCTCGATCAAGTGGCAAAGTGATAAGTGGTAGCCTAGCTACACTTATCGATCAATGACAAGTGATAAGAGGTCATATGTCAAAGTGAAAGTGAAGTACTCAATTTTCCGTAACTGCTCCTTAATTTTGATTAAGGATGGTAAGTGACAAATGGGCCCAAAGGAATTATGGTAAAAGAATAAGTAGTAGTGAGTTTATACCAAGGAACTCACCAAAGATTGTGGTTGATGTAAATTTAGTAATGGTGTATATTGTATAAGTGTACAAGTGTTTGGTAAGATTTATGTTTTATGCCTATGAACTTACTAAGCTTTTCTATAAGCTTACATGTGTGTGTTTATTATTTTGTAGATTAACGATTTATACATTCGAGGATCGGATCTACATCAAGAATCACACTATCCGGATATACTCCTAGATTATGTTAAGCAACTTTTGGATTTATATGGCATGTATAGGAATTGAAGTAAAAAGTAAATTTGAATGTTATGGTTATGTTAGATATCGAAATATATACATGTTTTTAGTTTGAAATGGTTGATTGGTTGAGCTTCATTAGTATTTAAATGAAGTAGATGAAATACTGGAATTGGTTGTGATTTGAAATTTGCAGGGAATGTTAGACAATTATAAAGGGTTATATTGAATTTTTTAAAAATTGCAATGGAGCAGTTCTTGGACAGCAGCATTGATGTAACTTTTAAAAATCACCAAAATAGTGGAAATAGAATTAGAAGTTGAGTGAGATATGGAATTAAAGCTGAAAGAGTCTACTTTCATATGAAAGAAGTGGAGTAAGCAAAAGAATTATATACTTTTAGATATTTGAATTTTAGTGAAACAGGGCAAGAATGTTTTGAAGTCCCTGTTCTGACTTTAGAAATTCATTAAAATTGTACAGAAGGAATTATGAGTTATAATTTATATGTATAGATTCCTTAATGAGTCTATTTTCAGTAGAAATAAGTTTAATCACCATATGAAGCCTTTAAAAAGAGATAATTAAATTTTAGTGATGAGTGGTCAGGATAGTCGATTAGTGAAACAGGGGAGATTTCAACTAATAAACTGTACTAATTGGCTAAAGAAAAAATTCTGAAAAATTTATGGTGAATAGATATATGAGTCTAGTTTCAGGGAAAATTTACAGATCTAAATTTCGAGTTTCGTAGCTTGAATTATAATTATTTTAGTGACTGCTGTACAGGTGGACAGCTTTATTATGAATGATGAAATTAAATTTGAAAGTAAATTTTTATGCCCCGAACTTTTAAGTTAAGTCAAGTAACGCCTCATGCTCGACTCCGACAACGGTATTGGGTAAGGGGTGTTACATCCAGTGTCACAACATTGATCCTGTTTACCCTGTTTTGACCCAAATATGCCCGAACACTCCCATTTGCAATCAAAATTTAAAGGTAGCTGAGAAATGACTCAAGCTCCTTCATGTAAAACAAATTGTGTTAAAATGAAGTGTTTAATATGATGTTCAAGTTAAGTGGTCTTAGTTCCCAAATGTGACATTCGTTACTCGAGTTATCAGTTCAACCCGGGTAAAGTGTGTTACATTAAACATTCAACAAGACATGCAACATCAACATAATTACATTAAATATTATAAGGACTCCAAAATATTTCCCAGTGACTTAGGTACATGCTATACGTATTAAACATAGTAAAAACATTACAAAGATGGTTGAGCTAAGTATTGATTGCTTGGATGTTAATGACTTACGATCATTCTAGAAACCTACGAAACTTGCGCACAAGAACGAACAAATCTGTACGCTAAGTATTGATTACTCAATGGTAATAACATAATTTGAAGTTAAACATAAAAGAAATTAAAATAACAAGATTATGATTATCACATTAAAACAAATCATTTTCTGAATGAATTGATATAATCAGAACCAGAATGATGCTTGTTTATCATATTTAGAATGACATTTATTCACAAATTAGAATAACGTATCATTTTCAGAATCAAAATGACATAATAAATATTTTCTTATAACCCTTATTAATTGGAAGCTGACACTAGTATGGGTGCACGAATTTATCCCCTAAGACTCCACAATAAGCACCATAGTGTTGATCAGGCATTAACGTACTAATCCCCTTACATTCCACAGAATGTAATGCACTGAAGTGCTAGAATGAATTGCACCGTAGTACCAGAATAAATTGCACCAAAGTGTCAAAATGAATTGCATTGAAGTGTCAAAATGCTCCCACCAATACATATACAAATCTTATGTCATGCCAACTATACCTTAACTATGTCTAACATCGTTTAATAGGGCGATCTTATACTTTTACAATATCAACTCATGCATTATCACATATTTCTGAATATGACAACAAGGTAGTTAATCATTTTAATACAATAAGGAATTTCATATATATATACATACCTATCAACTTACCTAATAAATCAACATATAATCGATATATTCAAACACAGTTTGTAATTTCATATCACAAACAATTCATCAAGATTAGTTAGTTATTTAGATTAACGAAATAAAAGCATGTTATGATAGTATAAATTGATATCGCTAATCCTCAATGATTTTCGTCTTTCATTTATTTTTCAACGGATGACTTCATTTTTAGTTACTTTGAATAAATTAAATATGAATAAAATGTTAAAATCTCATGTTCAAATAATTAAAATTCAAATCAAATATGTTTTAATTTAGTCTTTATAAACTCAATTATTCAAATGCTCATATTATATGATCTACCCAATCGAATCACAATCCTACTTCGTAACTATACTATAGGGACCTCCAACTAATAAATTATAACAATTTCATTCAAATTTCTCACTCTTGATTTCTATCCGTTATATCTCAACAAAACTTTATTAATTGAAAAATCTACTAAGTGGGCTAGCTTAAACTAACACTCTTACTACCAAATCTAACAAAAATTGAAGTAAAAAGCTTACCTATCCCTTGTAGTAAGCAACGACAATGTAGGAAAAACTAAGTCCAAATTTTCTCTTCTTTGTTTCTTTGCTTGCCGGGTATGAAGAAGGAAAATCAATGATCATTAACTCATTAGAAAAGTAATAGTGGAGATCTATGGCTATGGATGGTCTCATCCACTATCTCAAATTTAATTATGGATTAATAAATTTGAAGGCCATGCTAAAATTGCTACATCAATCCTTCCCATTTATCCTATCCTTTGATAATTTCTTAATTTAACCCCTGTTTTATAACAGTCGATTTGATTAAACTATTCATTGATTCTACTTTCCAATTTTGCACTCGTCTCACTAATTTATTGGTTTAAATCTTGAACAGTTCAGTTAAATAAATTCAATCTTGAATTGAATTATTATACATCGAAAAAAATTGAATCGTTACAAGTCAAATTAAAATACAGGTACTAAATTCACAACTTAAATAGTCTGACACAGCAGAATTGGAGAAGGGTTATCTGAAATGAACCAAATTTGAAACCACTTAAATGCCAAGTCCTCTTTCCGCCTCTTGATTCCATGCCATATTACTTGTCTAATCGTCCAAAACTTCAATAAAATTTGCTGCTTTTTCTTTTTCCAATTAGAAGTAACCCTAAGAAAATAAAGATTTTATATTGAAAGAGTAATATATGTATAAAGTATTGGGTTATTAAAATATAATATCAGTGTTAGAATTAAATTTTGGTTGGAAGAGGTGGCTTAAGGTTAAACCCGCAGGACATCTATCTGCATTCTGCACTAGTCATCTCACATGAATGGGCTTTGAGTGAATAACATCCACATAAAAGAGATGTGAGACTCAGATCAAATGCAAATATGCGACATAACATTTGAGATAGGACATGTTAAGACGTTATCCAAAACCCAAGCATGCAATCCACAAAGAGCAGCAGCATTTCATTCCACATCAGCACCATGATCTGCCACCTCAGCAACGCCCTCCTATCGAATTCCAGCATCAGATTTCACGTCTTCCACTGCCCACCAATCAAAACACGCGAACCACAATCCTGAGTGGCCTCTCGACATCCACCAGCTCCTGCTTATAGTATCTATCCTCCCCATTCCCCCTTTCCCCACTACTATTAGATCTTCACTCACCATTGTTCCAAGTTTGTTGTAAACCAAGCTAGAACCAGCAGCCAACATGGCCTCATTAGCAGCCTCCACCGCTGCCGCCTCCCTTGGCGTCTCTGAAATGCTCGGTAACCCTCTGAATTTCAGTGGTGGAGCTAGGTCATCGGCTCCAACACCATCCAACTCATCCACTTTCAAGACCGTTGCTCTTTTCTCCAAGAAGAAGGCCGCTCCTCCAAAGCCCAAGGCTGCTGCTGTCGCCCCGGCCGATGAAGAGCTGGCTAAGTGGTACGGTAAGTGCAGTGGACCTACCAATTCAGTTTAAGTTCATCAACATTCTTTTCATTTTGCCTGCATAAATAACCAAATTCTAAAAAACTAAACGCATGCATTATAATAATCTATGCGTAATCAGGTCCGGACAGAAGGATTTTCTTGCCTGAAGGTCTGTTAGACAGATCGGAGATCCCAGAGTACTTGAACGGAGAAGTTCCCGGAGAGTAAGTACAAATTATAATTCACATGACATGAAGTGGACTGCAATGTTATTTATTTGCTAAAGATAATTAACTTCTTGTTGCTTTGCTTTTTTATGTTCATTTGTTCCATTTAGCTATGGATACGATCCGTTTGGTCTCAGCAAGAAGCCAGAAGACTTTGCAAAGTATGTTCTGTTTTATTGTGTTAATTAACATCTGTTTCATTAGTGTACAACAGCAATAATAATAACAATTACTTGATGATTGGAATGCAGATATCAAGCATATGAGTTGATACACGCAAGGTGGGCAATGCTTGGTGCTGCAGGGTTCATCATCCCTGAAGCCTTTAACAAATTTGGTGCCAACTGTGGCCCCGAAGCCGTTTGGTTCAAGGTTAACTTTTACTCACTTTTAATTAAATATTCACCGATTATATAAAATGATTAATTTGATCTGGTGATACGTGCAGACCGGAGCTCTTCTCTTGGACGGTAACACCTTGAACTACTTCGGGAAGAACATCCCCATCAACCTTGTGGTGGCTGTCGTTGCCGAAGTCGTCCTTGTTGGTGGTGCTGAATATTACAGAATCATCAATGGCTTGGTATGCCATGCACTTTATAAATGATAATAATTTACTACCAAAACCAGACATTGTATATTCTGATCCCTTCATTGATATGTAAATAGGATCTGGAGGACAAGCTTCACCCTGGGGGACCATTTGACCCACTGGGGTTAGCCAAGGATCCAGACCAGGCTGCTTTGCTGAAGGTGAAAGAGATAAAAAACGGTAGACTCGCGATGTTCGCCATGCTCGGTTTCTTCTTACAAGCTTATGTGACCGGAGAAGGTCCGGTGGAGAACCTTTCGAAGCACCTGAGCGATCCTTTTGGCAACAACTTGCTCACGGTCATTGCTGGAACTGCTGAAAGAGCTCCCACCCTCTGATTTTAATATCTTTGTTTTCTGATTTTCGCCGCTACTTGTTATTGCGTTTATGCATTTTGTTGTACATCAAACTTATCGGATAATTCCCGAGAACTTTAATCTTGAAGGTCTCACCCTCGAATTTACTAATCTTTCTTGCAAATATTACGACGTATCGACCTAAAACACTTATATAACCTCTCAATGGCATTGCTTAAATCTACTAAGGTGATTTTTGCCTAATGAGCTTCAAGAAGAGAGAATTACTAGGACATCTAAACATTTCTAACAAATGTTGTAGGCATCCTTCATTTAATCTTTGTTCAATGATGTTGAACTGAATTTCTAGATTTTCGTTTGTATTTGAATTTTACCATGAAATCTTGATAGGTTAATTAGCCATATCAACATATGTTACTTCTATTCATATCATGCCATGTAATTATATATATATTTAAAACAAATAACCATTTGTACATATTAGGTGTGATTATTAGATGATAAAAATTAATTAAGCGAATAACTAATGATTGAATCAATAAATAGTTGAATTCCTTCTCTAAAAATGTAACATAGCATGTTGTAAATAGAGATAATATGTATTGACATGACGTATTTGCTTCATATAATTTTTCTCACTTGGTTATTGTATGCCTAAAGTTATCTGATTAATTCCCATCAAAAGCTAGACAACCTAAGATACGTTTATTAAGATAGAAAAAGTAATGGCAATTGAATCAAAAGATAGACTAATTATAGAGGTAATTAGTGAGAGTTAAGCTTAATTAACTAATTAAGGAGCAAGAGTTGAGAGAGGGGATTAGTGGTTAATAGCACGAGATTAAAATGATATGGTACTTAAAATCCAAGGATACTTCAATTTGCATTGAGATGTACATTGCCTATTATGATATGGGTATACGATTTTTTGGATAGTCCCTTTTGTGATTGCGTCTAGATTTATGTATTTTTGTTTTTTAAAATTTCAATCCTTATCCAAATGGTAATTATTAAATTCATTAAATTAAATTATACTATTTTCAAACTCTTATATGGCAAACATATTATTATATGTATATTGTCATGTCACTACTACTTCTAAATAATACTTTAAAAATCACATTATTTTAGTTAATGAAATTAAAATTACTTGATTGAAATTCAAAATTCTACAAGTATAAAATTATAAATAATCAAATGAAGAACATGGACTAAATCCACCACTTACACGTAGTATGTGACTAATGGTAGAATTTGACCTACCATACCATAATATTTGACTGTTACTATTTAGAACATGACTAAAATTTTAAAATTCAAATAGTATAATGATTAAAATTGAAAAATTAAAGTATATAGATTAAATCTACAATTTACACATGCAATTTACACAATATAACATGACAAATATCAAAATTTGAAAAGAGGATAAAAAATTCAATTGCCTTATGGGTTTGAAAGGTGTTAGCCTAAAATAATTTTTTTAAAAAAGATTTACAATGGCCTAAAAGATTTTTATAATCAAGTCAATTTGACTTTTCATATGTTAAAGGAGTTTAGTGGTCCAAAAAGAAAAATAAATGAAGCATTATGGGCTTGACCAATTTGCATCCTTCAATGCTAATTTGACTTTTCACATGTAAAAGGAGTTTAGTGGTCCAAAAAGAAAAACAAATGAAGCATTATGGGCTTGACCAATTTGCATCCTTTAATGCTTTCTCCACACTTTTAGGCTCGAACTAAGATGTATAATAGGCAAATCTCACCATATCTTAATAATTTTGTTTTGGCTTTCTTTAGTTCGAATTCCATCATGAATGTCACCAATAATATCACTGGTAAAGTGATTCTTCCTGACTCTAGATGAAGGTTGAGGTAGCTCATTATCAACACTGTGATCTTTTGTTAAAGAGTCAACATCAACTTGCTTTTCACCTTCTTTTGAAGTGTTAATGGGAGTGGGCATTGAGGCTGCCCTTAAGGGTTTCACTACATCATCTTTAATTTTGTTATCTTTAATTGGTCATTTATAATTAACAATCGTGTTAAAGGAATCCATTACCATTTGAGTCATTTTGTTGTAGACTCTAAAGGCTCTGTTGTTAGTGGTATACCTTAAGAATATTCCTTCATCCAATTTGGAATCAAATTTTCATCGGTACTTACGATCCTTTAAAATATAAAAGGTACTTTCGAACACATGAAAGTATTTGGCACTTGGTTTTCTGCCTTTCCATAACTCATATGATGTCATTCAAGTCTTAGGCCTTATGAGAACCCTGTTGATCACATATGTAGTAAGCATTTATTGCGTTGACGCAAAATTTATGAGCAATACCCTTGCAATTTAACATCACCCTTACCATCTATTGCATTGTTTTATTCTTCCATTCCACAAACTCCATTCTGTTGTGGTGTCTTAGGGGTTGATAATTCATGCTTGATCCCTTCCTCATCACAATAGTCATTAAATTCTTCATTCTCAAGCTTTTTTCCATGGTCACTTCTTACTCTTATGATCATGCCAATTACTCAACCTTTCTCATTCATCAAGTTCCTATATAGTTCCATGAATTCCTTAAATTTGTTAGCTTTATCCGTGAGAAATTTCACCCATGTATATCTCGAAAAGTCACCTACACAAACAAGCATATAACGTTTACCTCTAATGCTCTTTGTTTGCATAGGGCCTATCAGATCCATGTGAAGGAGCTCAAATGGCTTAGATGTATGAACTTGAGACACTTTTTGGTGCTTTTCCTTATGTTGCTTACCATTCAAAAATTTATTGCAAACCTTGCGAACAACTCCACTATGCTTTAGGATGCCTCTGACAACCTAATATCGAACTAATTTTTGCAATCAATTGTAATGGATATGACTGAGTTTCCCGTGCCATAGCTCAAGTTCTAAAATATTGGCTTTGTTACACCTTATAGATTGAAGAACCTTGTAGCAATTATCAAATGTTCGAGCTCATTCTCAATTGTCTTGAAAGAAACTTTACATATGTCTCAGTTGACCAACATATACTCATCACACAGTTGGCAAACTCACAATAATAGCCTTTGAGCCTTCCACCATTAATACATCGTTCAGTTTTGGCATACCATGAGCATCAAGTGTGCTCTTACCAATTATATTGCCTTTCTTGCCATCTCCAAATGTACCTTGACCACCAGGACAGTTTTCAAAATCGATCAGATAGCTTTGGTTGCCTGTGTAAGGATCTATGTGCTACTAACAACCACTTTGGTTCTTTTTCTTCTCAAGAAAAGTTTCTATTTCCTAACAGTCGATGTGTCACATGTAGTGGGCACTACATCTAGTTCTGAGTGTTTCCATATCAAGTCATGTAGCATTGTGAAACACATTGGTCTAATGTGTGTAGCTGCACCACAATAATGAAAAATAACTTTGGAATGCGTAGGTACCTTCTTATTTGTCTTGATCAACATAGGCTTGGTTGAGCATTCTCTTGATTCATCTTGATTCGGTCCTTTCACAAACACGGTAGAACTCTTCACAATTGCCTTTCTTTTGTTTACAAAACCAAGTCCTCATTTGCTTGAATCTCTTCTACTGATAACGAATATTCCATCAAGTTTGTTATTGCTTGTGTTGAATTTCTCAATCATCAATTTGGTTCCAACCAACTCCTTAATGTTAACAAGATTGTCTAGTTCTTTGGTAAAAAAGGATTCCTTAGCCTCTATTTGCTTGGCCAGGTTCATGTTTTCTTCCTTCAGTTGAAATTTCTCTTGTGTTAGTTTGATATCAAAATCACATACTTGCTCACATTTTCCAAACATGGTTTTGTATGTGTCAGAAAATCTTCCCCAGATCCTCCTTTAGAGTCTCCATCTGTTTCTTCTTCTAATTCAAAAATCACACTTGAAGTAAAAGCCACATAAGCATTCACTTAATCCTTATTAAATTTAGAAATTCTAGGAGAGTCTTCATCACTCCAAGTAACGCACAAAGACTTCTTTTTATTCTTTAGAGTGTTAGCACACTCAACTTGGATATGTCCATAGCCAAGGCATTCATGGAATTAGATTCCCTTTTTATTTTCTTACTCAGTCTCATTTTTTATAACCATACATTTATTATTGGCTTTTGGGTTGTTCTTGGATGCCTTAAACTTCTTGAGTCTCCTAGCTTGCTTCTTAAAGGCTTTGTTGAAATTCTAAGTAAGCAAGACAATTTGTTCTTGAAGTTCTTTTGTTGCAGTGAAATTGGGAGTGGGCACTTCATCAACCACTTGGAGTACAATACTTCATTCTCCTTTTGACATGTTTCTTTTAGATTAATCGAGATTCATTTGAATATTTGTAAGGACCTTATCAACTCATCTATCTTCATACTTTCTAGATCTTTTACTTCTTCAATATTTATAACTTTGATTGAGAATATTTCTAACAGTGATCTTTAAACTTTTCTCTCACAAGTTTTGAATTTCAATATTCCTCTTCTAAAGCAAATGCTTTATTTGATACGTCACATAACTTTGCATAAAATTCACCAATAATTTTTGAATCTTGCATTCTCAATGTCTCAAACTTGGTAGTTAACACTTGCATGTTTTATTGCTTGACAATATTTGTTCCCTCATGAGAAATTTGAAGAATGTCTCATACTTCCTTTGAAACAATACACTTGGAAACCCTTTTGAATTCATGAATATCAATACCACAAAATATAGGATATAGGGCCTTAAAGTTAGCATTGCCGACCTTCTATCCTTCAGTGGTCCATTCTACTTCAAGTTTAGGAACTTTCCCTTCTTCAAAATCAAGTATGGGAGCTTGTTAGGTAGTAAGTATAGAACGCCATGCCCTCTCATCAACTGACTTGATATAGGATTTTATCCTAACTTTCTAGTAGGGATAATTACCACTTTCCAACATAAGGGGATGAGTAATCAAAGATCATTCCATTGCTAGCAACCAACGACACTAGGAATTACCATTAATTACATTAAATGTTTAGCTCTAATGCCAATTATTGGGACCTCAAGTTGTTAATTGCTTAAATTGTCAACTAGGAATGGAAGTACCTGACTGTAGTGGCCATTATGACTTGGCACTGCGAAAATTGTGTAAATAAAATAACAAAGAACACCAATGTGTGTTTATGCAATTCGGTTTCCTTACGTCTGTGGAGCTAGCTAAGTGAGTAATTCTACTATCTTTAATCCACAATACAACAAGTAAATTACACTCTATCACCCCTAATTATAGAAAACTCACATTTATACCTAAAGACTAGGATACTCACCTCTAATTCCTCCATTGAAAATTTAAACTGTAAACACTTAAGGTTTACTATTCAATTACACTCACACAACCAACTCCTCAAAGAACAAATAAAGTGCTTTCAATATCATCTCTTTCATAACCTATACAAGCTCCAATATATATATTAATTTTGGCCTGCTAACAGAATAGAGACTGAATACAAAGCAACTCCTTGAAATTAGCAGCTACAAAATAACAAAGATAATATACTAATAATGTCTAATAAATCACAAACATCAACTTGATCTGAATAAATCTCCATAATTCAAGGGTTGTATTAATTCAATCCACACCAATCCAATCTTCATAGGTAATGGATTGGTTTTCTTAGATAGGCTTTCGTATCATCAAAATATCAACTCAATTAACAACCCAAATATTTTGTTTTCATGAAATTGCCAACATCATATATGTCAAGTTTTGTTTCATTGCCCCAACGATAGATGACAGGCACTACTAAGTGCCACTCATAATGGTGTTTCAAAACTTACCTCAACGAAAAAGATGAAAATTGAGTGAATTTTAAGTGTTGGGAAATGTTGGGATGGTGAGGAGGAACTTGAACATGATTAGGGATGAGTAAAAAATCGGCTATACAATTAAACCGAAGTAAACCAAACCATTTAACTAAAATAAGTTGATTAAGTCGGTTTTTCAGTTTATTCTGTATAATTAATTAGTTTCAATGGTTTATTTTGTTGGTTTTTATTTTGAATTTACAAACTAAATAAATTGATTAAAAATTTAATTAATAGATCATAAACCCTAAACATATCTAATATCCCAATACCCCATATCATATAAAATCCAACTTAACATAACTCAAAATATAAACCCAATTATCCAAATAAATAATTATTCAAGTAACCCAACCCAAAAATAAAAATAAAAATAAAATAAAACTTTTAATTAATCTAAAAGAAATATTTAGATTAACTCATGAAATTTTAATAATTGCAATGATTATTTTTGTATGAATCAATAAATCTTAAAAAAACACACAAAAAACCTAAAATTGAAAAAAAAAATCAAAGAAGTTTGGTTCATTTATTTCAATTTTGGCTATAGAGTAAGTGTCTTGGGTTTAGTTTAAATAGGTTAGTCAATTTGGTTATTGATATTCATATATAAAAGTCGAACCGATGGAATGTATCCCTAAATATGATTTGTCATCTATAGGTGGCAAGGTAAAGATAATATAATAAGAAAGCGATTATACTAGAATATTGGTAGAATTTTAAAAACAATAAATATTAGACCAAAAATGAGTTGGACCAATCGAGTTGAAAGACTGTCCAACCTATAAACATGTCTATTCTAATCTAATCGAAAGAGGAGGAAAAAGTATTAGGGATAGAGGGAAGAAAAGGAGTTTAATGGACAGAAATGAAAACAATTAGAAACCAAAGGATATTCCTTGAAATATCCAAAAACACCCTTTCTTATTCTCCTTCTGAATCTCTATCTTATCTCTCTCTCAGCCTCATATCCATTAAACTTCAAAATTAATTAACATATCGCCAATTGTGCCAGCCAACCCCATCTTCTTATTTCTCAATGCTTTCGATGTAACCTTCACGATTCCAATGTCCATACATTTTTATCTCTTCTCTTTTTTCTCTCCGTTATGCTCTTTCATACCTTTTTTTGTTCTTTTTTTTTTTGTTTTGTTTTTTACTCAAAATAATCAATCTCCTACTCCCCCAACTTTATCTCACCCTCTATCTATTCCTGGATTATTCGCCCTTGCATTCCCTTTTTTTTTTTCACACACTTTCGGCACATATCCAAGTTGGGCTAATATGCTAATTTCCATTAATTTAAAGGAAAATATTATATATAGATATATAGGATTATGATGCTTCCAAACTAATAATATTCTAAGTTAAATTTTTATTTTATTTTATATTGAAGGATTATTGTGAAAACAAATAAATAAGAACACACAAATTTTTTAGTTTTTATTTTATTTTGTTTTTCCATTTTCATATTTGTTTTCTCTATTTTATGTTTCTCTCCTGGAGTGCTATTCTCTCTTCTATCTCCTCGCGTCTCTTCTCCTATTATTATTTATAAAAGAGCCACACTTAACTTTCCATGAGTAGAGCTGCTTTACATTGAAGACAAATGAATAAAAATAAAAAATTATTATAAGGATTATTATTTAACACATGTGTAGAGGTTTTTTTTATATAATTTAGGAGCAAAATTAAGAAATAGTAACGTGTGATAATTTCTTATTTTTACATGTGGAATTTCAAACTCCACCAATGGTAAAAATGTATCATTTCAAAATACTAATATTTGTAATTATTTTGTTTGAATAAAAACTTTTAAAAGAAATTTGAAGTAATTTGTTGAGGGGGTTTTGATCTCATGGGGTTGTCGGGCCCCCTCAATAGGTTTAGTATTGGGCACTAGGCGTCTATTTTCATTTTATTCTCAGGTTCTGTCTCACATCTTTATTAAGAGCCTCACTTGGTTTATGAAGTAGAACGTTTTTATTTAATTGTTGAATAAGTAAGATACCACTTGATCTAGTTAAATCTATAAATGAAACTGTAACGGGGTTATTATTTGTTGTTTTTTCTATTATTATTATTACCAAATAGACCTGTTCATGGGCCGGGCCAGGCGGCCCACCCGAAATATGGGAGGGTTCGGGTAAAAATATAGGCCAGAAATATGGGCTTGGGCAAAAAATGAGGCCCGTTTAAAAAACGAGCCGGGCTCGGGCACCACTTTTTTGTCCCGGGCTCAGCCCGGCCCGGCCCGAATATAATAAATATATATTATTTTTATTTTTTAATTTTAAAATACTTTTAAAATAATTTTTTTATTTTTTTATTTTTAAAATAAATTTTTAATGTTTATTTTAAAAATGGGCCGGGCCGGGCTAATGATATTTTTCCCGGGCCAGGCCTGGGCAAAATTTCAAGCCCATATTTTGGGCCGGGCCAGACCCGGGCCTAGGAGGCGGGCCAAAAAATTTTCGGGCCCGGCCCGACCCATGGACAGGTCTATTACCAAAGATAGAAATTTATTAAACTTTTGTGTAACAAAAGGAAGATGGAAATTTATTAACATAGTAAATAATTTATTTTCATTTTGAGTGATTTAATAGAAGAATAAAGAAAATTGAGTTTAGTAGGTTTAAACTAAAAATATGAACAAATTTCAAAATACATTTCTATAAAATTGTTATGTTTTGATTTGCAACTAGTGGTGGAGCTAAGGGGTTGGCAGGGGCTCTGGCCCCCTAAAATGAAAATTTTTTTATTTAGGTCTTTTATAATTTATCAAATTTTAAATTAGTAATTGTAAAATTATACTTTGGGCCCACAAAAATAATAAAAATTTGATTGAATCCTTTAAAAATTATAAAGATATAAACTATTAAAATGATAAAATTACATTTTAGTAAAAATATTTAATTTAATTCTGCCCAAAAAAATTTTCTGGCTTTGTCATTGTTTGCAGCAGTTAATTTTAAACCTATTGATAAAAATGTGTAAATATTTCAAACTTTATATATTTAAAATTAGGAATTTTAGTTAAAAAAAATCAAAATTCAGGTACTTTGATTAAGAGAGAGTAGAGTCGTAAAACTGATGCCATGGATTCTTTCTAGTTAGTTAAAGAAGTTTTTGCCGTTTACTTCAAAAAGAAAAATAAAAAGAAAAAAAAATCCTTTTTCTTTGTGTGCGTGCATTCATAGTGAAAGAATGTTGGATACATTAGTTATAAGTTAAAGAGGCTGTGCTGTTGAATTCCGAGTTCCACCGTTTTCAAATAAACTTTCCTAATAATAACTATATAAGAGGGCCTTATGCTAGGTAGCTGATGATAGAGCAACCAAATCTCCTCATATTTATTTAGTGATTGAGAGAGAATTGATATGGCAGGAAATGAGTGGATAAATAGCTACTTGGAAGCTATTCTGGATGCAGGAAGCAGCACTAAGAAGAGGGATGATGATGTGAAGCTGACCAAGGACGCCAAATTCCAACATGATAATAAGCAACACCAAGAGCAACAGCAGCAGCTCCTGAAAGAGGAGAAGCCCTTTAGTACCACCAGGTACTTCGTGGAAGAAGTCATTACCAGCTTTGATGAATCTGACCTCTACCGGACATGGGTTAAGGTAATTCCTTCATTTCTTTCCTCGCATGTATAATTCAAACTCTTGTTCATCTCCACAAATCATCACAAGCAAAGAAGAGAAATTTTAATTAATCAGCCGGGAGACGGGGCGGTGAATAAATTAATGGCGGGCACGTACGTACGTAGTGCAGGTAATAGCAACAAGGAATAGCCGTGAACGCAATAACCGGCTTGAGAATATGTGCTGGCGCATTTGGCATCTTGCCCGCAAAAAGAAACAGGTCTCTCTCTCTCTCTCTCCCCCCTCCTACCTTTCTACTATTTTTCGTTTTTACATTAATATTCTCACGCATTCGCTCTTCCTCTTTCCCTTTATTGCTTTTATTTCCACCTATTTCTACACCTATTCATATATTGCATTTTTTTTTCATTAAAATGAAAGGAGAGAATAATATTAGAAGTGTTTTCTTTTTTTTTTTAATAATTTCACTTAAAATTTAATCAAATTTCAATATAATTATCGAAAGTTGTTAGATTAAATATATAATATATATATACTTAAGTCTCAACCTAATGACTATTGTAATTTAATATTCTTTTAATTTTACAGTTTTTTCTTGTATTTATTTTTTCCTACTTGGACGAAATTATCAATATCAAGTATCAACCTAACAACATTGGATCTAATTGAATGCACAAGTGACCAAATATTCTATTTAAATATTGGATGGTACACACTAAAATACCAATAAGTAATTAATGCTTAAAATTCTAGGAAATCATGATATATAAGCTTAATTTATATAGTGTTGATATAGATTTGAAATATTTGACTCTTTTATTCTAAATAAATTTATTGTTTTGACATTAACATGAGACGTATTTAATTATTTATTTAAACTTCTATATTAAATTATAACACTATTAGATAATAAGGCATTTAGTCAAGGCATAATGATAAAGTTGACCCTTAATGTTAGTCATTTTGATTATGAGTTCTTTGTTGAGCTAAATTTGATCATTAACCTTTTAAAAGAGTTAAGTCAATTTTTAATGAAAATGTTGATTAAAACATTAATTTTTAACAATGTTGGCATGACATGTCATTATTTGTCTTACATGTCACATCAAAAATAATTTAAAAACTATAAAATATTCAAAAATAAAAAAATCAATTTAAAAATATTTAAAAAAATGATTTACATTGTGCTGCCGTATTTAAAGATTTAAGCATTTTTGTCAGTATTTTTATTAAAAATACAACAAATTTTTTTAATGTTGAAGGTCAAATTTAACTAAAAAATCATAAAAGTTAGATTGATAAAAACTGTAAATATTAAAATTGTATTTATTATTATACCTTTAATCAATTTGTAACTTTTAATTGAATTGCACATTCTTTAATAAACTTGATATATGAAATTACATTTATTATTTTAGTGATTTTAAAAGCTACATGGGTGAATCTAAGGTGGACAGGATAGGGTTGTAACCCTCTGTACAAATGATTAAATTGTTTTTCTTTTAAATATTTTTTCAGTAAATTGAATTATTAATTTTTAAAATTTATATATATCTTCTTTCATATATATATATACATATAAAATATTAGAAATCTTATCATACGTGTATGCTATAAAAATTACGTATTTAAAATAGGTATGTTTGAAAATAATATGCAATAAAAATGAAATATATGGTTTGAAATAAATTAATAATAACATATGAAATATGTAAAATATTAAAATGAAAAATTAAATTAAATTGTGAGTAAAATGAAATTTAAACACATAAATGCATTAGATTAAAAACTGTAATCGATATTAAAAATAAAAATAAATGGGAAATATGATAGTTTTTAACTTTATTTATAGAGTTAAAAGTCCTACTCAATATAGCAAATAATAACCTTTTTAATATCTATACGTCTATTTAAGTTTTGACTAAGTTAATATCACGACTTAACCGGTTACCAATTTAATTAAAAAGTTACTTAAATACCTTTCTATATATAAAATAAGTTATATTATATGAGAGTAATTTTATCTTTTATATTTTATATAAAATCAATAAAAATATAATGAATTTTAAACATACATTAAATATTCATTTAATTTTTATGTAATCTTTTAATAAATATATTTATTATTTAAATAATTAATATGCGAGTTTGTATTTAATATGGGGTTAGTGAATCACATAATAACACTTCGCGATTGATTTTTAAAATTATTAATAGATTACAGTCGCAATCTGTGTTCCTTTTTTCTCTGACACTGACAATATAAAAACAGATAACATTAAAAATAAATGAAATGAACATATAGTTTGTATAATTACAGATAGCATGGGATGATGCACGAAGGCTAGCGAAACGACGACTGGAACGCGAGCAAGGTCGTAACGACGCCGCGGATGACTTGTCGGAGCTGTCCGAAGGTGAGAAAGAAAAAGGTGATCCCAATGTTTCGGAACCAATCAAGAATTTGTCGAGGATCAACTCCGACACCCAAATTTGGTTTGACGACACTGACAAGTCTAAACATCTCTACATTGTCTTGATCAGGTTAACAACACACCAAAGTTCATTCACTTGTCTTAACAATGGGAAAGAAGTCATTACATTAGCTGTGCTTAATGTTTGATTGGCTGGCTGCAGCATGCATGGGCTGGTCCGTGGAGAAAACATGGAACTCGGAAGGGATTCTGATACAGGTGGGCAGGTGAAATACGTAGTTGAACTTGCTCGTGCTTTAGCAAACACCAAAGGGGTTGATCGAGTGGATCTGCTGACCCGACAAATCACCTCACCCGAGGTTGATTCCAGCTATGGCGAGCCTATAGAGATGTTGTCCTGCCCCTCCCATGCTACTGGAAGTTGTGGAGCCTACATTATCCGCATTCCTTGTGGCCCTCGTGACAAGTAATTACATTACACTAGTCTAACAAAAAAAAAAAAAAAAACTAATTAATACAATATTGATACTTTTTTCTTTGCAGGTACATAGCCAAAGAGTCTCTTTGGCCTCATATTCCTGAATTCGTTGATGGGGCTCTAAACCACATTGTGAGTATGGCGAGGGCTCTGGGTGACCAACTCAATGGAGGGAAACCTACATGGCCTTACGTGATCCATGGCCATTATGCCGATGCTGGAGAGGTGGCAGCACACTTGTCCGGGGCCTTAAATGTACCTATGGTTCTAACAGGCCACTCTCTTGGCCGGAACAAGTTTGAACAACTGCTCAAACAAGGAAGGCTGTCTAAGGAAGCCATAAATGCCACATACAAGATAATGAGGAGGATCGAAGGGGAAGAGTTGGGGGTGGATGCTGCTGAAATGGTGGTAACTAGCACAATGCAAGAGATAGAAGAGCAATGGGGATTATATGATGGCTTTGATCTTAAGTTAGAAAGGAAGCTTAGAGTCAGGAGACAACGCAGAGTGAGTTGCCTCGGACGATACATGCCCAGGATGGTGGTATACCCCATATTCTAGTGCTTAATTTCGAGTTCTACAAAACATATGATCACATTTATTTACAGAAAGACTGACCTGATAAGGGTTAATTAGTGGCAACATTATCTTACATGCTTAATTTCTTTCATGGAATTAGGTAATACCTCCTGGCATGGACTTCAGCTACGTTACAACACAAGATTCGTTGGAAAATGATGGCGACCTCATGTCGTTGCTTGGATCCGACAACAAAGCTCAAAACAAAACACATCTACCTCAAATATGGTCCGAGGTCAAACACTATTCTCTTTCTCCAACCTGAATGTGATCCAATAACTTTAATCATAAATACATACAATTGTTACACAGATAACCATACTCGCATTGATGCAGATAATGCGTTTCTTCACAAATCCGCACAAGCCGACCATACTTGCATTGTCTCGTCCAGACCCCAAGAAAAACGTTACTACGTTACTCAAGGCCTTTGGAGAGTGCCAGCTCCTCCGAGAATTGGCCAACCTGGTAAAACTAAGCTTGACTTCAAAACAGGATCCAAGTGTATATGCATGATAATTATAAACACCAACTTAATCTGCTTACTGAAACTGTATCCTATTGTTTACAGACATTGATACTTGGCAACAGAGATGATATTGAAGACATGTCCAATAGCAGCTCAGTAGTGCTGACGACTGTACTAAAACTCATCGATAGATATGACCTGTACGGTCAAGTGGCCTATCCCAAGCATCACAAACAATCAGAAGTTCCTGAGATTTATCGCTTAGCTGCCAAGACCAAAGTATGTATATTGCTAAGAATTTCGTGTTTCTGCAACCATAAAACTGTTAACATTGACCTTTTATGTCAACTTAAACTTGAAGGGAGTTTTCATCAACCCAGCTCTTGTGGAACCATTTGGTCTTACTCTCATTGAGGTAAATACAAAGCTTTGACTCACATGTGTAAGCTGGATCATAGTAACATTTAGATTTTCAGCATTTCAAGGTAACCATTAGCTCTATAATTATTAATTCTCATTTCTGATTTCATCTTCCCAGGCAGCAGCTTATGGCCTACCTGTTGTTGCCACCAAAAATGGTGGACCAGTGGACATCTTGAAGGTGAGATGCAATATGTGCCTACAAGTTTGGTTTTCATCTTCCAGTCCAAGTGATATAGGTTACTGAGAAAATATGCAATTTCAGTGAAAATGATGTGTTTCCAACGCAATAACAAACGAGAGTTTATTCACAGGTACTTAACAATGGCCTCCTAGTTGACCCACATGATCAAAACGCCATAGCAGATGCCCTCCTCAAGCTTGTTGCTGACAAGAATCTATGGGCTGAATGCCGAAAAAATGGCCTGAGAAACATACACCGCTTTTCATGGACAGAACACTGTCGTAACTACCTCTCACGTGTCGAACGTTGCAGGAATCGCCACCCTACTAGCCGTCTTGAGATCATGACAATTCCTGAAGAACCAATGAGTGATTCTTTAAGGGATGTGGAAGACATATCTCTTCGATTCTCCATAGAGGGAGATATCAAACTCAATGGAGAGATCGATGCAGCAGCTAGACAGAAGAAAATTGTTGAAGCCTTTACTCGAATGGCTTCTTTAAACAGCAACACCGGCATTGTTTACAGTCCTGGTAGAAGGCAGATGCTATTCGTAATAGCAGCTGATTGCTATGATAGTAATGGAGAAACTACAGAGACCTTTCAAGCAATGATCATGAATGTGATGAAAGATGCAGGCTTATGTTTCGGCTTAGGAAATATAGGCTTTGTATTGCTAACCGGGTCAAGTTTCAGAGAGACCATGCAAGCATTAAGTTGTTGTCCGGTTAATATTGAAGATTTTGATGCACTGGTCTGTAATAGTGGAAGTGAAATGTACTATCCATGGAAGGACATGGTGGCAGATACGGATTATGAAGCTCACGTGGCGTACAGATGGCCAGGTGAAAACGTGAGGTCAATGGCAATGAGGCTTGCTAGGATGGAAGACGGAGCAGAGGATGACATCACAGAGTATGTAGCTGCATGTAGCTCCAGATGCTACTCTTATAGCATCAAACCTGGTGCAAAGGTGAAATATGCTTAATACTAAAATACTAATACTATAGAACTACCTACTCAACATATGCATTTCAAATGTAAATTAATAAATCCAAGTTGTGGCAGACTCGAAGAATAGATGACCTTCGCCAAAGGCTTCGTATGAGAGGCTTTCGATGCAACCTTGTCTACACTCACGCAGCTTCAAGGCTAAACGTGGTGCCATTATTTGCATCAAGAATGCAAGCACTAAGGTCAGATGGATTCTTTTGTACCATTTGCACATAAAACATTGCTACAAATGGGTCCATGTTCTATGCAGGTATCTTTCAATAAGGTGGGCAATTGATCTTTCCAAAGTGGTCTTATTCGTTGGGGAGAAAGGGGATACAGACTATGAGGACCTGCTTGGTGGCCTACACAAGACCATTGTTTTGAAAGGTACCGTAGCGTACGGCAGCGGGAAGCTCCTTCGTAATGAAGACAATTTCAAAAGAGAAGATGCAGTGGCTCAAGGTAACCCTAAAATCAAGTTTGTAGAGACCAGTGGAGGCCAGAATATAGCAGGAGCTTTGGTCGCTCTAGGGATCAAATAACACGCTCTCTCCCATTCATTGCATCTTAGAGCAAAAAGTTCTATACATAACCCAGTAGCAAGAATGTGGTTAAAGTACATATATCAAAGCATATACACAACAACCAGCAAAATACATTGGAAAATTTATATATTTTTTAAAGTATAGAAATTGGTGCAACATGAAATATTATACATATGTAATATAAAAGCATACACATCAAACAACAGTCTCACACCAATCTCTGAAATGAGCTAAATTTTACGTTGTACCTAGAAATTGAACTACTAGCTGAATTCTACCATACTTTGTTTCCTTCTTCAAAGAGAGGGCGTAGTGGTAACGGATTCATTGTTCTAAAGGTAGAAAGGACTGGTCATTATTTGTGACCAAAGCTTCCTCGTGATTTGGGTTTTGAGTAGGTGCCACGTCACCCTAGTTAAACTAACTTTGTTTTCATTTGTCTAATTATGAATTTCATCCTTCTATTTTGTTCAAACTGAAAAAGTTATCCCCTTATTTTAAATTTCAAATTATAATTTACTGAGTAGTTAATCTAATTGGATAATATGGTTAAATATTGCCCTTAAATCAATAATTTGAAAAATCAGTAGTTTAATAATTTAGAATTAGAAAAAATCAACATTTTGGTAATTTATAGGTAACAAATTAACAAGAAATCAATAGTTCAAGTATTTGCCAAAACTAAATTCACTGAGACTATTTTAATTTTCTTAAAATAGAGGGATGAAATTCACTATTAGACCATTCTATTATGTAATTGGATTGGGCCTGCAGCCACATAGCCCAGAGCATATATATAAGCATAAAATAAGTTGGTGGGAATTATAAGCGCTAATAATTGAAATGAAACAACCAGTAGGAAGAAGGCGCAGCCATGGAACCCCTCTCTTTAGATTTTCTTCCTTCTATACAAGACTTCGTTTCATCCTTATTCTTCTTGCTTTCGTCGCTCTTTTGCCTCCCGTTTTTTTCCACTTCAAGCTCCGCCGTTTGCATCAGGTTCCGAGCCTAATCTTATATTTTCCTGAATTCCTTGATTTCTACTTGTGATCAGAATAGGAGGTTTATCAATTGATTTTTTTATGCACCTATAAGCTAAAGATGTGATTATTTACGAGCAATTATTATTTGATTTGATTTTTTTGAACAAATTTGAAATTCCTCCCTAGATGACGTTGACGTTGGAAACGTAAAGGCTTTCTGAATTAATTGCAGTAGTTGATTTTTTTTTAACGTGCTAAAACATTGTAGCGAATGTTGAGAAACTTACACTATAATTTCAACCTAAAGATCTGTCTTTTAAATAAAGAAATATATATACAGACGGGTGTTATTTACTAGTAAAAGTTAAAAAAAAAATTTAGTAAGTCCAGGATGTTTCTCTTAATAATTTATATGTGATCATATTTGCTTGTAAAAATCAGAGCTTTTGTGATATCTTTCATTATGTTCCCTTGACATGTAGTTAATTTATTTATTCTTTTTCGTGCTTTTATAACTTTGGCTTATTAATGATTTGAGTTATTGCTTGTGACTGAACCATCTGAAATGTTTCCCATGCTGTTTATCTTTGATTTGATATTTTTTAATCCACTATGTGCTATAAATGAAACGTATGAACATATAAATGTTTAATTGCTTTAGAACTTGGGTCTAAGTTTTGTCTTCCTTTCATTTAGTCATGGTCATGGAGAAGATGGAGGTAGGTATTCTGGCTAGTTGGAAAGGAGTGTCTAGGAAACACAGGAAAAACTTAGTTTGGACAATGGTGCCACTTTATTTACTTTGTTGTTTGTGGGGTGAGAGATTTATTATAGCATTTGATCGAGTGGAGTACTATGTTCTTAACTCAAAGGCCGAGGTTTAAGGAAATTTTTTCTTGTTTTTTATTTGCACTTTCCTAATTTTACTGAATTCTTTTATTTTCCTCTTTGGATTTCATTTAGTGAAATTTGAGGTATTGTTGCTGCTTTCCCTTTTAGTTTAAACTTGCCTTGTTCTCTCTCTCTCTTTATATATATTATAAATATATATATGTAATTCTATGCACTTGTTTCTTTTTCTATATTTTCTTAAAAGACGATAACAAGGCAGTTTTCAAGCATTTTCAAGGTTATTCTACTTAAGTTGATATTCACCCTATGATAATATTGAATAGGCTCCTAAATGATTTAAATACATTTTTTTCTTCTAAATGGTGAAGCGTATGTGGCTTCTATGTGAAGAAATTTTTTTCCTTTTAAATTCTAATAATGCCAATTTATTTTATTCCTCAGTTAAATGGGATAATAGTCACATAAATAGGTTCTCAGTTACTAGTATGATTTTATTTTCCATTTTGCAGACGAAATTAAGGAAGTGTGGTTGGCTGAACAATCCTCCCCTTGTGTGTGCTCATGGTGGTGACTCAACCAATGCTTTCCCAAACACTGTAGGCATCTCTTACTTTCTGTAATTGCTTTACCTAGCTATTATGCGTGACTTTCCAAAGAAACAAACACCAGCTATAAAATTTGATATATCTTATAGGGATGTAATGGCCTTGTTCTGTCCTGCACCTGGTTCTAGGTTTCCTTCGGTTTCTTCTGTCCAACTTCTGTTTTTGTGCCTTAGAACTTGAACCTATGCTAAACTTTGGCCAAGGCTAAATTAGCAGAGGTTAAATCCTTATAACTCATGATGAACTGGTTATGTAGATTACAATGACCTGTAATTGAGCTAGCTTTTTCTTTACTTTTGGGCCCTTATTATTTTTGGTGGTTGATCTGTTTACCATTTGCTCTTTTTCTTTTTTCTTTTTTTGACCAGATGTCTGCATATAGTATTGCTCTTCATTCTCAAGTAGACTGCATTGAGATTGATGTCTCTCGCTCATCAGATGGAGTTTTGTTTGCACTTCATGACAGGTATTTTCATCTCGTAATCATATAAGAACTCCCATAAAGGATGTGGTTTTCTAATTCATGTGTACTTTACTTCCTTGAATGGTTTGAGTGGTAATCTATGTTTTGTTTTTTAAATGCTTTATCAGTTTGTTGAGTTATTGGCTTTATTCTCTTGTGTGTAATGTTATACTGATTTCAAATTTTTTTGATGAATCAGAATTATATAGAAATATTCAGATATCCAATGCATGCATTGAATTTTGACGTTTAAGTTGTAAGCAACACCATTTCATTTATTCTCAATATTCCTCTCAATCCAGGTCCTCTCATCATTTGATGTTAAGATACTTATAACTTAGCTAAATGCCCAAGAAAAACGTAAAGATGTCCTAATTCAAGTTCTATGGCAATTATATATTAGTCAAACTTTTTGGAATGTTGATTCCAAAACTTCAGGCTATTCAAGCTTCACTCATTATCTTTCTTTCTTTTTCTTTCTTAAATAAAATTAAAGATAGCCCATCATCTCTGCATTTAGTCTTATTGTTGATAATTTGACATATAGATAAATTGTTGTACTGATAGTTAGTTTAATGCTATGTACATTCAGGACATGGTTTTGGATTGTTCATTAGAGTTGCACTGATTCTGTTTTATTAGATTCCTGCATGATATTGGTGGGTAGTTATACTGATGTTACTTGATATGTTCCTATATTTGTAACATTATCACTCTTTGATCTTTTTGCCAACTCAAAAAATGGTCATCTTCAATGGTTTTCTAGATTGAGGTGTAAGGAAAACATTACTAGAAAGGTAAGTGAGTTTTTAAGTGAGCTGATAATGCATTTTGTGTGTGGGTAGTACAAGGAGGCTTAACAAAATAACTAAATAAATCATGTGTAATACTTGATACAATAACTCCTTGGTTGTGTTAGAGTACAAATCTGGTCTTTTGTCCTGCATCTTTATTGCAAACTTATGTTGCAGCTGTTTGGAGACTTGATTTTTACATTACACAGGCAGGGATTTGCAGCGGATATCTGGTAACAGCACTTCTAAAGTTGGGCACTTTAGATCAAACGAGGTGAAAATATTTCTGACTGGATCTTCTCTTTCTCTGTTGAGTTCTAAGGAATCTATATTTTAGATGCATGACTTATGGAACATAATTATTGTTCTTTGTGTATGCCATGCATATGGGGAGAGACACAGAGCCAAACCTGAAGAAAAGATGTTATCTGTTTAATTAAGATATTTTCATTTCTTTCTATCCAATTTGACAATTCAGCTTGATCTTGTTAATATGTTTATTTTCTGGCATGCAGTCTTCCCATCACTAATTATGATATTAAATTTTCTATGATTTTTCCTTGTAAAAAGATTGGATTGAAGAAAATGTGCTTGCCTTAAGCTTAAGCTAGGAAATATGAATTTCCTGATGAATTGCATGATCACCTAACATTCGATTCTGAGCAAGAAGAATCGATATAACTTGTGGAAAACTCTATCCGTATATGAGATCCTAATTGATCAGTTGATTTTTTTTGGGCATTAGTGTGTCTCAAGTATGTGCTTTTTATGGTAGTAAATAGTATCAAAATTTTGATATTTTTGATGATATGAGTGTAGGAGGATTTAACATGGTTTATTCTATAACATTTTCCTTTTCTGAAAACATAAATTTACTGGTGGAACTTTGTTAGTTTGTGTTTGCATCAGTGGCAACAAGCAATGGATGCTCGCATTGTTATCATTACAGCAGCAGGAATAGGCAGAATATAGTCTCTCTTTTTGTAGTTTCATTCTATTTAGCTATGTTGCGTAAGTGAAGGTATAATTTATTGGTTAGTGATGGTAAGTGATAGTTCGGTTCAGAACTTCAAATTTACAGGCTTGGTATCTTTTTCTTCCTACTCAGAAAAGAAAATGTGAATTGTGAATTTCTTTGGAATATCATTGGAAGTTAAAGGTGTTTTTGATGGTTGCTTTCTTTACTTTGACAGCATTATTTGTCCTAAAGCATGAATAATCCTATTGATAGAAATTATAGCATGTTGTTTATGTTAGAATAATGGTAAGATTGTGAACCATAATATGGCTCTTCTCCATTGCTTGAAATTTCTAGTCTTTATTGTAGCCTCTCATTGGAGTTCCTTTTAATTTCAGGAATTGTTATACACTTTTTTTGGAGGGGGGGTGGGTGTCAGCAATAAATGATATATTGTATTACAATGTTTGATTTTCATTCATTTTGGGGAAAAAAAAAAGGAGGTATGGTTAAACATTTGAAAATTTATCTTGACAACCATAGGTGACGTTTTACCTTTCTACCTATGTTTGTTCACATGTTTGTGTGGCCATACATATGTACGTATAGTCAAATAGATTATCAAGTTATGAAAGCAAAAAGGTAAAATAGCCTTTAAAATGAACTTGAAATACACCCCCCGCCCACACACCCTTTTTCAATTACTTGCTTTCTTCTTTTGAGCAAATTGGCTTTATTTATTTTATTTCCTCAATTTATTTTGCGGACTTACATGCCCTTTGAGTTGGAAATAAGCTAAGTACCTACTTATCTGCGGAATACTTGGCATACCTGCTCCAACACAGTAGCCCCAGTTATTGTATAGTTGTTAATGGTGTAGGAAACAAGATACTATGGTTTTTAAGATTTAACAGTACACACTTCTTTTTGTATATCAAGGTGTTGTTTCCCTTCTTTGCACTCTTAATATATCATGTGCAAAATGATTAAATGGTCTGTAATTCTAACTTGCCTGAAGGTTACCCTCCTAATTGGGCTCACTTTATTGAGTGTTTCTTGAACTTGCTCTATAAACTGACATGTTGTAGCTTAAACTGCGAAAGTGTCTTAAGAGATGGTTGTCTAAGAATGCTAGAGATAACCTTTGTGAGCATCCCATAGACGATTGGTCCCTTTTTCTTAGTTTTCTTATTGTAATAATTGTCTAAAGTTTATGTCATCTATGGGTTGTAAGTCCTTGTAAGGTAGGTCTCCATCTGCCAAAAAATGATCAATTCAGACAATTTACCAAGAGCAAATGGTGCCGGAAACAAAAGACTTGATTTAGGTTAACAAGCTCTTTGGTGGATCCAGTGTCTCTCCATCAGAATATTTTTTCAGTAGTTTTCAATACCTATCCAGATAAAAGACAGATGTCTAACTTTATTTTAAACCGTCACAATTTCTTGGTGGATTATAATAGTTGTTCTATTAAAAATAAACTTTACCACTTATTTGGTCTTCAGCTTTCATTGTTTTAATATTTTGGAAATCCTTGAAAACAATGATCCATTTCTTTCTTTTTCTTCAGCCCCTTTTTTCACTCGAAATCCTACAGTTTTACATAAAATACCAAGCAAGATATTTAGAAATGTGGATCTCCTAATTGGATTGAGTTTCTGCTGTTTATAGGACTTGGAGCCATAAAGATCTTGGCTGTTGCTAAAAGCTTTTGCTCTTTTGTGGGCACTATTTGTAAGGGTGAATCTCACCATGAGTTGATGCATCAACATGCATGCAATCTGGGTGACTTCCAGACCTTGCCCAATGATTTTGAGAATTTGAAAGTATATTGGTGTGTGTAAATTTCATATTTTAAATACGATAAAAAAAATTTATTGTATTTTTCAGGGGAGTCCTTGAATTGGGACCCTATTTCCTCTTCTGTTAAGATATTGAAATAGAACTTAAAAAATTAATCTTAGTTAATGAAGAAGTCACGGAAAATTATTTCTCAATATTTAATTCAATCTGAACCATTTATTATGAAGTGGATATATGTCTTTCATCTGAATTTGTATTGAAAATTACTATGCAAATATTTCATTGCAGGGGAGCTGGACCTTGGTTGGGTTTCTTTATATTGACGATGTACCAATCCAAATGTCCTGGACCATTTTGTCTTTGCTTTAAAATGCAACAAATTAAATAGTGTTGTATGGTATTTTAGCACTAAGAGTTAATGTCATCTAACCTTTGCACCAATTTGGATTGTTCACTGACCCTTGTTAATTTTTATAGAGAAAAGCAAAACCTACAATAAAGGGGAAGGGTTCTCTTATTTGTTGGTTAAATTCTTTTCCAACTTTAATTTTCTGTGATGCGGTGGAGTTAAGAGTCATGGTCTATTTGAGCTCAAAAAGTTAACTTTTGGGGACTGAATGTATTGTTTTCAGTGATGTTTATTTTCTCTAATGTAGGTTATGTGTGATCTATTTTCGGAACTATAAAGAGTTAATCTCCAATTGAAAGGAAATTGCATAGTACCATTCTGAATTTGATCATGTGAACTACGTTCTGGTTTTATCACAAACATCTTATATCCATCTCATTTAAGGAAAGCTATTTGCTAATAATGTTGATTGAGACTGTATGTTATTTGTTGTAGCTCAAAGAACTAGATGTCTATCATCAGTCGGGTAATTCAAAGATTCCTACAATTGAAGATGCTTTGAAGGTATGTTCAGGATGGTGTTTCATCTAAATACTATATTCTATTATTGGTAGTTTCTTCTATCAAAAGGTAAATGGTCAATATCTGATTCTGCTTCATCTGAATATTCAGTTGATATCAGCATCAGTTCGGCAGGTGATTCTAGATGCCAAGGTGGGGCCCCATCATATGAAAAGGGGCTTGCAAATGATATTCTTTCCACTGTGAGTTATTTTGCCTCTCTTCCCTTGTTTTGATTTCTTTTAAATTTTGATTTAGAAATGTGCTAATGAGGCATTAGGCAATACACTTATCTTTCTTCTAAAATTTCAGGTTGAGAAGATGCAATGTAAGAATTGCCTCATTTGGGCTAAAAGTGATAGTTTAGTAAGGGACATAATCAAGCTCTCATCAGATGTTGCGGTGAGAAGATAACTGTCCTGAGCTCCTTTGGATTTTCTCTATAAAAATAAACTAGTGTTGAAAGGGTAATTGTGATGTCTGTCTGAATGACTATCTTATACAATATGAGTTAGATTGTGTAGTCTGCATTCTTTTTAAAGGGAATGAAAATTTTATGTCTGGATGAATTGCAAATTGTCACATGCTATCTGATAGTAATATTTGTGCTATAGAGGTGGCAATTGCTGATATGATTTGAACAATCAAAATCTGACTTACCAAGAAGTTAGACCAGTTGTTTCAAACCCAGGATTCCCAAGTTGCCATAACGAAACACAAAGAACTGTTTACCTTCTGCAACATGTCCTTTCACATATGTGGCCTTGGAACTTTTTCCCCTCTCTTCTGCTTTCCTTTTCCTTCACTTCCCTTTCCCTTCTTTTCTTACTGATCCATGCTTCAAATTCTGAAAAAAATACGGCTAGGAATAGACTTGGACCACCTCGTAATTCATGTTGGCAAGTCGTGTTTCGTGTTGCGTCTTTCTCCATCCTTGTAGGATCCTATTTTTGGCTTCAGAAAAATATTTATTTTGAATTATTATTCTTGAACTTAATATGGATACTGACTAGGGGTGCTTTTGCTCTAATAGTGTTCCATTTCAACCAAGGCTATAATGTGGGAGTTGTTGAGGTTTTTCTTCTAACCACTTTGTAATGCATTTGATTGGTTTGTGGATGAACTCACAGGTAGGCTATGTTGTTATGGTGGATCCCCATACTGGTGCTCGAACTAACTTGTTGAGAATGAAAGGGTCCAAGGTGGCTGGCGTATATCATCAATTGATTGATGAAAGAATGGTTAAGATTCTGCATGGGTATGAAACTCAATTTTGAGCCTGATTATTGGTGTAATTGATGTGAATGCAGTATGCAATTGTGATCCATTGCATGATCTGTTGGTCTCAACAGGAGAGAGAAGAAGGTATATGCCTGGACGGTCGATGATGTCGATTCCATGATGAGGATGCTGCATATGCATGCAGATGCCATTGTTACTAGCAACCCCACTTTACTCCAACGCACTATGCAAGACAAAAGAACACAATGCCTTGAAGAAGGTTTTTCTTTAACACGATGACCATGCTTGATTTTTATCGATTTCACGACATTAATAGTGATATGATATTGTTGAACAGTTGCATGTTTTCAGTGCACCTGTCTTTATTTGTTGATTTGCGTTTTTTATCTTTTGAAATTTGGATCTTATAATTTATCTATTCAAGAAGATACTTAACCTCGAAAGAAATAGGGAGCATGTAGTTGGGAGGATTACCTCCATTTAGATTACTTAGAATATTAGTGATAATGTCAAATTCTCTTGGTTCAGTTGATTGGAACGTATAATTTTTGTTGTGTGTGTGTGTGTGAAAGGGCGCGCATGTATGCATATGTCCTATCATCATCTCTAAATTTGTATGCTGTGTATCCAGTCCCCATTTTGGATATAAAATATTAAAATTAATTATATATTAAATAAAAAATTTTGGTTACATTTGGGATCATTGTAATTTTTTAACTTGGATTTAATTGTTCAAATACATTAATTCAGATCGATTTTTATTTGGTCAGGTTTTTTTTCAACCCTACTTATAAGCATTAAATCAGTCTCTTTGTTATGAAGTGGATCAATTTAATTTTGTATTATTAAAAAATTAAATAAAGCTAAATTGTAATAAAAATTAATACTTACTGTTTTAAAAAATATATGATTTTTTTTCATTTAAAGTTCAACTCTAAGTAAAAGATTTTATTTGTAAAATCATAAAAAATTCAAATATTAACTCCATTAAATAATATAAATGATACTTTTCTAAACGGTCTAGGTATAATTTTTTTCAATTTTTAAACAGGAGGATAAACACGTTTAAATATAATCAAACCCATTCTCTTGCATTGGTAACTCCAAGTATCCTCTTTTAAAGTATCATATATTATTTGTTGTTTAGTAATTTTCAGAAACTTAAATTTAGATTGTAGCATGTGGTGATGTGTATTTAATTCCACCAAAAGACTACACTTCATCATTTACGTTTTATACAATGTCTAAAACTATTCGTAATTTTATTGAACCCTTAAATAACAAGATCAACACGCTTGAATCTACAATTCCTTGCATTAACAACCATATTGATGTTAATTGAGTGAAGATCCATAATTGTTCTTCAACTCTTAATTCCATCAAAAGATTAGGCATCATCACTTTAACAATAATAATAAATAATGCTAACATCTTGAACCCATAAATAACATTATAGAAGATTAAGTTTTAAATTTCAATATGAGGGACTAAAATCAAAATTAGACATTAAAATTGGTGGCTAAAAACAATTCTATACTGTTTAAAATAAACTTATTTTAATTGAAAACAACACTAGAGTATTTTATAATTCTTTTAAAGGACAAATCTTAAAATTCTATATTAATTTTGATTTAATGTGTAATTTAATATATAAATTTTGATTTGGTGTAATTATATACATGAAACTTTAACTTTAATTTAGGTATGCACATTTAAAGAACTAAATATATAAATTATTTTTATATGTGAATAAATATAATTGTTTGTGTATATAATATATAAACATTAAATGATGCTACATCTATAATTGTGTTAATAATTTATAGGAATTAAATCAAATTAAAATTTAATATATAAAATTGTACAAAATCAAAATTTATATATAAAATAACACATTATATTAAAATTAATGTATAATTTTAAGATTTATTTTTTAATCAAATTGATAGTGTGCAATATTAAATTTATTTGAAATTTAAATTGATAGTCGAAACAAATAAGCAAGTTCGAAGTTAAGACAAGTGAGGTTTCAAAGACATTGGCTTCATTTTTGTTTTTACCATAATGAGTTGCGTTCAAGTAATAACAGTAAGACAATGGAAGAGACAAGCGTAGGGTGTTGTTGGAAGCTTAACAGATGACTAGCATTGCCATGTTACAAGTCGACAGCAGAGTGATTTCTTTTACAATAAAATTAATCTGAATTATAGTTCAACACACAATTTTAGTCGGAATTGAAGGGATTTTTAACCAAATATTTCCTCCTTTTTTAAATTCAAAAACATATTGTCTTTCTAATTTCTTTATTAATTTATACTAAAATGGTATAACTCTTGGATTTAAATTAAAATCTATTTTTGTATAAACAATGATAAAGGAAAGAAATAAAAGGAAATTAAAATGATCAATGTTTATTTAAGTAGTTAAAATATATATTATTTAATATTTTAGTGTTTAATTTAGAAATTAACATGTTTTTGAGTTTTTCAATTTGATACTTAAATTTTTCTTAAGCACTTATGTTCTTTTTATTAAAATACATTTGTCAAACATTCGTTGAGTCATACGATGTTGTTTAATCTAATTACTACATTAAACATTGAAAATAAATTCATTTATCAAATTAAGGTAAAAAATTAAATATCAAATTAAACATTAAAACTAAATTCAGGTACGGAAGTATATATTCACACATAAAAAATTTATATCAGTAGAGATGGAGCAGTCGTGAAATAAATTGTTAGTTGTTGAAGGTTAGAGACAATATGCGTCTTATTTACTGGATCACGTGGTGGAATTTTCACAATCACAAGTCTCTCATAACACCTAGCAAAGAAGAAAACGGTGGCTTGGCTTGTTCTTTTCTTCTACATATTTTCCAGTTTTATTTCTCATCTCAAATTAATATTATTTAAAGATTTTCCAAAAAAACATAAAAGTTTATCTGTCTCAAATCTAGGTCTAGGAGAGGAGAAGCAAATTTCCCCAAAAACCCAATTAAAGAATCCCAGGTTATTATTATTATTACCATTATGGCATTGACGCTCTGGTTCAACAAAAAGATCGCGGATCCCCTTATCCAGATCCTCCGCAAGTAAGCTTTAGCTTAGAATGTCATTCCTACATTTTATGTATAAATCTGATTGCTTTGCACTTCCAGGGGAGCAGAACCCAAGCAGTTGGCCTTCTCTTCAGCCTTGGGAATTACTTTGGGAATTTTCCCTATATGCGGTAATGTTGTTTTCTTCCTATTTCTTCTTTTCTTTTCTTTTGATTGGTTGAGAATTTGATCTGAATGAAAAAAAACACTGCAGGGGTTACGGTGTTGCTTTGTGGGATGGCAATAGCGTTGCTTGGATCTCACTGCCATCCTCCAACTGTAATGCTTGTTAATTTCTTGGCTACTCCGATCGAGTTGAGGTGATTTACTCTTCTTCTTCTTTTTTTCATTCTGGATTTTTAGCTCTTTTTTTTTTTTTGCCCCTCCATTTTTTGAGTGCTAATTTACTTGCATTTCACTTTGTTTTATCTATGGATGTATCTATGTTGTCGTCTAGCTTGGTGGTGCCCTTCCTTCGCTTTGGGGAAGCGTTATCTGGTGGACCTCATTTTCCCTTAACTTCTGATGCCTTGAAGAAAGTTTTGACTGGCCAAGCTTCGAGTGAACTCCTCTTTAGTATTGCCCATGCTGTAAGTGCCCATTTTCTGCTCCTTCCTTATTTCACTTGTTACTCCTTGCTCTGTATTTGATTTCATCTTTTAGATTTGATTGTCATTTTATGGTAGATAGGGATAACAGTTTCAATATTGTTGAATAAATAAACTGTTAATTGAACCAATTTGACCTTAGAATGATGGTGTCTGGGTAATAAATAGTAGCACTTATGAATTACTGTTTCATCAATTAGCCATCTGAATTTGTTAAGTTTTTTTTCTCAACTTTGCCTTAACTTGTAATATGTCTTCACCTATATCTTGTATTCTCAACAATCAGATAAAAGGCGTGTGTGTCTCCATGCAATGGTTTTCTTTTCTCAACTTGTATGAATGAAAATTTGCTTACAGCACACGTGTTTAATACAAAACATGGAAACTTTCTTTGTAAAGATTTATTTATTTGATTTTCTTCTGAGTGAAATTCTTTGATCTCGTTGAACATCATCCATCGGGCATGTATCATAACATCATCTAGAAATAGAGATTGAGTGAGCTTGTAATACTGTTCATTTCTATGTAAGAACTTTAAAGATGAAAATCGAAAAACATTGTCTTCTACTTTTTGATGTGGCTAGTATGTTCCTATGTAACATTATAGATATTATGATTTTGTATGATTAAATTGTATTTTACCACTAGTTAAATCTCCCATGTCTGCAGCTATCCTGTAGATATAGAGCATTGGTAAAACTCTATGCAAGACTGAACGCATTTTCTTAACATGTGTTTCCTTGTTCAGTTTATGCTAGGCTAGTCCTGAACGTAAACCACTTCATCATACTTGATCTTCCAGCTCATTGACTATACTTTTTCAAACAATGTTCACTGTTGATTCTGGCCAATGGCTTAGCATGATATATGTTGTTTAGGTTTCATAATATGTAGCTGATGTTGCATAATATAAAAAGGGTCAATTACATATTTTCTACTTGAACTATAGTGAAATTATCTATTTGGTATCTGAAGAAAATAACTTTGCAACTAAGTACTTCAACTTTTATTCCCCTTGTGTAGATTGAACACCTTACAAACTCAGTTAAGAGTGTAATTCAGTTTCCCCATTCTTTTTGTAGTGTAGTTTCAAACAAGCTGCTCTGCTCACTGAGTTGACATTAGTATATATATATTTCGAATAGTTGTTGGCATTAGTATAGTTTGAGGTGGAAAGGGTTCCTTTTTACCCTGTATGCTATAAATACGAGTATTTATGCTTAAGGTGATGGAATTTTATCAAAAGACGGGATTGTGGACTTTATGTAATTGTACATTAGTTGAAACATGCCTTATCAATATGGAATTACATTTGAAAATCATCTTATGGAAACTGTTGCAGTTGTTGGGATGGCTTGTTGCGGCACCCTTTGTTTTGGTCACACTCTACATTCTATTTTTGCCAATTTTCAAGGTTGTCGTCCCCAAGTTTAGGAGTGTTCCTTTGAGCCCAAGGAAACATCTTCTTTCACCTTCAGAAGTTGGGCTTAAGGTGAGGCAGGTTTGATCGTTGTAATCTTGTATATTTCTTTCATGGAATGCTTTGACTGGAAACTGCAATTATACATGTTTCTCACCTACTGGCATTTGTTGTATATAAGTCATATCTGGACGCTTAATTCATCAATACAGAATGTGGTTTATGAGCCTTATTGGGTTGAGTATTGTTAGTGGGCTTGCATGCATCCAGATACGTATATTTATACATATATGTATATGTGTATTAAAATAGGGAAACTAATGGTTGAGCATAACTTTGAGTCTGAGTTTGAATGACTAATTTTTATCCCTTACTTATCAATGAACAATATCCGAATTATAATGATTTGTTTTGTGTTGTGTCGTTTGCCATTTAATTTATAAAAGCACCCTCCTCTCTAGAGCTAACTTGAAATAGAATGTCCGATGCAGTTGATTTCTATTCATTAGGTTCTGAGCAAGGTTTTATGGTTTGTTTATTAAACCAACTGAACTCAAATATAATATGTTAGCGAGCATATTCAAAATTTTTGTTGTTGTTTTAGTGCTTGTAAACAGTTTTGTTTACTCTAATCAAAATGCGCTTAATTTAAAAACGAATTGGATTTAGACACTATATTGATAGTCACGAATTGAACGCAAACAAATTGGAAAACAGATGAACATTGAATAGAGGACTGTTTGTTGAAACATGGTTCATTTAGGGGCCTACTCTTGTCTTTGGGGAGTGACACAGGCAGCGGCGGCCCAGCAAGAGGAATGAATCTCACGCATCACCGCTCAACTTCTGATTTCTTGCTTAGAAAAACTATAAATTAGAACTAGAATACAATGTTAATGATCTTGGGACTAAGTTTTGGAGGGGACTAGTAAAATTTTCAAAGATTTAGGGAACTTCTTCTTTTTAAAAATGGGAGTTTAACTGAAATTTTTGTGAGATTAATGAGAATTTTTAAAAATTATGAGAGTTTAATTAAAATTTTTAAAGAAAAGGTGTAATAAAAATTTTAAAAATCTGAGGGCATCTAATCAACATTTTCTAAAATTTTCAAAAATTTTGAGGGACCTAATTAATAGTAATCAAGATTTCCCCAAAAGATCTGCCCTTGATGTTATTGTTTTGTGACTTCAGAATTATTTCTTTTATGTTAAATTTGTGGATTTGTTTGAATTTAGATGATATATTATATTAAATATTCAATTGTTAGATAATCTTAAATTTGACTGATTAAGTTGAGCTGCATACATTCCTTAAAATGTACGTTGTTGCTATGAACAAGGAATACATCTTCTGTCAGTTCCAAATTATTATAATGTTTCCATTCAAGAGAAGAGGCTCTACACAACTCTGGTATCAATGAAGTGAAATTAAGTAAACTACAGCCAATGGTTTGACTTCAAATTTAATGATTAATTTCAAATATGATCCTTTTAATCCACCAAATAGTTCCAGAATTTTGATTGTCAGTGGAAGGCTGGTTAAAGTGAATTGAGAGGGAATTTGCAGAGCTCTACCAATATAGTAATATAGTAATATATATTCTCAAATTTTGTTGTGTGGAATGAGGTATGTTCAATTTTTAATTTCTGTCATATTTGAAGTGTTAAACACAGGTGTCTCAAATATATGTATAAATAAATCTAATAATTCAATCAATTATAGGCTTTAATAAGTAATAATTGTAAGAAATTGTAATTGCGTAGAGGTGTTGGGGCCTTAGCACTGCCCTCCAACTTTTTAATCTCATAATTCGTTTAAATTATTTTAAATATTTTTATATTAACAGTGATGTATTTTGTAATTAAATTTCACCCATAATACTAATTTTATTATTCAAACTTTAGTTTAGACATGTCTGATTTAAATTAAAAATATCAATTTTTTATTAATTCATGTATTATAATTTGTCAATTTTAATCTTTTTATATTTTTAAAATTTAAAATTTCAATTCGAATAAACTAATAACAGTTATATTCATTACGCCAAATTCTACTATTAGTTTTGTATAACGTGTAAGTTGCGAACTTTTTTTTTCAGTTTGATTATTTTCAGTTTGTATACTTTTTGAATATTAAAATTTCTATCTAGTAGTCAGTTTAATCCTTCAACTAAAACATGTTTTTTTGTAAGTACTATATTAAAAACAGATGGTGACATAACATTAAGCTTGTCATATGAGATTTTGAAAATAATAAAATTTTACTAGTTTAATAGTTACCATTTGAATATACTAAAATTTCAAAATTCAGAAAGATTAAAAATGCTTAGATTAGAGTACAAAAATTAAGCCTATAACTTAAGCACGGTATAAAGATTAATAGCATAATTTGAACATTGCACAAGAGTAGATGAAGAAGCATATCAGCTAAAGGTGTTGGATCATCCTAGTAATTTGCAGCAGCAAGATTAGGTTGCAGTGGCGTGGGATTAACATATGATCACGTAAATCATCTTGGTTAAAACAGAGAGTGAGTGAAAGTGAAAAAGAAGGAAGATAGGGAAATATGATGGAATGAGTTTTAGTCTTTATTGGTGAAGACAAAACATTGGATTAATAATTCAACGCTGAATTGCTTTGTTTCTCTTGTAACACCCACGTGAACCCCCCCTCTTTCCTTTATAGACCCTTCACCCCATAGGCCCCTTTCCCTTTGCTGTTTCTTTTTAATTACATAAGCCATGTTCAAGACAACTACTTATGCTCTGTTCTTTATTAAATCATATTGCTATACCTAATCACTTTATTTAGTAGTTTCCTTATTGCTAAGACTAACCACTTTTATTGAAAAGGATTCACTTATAAGATTTGTTAAATGTTTATGTAGACCATCACTGGGTTAATTGATTATTATAATTGTATCTCATAAAATCTTGTAGGTTTATATCTTTGACTATACAAGAGATTTCTCAAATCACATCTTAGTAGAGCATTCCATGATTCTATTAATAACACTTTATATGACAAAACAACTATTTAAAAAGGAACTGACGTCAAATCCCTTCGTCTCCAAAAAGACTCCAAACACTCACTAATTACTTTAATTTTATTGAATTTCTTTCGTAATTCTCCACTATTCTCCAACCTCTACTAATAATTTCTAACATTACTATGTGAATCACTTGGAAACTTGTATCAACAAATATATATAACGAAGATATAAAACAAGAAAGAGGGGACAAATGGTGGTGGAGGAGCTTTGGATTGGTCGGTCTAAGAGTTTGGAAGTCTGAAATCCTAGTCGTCTCGGAAGCAAGCACAATGATGGGGGATGGGGCTCCCACATGTTTTCCCAATCCCTACTCCCTCACTTCCCTTCCAACAATAATTGTCAACATCATTTCCATTTAAAATCTCCTAATCTATAAATATATATACATTAAATGTTCAACTCACTCATTTCCATTCCATCCTACATATAGAGAGACATAGAAAAGTTCATTATTTCTGCAAATACACAATGAAGGTTTGGCCTGCATATTTCATCTTATTATGTCTCTTCACAGCTGCTTTCTATCTACTTTCTTCTTCTTCTTCTTCTTCTTCTTCTTCTTCTTCTTTAATCTTGCTTACAGGAAGGAGATCACTAGAGATGTCATTGCCTCACCACAAATACATATATCCCAAAGCAAAGGTAACATTGTTTATTTATGAAATTATAGAAGTTTTGAGATTGAAGATGGCTAAGTTTTTCTTTTTTCTTTCTGAAACTAAAGGAATTGAATGGTGTGAATGCAGGTGGTTGATGGTTCATCATGGGAAGGTTCTAATGGGCATATGGATAATGAGATTGTTAATTACCACTTAGATTACCATGGAGTCACTACTCATCCAACTCCAACCCCCAAACATCCTAAGCCTTAATTTTTTTTTTTGTTTACTTTTGCCTTTATTTCTCTCATATAAGCAATGCAACACACTGCATTGATGCTTAATATGTACCTCATCTGAAATCAATACATGGTTTGATTTTTTCTCTTATATTAGTTTTTTGAGTTTTTATTTACTGAGATTTCTATTACTTTCTTAAGTCAAAGCAAATTCAAATAGTTCAACTTTTATTTTCAAACTTTAAAATATGAAATACAATTAACCAAGAATCGGGTCTCTAAGCAATGATTTTTTAATTTAACTCGACTTTCTCACTGTTTCGACTTGGCCCGACTAGGTTTACACATACAGTGCGAAGAGAAAGATGGTTGATACCTTGAGACGAATGAGGAGATTTTTACAAGATTTGATGAAAAATCACTTCCATTGTATAACATAATATACATCATATGCAGATGCAGTCAAATAGAATGCAGAGATAACATTCCGTTCATATACTGCTTTCTAACCTCCTCATACTTTTCATGCAATAGCTTATAGTTTGCAGTAACGTCATCATATGATACCTCATTACAGAACTTCGATTTCACATCCATGAACACCCTTTCGGCCATCTCTTTGTATTCAACATATACAGCAAATATATCTTTAATCTCTGTTGATCCAACATACCAATCCAAATCCCAATCATGTCCTTCAACACTTTCCCTCTCTTGGTTCAGATATCCTAACCACTTGATCTGCTGAAATGGGTCTTCATTTCTCTCAATAGCTGCTTCAACACTCTTCAATGCTTCCTGGAACCTCAATTCTCGGCTAATTTTGTTGATCAAATAGCTGAAAATGGTTCTTTGGCATTGATCAAGCCAGCTATTCGTGTTTGATTGTGAAGAAGCAGCAGCTACCAAGCATGCCTTACGGAAGGCAGGATCAGAATTACCAATTAAACCAATAACTATATGCAGAAGCCTGGTTGACATGACATTTAAAATTCCAGACAATGACTTTAACGAAGGATGAGAATGGTGTTGAGTACGGTTCCAACAAAACAGTGCCATGTGCATAAACCCCTCCCACCTGCGTAAATGAAGGAAAGAGTGTATGAGTTCTAATGTCGTATTATAAAAATTTACAACTGCCAAACCACATAAAACTGAATTCTAATTTAAAGTAAAATAAATCATTATAAAGTAATACAATATGCATATGGCCAAGCATAGCATAGCATATGTTTCAGCCGGCATCCCCAATTAGGAGCGTCTGGAGTTCCCCTAACCCAAAGAAACAGAAAGTACCAAAAGAGAAATAAATTAAAATAGCATCCAAGTAAGATCCGTCATATTGTAGAATTATGGAAAAAAAATTGAACTTAATGAATCCGATCCACTCAAAATCATCATAAGCTCAATCATGACAAGATCAAATATACAAGGGATGCCCAGAGACATTGACCAAATAAATTGTCCTAATGTCCCAAGGACAACTATGTCTGAAGTCTAAACTAAATAATTTTGTCAACAACATGGGTCATTCCACATGCAATGTTCAACTATCAACTTTTAAATGGTCACCACAATCAATCAAAATCATTTTTAATCTATATAGGAATTTATATTAAAGAGAAGGAAAAAAGGACTTATTTTCATATTAGCAACAACCACCTATATTTATCATGGAAGTGTATAATTAATTTAGAAACAATGAAAACTGGAAAAAGAAATGTAAATACAAACATCCTTTATTTTTTTTTCTTGATAGGGGTAGGGGTAGAGGTTGTTCAAAGATCGAACTCATGATTGGTCTAAACTAAAAACTCGAATACAAGTCCTTTGCCACTACCCATGTGGTTCAGTTGACAAAAGTCCAATTATTAGTACCTGATAAAAACTAGAATTGCTAATCTTGTTAAAAGTGATGAGGTACCTGCTTTAAAACCGAATTCAAACCTGACCTTAAAATAACTAAAAGAAGGGCGATCAAGTAAAAGAAATAGAACTTTGTCGCAATAGCTAAGAAGGTATGCAAAAGAAAAATTGAAAAACTCCAAGAATTACCCAATGGTTTTTCATCATAGAAACCTAAGTTCTCCAAATTAAATGATATGGCAAACCGATACATACACTCATTTTGACCAAACATATCATCAGTCGTTTTCTATTGCTAAAAGCTTCAATATTGCTTCTTTTGCAGCAAAATGTCCAATCAGAAGGTAACTATCACCTGGGCACATGTTGCAATCAGTCGCTCATTCAATAAAAAATTAGATCCTTGCCATGTGCACAACAAGAGGAAAACTGAAGACAAGAAACGGGGACTACCTCACATGCCAACTGTCTAATAAAGGAACCTAATCACCAACAAGCTAATAAATGGTAATTTTTTCAATGAATTACTTCCCATACAAAATTTCGAAACAGATGAAGAAAAAAAATTTTGGAGTGGTGTGTGGTATATATGTTATAAGATTGTTATTTGAAACATGAGATAAACAAGTTACAAGTGTTGTTCAAGTTTATATAAAACATGAAAGACCAAAAATTATCTTCGAGGCACATGATTACAATTTGGATGAGACAAGCAGTAAATGAAAATCTCAGCTTCAATTCAGAGAGTTTAAGTAATAACTCGTCATATCTTAAATGTTAACATTTTTCACTGTTTCTTCCACAAAGTAGACAAACTGCAAAAATTTTCCAAAAACGATAAAAGCTATAAAACCTGTGTTAACTGAGTAAATTATTACCAGCAAAACTTCATCTACAATTATAAATTATTCCCTCATTCTTTTAACACTCTTTTCTCATGGATATGTGGTAATCTCTAAGAAACTACAGCGCAAAAAAATAGAAAACAAAATAAACAATAGTAAAGCAAGAAAGAGAATACATATGGAACCTTTATGAAAATCTAACACAACATCATACAAGAAATTAAAGCTCTTAGGCCAAATTATCTGGCAAGCAGCAATAATGCCTATTGCATTTATTATGTATCTGATGATAAAGTGAATAATATTTTTCTAGCCAAATCACAATGAAACTAGTGGAGTGAGCTTCAGTCTGTCCTAGAATATACAGATAGCATGTGACACTAATATCATGAGATAATCTCAGAAACCTAAAATGATTAATCTACATTAAGCAATAAAAAGTGAAGAGGCATTATTATTTAGGATGCAAGGCAAAATGGTTCATGGTAGTGAGCCTATACATTGACTCAACAGAATTTAAGAAACACTTATCCAAAGTTAACTTACTCAAACGGAGGTTCAACCTCAACTCCAAGTGTTAAGTGCAGGGAAAACCCAACAGATCCATCTTGCTTATCGTAATGTGTACATGCTTCATGAGGACAACCCCTGGGGATATATAGGACATCACCTTCATTAAGAAAAAAGTTATAACAGTCTCTTGTATCATCAATGGTTTCATTATTTAGAATGTTACAAGGGTCATATAATCGAGGTAACTGCCCATTTAGCTGAGAAAATATTTTCCACTGCTTAGATCCAAAAATTTGGCAGATAAATACACAATGGTCATCATAATGACGAGCCAACCCTTGAGAATTAGGTGGAGTTAAGTACATATTGGCACCTGCCGATGGTTGACCAAAGATTGAAGCTAACCTGTCTACAATAAGGGCAACCCTTTGAAAGCGGAATTCCATTCCACGTAAAGCTACTGTATAACCATCATTATATGCTTCTTGACACTTTAACATATCATCTAAACATAAAACATGTGGAGTCTTGACACGGCAAGAATCTGAATTTTCTTGAAAAAAGTGCACTTCTTGTTTAAATTGGTTATCTGTTCTTAGAACCCGTATGTCTTGTTCATTGATAAGAGGACATCCCAATTTATTTCTAACCTCCATCAGGAAATTAAGGATGTCTAACTCATCTGAATCAATGGGCAAGCAGGAAATTAGATCTTGAAGGATAGAAGAAAGAACCAAAGGGAATGAATCTTTAAAACAAAGAGATTGCATAAAGGATGTGAATATTTCATCCACCTCCAATGAAGCACTTGAGAACCTTCTTACAACACAAGGTAAGACCTCCCACTGGTTTAATATGAAATGTTTGAAATCATCCTCACTAGACCAAAATATTCTTCTTTCAACAATATTACTGGACATAAGAGCTGGAAATTGATCAACATTAATGGAAAGCCTAAAAATGCTTTCCGCCAGATCACTGATGGTAATATTGCTGAAATATAAGTTCATCCCTTGACCAGCTCCCAAAATATCACTGTTTATCATTTTTTTGTGAGCTTCTCTCCACACTTCTTTCAAAGAGACAGAAAAACATTCAGATAGTTTGCTCGGGATCTTTCTTAATTGCTCAATGTTGCATGTGTTTATGAGAATGATGGCAGCATTAAGAAGTAAAACTGGGAGTTCACCTTTCTGAAAGCCTATCCTGAGAGAAGCAATATTTACATCATCTCCAGTGCTTAAAGAAATCAGTGTTGATGATCCCTGAACCTCAAGGAATGCAAACCTGGCAATGATTTAGCACATCAAGTTATAATTTTTAACAAACCTAAGAGCAATATATGCAAATATATATAGCCTATAACATCTTTTCAGGGGGAAAATGAAGGGACAAATTAATAATTGGAGTCTTCTTCTAACATATTGATAAAACATGCCATTCGAAATATAAATGTGAAACCATAAGGATTTTGGAAAAAGAAGTTAAATTGCTTTGTAACATTTCCATTCTGCAAGAATAAGAAGAAACTAAGTCCAAACAATGTATGTCTAAAATTTATTTATTATATGTTTTAGTCACTTAAATCTTACATTTCAGAGGAAATATAAAAAACACTTTGCTTATTATTGTACTCTTTAAGCGGAAGATACTTATTTTTGTGGCTATATGAGCCATTGCATATGCCATTTATTCACTATATCACCCCCCACCATTTTACAGTAAATGTAAAGTGAATAAATACCAAATCAAAGGGCATTGTCCATTTCTATGAATTTAAATAGCTAATTCTAATTTCTCAACATCAGAATGAAGTTTTAAGCGAATATCTAACTACATGTTTACCGATTATTATGTGAATAAACTATGCAACTGACTATATGAGTTTGTTTATGCACAATGGCAATGTAAAACAAGAAAATACATAATTGTGGTTCATGTTTCTTAGTTTCATCATCTATACCATACCATGTATCGTAAAACCCCTAAACAAAACTAAATATGCACTGCAACCACCCTCAATGGCATTTGTCAATTTATTGTTTTAGTTTATCACCAATATTTCTCTACATATTTGTATCTATCATCTAAATGTTCAAAGTATTAAATATAGACAACCACTTACTTTATTTTTCTTTGCTCTTCACGGTAAGTTTGCAGTAGTCTAAACAGTAGTAGCACTAAGTTTGCAGTGGTCTAAATAGGAGTGATAACATGAATGAGTGATACAAGCAAAGCAAAGTAAATAATTGCAATAAGATTACTCGTTGGGCAATTATAAAAGAAAGAAAGAAAGAAAGAAAGAAAATACTGACATGAGAGTTTCCAAAGCAGAAAAATGGAGCAACCGTTGTCTTCCCAGACAAGTAGAGCAAATATCCAAAAGGCCATCGCAGGCAGCCATGGAGACGGCCTTTCGAGAAGTGGGTATCAAAGAAATCAAAGCCTTAAGCGTGTGAAAGTCAGAGACGACCTGGTGATTCACTTCAAAGGACAGGAGAGAAACCGCCCCAACAAATTGGGCGGTGAGGGTGGCGATGTGAGGGGATTTGGAGCGGAGAAGGAGAGGGCAAAGGGAGAGAATACAAGTGGCTTCGTGGGGTTGGATTGGATGGGAAAGGAATTTGGTTAAGCAATCCTTCACAACTGTATGAGTATTGGTATTAGTATGAGAGTGAGAGAGAGCGGCAGCCATTAACAGAGGGAAGGTTAGTGTATTACTCCTGCGATCAGTATTGCCTGTATTGGAATGGGATTGGGACTTTCTTTTGCGGTTTCCATTGTTGTTGTTCTTCTTAAACTCCTGCAAGTCTTCCATTTCCGCAACTCTATAGTTTCAACTCTCTGTGTATGTGATGTAAATGTTGGCTGGTCGGAAGATTATTCTTAAATTATAACAATTCAGCTGCTCGCCTTGCTTCGCATCCGCTTGATTTTGGATTCCTTCCGTCATTTATTTGGGTTTTCATTGTTTTTTATTTGGATTATTCTCTTTTATTTTGGGGCAATTTAATCTAAATTAATGCTACTGAACTTGGCTAATTTTCTTCGTTGATATTAAACATGTGGCATTGACATCCAAATCACCTTACAGAACTTTGGAACTAGTTTTTCAATAAGATTTTGATTTGATTTATTTAATTATTTTTAATTCAACTCCAAATAATTATTCGATTTAAATTTCATTTAGTTAAACTTAATTCAAAATACTTTCAATTAAGTTATAAGTTAAAATACGATCCATCACTTCTATTTATTCTAATATAGATTTGAATATATTCTAGTTTTCAATTCATAATAAGTTGGTCACCCACCAAGATTTGAAGGCTTAGTTGAAAAGTGAGAGAGCTTAGTTAAAAGTGACTTATTTTCTAAATGAGCCGAGTTTTGGGTAAAATTTATTTGGGATAGGCCTGATCGGGCTCGAATTGCCTAAATTGTTTTCATTGTTGTTTGTTGTCATTTTGATATTATTTTGTTGCCATGTGTTATTTAAGTATAAAAACTTTTTTTTAATATATTTTTAATATATTTATTTTAATGTTTGTGGTATATTTGATGTATTATATTTTTAAAATTTATTTTTATACAAAATATAATATAAAAATATTTATATGAACATGCCAAATAAAGTTTAGATTTATGATGGGTTTGGATGGGCGATTGGGTGCGGTGTTGTGCATTTAGTTTACTTTTTGTCTCACGCTACAGTGTTGCTACAGTATCTAATCTCACCGCCACCGCTGTTTTTACACTAAACACACCGTCCATCCAAACTCACCCTTAGTATTTTTTATTTAAGTTAAGTTTAGGTAAAATTTTAAACTCAGCCTAAAAAATAATCTAAAATTTTAGATTAAGCCAGATCAAGTATAATCCTAATTTTCAGTATAGAGTTGCTACCAATGCCTATTAGGTAGAATCATCAAGTTTTATGGGCAGCACTAAAACTTTATTATCATTTAGAAATTAAATGTGAGTTGACTCCATACTTAATTGGAGTTTCACATTTGAATATCGAAACATCTCAATGAAAAAATTAAAAAGTATGGGCAGAAGAATGATAATTTGAATGACCCGCCACCTGGCCTACACAAGTATTAAGAAACCAACTGCACGGAAGCTTGAATGCTTGACAAACATAAACAATGATTTCAAACACAGCCACCATTTATTTATTTACTTCTTTCTGGATAAATAAGTGAATATTACTTGTCTTCAATTTCATTTTCCTTTTTTGAACCATACTTTGTCTTTCATTTCAAGTAGACTTGGAACAGAAACAGATAAAATTAACTTGGATCTACTAGTATTATCATCACTCAATTACAGTTACAGTTTCAATATCAATTAGCATTACAATTTCCATAACAAAAAATAACAATACAAGATGAATTTCTAGAAAATTGTAAAAGAAAAATGGCATCGAACAGGTCAGCAGGAAATATCACAAGAGCTATCTTTCTACTGGAAATTCAAGTTCAGGCATGACCACTCTGAAAACTGCATAGTGATGATTTAAGCTTTTCTCACCCTGTAACCTATGAACGCTTCCCAATGCCCCAGTTTCAGGATTCGGTAATGCATAAAATATGCGCCTAATTCTTTGATGAACAAGAGCCATGGCACACCTTCAAAATGCAAAACCAAATGTCCACGTATCAGATAATGGCATCACTTCCAAAAGTAAAATGTCAGCAGTATAGGTAAACAAAAAACTTTTCTCTTGCACAAATAATCATTTCCTTCAGCAAAATTTACAGCTCGGATTAAAATTTTATTGATAGCCGCTAGTTAGCAATGCACCAATCAAAGCCTTAAGATGATTTTAATGATCTAAAGAAGAAATGATCAAAAGGTTTTACCAGCCAAGTTTAACCGAAGAGGCTCAAGTGGAAGAAATATTTTCCTCCTTAGCTACCATCTTTAGCATAATGACTATTTCAACTTATGTTACTTGGACGTGTGTGCAAATGTTGGCATGCGCCCAACATGAGGTATGTTCTTCCAAGTTTTTCCATGTATTGGACAGTCCTTGAAAGCTCATATTTCCATAACCATGTCCAAAAATGTGTTACACAATACTTCAGAAGGGGAAAAAAAGAGTTGGAGCAACATGTATTTCAACTCCTAAGGACGAGTACTCGGTAGAGATTCATCAAAAAGATTATAGCTAAAATTCAGAAGACACAATACAGCAAGTAGTTCTTGTTGCTTAACCAACAAGCATGCTCTTGAAGAGAAAAATAGCCTAAAATATAAGGAAAAGCAGACCCCTGATAAAATCTGTTGTGCTTTTATCCAGACACAAGCAAGCAACCACAAAGCAAATCCCATCCATCAATAGAAATTAACAAGGGTTGGTGTTTGCAATTAAATATTTCTAATCTTAATCTCAAATGAGATTAAATTAGCTACATTTAATTTATTCAATTTAAAATTTCTTTGAAATTATTTTATATCAGGTAAAATGTAAAAAGGAAGAGAGATAAGTTCTGTTAACGACTTACATTGCACAAGGCTCCCAGATAAGATAGATGTCGTAGCCAGTACACAGATACGGCCTTCCTAAGGAGTTTGAACCTTCAGTATTAGCATCCTGCTCCCCACTATTTTTTACCTAAAACAAAATCATTAGATATGACTTTGGATTTGTCTTGTTATGTAAATCTATATTTCAAATGGTATTCTTATGAAAAACTAGTAAAAACAAACCTTTCAAAGAGCAAACTTAACCTACTTCACGTACATTTGACAATTTGCTATTAGTGATCAATAAATTGTTCTTGTTTAGAAAACCCCAATTGGTATAATTTTTGTTCAAGCCTTAAAGTAAACTGCGAAGAAAAATGAGGAAAAACCATAACATTTGTTTTTGTTTGATAAAAGAAACCTAGAAAAATCATAACATATATATATATATATATTTGCATGCAGCAAACAGATATTTCACCAGAATTCTAAAACAAAATTAGAGGATATGCCCCCATCTTAACCTTTGTTTATAAGGATCACCAAGACAGAGGTTCAGAAGTAGAAGAATATTAACTCACATTTTCAAGGTCGACCCTTTGTCTCTTTGCTAGAGAAACTGAGGAAGAAGAATTACAATCAACTCCATATGACTTCTCATTATGCCCAAAACCAGGGAACAAATGTCTGTCCCTGGCAGCAGAAGCTTCTATAGCAACAATGGAAGCATGTCGTAATGGGTGACAATAACAAGGACTTGAATGGAATGATTGTTGTGCAAACCACCAAGGGTTTAAACAAGATACTGCCTTGTAACATTGTTGGAGATTGTTAGCTGACCCATTTGAAAGGAAAGTTATATCTTTTGCTGTGATGTTCGCATCAACATGAGAAGTGAATCCTTCTAACTGTTTAAAGTCACAGGTTTCAGTCTTTGCTTTGCTTGTTCCCGTATGCCAAGAGCAGACTTCATCACATGCACTTGCAATTATCTGCCCAACTAATGGATCCACTATCATAGCAGCATTGACAATCTGCAGAAAAATGCAGAATTAGACAAGAATAACATACCATCCACAACCAAAAGAAACTAAGGAACGAAACACCACCAAAAATGGATTACAAGGAAAAGTGACTGATTTCTACTTGGCCTTACCAATTTAGGTTGTACTGTATGTGGTTTATATTAGGGAAGAGCTCATATGCATAGCTTATTCTGCAACATCTGTTGCACTGATTATTGACAATTTGAACTACAGACTTAAGATTTAGAGGTTTCCTTTGAGTTTATCCTTTTTCTTTAGCTTTCTTTGTTTTCTCAACCTTCTTTCAGTTTTACTATTGACATAGCATTGCCAAGATTGCAATCAACCATGTTAAAATACTAATATTTGAAAAATGATAAATTCATATAAGTGACAAGGCAGGAACTAAAAGCACTTTAACGAAAGCTATCTCCTCAAAGGTGATTTCATAAGAAGCAATAGACAATTCATTAATAATCACATGCATCGAATCTATTTTCTAATAAACTCTTAGGTCTTAGCAGAACAGCACATCATACCAAGAGATTCAACAAAAGCTAAATTGCGCAAAAAAATAAAATCCTACTTAAAGATACATAATACTAAGGTATAAGTATAACAATTGTAGCCTTTATTAAGTCCTACATCAGCAAAGGCTGAATAGACACCACAATACTACTTCTTTCTGACACTTGTCTTGTTTTACCTTGATACGCAACACAAAGCATTACAAAGACTGTAGCCCCTTGTTTAGGGTGCCAGGCACATTCTAGGTGCTAGAACCTTTATATTGCCTAATGCGCAAGGCACAAGAAAAGCATCCACTTGAGTGAGGCCAGGCACAACAAGTATGTGTGCGTTTTATATGATCTCCAGTTTATCCTACAAAGATGCAAACTTTCCTTTCTCTTTTGTTGGTCAACACGCAGGATTTCTTTATAATCCTTTGTCTGCAATTGAATACTCAAAAATGAGAAGGCAGAAAGTTTGGTATTGTCCCCTTTCTTACTAAAAAAGGTGAAATTAATGAAAATAAAAGAAATTAGATATCATCTATGATCTATCATCTTACAAAAGCATGCGTAGGCTCACCACTCACCAAGCATGCATCTGACCAAATAAGACCTAGAAAGGGTCTTCAGGACTTTTGTTGTTTGATGCTAAGGGACAATGCCTAACTTGTAACAACATTGGTCTAGTGTTACTAGCAACCTCTGTAGAGTGAAGTGTCATGTCTTGGCCAATGTTGGTAATGAGTGGGGCTTGGGTACAGATTTTACATTCAAACCTTAGCACAATTCTCTCATATACATAGGCAATTTTAGATTTTATTTATATTTATTAGAATTTCACCTATTTTCCAAGTATTAGGACTGTAGGGTTTTATTTCCTAGTGTGCATTTTTTTACATTTAGTGTTTAGTCAAAAATGTCCAGGCCATTCAGATTAATATATATTGAGATATTGAGAGTTCAGATATTTTGATATCGAATTATTGGGACACTTGAGAATTTTAACTAAGATTTCAGATTACTGATTGAGTGTTTTGACTTGACAATACTTGTTCTAGGTCAAGCATCTTATGTTATCTTGAGGTCCACTTCAACAAACAATCACAGGGTCCTACTATTGTTAGCCTACTTGAAATCACTACAAACTCTTATATTCTAAATTACTTATAGAAGCTATCCATTGTATAGGTTCTGGAATTGCAAATGGACTGGGATTCAAGTATCCCACACGTATCCTCAAACAATAAAGCTGGTGCATGAGAAAAGAATTGACATAATTACCAAATGATCACCAGATTTCGCCAACTCTACTGTAGACTTCATAAAATTGAAAACTGCTTTAGAATCCTCCTCACTAAATCCAGTAATGCCAGGAATATTGCTGCAAATGGAACAAAAGGAAGAGAAAAAGTAAGCATACAAGGAACATATTATAGCATGTGGCAGCTGCAAACGACAGACTAAATAATTTTAGCACCACGAATAATTAGAACTAAACATTTAAGAATCCAAGCACCATTTCAAACTCTAAAATCCCACCAATTAAAGGTAATGGCCAATATGCAGTTCAAAATATTCCACCTATAACCGAAGCCGGTACTTGCATAGTGATTATAATCCACTAAAATATCCCTTAGTTTGAATAAGCACACAAACACCATTTCCCATCCTTCTACATTTATTTTCTCAGGCAAAGCATTTTATGCGTCAATATATCAAACAAGGAAGGAAACTCAATAAAACACTTTTTAGGCTATTGTTTCACACTATTGAAGCAAGAGCATATTTTGAGTACTAAATGATATTGCAGTTCACAACATTTAGATCTCAAGGGAGTTCCACTATGTAACAATTGCTATTTTTTTCCTCAAAGATTTGACACCATTTTAACTTCTTATTAAAACTCAATAAACAGTTTTAGTCCTAATACTGGAGTTGACTAGTCAATAGCCCAAACTTTAAAGCACACATTTAGACTATCGCAGCTTCGTAAGTTATATGACGTGTCTGACAATTGCCTCTTTTCTTTTTTGGTCATCCAACTATCAATTTTTTACTTAATTTGGTCACCCAAGTAATCAAGATTGTTTTTTTGGGCCATTTCTGTTAAGTGCTGTTAAATCTCTGATGGAAGGGTGACGTGGCAGTTAAAAATTGGTATAATAACAAATTTAGCCCTCAAGTTTTACATATTATTTCGATTTAGTCATAATTTTAAATGATTAACCCTCAAAATTTACAAATGGTCTCAATTTGATCCTCAAATTTAAAAGAGTTTGGTGTACGGTTGTTAATAGCGATTTAGTCGAAGGAAACACAAAGCGAAAGAGTCTTGAGCATAACTGACATTTAGCCTTGTTTGATTCAGCCAACACCATTGTTGTTTTTCCCTCTTTTCTATACATAAAAGGGGTTCCTTCTTCCCTTTCATGCTTCCATCTTTTTTGGGGTTCTTCAAAGAAACAACAATCTAAGAATAAAAAAAAATGGAGTGGCATGCTTGTCTTGATGAATATGAAAAGCTCGTTATAAGGATGAGTACACCCAGGTTTGTATTCTGTTTGATTTTGATTCTGGGTTTCAAAGCTTTTTTTTTTACTCATTCAAGCTCCTATTTTGGGCTTTTTTATTTTCATCAGGTTGATAGAGCTAGAAGACATGGAATTTTGTTGAATGCTGTTCAGGTTTTAACAGATCTGAATCTTTCAATTAAAAAGGCTTATATTTTATCTGATGGACAGTGGTTCATGGATGGTAAGCTGAATTTTTTCATGATAAAGATTTTGAGGATGAAATTGAAACCATTTGTAAATTTTGAGGGTTGATTTTTTAAAATGACTAAATCGATATAATATGTAACAGTTGAAGGCTAAATTTGTTATTATACCGATTTTTTAACTGCCACGTCACCCTTCCGTCAGAGATTTAACGGCACTTAACAGAAAGGGACCAAAAAAAACATATCGATTAGTTGGGTGACCAAATTAAAAAAATTGATAGTTGGGTGACCAAAAAAGAAAAAAGACACTAGTTGGGTGACCTGTGGTGTAGTTTACCCTATAACTTAAAGACCTTGAACCATAAAATTCTACACCTCAAATTTGCAACGGGTCACTAAATGGTTAAATACTTAAACTGAACACCGTTCACTTCTTCACAGTTCATACAATTTCTAAGTAATGGTTATCAGTTGCATACCCTTTCTCAGCTTCATATCAGTGTTTATAAAATTTATGATTAATGGCTACCAGACTTTAACTCAAAAAACTGTAAACCAAAAATGTAGGGCTTACTAGGTTGGTGGATGGTATGAGGTTGGCCATAGTTTGCACTGTTCTTCCCACTCTTCCTTTGATAATGCAGCATATTTGTTAACCTACAAGTCATTTAGGTAAATGTGAAATATAAATAATAGCTTAAAAGTAAATCCAAAAAGCCATGCCTTCAGTAGAGGAAGCTTCAAATAAAAAACATTTGACAGGAAGATGTCAAGGAAAAGAACTGTTCAATAAAAAACTTCCAACTTCCCTTGATTTTAGCCATATGAAATTATTAACAAAAGAATGAGAAAATAAATGAGAGATTCTTACAGAATAACTTAGAAAAGCACAATGTGGCAATGGAGTAATAACAACAGCAGACAGTGACAAAGTGGGAGAGAGATACATATAGAGGTGC